>NC_141359.1:19131553-19731553 GCF_057382095.1 Aulonocara sp. 'chitande type north' Nkhata Bay | reverse complement strand
ATAGCGAAGTGGGGAAAATTGCCAGAGTTGAAGCTTTGAAGCAGGAGTCCACAAGCTGGTGGGTGAACTCAAGATGGGTACATCCATATTTTATATGCAGTCTGTGGTCTGACCACTATGTAGACTCAGCAGAAAAAAAGTTGTTTGTTATTCCGGTGTTCAAGAGCTCCACTGAGTCTGATGTCACTGTATTGCAGAAATTTTAGAAAAACATTTCAGAACTCATGAAATGAATTGATCAGCCCAAGGCATACTGTGGAAAAGTTTCACTTTCCAAAGAGGCAGACTTGAGCAATAGTGTTCCAGACTTTCTCGATACCTATCAAAGTCGTGCTTTGGACATTTGTGTTCTTTTGTTCAGTTTTCACTATAGGCCTTGTACCTGAGCATTTTCAGAGAAATGTTCTCTTTGTTTGTTTGTGAAGCAACCTAACACTGGCCTATGAATTACTCATACATAAAAAGACGCTTAACTTAAGAGATTAACCAGTGTTGTGTCTACATCTTATCAAAGAACCAATTTTAAATGGTTTCTATGGCCACTTTGTTCTCATTTCTTTTGTTCAATCTATGAAAAATGCCAAAGACAACACTATTTGACATGCAGAAAATCACATTTTTGAACCAAAAAGATGATTCCCATAATGTATGTATGTACAGACCATGGATGGTATCTGAAAGTCATCCACTTAAGAAACATGGAATGAGTCAAGCAAACACCTGACACAGGTCCTAAAAGGCGCATCTGTGCCTCAGTTGATCCATCTGCTGTTCTCTGAAGCCTCGTCAGAAATGGTCTCAGTGAGAGTGTGGCTGTCAAGAAGCTATTCCTAAGGAAGGGAAACTGGGAGAAATGGCCGTATATGCCAAATTACACAAAACCTGGACTACAAATCAATGGCAACAGGTCTTATGGAGTGATGAATCCAAATGTGAGCTTTTTGGATTCTCGTCAATATATGTGGAACAGGTCATGCAGGAGAGAATTACAACAGTGACTGCCTACAGCCATCTGTAAAACATGGCAAAGGTTCTGCATTTCAGCCTGTGGTGTGAGGAATCTTGTCAAATTTGATGGAATTATGAACATCAGATTAACCATGCAATACCATCTGGTAAATTTCTGATTGGCATCATTTTTCAAGCCCAAGCACACAGCCAATGCAGTAAAAGCATACATGGATAGAAAAAAACACAATGGACTGATAGTGATTGGACTTCAACATTAAAACTGGTATTGCAATTATTGAAGCCGTGTGGGATCATCTTGACAGAAACCCTGGAGAACTATTCCCGAACACTCCACTCCTTGAATAAATTACAAGACGGCTTACTTGAGAGTTCAGGATTTGTTGAAGAACAAACACCCTTAAACACACCCTTAAAGTTAATATTTGGTGAGGTCATACCAAATATTAACTTTAAGGGTTGTTAGAATTGTGCAAACTCTGTTTTACCTAATATTCTGTGTTTCCATGTGAACTATATTGCCAAACGTATTTGCTCATCTGCCTTCACACGCATATAGTAAGTAAGTAAGTAAACTTTATTTATTAAGCGCTTTTCACAGACAGGCAATCACAAAGCGCTGTACACAAATATTAAAATAAACAATAAAATCAATAGACATTATATACAATGTAAAAGATCAAATGTAAATAATGTAAAAAATATATAAAATATGTAGATCAACAAAAGGCTTGTTTGAACAGAAGAGTTTTTAACTGTTTTTTAAAAGAATCCACAGAGTCAAGCAAACGTAATTGTAGTGGTAAACTGTTCCACAGCCTTGGTGCAACAGACTGAAAGGCTCTGTCCCCTTTTGTCTTCAATCGTGTACGGGGAACAACTAAGAGACTCTGAGTCTGTGAGCGGAGATGACGAGCAGCAGTGTATTTTAAAAGAAGCTTGGATAAGTAATCTGGAGCCTGGCCATTTAGTGCTCTGTATGTTAAAACAAGAATTTTAAAGCGAATTCTAAACTCTATTGGGAGCCAATGTAAAGAATATAAGATGGGAGTGATGTGAACACGCTTGGTAGGGCGAGTTAGTAGTCTGGCTGCTGCGTTTTGTATTGTCTGGAGGTGAGAGAGAGATGATTTATCCAAGCTAGTAAACAAGGAATTACAGTAATCTAAGCGTGATGACACAAATGCATGAATGAGTTTTTCCAGTTCAGCTGAAGAAACCATATGTCGCAGTTTAGATATGTTTCTTAAATGATAGAAACAGGAACGACACAAAGATTTTACATGAGAGTCAAGGCCCAGGAAAGAGTAAAATATTACTCCAAGATTTCGAATATTTGACTTGACAGACGGACAGAAAGAGGCAAGAACCTGACTGATTTTAGAATGTAGCTCAGGAGGAGCTATGATCATGGTCTCGGTCTTGTTAGTATTTAGAACAAGGTAGTTGCTTGAAAGCCAATCAGAAACCTGGGTTAAGCACTGGACTAGGGTGGACAGCCTATCCAGCTGATGAGGCTTAAAGGACATATGGAGCTGAATGTCATCAGCATAAAAATGATAAGACAGGTTGCTAAAAGATTGAATGATACCAGCTAAAGGAAGCATATAAAAAGAAAATAGTAATGGACCTAAAACTGAGCCCTGTGGGACACCACAGGTCAGGGCAGCAGTGTTAGAGGAGAACCTATCAGTCCTAACAGAGAATGCACTGGAGTGACATCCTTTTCTTAATCCTTACTTCCTGTGACCACAGAAAGAATAGCTACTGCATTACTGCAACTAATGCGGCACACTCCACAGGTTTAGGGGTGTTTATGGACATTTTTAATCATTCGAAGCCCATCTGTGAGCTCAGACACTGATGTTGAACAAAAAGGCCTGGCTCACAGTCCTGAGTCTAATTCATCCCAAACATGGTCTGTCTGGTTGAGGTCATGACTCTGTGCAGGCCAGTCGAACTCTTCCACACTAACTTTGCTCATCTATGTCTTTATGGACCTTGCAGATGAACAGGAATGGGCCATCTCCAAACTGTTCCTGTATAGTGCTCTTGTTGTTCCTATAGTTGGGAGCATGAAATTTGTCATATTGTCTTAGTAAGAATCTCTTTTACTGTGGCTAAGGGGCTAAGCCCAACTCCTGACAAACAACCCCACACCATAATCCTACGGATACACCACAGAATCCAACATTTTGCATCATGCTTGCTGATGCAAGACTTGGATATAGCTGCTCACCATTGGAAATGCATTCTGTGAAGCTCTCTTTTCCCACTTTGTTATAATACCACTAACAGTGGAATATTTAGGTACGATGAAATTTCATTACTGGACTCGTTGCACAGGTAGCATCCTATCATGGTACCACACTGGAATGAATAAATTATTATGAATTAATGACTGATTCATACAGTCAATACATGAGGGGTGACTCAAGACTTTTGCACAATACTGCAGCTTCTGGTGGAGGGGGCAATTTTAAAATCAATTAGAGCTAATCTGGAATCTGGAACTAATTTATAACTCCCATTTCTAATCTGATGGTGACAAGAAAGATAGAAAGAAACGTGTAGAAGCTCTCATTTAACAGGTCGTGTAGTTATAGGTGGACGCACAGCCAGAATAGCAAATGTTTCCCCAGCATATGAAGCTGTAAAAGTTAAACCGGGAGTGGAGAGTTATCAGTGTTACATAACACAAGTATGGAATTATTTATTTAGCAAAAGACTTCTGTAACTAACAGTGAAGTGTTCCAATGTTTTTCTTGTGTTTATATTTGTAAGTTTCCTTTAATTGTGGAACTTTGATTTGTAATTGGTGGTAGCGGAAGTAACGTGCAGCACGGACTGAGTTTGTGGTGACACTAGAGCAGAGAAGCATGGCGCTCTGTGAGTTCAGCTGCATCGTCCTACTGCTTTAAACTGGACTTAAGTTTTAAAGAACACATAAGTTAAGTTAAGTTAAATTAAACCCAATTGTGGACTCACCGTTGAGAGGAGTAGCGGCTCGCGCGAAGAACGGACTTTCTCCCGTTTGGCTACAGCAGGCAATGAGGTGTGTTCAGGGTGCCTCTGTTAATTTCAGTTTCAATGAAAGTGCCATAAAAGGGCATTTATGTGTCTATACCTTTATTGTTTGGATTTACTGTGATAAGAGTTATTGTAAACATGTTGCTTATTGCAATCGTTTTCTTTGGGTAGTTCTCACGATGATGATGATGATGATGATGACGACGCTGAGTGATCTTGTCGCCGAACATTGAATAAATCATCTGTAAACAAGAACTTGTCCGCGTGGTGGCTAACGGGAGCTACAGTGAGAACTCATCTGCTCCTTGTGAGTGGGCGAGAAAGAAAGGAACATAAGTCATCTCTAGCGTGTCTACAAGGGTCCCCAAGCTCCTGCCAGAAGCCAAGAACGGGTTTGCTCATCCTAACAATTCAAAGAAAGGACATATTGATCTTCTCAAGTGTGCTGCAGAAAATTAACCTGAAGACCATTTGCAAGTTTGGATGCTTTAAAGTGTTAATAAGGGTGTCCTGAAGTGGCTTCATTGTAGCTGCAAGCAAGAAGGTTCAAGTTTACAATTGATCATGAGTTTGAAAAATATGTGTCTTTAAGGGTTGTTAGTGATTTCAGACATGTGTTTAAGGGTTATAAGAATAAGCTACTAAAGCAGTCCTGGATTTTATGCAAGGTTTTATTCAAAGGAAGTAACCAAGTTTGTTACAAGCTATAAGCAGTGTTATTTTATGTTATCAGACTCCTTTACTTAGCCTAACATGTCAGTCACAAATCTCTCTAAACTGAGTGACAATTCTGAGGCAGAGACTGTGACCAGGCCTCAGCAAAACCCTCCACTGTGCAGTTCTCCTCTGCAAAATACAGATGGTCCACAAGAAGTTCGAGTAACATCAGATGTTCATCCATCAACAAGTAAGTGTGCGCAACAAAAAATTCAAAACCCACCTCGTAAAAGCCAGAGGTCAAGAACCTTAACTGAAAAGGGAAGAGGAATGTTAAACCAAAGGATTAAGGAGTTGGAGCAAAGTTTTAAGATCAAGTACGAAAAGTGGAAGGTTCTAGCAAAGGATGCTAACCATTCAATTTCTGACAATTGTTCAGATGAAGAGCTGCAAGCAATAATAAACAATATTAATACTGCTTCCAGCGAACTAAACACAGCATATGAAAACTGGCGTCAGGTGGACATTCCTGATAACAATGCACGCCGCAGAATTGATACTTGCGAGGAGGTAACAAGAACTGTTATTAAGACTGCACAAAGACGTTTGAGAGGAAAGGCACCAGTCAAACCACAGTTTAATGTAGATGAATCTTTTTTAATGTCTGAGAAATCATATGGCGTCAGTAAGCACTCACAGGTTTCCAGTCAATACAAACAGTCACACGTTGCATCAAGAGTCGCTTCTAAGTCCTCCAGTGCGTCATCCATGAGCAGACAAGAAGCTGCTGCTAAAATGGCTGCAGCCCAAGCAACACTGGAAATCCTTCATGAACAACAGTGTCAGCAAGCAGAGCTTCTGCAGCTGGAGGCTGAAGATAAAAGACAGATTGCAGAACAAACAGCTGAAGCCTGCAGACGACGTTTAAGAATGGAGGAAGAAGAAGCACAGTTACAAGCAAAACTTGAGGTTGAAAATGCTGCCAGGCGAAAGCTTTTGGAAGACAAACGCAAGGAACTGGAACGATTGGAAGCACTCAAACAGTTAAGGGTGGCTAAGGCAACCATGCAAGTGTATGAGCAAGAGCAAGATGAAGATTCAGAAGAAGAAATTAAGCAGTTACTGCATGGATGTAAAACTGAAAGCCAAAGGGAAGGGGACCGATTTCAGCACACAAGTCACATACATAACTCACCAGAGTTACACTTACCACAACAAGCTATTATACATCCACAGCATGATGGTGGCATCGCAGCACTTGCCATGTTATTAGCAGATTCTATTAGTGCCAGTCGTCTTCCTATGCCAGAGCCGACAACATTCAGTGGTGACCCGCTAAAATATAAGAACTGGAAGGCTGCCTTTCAAACTTTAATCGAAAGAAAAAACATACCAGCCTCTGAGAAAATCTACTATTTGTGCAAGTACGTTAGTGGACCAGCTAAGAAGGCTGTTGAAAACTATTTCCTGTTAGGCACTGAGGCTGCTTATAAGGCAGCATGGGAAGTATTAGATGAGAGATTTGGAAACTCCTTCCTTATTGCCAAAGCCTTCAGAGACAAACTCAGTGCATGGCCCAGAATTGGCTCCAAGGACAGTCTGGAACTTCAGGAATTTGTGGACTTTCTACGGAGCTGTGAAGCTGCGGAAAGCCAGATTAAAGGTCTAGAGGTTCTTAATGATTGCAATGAGAATCAAAAAATCCTCTCCAAGCTCCCCGATTGGTTGACATCAAGGTGGAATAGGAAAGTGTTGACGATAGAGGAGGAGACTGGCAGATTTCCAAGCTTTAGCCAGTTTGTGCAGTTTCTCATAAGGGAAGCCAGGATCGCATGCAATCCTGTGACTTCACTCCATGCCTTGAAACAGTTTGATGGAGAAAAGGTCAAGCCACAACGAAACCAGACTCCTGCAGCTAAAGTTCTAACAACAAACACTGATGAGAAGATTGCTACCAGCAGTTGTCTGTTTTGTGAAAGACCAGGCCACAGTCTGTACAAATGTAGAAAATTTTTGGAACGACCAATATTGGAACGACACAGGTTTGTTCAAGATAATAAGCTATGCTTTGGTTGCTTAAAGCCTGGGCATCACTCGAGAGATTGTAAGTACAGAAGCACTTGCAGTACATGCCAGAAAAGGCATCCAACTTGCTTACACGATGATCAAAGAGAACAAAAGACACGAAAGACTGAAGGAATAAGGCAGGAAGCTAGACACAGAGAACAAAGCAATGAACAGCTAGAAGAAAGAGAAGCTATAGCAATAAGTGAAGCAACATCCAACAGAGTTCAGCATGACAACACCAACATTCAGACATCTACAATCATTCCTGTGTGGGTTTCAATGATGAAAGAGCCTGACAGAGAAACACTTGTGTATGCTCTCCTTGATACGCAAAGTGACACAACTTTCATTCTTGAGGAGGCAGCAGATTCTCTAAATGCAAAGGGGGAACAGGTCAAGCTAAAGTTATCTACTATGGCCTCTACAAACAAAGTTGTAGCTTGCCAAAGGATCTCTGGGTTGCAAGTTAGAGGATTCAACTCAGAGAAGAAAATAACTCTTCCTACAACCTACACAAGAAAGTTCATTCCGGCGAACAGAGACCACATACCCACACCAGAGACAGCAATGGCATGGCCCCATCTTGAGCAGATTGCAGATAGGATTGCTCCTCGTCAAGGGTGTGATGTTGGTCTACTAATTGGTTACAACTGTTCTCAGGCACTTCTTCCTAGAGAGGTGGTGTGCGGTGAAGAAAATCAACCATTTGCACAGAGAACAGACTTGGGATGGAGCATTATTGGACATGGCAGCCCATACGTAGACTGTGGAGACACTATTGGAGTGAGTCATCAAGTCATCACAAGGCAAGTGACACCGGAACTTCAGCTTCCATCAAGTCCCAAACAGGAAGTTCACTATGTATGCAGAACACAGATCAAGGAAGTCATCTCATCTGACATAATTAAAGCGCTTGAATGTGACTTTAATGAGAGAGTTGCTGAGGACAATCACTTCTCTCAAGATGACCTCCAGTTTTTGTCGAAATTGAAACAAGGAATCAAACACAAAGAAGATGGTCATATTGAGATGCCTCTTCCATTTAAACGAGAAAGGCCGAGCTTGCCAGACAATATGGTGTGTGCTATCCATCGCCTTAAGCACCTAGAAAGGAAATTAAGGAGAAACAGCAGATATTACCAGGACTACAAAACCTTCATGGAAGAGACCATAGCGCGTGGAGATGCTGAGAAGATCCCCAAGGCTGATCTCCACAAACACCCAGTGTGGTACATCCCACACCATGGTGTTTATCACCCGCAAAAGCCTGGGAAAATCCGCATTGTTTTTGACTGTTCAGCCCGGTTTCAGGGGACATCTTTAAATGATCATCTATTGACTGGTCCAGAGCTGACAAATTCCCTTGTTGGTGTCTTGTGTCGGTTTCGCAAGGAAAAGGTTGCAATCATGTGTGACATAGAACGTATGTTCCACCAATTTCACGTGAGGGCAGAAGACCAAGATTACCTCCGCTTTCTCTGGTGGGAGAATGGAGATTTAGAAGCACAGCCAGCAGTCTATCGCATGAGAGTCCATTTGTTTGGAGCTGCTTCGTCTCCAGGCTGTGCTAATTATGGCCTCAAACATCTTGCTGCAATGGCAAGGGGGAATTTCAGCGAAGCATCCGTCCGCTTCATAGAAAGAAACTTTTATGTTGATGACGGTTTGACTAGTGTATCCACCGAAGCAAAGGGAATCCAGCTAGTGAATGAAGCAAGGGAGCTTTGCAACACTGGCAACTTAAGGTTGCATAAGTTCATTTCCAACAGTAAGCAGGTGTTGTCATCAATCCCAAAGGAAGAGTGTGCTGGAGGAGCCAACAACTTGGATATGGCTCTTCATGAACCACACATGGAGAGAGCCCTTGGTGTACAATGGTGTGTCACATCAGATGATTTCCAGTTTAGAGTGGTGGTGAAAGAAAAACCCATGAGCAGAAGAGGGGTATTGTCCACCGTGGCCTCGGTGTTTGATCCGCTTGGCTTTGTCGCACCTTTCATCCTTTTAGGAAAGAAAATCCTCCAGCAAATGTGTCTCGAGAGAGTTAGTTGGGATGATCCTCTTCCAGACCATCTGCTGCCCCAGTGGGAATCCTGGTTGAGAGGACTGCAAGATCTAGCAACCATAAAGGTACAACGATGCTACCTACCAGGAAGCTTTGGCAAAGTTGTGAAATACGAGCTGCATCATTTTTCAGATGCCAGTGCCTCGGGTTATGGAGAGTGCTCATACCTGAGAGTAATAAGCGCATCGGGAGAAGTGCACTGTTCCCTCGTGATGGGGAAAGCAAGGGTAGCTCCTTCAAAGGTAACAACTATACCAAGACTTGAGCTCTCTGCAGCAGTGGTGGCAGTGCGCACAAGTGACATGCTCCAGAGAGAGCTTGAAATGGAAGGCCTGCAGGAATACTTTTGGACTGATTCAAGGGTTGTCCTTGGCTACATCAACAATGATGCAAGGAGATTTCATGTTTTTGTAGCAAACCGTGTCCAACGTATCAAGCAGAGCACACATCCTGACCAATGGAACTACATTGCTTCAGAAGACAACCCCGCTGACCACTCTTCTAGGGGACAGACAGCAGAACAGCTCAAGGCATCTAACTGGTTTAGAGGTCCAAATTTTCTGTGGCAGCTAAACCTCCCAAGTAGTGTGTTCACAGTGGGAGAAATATCAGAAGATGACCCAGAGTTACGAAAGACTCATGTCCACAAAATTCACTCAAGGGAAGAGAGGTCACTGCTAGATCGTCTTGAAAGGTTTTCAGATTGGGCAAGAGCAGTACAAGCTGTAGCCATACTGAAACGCAGAGCAAGGGCAGCTAAAGGCCACAAACCAAGGTTTAGTGAACCCACCACTTTGCAGGAGCGTAAGGAGGCAGAAGTTTTTCTCATCAAACTGGTTCAAGCAACACACCTTGCTGAAACCATGAAGAGTCTCAAGCTTAATGGGCAAATCAAGGCAATTGACAAGGCAAATAAATTGCACAAATTAAACCCATTCCTTGATGAGCAGGGTGTACTCAGGGTTGGAGGGCGCTTAACAATGTCCAGTCTTCACCCCCATGTGAAACACCCAGCTATCCTTCCTAAAGGAAGCCATTTGGCAACACTGCTCATCAAGCATCATCATGAAAAGGTGCAGCACCAAGGTCGAGGTATGACTGTTAACGAGCTGCGAGCCAATGGTGTTTGGATTCTTGGATGCAGTAAGGCAGTCTCCTCTCATATTTACAACTGCACAAAATGCAGGAAGTTTAGACGGAACACTGAAGGACAAAGGATGGCGAACCTCCCACAAGAACGCACGGAGTTGTCTCCACCCTTCACATATTGTGGGATGGACTGCTTCGGGCCTATCTATGTCAAGGATGGCAGAAAGGAGCTTAAGCGTTATGGGCTTTTACTCACATGCATGTGCTCAAGAGCCATACATATTGAGATGCTTGAGGACTTAACAACTGATGCATTCATCAATGCCTTGCGTTCGTTTATTGCATTGCGTGGAAGTGTCAGGCAAATTCGATGTGATCAAGGCAGCAATTTCATTGGTGCAAGGCACGAGTTCGCTGAAGCCATGAAGGAGATGGATGGAGAGAACCTCAAGAAAATTGGATGTGAGTTTGTTATGAACACACCATCTGCAAGTCATAAAGGTGGGGTTTGGGAACGCCAAATACGCACCGTGCGTAATGTTCTGGCATCCGTTCTCGACCAAGCAGTTAAAAGGCTCGACAGCAGTTCGTTAAGAACCTTCCTCTACGAAGTTATGGCAATTGTGAACAGCAGGCCATTAACATCAGAGCATTTGCACAATCCATCTGGTCCAGAACCCTTGACACCTAACCACATTCTGACAATGAAGTCAAGCATTATTCCCCCACCTCCTGGAAAGTTTATCAAGGAAGATGTGTACCTGCAAAAACGATGGCGCAGAGTACAGTTCTTAGCCAACAGCTTCTGGGAACGGTGGAAAAGGGAATATCTGTTGAATCTTCAGAGCAGACAAAAATGGAACAGAGCAAGACGAAATGCGAAAGTCAATGATATTGTGCTTCTCAAGGATGATTCTGCTCCACGTAGTCAATGGAAGATGGGAAGGATCATAGATGTCTATCTGGGACAGGATGGAAAGGTGAGAAGTGTGAGGTTGTTGATCAGTGACTCAACTCTAGATGCTAGAGGAAGGCGCACCACAAAACCAACCTATCTGGAGAGACCTATTCAAAAGACTGTAACTCTACTGGAGGCTAATTGAAGAGTCACTTTGCCAATCCACAAGTTCAATTAATGTTAAATGTGATTTCTTGTTATATCCATACATGTTACGTTTTATGGGAAAATCACAGGTGATTTGGTGGGAGTGTAACTAACAGTGAAGTGTTCCAATGTTTTTCTTGTGTTTATATTTGTAAGTTTCCTTTAATTGTGGAACTTTGATTTGTAATTGGTGGTAGCGGAAGTAACGTGCAGCACGGACTGAGTTTGTGGTGACACTAGAGCAGAGAAGCATGGCGCTCTGTGAGTTCAGCTGCATCGTCCTACTGCTTTAAACTGGACTTAAGTTTTAAAGAACACATAAGTTAAGTTAAGTTAAATTAAACCCAATTGTGGACTCACCGTTGAGAGGAGTAGCGGCTCGCGCGAAGAACGGACTTTCTCCCGTTTGGCTACAGCAGGCAATGAGGTGTGTTCAGGGTGCCTCTGTTAATTTCAGTTTCAATGAAAGTGCCATAAAAGGGCATTTATGTGTCTATACCTTTATTGTTTGGATTTACTGTGATAAGAGTTATTGTAAACATGTTGCTTATTGCAATCGTTTTCTTTGGGTAGTTCTCACGATGATGATGATGATGATGATGACGACGCTGAGTGATCTTGTCGCCGAACATTGAATAAATCATCTGTAAACAAGAACTTGTCCGCGTGGTGGCTAACGGGAGCTACAACTTCTTCTTAGAACTTTTGAATAATAAACTGTCAGACAGTAGTGACAACAAGTAATGTGATGGGTTTTTATTATTAATTCTCTCATTTGCTTCCATCGTTTGGGGAATAGTGAACTCTGTGTAATTAGTCTAGTCATAAAATGCATTTAGTTAGTGGGACGAGTTTGCTGATAGTTCAGCATTTGCCCAGAGAATCAATTTAGACCTTTTTTTTGCTGTTTTCTTGTGTAATTAGCTTAGAAAACTAGAAACAAATTTGGGCCATAAAGGGGAGATATTTTTTTATCCCCCTTTGATCATTCCCCACACACATTTTTATTTATTTGCTTTTATTTTTTTATTTTATTTCTGCCCAACTCCATTAAGGCTATCCATTTTACAGAAGACCACCAACACCACCAAACATATGACTGGTACAAGCCTGCTTCACTGAGTGAATGGGTCAAATGCAGAGGAAAAACAAGTAATTTCCCCATGGGGATCAATAAAGTATCCATTATTATTATTATTTGAGAAAGAGGGATTATAAGATCACCAGAAATTTTACTACTTTAAAAACAACTGTAAATTGCAAAATTATTTTATTTAATTTTTATTTATTTTAATCTGAATTTGTAAAATGACATTATATTGGTGTAAGAGTCATAATTACAAGCTACTGGAATGGGCTTACAAATTTAAGTTTCATGAACACAAAGCTTGGAAAGGGCACGCCTTTCTAGAGCAAGTGCAAAATAACACAAGTGATATTTTACAGTAGCTCCTTTTTACTGGTCCGGACGGGATTCCCGGCCGCGTCCTCAAGTCATGCGCGCACATCTTCAACCTTTCCCTCTCTCTGTCTGTAGTCCCAGCCTGCTTCAAAATGGCCACCATCATCCCTGTACCCAAATCCTCCACCATCTCCTCATTGAACGACTGGCGACCTGTAGCCCTGACCCCCATCGTAAGCAAATGCTTCGAGAAGCTGGTCAGGGACTTCATCTGCTCTGCACTACCCGACTCACTGGACCCTCTACAGTTTGCATACCGCCACAACAGGTCCACTGATGATGCCATAGCCCTGACACTACACACTGCCCTGTCACACCTGGAGAAGAGAGACACGTATGTGAGAATGCTGTTTGTAGATTACAGCTCAGCATTCAATACCATCGTTCCCTCGAAGCTGGACAGGAAACTGCAGGATCTAGGACTGAGCAGCTCCCTCTGCAGCTGGATCCTTAGCTTCCTGTCTGACAGACGCCAAGTGGTCAGACTGGGCAGCATCATCTCATCCCCCATCACACTGAACACTGGTGCTCCACAGGGGTGTGTACTGAGCCCTCTCCTGTACTCACTCTACACCTACGACTGCACAGCCACTAACAACTCCAACATCATTGTGAAGTTTGCGGACGACACTACAGTGGTGGGTCTTATCACCAACAGTGATGAGACAGCTTACAGGGAGGAGGTCAGCGCCCTGACCCACTGGTGTCAAGACAACCATCTCACCCTCAACGTCGCAAAGACAAAGGAGTTGATAGTGGACTTCTGGAGGTGCAGAGAAGTACACACCCCCATCACCATCAACGGCGCTGCTGTGGAGAGAGTGAGCAGCTTCCGGTTCCTTGGTGTACATCTGGCTGAGGATCTTACGTGGTCAGTACACACAAACAAAACAGTGAAGAAGGCGCAGCAGCGCCTCTTCTTTCTCAGGAGACTGAAAAGATTCGGCATGAGCCCCCGCATCCTCAGGACCTTCTATCACTGTGCCATTGAGAGCATCCTCACTGGATGCATCACCACCTGGTATGGCAACAGCACCGCCTACAACTGCAAAGCTCTCCAGCGAGTAGTGCGGTGCTCTGAACGGATAATTGGAGGTGAGCTTCCCTCCCTCCAAGACATCTACAGGAAGCGCTGCCTGAGGAAAGCGGGGAGGATCATCAAGGACTCCAGTCACCCCAGCCATAAACTGTTCAGACTGCTTCCATCAGGAAGGAGGTTCTGCAGCATCCGGTCCCGTACCAGCAGACTGAGAGACAGCTTCTTCCACCAGGCCATCAGACTGCTGAACACGTCATAGACACCTCACCTCCACAACTGGAACTTTAACATTATGCACTCCATACTGTACAGTAATGCCACTGTTTTGCACATGTCTCAACTCTGTATATTTTTATATATTTTATTTATTGTTGACTCTATTTAATTTGTAAAATATGTGTACACACACACACACACACACACACACACACGCACACACACACACACACACACACGTAGAAAAATATTTAGTATACACATCCAGAAATGCATATACTATTATATATTGTACATATATTTATTAGTTTCAGATGTAGCCATTCTTGTATTTTGCTTGTTTACATTATTGTATTTTGCACAACTCTGTTGCTTGTGAAGCTTGCACACAAGAATTTCACTCACATGTGCTGTACCAATGTACCTGCACATGTGATGTGACAATAAAAGTGATTTGATTTGATTTGATTTTTTGATCTCTTTCCAAAACTATTGCTCAAGACAAACAGAAAAGAAAGCTGAGCTGCAGGAGCACTGTAGATGGTGAATCAAAGAATCACAAAACAGAGGGATATAACGGTCAAACGAGTCCACAGGAACCACTTAAAGTGCCCCAAACTCCACAAAGACATTCAACAGTGTTGGAAAATGAAGTAAGCAAAATCCTAGGGCTGAAAAATCCATGAGGAGCCAAGCATAGCTGAAAGACACTGCACTAAATTACCCCCAAAAAGTCGAAAAACCAACAAAAGAAAATCTGTCATTTGCTGCAGTTTATGATTGCATTCTCCTTTTATTTTCTATTTTCAGAAATTTTTCACAGAAGATTAACCTAACATGTCACTGTAGGAGTACAGTTATGTGCTAAAGCTCTTGCCACTAACAAACATGCAGGAGCAAACAAAGACAAACTGCATTTTTTTTTAAATAGTTCAAACCAAAGGTGAGGTTTGCAAGTAGCTTTCTGCCCCTCTTTTCTTCCTTTAGCTTGCTTCATTCCCCCATCTACTTTGTTCCACCCTAACCCTAGCAGATGATGGATGTGTGGTAATAGTTCCACCTGTTTTTTTCCACATTTTCTCCAGTGCTCAACATCTACAGCATGAACTCAACAACCGAAGACGGGGAAATGTAGAAACAGCACCTCATCGTAACAGAAACCGTTGATGTCTTCGTGACCTCCATCTGTGGAGGAAGACAGACATCCAATGTGTCCTTCAGTATACACAGTCCTCTACACCAGCACTATGATACTGAAATAGTAAAAACATTTTTTTCATCATCAGTTGACGAAAAACAACAAGTCTCTCAGGTAACCTTCACGTTTACATTTACGCTGTATTTTATTAGTTGATACTTTTTACTTCTTGTCTTTTTATTGTGTGTAAATTGGTTTGTGGCTTGTTGTGACTATGTAGTTCCTCTCAGTTATGTGACTACATCACAATAAAAGTTGTGGTAATGGCTATTTTCACACTTTTACTTCGCCTTACAATAGTTTATTGTGTGAAAGCATGAGCAGAAATAACACTAATATAACACATTTTAACAAATCAGAGAGGTGCTGGGATGCAATGCTTAAAGTATAACCGTGTTTTAGATAGAAAAATATCTAGCCAAACCTACTTGGTGTTATGTAAAAAAAGTACTTACCTCCATGTCACTGGTTAAAACATTAATTAGATGTGATTAATCACATTTATTTTCAAAAGCTCAATTTCACTTGCCACACTCAGGCCTGATTACTGCTAGACCTACTTAATCAAGAAATCACTTAAACAGAACCTTTCTGACAAAGTGAAAAGATCTCAAAAAGCAGCACCTCATGCCATGATCTAAAGAAACTCAAGAACAGATGAGAAAGAGTCACTAACATGTATCAGCCTGGAAAGGCTTACAAAGCCATTTCTAGGGCTTTGGGACTCCAGCAAACCATTATCTTAATCCCACTGGCCCAAGAGAGGCATTTAAGGTGGTGATTGGAGCATATCGTGCAACCGGTCATGTACACTGGGAATGCACATGCTGCAAAAAAACAAAACAGCACTGGCAAAAAATAGAAGACGTAATGTATTTGCTCTGACAAACACAAGTTGGGACTTTAATCATAAAATATGAGATGAGGTGTTCATATGAGGTGTTGGTAGAAAATAGACTGGGAGTTGCTGTAGTGTGGGGCTTTTCTGGAAAAGGGTCATGTAAGACGTGGAGATGCTGGGAAGGCTGAATAGAGACTGACTCAGCCCAGTCAGGAAGCATGTGAGTAATAGGCTCAGTCTCTGCCCAGCCACACTAAAACAAACTCTGAGTTTTCAAGTTAAAACTAAGGAACATTTCCAAAATGCTGGACTGGAGTATGATGATATCCTCAAGCCACTGTCTTACTGCACACCTGAGAAAGTGCTGCAAAGTAATGATAAGTCGCAACAGGCTTTCATAATTATACTTTATATCCAGGCGCCTTTAGAGTCAGCTTGGCAGTTGGTTTTGTACTTTATGACACATCAATTGAAGTCTGCTCTCTTCATCACATTTGCCCCAGTAACACACTTCACACTCACATTTTCAGCACCCCATGGCTGAGAGGACAAAGTGCGAACAGCTTCCTAAATGGCTGATCACATGATTGTGAATCAATCTAGTCAGTGGTGAACCTTCCCAGGATTGGGCGGCCTACCAAAATTACTCCAACAGTGAATCAATGACTCATCAGGAGGTCACAAAAAAACCCAGAACAACATTTAAAGACGTGGAGGCCTCACTTGACTCAGTTAAGGTCAGAGTTCATGATTCAACAATAAGAAACAGACTGGGGAAAAATGGCATTCATGGGAGAGTTCGAGGAGAAAACCGTGCAAAGATCTCTGTCTTAATAAATAAATAAATATGGGTAAATTCCCAGATGATTAAACATGACACTATTTTGCTGGTAATACCTGAAATGAGGGGTTGTATTTGTAGGGTTGGAGCGGGGCGAGTGGGGGGTCCATAACCCCCCTAACCCCACTGGATATTACACCCCTGCTTCTGTCCATTATTAAAATTTGTTTCATGACCTGAAACATGTAAGTGTAACAAAAGGATTGTAATAGGTATGCAAAAACCTTAGAAAGCAGGAGGGGTGAAAATACTTTTGGTTGTCACCTCAGAGCACATTTATGCAAACAGGTCTACATTTGAAAAAACAAAGCACTTTTTTTGGCACTTCCTGGTAAAGTTCTGTATTTTTACTCCAAGAAAAAAAAGAAGCTTTCAGAGAAAAAGGATGTTTGCGTGAAAAGACAGCACTTCCCACAACGCAGGCATTATTGCAAACTTTCCTCGTGCAGCACAGGTTATCAGGACAAAACAGGAGAGAACAACCTGACACGCCTGTTGAGTCTGGCAGACAGCTGTTAACCACACATGGCCAAGATGTTCTTAAGGTGGTCTGAAAATAGCAGTATAACCATCTGTAATTGCATGTGAGCAGGCCAAACTCCATCAGCTGAAAGGGACCATGTGATGAAAAAAAGCTTAGGAGCAGCTACCAGAGACTGCTCACGTCGAGAATTCATTTTCAGTCTTTAAAGCTGTGGTGCTGAGAAATAGTGCAAAAGAGACAAGCAGAAGAAAGAATCTAATGCCAGTAAAGTTTTTCCCCCGTGTGTCATGAAACATTAAGCAATTAGCAAGATTTATGTTTTCTAATTGATCGCTTCAGTTAAGCAGATGTTTTCTGTTGTTCACATGTTTCCATACTGGTATAGATCCTTACAGGTGGTGCCTGAAAATATGGACACCCATCATTTAAATGTCATTTTCAAAGTTGCTTGACTTTTCCACAGAGATTTAAACATGCCAGTGTGATGGCAACAACTCTGCCTGTAAACCTATGTTTTTATTGCAGTGGATCCACAGAGTATTTGGATCTTCCCACTTCCTCTCACTTGCTGCTATATTCATTTGCACTGCTGTTTTCACAGTACTGTTGGTCCCCATGAGGCTTCTCTGAGATCTCTTCACACTGTACCTGTCACTTCCTTGGAGATGTCAGCCCTGCTCCCACAGCCTAAGCATAAGGCAATAGCAGACTGCTTCACTTCACCTTTTGTCACTTTTAATACTCTTTGTGTCTCCGGGGCTTCAGGACCGTGTTCTGCTATTTATTTCTTCCTCACAGTATTTCCTGCACAGGCTTCACACATTTGGAAATAGCAATTAGTCGTCTTTTTGCATGTCTTACAGGGGAGAGCTCGCACTCATCTCTTTGCTGATGAGATTTTAGTTTGATGTCACATCCCTGCAATTCCTCACAAGCTCCGCCATCATCCCATGACATCCTAAACATTTTTAACAGCCGCTATTTCTGTCTCTGACTTTCTTACTTTTTCTCCTGTCCTACATCTGATTCTCCTGGCTCTGCTTGCAATCTGTTATTTGACTCGCATAAGCTGGGTGTAATTGTCATTATCACATGTTGTTGTTGTTGCTGCTGTTATTAAGATATTGTTGATATGATAAGTCTTCTTGAGCTTTATGAAATGATTGTGTAATCCTTTCTAAGCCTTCTCCAGAGAAACGGTCAGGTGCCTTTGGCCTAAGTATGAATTTCAGTAATTAAAAAAGAAAAAAACAAACAGCCACATACAGAGCTACAGTGTTTTTGCAGCTGAGCATCCATCAGCTTGTTTTCTAGTTGTGTATATTTTGGGTACACAGGCAGATACTGTGTCATACTCTCTCTCTCTCGCTCCCCCAGTTCCATTCTGTCTAACTGGAAAAGACAAGGATGAGGGTGGTCGCTTTTAAAGAGACACATCCTCTGGCAGGCACTGCTCTGTATGGTCTTCCGTTATGTTGCAGCACCCGCCTTGCGCTACTTTGGAACTAGGTTGTTTCCATGACGACCAAGTATGTGATGGACAGGTCTGTGTATGATGGCCGGTCTGCTGTGTGAGCTTCCACCCTCTGCTGTCTTCCAAACTGGATGCTAAGGTTTTGGCATGTCTACTTGTTAATGTATTCGGTGCATAACACAAAGTCTACATATAAGGATTCGATATATTTGGTTATATATCTGTGTGTGTGTTTGTGTACAGTGATGCATTCACTGTCAGCCAGCTGTAGGAATCAAATGGTTGCCTTCACACCCTGCACTCAGCAAGTCTACTTTTAGGAACAAACGCCCACATCATATTTTCTTACTGCCAGTTTTTTCCCACCCACTGTACAGTACATACAGACACAAAAGAATTTGAGTGCCCAACATGTGAAATTTGGTTTCTGTACCGACTTAGTGTTGCTTGATCACACAGAAAACAATAAACAAAACAAAGATTTCAGATTCAAACGCTGCATCCTTTTATCTCTCCTCCTACATTATGCTTTTGCATGACGTTAAATGCTTTTAATATGTGGTGACATAACTACTAACTTACTAGCTGTGCAGAGTGGTTGAATGTAGCTAGAAAAAAAGTACATGTACTCAGGTACTGTACTGCAGTGCAGATTTTTTTTATACTTGTAATTCCATTTATAAATCAAAGCTATATGTTAGTCTGTATGTTTTATGTGAACAGGCCAATCTCCATAAGCTGAAATGGACTGTGTGATATTAGGAAAAGCTTAAAAGCAGCTACTGGAGAGTGCTCATGTCATGACAACCTGCTGAAACTCAAACATCAAAATGAGGAAGGAAGCTGATTTAAGTGACTTGAGTGTGGTAGGTTGAGTATTTATGAAAACACAACCGTCTCTAGGGTTGAACAAGGAACTATTCAGTGACCGGCAGTTCTCTGGGGGAAAATGCCTTGATGATTTCAAATAAGCACAAACAAAATATGCAGTAGGTTAGAATACTGTAGAAGAGTATCTCTGGATGCACAGCATACTGAACCTTGAAACAGATGGGCTACAGCAGTGGAAGACCACACTGGGGAACTGAGGCTACAGTTCACACAAGCTTCCAAACTGGACAACAGAAGAGTGGAAAAATATTGCTTGGCCTGATGAGCTTCAGCTACTGCTGCAACATCCAGATGGTAGGGTCAAAGTTTCGTGTAAGCAGCAACCCCAATATTGAATCTCTGTTATGATGACTTACGATATGTCTGAAAACAAAAAGGGTCCAACCCAGAACAACTGACAAACGTGTCAAACGTGTGCCTTTTAAAGTGACTGTGTACCTTTTAAAGTGACTGTATATATATATATATATATATATATATATATATATATATATATATATATATATTAGGGGTGCAACGATATTCGTATCGATATTGAACCGTTCGATACAGTGCTTTCGGTTCGGTACGCATATGTATCGAACAATACAACATTTGTAATTTATTTTATCAACGTTCCTTCTGACGATGCTGTCTGTGTTGAGCGCTCAGTGAATCTGCGTTCGACTACTCCGCCTAGGCTCGACAGTGCAGCCTGGGCGGAGTAGTCGAACGCAGATTCACTGAGCGCTCAACACAGACAGCATCGTCAGAAGGAAGAGCGCAGGGCAAGCTAGCGAGACAGAAGTTAAGCTCTCCTTGTAACATGGACCTCCCTCACCCTCATTCAGATCTGGCGTTTGGAATTATTTTGGTTTTCATGTGACGTATGACCCTGAAGGTAAGCGAGTCATGGACTAAAGTAAAACAGTATGTTGGATGTGCCACGCAATGCTCAATTACATGGGTGGGAGCTAGTGTGTTAGCGCAGTTAGCTCGTTAACGTGTTGGCCGTCTAGCCCCATGCACGGGGCGATCGGCGGTAGCTTGTTAACAGAGATTTGCCGTGTTGTGGCGTTAAGGTCATTTCAACGAGATTAACCTGAAAGCACTAGTGGGAACACAACGAATATGACTGCACATTTACGCCGACATCATCCTAGTGCAAAGACAAGTGGAAGCAGAAAAAAAACAAGCAAGCATGCTACTAACTTTAGCCGAGTCATTTAGACAGCTGTTAGCACATGATTCTCCTTATATGTTTAATATGCTGCTGAGAATATAGCCCAGAAGAAGCGGATAGTATAGCTTTTATTTTGGAAAGAGACATTTCTCTGTAATAAACTCTCTTTTACAAAGATGAGTGATTCCTCAATCAGATACAGGGCTCGCAATATCGCTAGCCCGACGTCCTGGGGATAGCGATTTTTTTCAGTCGGTTTACCAAAATCTATCTCTGCCCTGCCCGTCGGGCTATTGTAGGAAGGAAAAATATATGTCAATGCTTTTACATTCTTTCAGAAATGTAGCTGGGTAATTATGTCATTGGCATCGGTGAGCCACTGTCAATATGTGACATATTGCAATCGCGTTTGAATTTGCGCTTGTTTTTTTGCTTTCACTTTGCAATCGCGCGAACTGTGTATAGAGAGCGACAGCACTGATCTGTGAGTGATGATAATTTGTGCACCAATTCCTCTGACATCGTCTTATTAATTGTTAGCTTACTATGCAAACATGACAAGTGAAATCTCCCGCAGCAAGCTTAAACATGTGAGAGGTTGATCGCGCAGAGAATCGCTGAGCTTATGTGAGTGCGTGTGTAAAAGCAGCAGGATATATATTTGACTACGATGACCTGGATGACTGAGAACCTTCACAGACAGATATATATTTTAGTTCTGCTGAGCCAAATAAGACAGGTCAGGGTGAAGAAGTGACAGCCAAAGAAAAGCTTACCACAAAACGGAGAAGTTATGACAAATCAGACTATAAGGCAAAAAGAAAGTGCAGCTTTATGGTTTCATGGACAAAAGAATTTCTGTGGCTGCAATATGACGAGCTAAATAACCAGGGCTGCACATAAGTGGTCCGCAGGTGCGCATTCGCTGTCAAAATAAAAAACACGCACAAGGGTTAGGGTTAAATTTAAAAACTGTACTTTTGAGTTAAAATATATATTTATAATTTTAATAAATGACAAATTAAAAAGGCATGAACATTTTCCTTGTATCGAAAAAATATCGAACCGTGACACCAAAGTATCGGACCGAACCGAACCGTGAATTTTGTGTATCGTTGCACCCCTAAAAAAAAAAAATATATATATATATACATATATATATATATATATATATATATATATATATATATATATATGCGTATATGGTGGCTAACCAACCGGACATAGTGGTGGTAGACAAACAGAAGAAGACGGCCGTAGTGATCGATGTAGCGGTTCCGAATGACAGCAATATCAGGAAGAAGGAACACGAGAAGCTGGAGAAATACCAAGGGCTCAGAGAAGAGCTCGAGAGGATGTGGAGGGTGAAGGTAACGGTGGTCCCCGTGGTAATTGGAGCACTAGGTGCGGTGACTCCCAAAATAGGCGAGTGGCTCCAGCAGATCCCGGGAACAACATCGGAGATCTCTGTCCAGAAGAGCGCAGTCCTGGGAACAGCTAAGATACTGCGCAGGACCCTCAAGCTCCCAGGCCTCTGGTAGAGGACCCGAGCTTGAAGGATAAACCGTCTCAGGGTGGCTGTGGCTACAATGTAGCTTGCCATCACCAGTGTGTGAATGTGTGTGTGAATGGGTGGATGACTGGATATGTAAAGCGCTTTGGGGTCCTTAAGGACTAGTAAAGCGCTATATAAATACAGGCTATTTACCATGAACACCTCTCCTCAGCAGGGCCTCTACGCGACTGAGGTGCAACATCACAACAAATCCAATTACCAAATAATACTGCTAAAATGTATTTATATTCATATATAACAAACATAAACAAAATAAAAGCTCCCAAAATATAAATACAGAAAATAAACATTTATAAATAAACACATATACATAACCAATACTGACAAAGCAAGATAACACTGCAGGATGGATCTTTGGTGAAATATAAATTATTTTTTAATACACCCGTTACATATATATATATATATATATATATATATATATATATATATATATATATATATACATATATATATATATATATATATATATATATATATATAGATAGATAGTTTGGACACACAGTGAGTAAGTATGTCCAGACTTTTGACTTGTGTTGTGTGTTTATGCTGTTTATTTGTGATCCTTCCAGACAACAGTGAGATTTCCTAGAAAAAGGGCGTTCTTGGAGATTCCCACCTAGTCTGTGCAGCCATGAACTACAGCTTTGCATCATTTGTTAAATGAGTGCCCTTTTAAAAGCTCTGCTTTGAGACAAACATGTGCTAGTAAAATATTTTTTGTAAAAACTGACAAATTAAACTCAAGCAACACTGAACAATGCTGTGCTCAGCTGTGGAGTTGACCGTTCAAGGAATTCCACTCCAGTTGACATCAATAAGACAAAGGAGTGGGGAAAAAACACTGGAAACCAAGCATTTAGGAGCGGAGGGATGTTGAGATGACCTAAATGCAAGTATGTAGAGAGGCCGACCTTAATGACTTTTCTTGTTGAAGAAAAGCAAACAAACTAAAACAAAAACACAAAAAACAGCTGAGCAAAGTGAAATTGAAAAATGACACAAGTCAAATCAGAACCACTAGAAGGAAACCCATTATTCATGAGGAAGGACAGGACTATTTACAGAAACAATTCACAGCACTTCACTTAGTCCATATTCCACGTATACCCCATAATAACAAAGTGAAAAAGTTTGTTTGAAATTCTTGAAAATGTATTAAAAATACAAAACAAAAATATCACATATATATAAGCATTCACAGCCTTTGCTATAACACTCAAAATTGGGCTCAGGTGCATCCTGCTTCCCCTGATCACCTGTCAGATGTTTCTACGACTTGATTGGAGTCCAGCTTTGGCAAATTCAGTTAATTGGACATGATTTGGAAAGGCACCAGTCCATATAAGGTCCCATAGTTGACAATTGCATATCAGAGCACAAACCATGCCATGAAGTCCAAGGAATTGTCTTTACAGAGGAAAAATACAGAGGCACAGCATTAAAGGTTTCTATGAGCACAGCAGCCTCTATCATCTGTCAATGAAAGAAATTTGGAACCACCAAAACCCCTTTAGAGCCTGTCGCCTGACCAATCAGGGTAAAAGGCTCAGATTTTAATTAGCCATGTGACAAAGAACCTTTGTCTTGGTTCGTCTTTTTAACAGGACAATCCAATCACCCCAACAGATCACTCTCAACCTGTAGGCTTCCTTTTAGTTTCTGGGGTACTTAGATTAATTTTTGAAATAAGCCCTGTAAGCCCTGCACTTATGTGAAACATATTAAGGCCACTTTAATAAAAATGGCAAAAATAATCCAATAATATCAGCCTTAATGGTAAAGCCTGCATCACATTTCTGTATTAGCGAGTAGTCATTTAAGTATTAATAGTCTTATTTAAAAGATATATGCTTCCACTACGTGTGCAACATTTCTACTCATAATGCAGTATTGACAAAGTATTAAAACCTAAAAGAATCTGAATACAGTCAAATCTGAGCACTTAGATTAGCGCTAGAGATTGATGATTATGTCCAGATTATAAGTGACCGAGCACAGTGAAGAAAGAGTAACACGGCATAAAGAAACTTTCAAGAAGTGCCATTAGATGTTGCTGAGCAATCTCATTTTCCCAAACAAGTTTCATTACCTCTAATATACAGTAGATCAGTTTAAGTTTTTTATGCTGAAAATGGATGTGAAATAACCACAAATCTCTATTTCAAAATCCCTTTAAAACGACTCTGTTCCGGCCTCTTTCCCAGTTATTTTCAAAAGGGATGTATCAAAGTGTTTGGCAGTGAGAGGCAGTAAAGCCCTCTTTAAAGGATTACTGGGTGAGTAGGATGAGATTTCTCACTTATTTTCCCTATATCCTCCCTCTTTAGCTGCACAGTGCATGAAACCCATATTGTTACTATCACTGGTTTTCTACTCAGGTTGTTAAGGGAGAGCTAATAACAATTCACTTAAGAAAAAATACAACAACAGCATCATCAGAGGAAACTGCAGCTGAGCCAAGTGTAATTATCTGCAGTGACAGCGTGATTTCACTCCAGCAGGTTTGCAGCTCAACACCTGCAGGTCAGAGACACCATATGTCTTGGTAAGTAGTTCACAAGAAGAGCAGGACTCACAACCCACACAGTTCTAAGAAGATCCTCGTTTTTATGCAATATAATCATTTTCAAATGCTAGCTCACCGTAGACTTGCTAAATGCAAATTAACCAGTAAAGATGTCACTTCCTCTAGTACACATTTCACTCTCCTGATATGCTTCTCTTTTGTACACAAGGTAAACACCTTGTTTTTTCTCTATTATGAAAATCCTCTTACAGGTTTAGCTAGAGTATAATACAGGTAGCCTATGTAGACTAACGTGCTGCAAGCCTCAGTGAAAAGAGCCTGTCTAATCCATCAAGAAGTTTTGGGAAAGCAGGATTTGTTTGACAAACCAAACTAGTGAAATGCTATTAAGATGCAGAGGACTAAATGAAATTGCCTTGGCCTCCTGAATAATTTCACAGCACGAGTTCATCTTGTTACACTGAAAAGCACAACAGGTAGGCAGCAGACATGTGCGGCGTGATTGGTAGTCAGTGTTAGTTATACATAATTCATTCCCTCTGTGGTTTACTAGAGAGCGTGGTCGTAATTATTTTGCTGTGAGCCGATTTGTTTTGCATTGACTGCATATATGCAACATTATGAAGTATATACACAACAAGATGGTGCATGTCTGCCTGTCTGCTTTTTTTTTTTTTCTTTAACCACCAAACCCACTATTGTTTCTTTATCGGTGTGTGGTTCTGAGCAGCACTATGTAATTTCACTTGAGCTCTGTTTAGGCTTTGAAGGCTTGTTTCCTTTTTCCCAAACAGGCCAGACTCCCCATCAGATATAATGAGGGAACATGGAAGCCAAAGTGGAGGTTTGAAATGGTAATTAGTAAGACTCCCTGCGACTATAAGAGACAGAAGGACTGATTTAGCACAGCAGAATTAGAGATTGGAAGACAGTAATAGGACACGTTTGGATGGCAGTCGTATATTTAGCTGTGGTGCCCAGGAGCAGGAATGAAGTAAAATCAGATTTTAGCTCCATTACATCTATTTATACCAGAAGGCCATACTAGCGCAGCTTAAACTTTGTTCATCACTAGAGAAATCTGCAACTTTGCAAGATTGCTGTGCAAAAAATATCATTTTGTTTCATCCATTTTAGACTAAACTAACCATGTGCAAAAACAAATGTTCGTGGTGTCTATAATGAGCAATGAAGAACAAGCTAAATGGAGGTGAAATTTAAAAGACATTAAAAAACACTATTAACTGACATATTGCTTCCTCCCAAATTTCATGCTACTTCTGCTATCATTAGTCACCCTTACTGCATGTTGAGATCTCAAGATGCCTTTCAGCTCATGTGAAGGCACAATTTACATCGGCTAAGTGTCTACTTTGCTGCATTCTAATTAGCGCCAACTTTCTGTGGCAGTTTTTCTGTATTTTCTCTAACACATCATTTATATATGCCTGCAAAAAGCATGGTTATTGTATGTGTGAACAAGTGTACAGCTATAGTGTTGGGGAAGTTGGTTTCACAGTTTTATGATGCTGAATACGGTTTGGTTTAGCATGCTAATGTCCGCTAACTAGCATCACACAACTTTCACTTAACAAGAATATTTGATATGCTGGGGCTATATTTTGAGTTTTCACAAAAACCTACCCAATAACTATAAAAAAACAACAACTTCAGAGTACACTCTCTGCCAGCCATGGATTTCTGCACCAATTTCACCAGCATATGTCAAGAAATTTGGCCTGCTGGTAGCGTTTCGTAAGAAATCAAGAGGATCATGGCTGTCAGCCACATTCATACTTTGGTGACCTTGAATTCTTGTGGAAATGTTCGTGTTCATTTTTTTCAGTACACACTGGGATACTTCAGTCCTGATAAAAGCACTGGAGGATAATATTTGTCATTTTGAAAAGGAGGTATGAGCTAATAGGCACCTCGCTCACCTGACGTCTCAGTTTCTCCTTCCAATTATCTCACAATAGCGCATCTTCAGGGGGAAACAATCCACATATAAGTGTCATTTATGAGAAGTAGAGCATGAGTCTTTCATTAGATGAAGTTTTTCAAAACACATGCAAAAATTAGACACATGCATTGTTTCAGGCTATAATTTTTTGTCAAGCTTTGTAGTGAAGTGCACCAGAAAGACGATTCAGCTGGGAGCACAGTGACTCTCTAACAACCCCTCTAAACAATACTCAGCAGATTCCTGACACTGAAGTGGAATGCATGAAATGTACAGAAGACAATCCAGAGAGGTATGACAACAAAAAACTAGGACAGGAGGAGGCTAGGCTGGCAAAGCAGACCGAGCAGTGTAGCACCGTAAGCAGCCAAAAAAAGCAGCAGGAGAAGCATTTATGAGCAAAGATAAAGAAATTATGAGCAAAGATAATACTGTTTTCATTAATATGTCTGCATGAACATGGCTACTGGACTGTTTGAATGTGAAGGATGAATATGTAGGGCAGCTCATCGTTTGACAGTGTGTGCACGTTAAGAGAAAGTAGCCTGAATACCTGAGTGACTATGAATAATCCATTGTATTATAACACAGAATTGTACTGAACAATGGTTAGCCTGACAAGTTAGTTTTTTGTGCTGAGATGTCTAATGTTTTAAACATTATGGCTTTTCCACAAGAGCAGTAATAAAGTAAATGATAGAGCTGACAGTGTGTGATCATTTTTTTTTATATTCAAAGGTTTAACCCTCTACTGCATGACTTTTTAATTTTGGGGGAAAAAAAAATTTCTCCCTATTTTGGGGGAGCTTTAGGGTCCCTAATAATATATCAATCATAAAATTTGACACCCTGACCCCCCCAAACAGATATTGGTTTGTTGCTTCAAGGCAACACTGTGCAACAAGGGTAGTAAAATGCCAAGTTATTCTATAATAAGTTGTATTAGTACAACAAGGATGAACAAATAAATAAACAACAAATAAACAATGTAAACATTTCACAAAACAATGAAACACCAAAATGCATCCAACATTTGACCCTAACCCCATGCACGTGCGCGCGCATACACACACACACACACGTACACACACACACACACACACACACACACACACACACACACACACACGTTGTGTTTCCATCACTTTTGGGGACATTACATTAACTTACATTAAATTCCTGGAGACTTATCCTGTCTCTACCCATCACAAGTCCCTGCCTGAACCTTACCCTAACCCTTACTCAAGCCTTCACCCTAAAATTGAATGATTTACCTTGCATTTTGTCCCCATAAAGTAGGCGAGACCTCACAATATGAGTGTGTAAACAAATTTGTGTCCCCACAACAATAAGTAATACATGACCACACACACTGACACCCACACAGCAATATTGGTATGGCAGGGATCAGGCCCACACAATGTGCTTCCACATGGCCCACATACCGCAAAGAATGATGGCCCTTTGGTGGCCCAGACCTGGTTTGCCAGAGGTGGCCCACACATGGGCCAGCACAAGGCCAGTTTCAGACACCCTGGTCGTCCTGTGCTGGCCTATGTGTGGATTACCTCTGGCAAACCTGATCTGGGCCACTAAAGGGCCGTTATTCATTGCGGTATGTGGGCCATCTGTAGGTGGTGTGCAGCCACGGGCCAGTTGTAGACACACTGCTGGCCCTGTGCTGGCCCAGAACGGTTTCAGCTCTGGCCCCAGATGTCAGCATAATGTGTACCTTAATCAAGCCATGCAACAACAACATGTGCCAGAACATGCAAAACAGTGCAAAAGTAACATGCCGAAACTCTGTTCAGACAGTGAATGGACTGATTTTTATGTAGTGCTTTTCTACTCTCCCAGATTACTCAAAGTGCCAGCTTGATACCAGATCCTGGCCAGACCTGCTTGCTATGTGGGCACTAACACACACACAGACACAGTTACTTTACCAACTGACCCCTGACCCCTGAGCTCCTAAGTGTCCCTCAAACCTCATTCAGGGATCCACTCCTCTACTTCACTGTCACTCCCTGAAAGCTCACTGTCCTCACTTTCTGAGGACAGAAAGTGCACATTCCCTTGGTTTCCTTGCATAAAAAGTTTTTACATCCATGTCCTGTAATTATGAATAGATTGTAAAGTAAAAAAACATTGACTATGATCATATAAATGCACACAAACACATCTCTACACACATCCAAATGCATTATATTGCCTGAAAAAAATTGGGCTAACTGCGCAGTGTTGCCTTGAGGCAACGAATGAAAATGAACAGTTTTACAGTATAAATAAATTTAAAAAAGTAGAACAAACAATCAAATGTTCTTCTTAACATATTCATGCACATACAAGTATTTTTGTAATATACATTTATTTCACTATAAACATGTAAAATAGTGATCTTTATCTTGCTTCCTAATGGAAATGTCTCTCATGTAGTGCAGCTTGCAGAAAGGCCCCCCCCCCCAAATCAAAGTCACACCACCTTCAACTCATCATTTTATTGGAAAGAGATGTGCCTGGTAACATTGTTTGAAAAAAAAGAAGTTGTTTTTTTTTTGAAGCTCCACCGTAAGGCATGAAAATGTGGTTTGTTGCCTCAGGGCAACGCTATGCAGTAGAGGGTTAAATGACATAAATTAACATATAGAGACCAAAGACAGCACTACATTGCAGCAGGAGTCTTAGTAGACATCTGAGTGAACCTGGTGTGCTCAGCTCTGATGATGATTCTCAGAAACTGATCACAAATAGGTACTTTACTTTGCATGAGGAGCGTTTTTAATTTTTTACAGTTTCCAAATTATTTAGCTGAATTCACCTGTTAAATTCTTTTTTGCAAAATATGTCACCAAGGAAGCAAAAATCCACGCAAAATGCTGATATGTAGCACGATATCTGGAAATGTTTGAAAAACCATACCGATGGGGAGTTTGACAATTTGTTGATGGTAATAAACAATAAACTTCTATCTTTTGAAGTAGGTATGCAACTAAAACACATTAATATATCTAATATATCACTTTTATAATGTTTAATACAATAAAGACAATAAAGGTAATTTAATTTACTGTGAGCTGCTGTGCTGAGCCAATCCTATCATGATCCCTGGGTTTTTATTTGGCTGGAGTTTTGAGTTGCTGTGCTTTGTTACTTTATGATTATTGTTTTTTTATTATTAGTTATATTTATTGCGTAGGTTCCCTCAGTTTCCTGAGCCTTTAGTCTTGACTGCTTATTGCTTGTATTTATAGACTTTGATTGGTCCCTTCGGTGCTTCCTCTGTGTGAACCCCCTCTGTTAAGTTCATTTATGTTTCCGTGTTTCCTGTTTTAAGTTATTGTTATTGCTAATTACGTATCTCTGGTGCCGGGTTTAGTTTCACTTCCTCCTTACTGTCTGATTGTCGTTAATGTCTAGATCTATTTTCTATCATCCATTTTAACAGTTAGAACAAAATGAAGCTAAAAACATCATCTCCCTGTCTCCGGTACAGTTTTTACCACAACCAGTTGTGAACGGGGAAATGATGTCATTTTTTCAGTCATGTCTGCTGGGAAATCTCACAGTAATTCTGAACAAGCCACAAGTCAGTAGTGCAACTGCTGTGTAATATTTTTATGTGGAAATTATGTGCTTTTGGAGGGTGTATGTTGGATTCAAAACAAACTACGGTGTTCATGGTAACAAAGAGACCTCACCGCATGTGCAACTGACTTACCATTGCTTTCTTTAAGAGACAAATCAAGGGGCCGGGACTGGAATTGTATTTGTGTTGTGTGTCACAGTGGACATAAGCTATACTAGGCACACAAAAAGCAGGTTTTTTTCAGCTAATTTCAACAATTTGTTGACGATGAGAAACTATAATGTGTTATCTTTAGAAGTCTGTGGAACTGGTAATTTAATTCACAATTTTCTATCAAATTATTAGACTTTACAGCTTGACAAAAATCCAATATTGTGTCACAAGGGACTTGCAACCTCCTACATTGTTATTATCCTTCTCAGGATTGATTTCAGATATGCAGTGACAGGAGGTGTATTCACTAAATCACGAATCATCACAATGAATGCTGCGTTTTCCTTTTTGAATCTATGTGACTTCCTGCTTCAGGCAGCCATTAAAAGCCTGGAATGAGAAGCTCTTTCTGTGCACTCATCCAAGTGTGACGACCAGTTCGGGTGGGGCATGCATGTGTCACCACTGATCTATTCAGGGCTTTCAGTAGGAGTGTTTTCCTGGCATGATGCCCCTAAAAGGTTACCCTGTGTGTGAGATAACATTTTTACAACCATCTCATGCTTGGCTGGACTACTTTAGTAGCGGGGTGACGGCAAGAAGAAAGCTGGGGTGTGTTTTGGCAGTAAGTAAAGAAAAGACAAGTGAACTCACAGACAGAGGTCGTGTTAGCTTACATGTAATTTGCAGTTCCACTTTTTTTTCTTTTGTAGATTTTTACAACAACTACTGCTGACTTGTTTTTGTTTTTTCTTGACATGTTTTTCTCTGGATGCATTTGGCACATTACATCAAATTATAATTGCACCATTTAATACTTTATTTTCACCCCATGACTGAACATTGATGTTCCCTCAATTTAAAGCAACTACAATAACATACATCTGTGCATTTGTTGTTTGTTCCACATTGCAGTCCTTGTATGAAAAATATCGACAGTTTAACAAAAAAGGAACAAGACAGAAAAAGAGCTGAAGCCATTACCTGCAGATCAAAGGTTATTTTGCTGTGTAGTTTCTGCAGTGAACCCAAGTGCCTCTCTGGAATTTCCCCAGAATATTGTTTTTATTCAGCATGCTCCACATTTACTGCTTTCTTTAAACATTAATGGATTGCTCAGAAAGGAAGTGGCTTCTCTGTCACTACGAGGTTTCTGAGCTGGAGCGAAAAGGCAATGACAGATGAGTCTAAGATGGCTGTACTATCTAAGGCATATCACAGAAAGGGTTGATAAATATTAGTAGTCAGCAGTCCAGTTGACAAAACAGGGTACTCTATGCTAAACATTTTTAAAAGACAACAAATTTCATACAATTCCAGTGGAAGTAATCAGGCTTCCAAAGAAAACATTTCGGGAGAATCAGTCCAATATTCAGTTAAGACCATTATAGTCAGATCTTTTTAATTTTATTTCTTTTATTTCTTTTGAACTAATTTACACTTTATCAGGTACAGCTGTTCAACTCCTCATTATCACAAATATCAGCGGATTACATGGCAGCAACGCCATGCAATTAGACATGTAGACATGGTCAAGATGACCGGTTGAAGGTCAGACTTTAAACGTGGCATGGTTGTTTCTGCCAGATGGGCTGATCTGAGCACTTTAGAAACCGCTTAGCTACTGGGATTTTTTTTTCACACAAGCATTTCTAGTGTTCACAGGGAATGATCCACAAAATAGAAAATATTCACTGAGTGGCATTTTTCTGGGAGAAAATACCCTGCTAATGTCAGAGGTCAGATGAGAATGTCCAGGTGTCTTTGAGCTGATAGGAAGGCAACAGTAACTCACGAAAACCAAAACACTCATGACAACCAAGGCATGCACCTAAGAACAGGAAATTGGGGGTGCATTTTGAGCACGCTCACCAATATTGGACTACAGAAGATTGGAAATATATTCTTTGGTCTGACGAGTCTCAATTTCTGCTGCAACATTTTGATAGTACGGTCAAATTTTAGTTTGAAGGCATGGCTCCATCGTGTGTCAGTGGTTCAGGCTAGTATAGGCGGTATTTCCTTAGCCAACTTTGAGACTTGGAACGAACTGAGCATCGTTTAAACACTTCCCTACCTGAGTATTGCTGTCGATCAGTATTGCTGTCGATCTCAAGCCAGATCTCAAGCCAGTAGAGGAACAGGACAGTGCACACATCACACTTTTAATGTTGAGCTGACAAATCTGAAGCAACTGTGTGATGATCTCCTGTCAATATGGACCAAAACAACAGCCCTGTTCTTGCTAGATAGATAGATAGATAGATAGATAGATAGATAGATAGATAGATAGATAGATAGATGTGGTTGAAGAAAATAATTACCTCAGCTGCAGTGTAAAGTGGACTATAAGTTATTCATGCATGAACTTTAGAAAAATAAGGGATCAAGAGCAAATGGGCAGCAGACTGGTCAGTGCTGCTTTTACCCTCTTGTCGCTTTTGAGGACACAGTAGGAAGCCACTTACATAATCAGTCATTTAAAGTTAACACAAGAGGAGCACTAGTGGGACTTCATGAGGACAACATTAAAGAAAGATGAATTTAAGTGAGTGCTACACTTTAGCAGGAAGGAAACACTGTGCAGTGCCATCTGTGACCTGTCTTAGCGATCGTTCAGATGAGTTCTCATTTAACCCAGTGTCACTTTAACTTTAGACTCTGCGAAGCAAAAAGACATCATTAAAAAATAAGGTTTTTTTAAAGCACACTTGCCCCAAATCAGTGTTTACATGACTTATTTCTACAAAAAGAAGCTTGTGGTTTGTGAACTTTGTGACACTGCAAATGCTGCAAAGGGATCTTACTCCCTGAAGTTGTTATGAGGAGATAAAACCATCGCTAGACTTAAGGTAGCTCCTCCTCAGATTGCTTCTCAGGTATGCATTTAGAAAACATACAGACCACACAGCCAGCCATAATTTGATGTTCTCTGGTTGTGATAAAGTAATCGTAAACTTCATCTGACGCCATATCAGATCACTCATGTTGGACTTGAATCTGTCTCTTGGCTCGGACTGCATAAGTGCTCCCCAGGGTTTCCCTGGGCTGATACATTCAACTGAAACACTCAGCCTAGATACTCAGCTGTGTTTTATGCCTGTGTTCTTTAACCTTGGAGAAAAAAAAGTCAAACTCTATGGGGATTCAGAGAGTCTAGCTGCTGAGAGGAGTTCAGTCACATGAAAGAGCAGCTGGATGAAATGAACATTCCCTCAAGGCCTGGCTGCTGCTTCAGATACTCCTACAGACACACCGCAGGGAGAAGGCTGAATAAGCATTATAGTATAGTGAAAAACATGACCCTAAGGTCCAGCTCATCTGCAGCAGTGACCCCACCCAACCACAGCGCTGTGCGCTTCTGCCTTCATGTGTGTTTTAACTCTAAAACATTTTCTTTTGGTCTTTCTCCCTCCCTCCAGATGGTTTTTTTCTGCCTTCGCATGTATACATACACTCTTTCACGGTTAATTTAAAAGATAAACCACCTTGAGAATTTTTATTTACATTTCTCTACAATATCATGTTCTCGATCTGAGAGAGACGAATGTTTTTCATAACAGAAGCCAGAGACTTCCTGTTCAGACGGACACAGATCAGCAGACGGTTTGCACAGTTTAGAGCCATCAAGTGACAGTAATAAAATTTTAATTGATAAAGTGTGCAACTCTGCATCTGTCCACCCATAAAACCACTACAAAGTACAGTCAGACATTTTCATATGACAATTACACTTTATAACAAGAAGGTTCAAGGTGAAAAACAAACACAAAATGACAGAAACAACTCCTGAAATACAAATCTACACATCCCAGTAAAACAGTTAACTTTTATTGGTATAATAAGGTATTTATGAGTAAGATTAAGCCACGGCACAAAAGTCCACAGCTTAAATTACTCATATAACTGGATCAGTGTAGCCTGATCATGTCACACAGTGTTTGCACAGCTGTGCAGATGTATTGTTCATTTCTTTCCAATCTTTCCATGGATCTTATTACAGTGTCTTTTTTAAAGCTCATAAGTAATGTGCTTATTAATAAAGTAGCACAAAAATATTGTTCATCATGAAGGGTCACGTTAAGATATTTTCTTTCAAAAAGTACTAACTGAGATTCTTGTTTTCTACTGTATTTCACAGCAATATCGTAGGATAACTTAATGGAGGCATTAATATGATTTAACCATTGAAGTCTTACATAGCATTTAGAATGCATTTAGCATCTGTTATCTGCTGTCTTCACCACTCGTGTTAAGTTTGTATATGAAAACTCATATGTGGCATCTCTGCCTCTCCAAACTTCCTCTTTACAGTTTCCTGTTGGAAACAGCTGTAAATTTACTTCCTCTGTGGCTTCCTGACTCAGTAGAGATCCAGAGACAAGGGTTACATACCTCTGGTTTCATGTTCTTGGTGGGGGTTGATGGAGGATAGGGCCACTGAGCAGATGGGAAACCAGAAAGTGGTAGACAGCTTTCTGCTTCCCCGGTGATGCATGCACGAGTAAAACGACGAGAGGTCAACAACAACAACAATCTTTATTTATAGAGCACATTTAAAAGCCTTGGGCATACCAAAGTGCTTTACATAAAACAATAAAAGGTTCAAACATTGATAAAGGATAAATAAAAATAACGAGTTATGTTCATAGATAAAAGCTACCAATAAGAATGACTACAGCACATGGGTAATAGCAAGATAAAAGCTGTACCACCATAATAAAAGACACCAATAGAAAGATAGGAGGGAATTAATACAAGAGGTCAATAGGTCACAGCAACCAAACAAACAAACAAACCAGCAATTAAAAGGTGGAGAAGGCAAGTTTAAAAAGATATGTTTTAAGCTGTGATTTAAAAGAATGAATAGAATCAGATGCCCGGATGCCAATCGGGAGATTGTTCCACAGCACAGGTGCAACAAGAGCAAACGATCGATCACCTCTAGTCTTAAGTCGAGATCTGGGCTGAGCCAGCAGTAACTGTGACGATGACCTTAAAGCCCTAGCAGGAGCATAAGGGTTTAAAAGGTCCTTAAGGTAGCTGGGTGCAGTGTTGTTAGTAATTTTAAAAGTAAACAACAAAATTTTAAATTGAATACGATATTTGACAGGCAACCAGTGCAGATCGGCAAGGACAGGAGTAATGTGGGCAAACTTGCTGGTTTTGGTTAGAATGCGAGCTGCAGCATTCTGAACTGTCTGTAATCTCTGTAAAAGGGAAGAGTGGAGACCACAATAAAGTGAATTACAATAGTCTAGCCTCGACGTTACAAAGGCGTGGATGAGCTTTTCGAGATCTTTATGCGGGATATAGCGCCTAGCCTTAGAGATAAGACGAAGCTGGTAAAAACTAGATCTGACAACAGCAGACACTTGTTTGTCAAGTGAAAAGGAGCTGTCAAATAAGACACCCAGATTCCTGACAGTATCAGAGAGAGAACAACTAAGAAAACCAAAGGCATCCCGGAGATTGGCACGAAGGGCATTACTACCAAAAATCATAATCTCGGTTTTCTTCTCATTAAGGATAAGAGAATTCGACAACAACCACTTCTTGGCCTCGGACATGCATTCTCGGAGGCTATTCAGAGACAGAGCAAGATCGTCGTTTAGCTCAAAATAGAGCTGGATATCATCTGCATAATAGTGATAAGCAATATGGTATTTCTCAAAGATGGCACTTAAAGGAAGCAAGTATAATGAGAAAAGGGTAGGGCCCAGCACAGATCCCTGGGGGACACCACAGCAAACAGGTACAGCCGAGGAAGAGGATGTAGCCAGATGTACCGTAGAGAGCCGATTGGAGAGATAGGATTTAAACCAATCCAGGGCAGCGCCCTTGATGCCTACAGTGTGCTCAAGTCTCGCTAATAAGATATTATGGTCAACCATGTCAAATGCCGATGATAGATCCAAAAGCACTAAGACTGAGGGGCGTCCGTTGTCAGCCATTAGTAGGAGATCATTGAAAACACGAAGCAATGCTGATTCTGTACTGTGATGTTGTTTGAAGGCCGATTGAAATTTATCATTTATATTATTCTCATCAAGGTAGGTCTGCAGTTGGAGCAGAACCACCTTCTCAAGTATTTTAGCCAGAAAGGGAAGCTTAGAAATTGGCCTAAAATTGGCAAAATCACTAAGCTCAAGGTTCCTTTTTTTTAGAACAGGTTGGATTATGGCATGCTTGAGAGCTGAAGGTACATAGCCAGAAAGCAAGGAGAAGTTCAATATGGACAATAAACAGGGTCCAATTACACTGAAACAATCCTTAACAATACGGGATGGGAGAGCATCATGTACACAGTTAGTATTGTTCAATTTATCAATTAGACGCTTCAGAGTGGAGAGAGAAACGGGTTCAAATTGATAAAAGGTGGCCAAACAATCAGGAGTAGACATACAATCAGTCACCAGAGGAAGAGTAGATCTAAGGGATAAAACTTTATCTAAAAAATAGTTTGAGAATTTTCCACAAAGACCCGGGGAAGACAGCAGTGGCATAGAGGGACGGGGGTTCACCACAGAGTTAAAAATTTTAAATAGAATTCGTGGATTATCACCATTAGTGGTAATAATTTTAGAGAGAAAAGCCGCTTTAGCCGTTCTGGCAGCAGTTTGGAACTTCGAGCGGCTAATACGTAAAATATCATAAGAAGACTGAAGTCTATCACTCCTCCACTTCCTCTCATCACGCCGACATATACGTCGTAGGGCACGAACAGAATCATTTAACCAGCATTGTGAGAAAGTTCTAGGGCGTTTCATTTTGATGGGTGCAACAATGTTAAGAATCGAGGAACAGGTGGTAAAAAGAGTATTAGTAGAGTTCTCAAGTGTGTGTGGGGAAGAACAATCCAGCATACTAAATGGGGAGTTAACAAAAGACGTAATAAAGTTGACCACAGTATTGGCATTAATAGTGCGCGTAGGATAAAGAGGAGAGTTTAGGTATTGACCAGTATCACCCAGGTCTACATCGAAGATGACCGGGGAATGATCAGAGAGACCAGTATTCCTGATTTCCTTAATGCAAATGTCCACATTGAATGAAAAAACCAAATCAAGGGTGTGGCCTTGAACATGGGTAGGCTCATTCACCCACTGAATAAGATTAAAAGAATCAGTCAGCACAAGAAAGTCTTTAGCCAATTGGTCATTCATACAGCAGACATGAATGTTAAAATCTCCAGAAACAATAACAGAATCATATTTAAAAAGAACGGATCCCAAAAAATCAGCAAATTCAGAGATAAACATCTTATGATATTTAGGCGGACGATAGACCACGACACACAAAGTGGTCCGAGAGCCCGTCAGTTCCAATAGCTGAACTTCAAAACTGGAATAGGTTGGAGAGGATAGCAGCCGTGCATCATGTTTATTTTTGAAAACCGAGGCTAAGCCACCACCTCTACCAGTTAGCCTAGGTGAGCTAAAGAAGGCACAGTCAGGAGGTAGAAGCTCAGAGAAGGGGATGAACTCACCCGGAGAAGTCCAGGTCTCCGTTAGAAATAGGACATCCAGTCCCGAGGTGAGAAAAAAGTCATTTAGGAGGAAGGCCTTATTTGAAAGAGACCTGACATTAAATAAGGCCATCCGAATCCGGGGGGCCAGGACCTTTGTAGTAGCCCGTCGCAAGGAGCAAAGGTTGTTATGTTGAACACCGCGGCCAGGCGGTGTTATCCAAGATCGGGCAGAGTGGTAAGCCACTGGGCGAGCAGGGTAGGTTTGAAGGCCGACGGAGCAAATCCAACGGTGAGTTAGCAATCTAGCCGCAGAGTGGCTGCTGAGATAGTGGAAGAAACAGGATAGCTCACGGCTTGTAGAAGGGAAGTCCATAGCCATGGCTCTGATATAAGCCTTAACGCGGACACGGACGCCGCTCCTCCTACCCCGTTTCCTGAAGCGTTTCCTACGGAGCATGGGAAGAGGAGGATAGGTCACATAGGTAGGGGAGACAGGCATCAGGGGGATAGCGGCACCGGCGGTCCCAAGGCAGTCAGGTCGTTGAGAACAGGAAAACCGAAGATTCAGGAGCGTGTCTCTGTCATAAGTTATTAGTGTACAATCACCTAGAGAACATAAAACCAAAGATAAAACAACGAGAAGTACAACGCCGAGGCGAAGACGTGGTCGGAGACGGTCAGCCATGCACACCGGCGCCATCTTGCTTCCACAAGAGCTAACAAGCATCCTGCCTGCCACACAGGTCAAAGATACATGCAAATGATGTAAGATGTAAAGAAAATATTGTGAAGTTGGGAGATGATGTTGTTGTTGGTGTGTTGTGTTGTGTTGTATCGGTGTGCCAGAGAAAATTCTTTTCTAATTATTTTTTTTCTAGTTCCTCCTGTAAAAAACATTTCTCAAAGGATTTGATGAATTTCTACATTTTATAAGAAAGGATGGTGCTGTCGTTACTCTCACAGTGCAAAGGTGTCTGCTGGGGCCTTTCTGTGTGGAGTTTCTGTGAGTTAATATTGTTCGTGGTTCAGTTTTCTTGTTTTTCCTAGTTTTATCACTTATATTTCTAGTTCTGAGTTTCTTGTTTCTTTTAGTCTGCCTCCTTTTCATGCCTGTGTGTGTGTGTACCCTTTCTTGTCTCCCGTGCATGTTAAGTTCTGTCTCCATGGTTATTCATATGTCTCCCCAGTCACTGTGTTAAGCTTTCATGTCTAGAGTCTGAGTTTCTGTCTATGTGTTTCCTGTTTTATTTTGATAGTTCCTTGTCCTGTGTTCAATGTATTCAGTTTTGTTTCCTCCCTGTCTCATTGTGTCTGATTACTTCCAGCTGTGTATTTAAGTCCTCTGTCTGCCTTGGCTTGTTGTAGGGTCATCCCACACGGCTGTGTTTCATTTTGTGCCTCGGGTCCCTCGTCACTCCCTGTCCCAAGTTTAAGTTTGTTGTATCTAGTTTCTAAGCACACAGCTGAGCTGCCTCTCTTCGTTTATGCTGTTGCGATACTAGTCCTGCATTTGGGTCCTCATCCTGCCTGCCACACAGCATCCCCTAACAATGTGTGCTTTTTCATGATCCATTACATGCATTGCTATGAAGTTAGAATTTTGCTGAATTAATTCAAGATATACTGTTATTTATTTATTACTTTTATTTTATCAGGAATTCCCACTGAGATCGCATTCTTTTGTACAATAGATACCTAACTCAAGTAGCAACCATAAAAACATCTCAGAAATGCTACAAATACAACAAAAAACATAAATCACAAATGCACAATATAAAAATGCCCATAACATAAAACATTAAAACATCAAGTGACTTCTCAAAAAAACATTCCTTCTTGTGCTTTTAAATTCACCAAGCGATAAAGATATATTCAAATTTTACCCATTCTATAAATCAGTATATGTCCAATGTGCATTGTAAGAAAATGCTGTTTTCCTCACATACCTCAGAACTGTAGCTACAGAGGAAAATATACTAGTGCTGTTTTCATTGAGTGTTCAGTGATGGCCAGCCCACAAAATGATTAAGAATGCAACAGTGAGTCAGAGACTTTGCATTTGTAATAAAACATAGAGATGCACGGCACACCGAGTCAAGATTCATGCACACTGTAAAAAAAAAAAATCCTAATATAAAAGTATTTTACAGTTTTGTACTGTTCTTCTAGAATTGTTAGGATGCCTGGGTCGTCGACCCAGGGTTTTTGAGTTTACGATATTATTTATACTGTCTAGTTTTTGGTTTCTTTGAGTTCTGTCTTATGGCTTAGGTCTGTCTTCTTTAGTTGCTCTGTCTCCCCTATCACCTGCATCCCCTTGTCTAGTTCGCGTCTATGTGTATCTTAAGTTCCTATATCCCCGTGTTCAGTCAGTGTTTTGTGTCTGCCCTGTTCCCACGTCTCTGTTCCCTTTGTAGTGCCTGCTTATGAGCCTGTGTCTTTTGTTCAGTCTGTGTTATGCGTTTCCTGTTTTACTTTGAAGGTCTGTGTCTTATCTCAGTGTGTTCAGTTTACGCTTCTTTGGTCTCGTCAGTTCTGATTTGTCCCAGCTGTGTTTCCCTCCTGTTACCCATTCCCTGATTGCTCCCTCTGTGTATTTAAGCCCAGTGTTTCTCTGTGTCCGTGTTGCGATCTACCGTTTACTTTGCTGTGTGTTTTGTCAATCCGCTGGTGTTAGTTTATTTTTGAGTTTTTCCAGTTATGTTATGTTTGCGTTCAGCATTAAAGCTGTTTTGGTTTAAGTTCTGTCTCCGGAGTCTGCACCTTGGGTCCTATCCCTGTCCGCACACAGCCGTCACCTAACAGAAGATCGCGACCAGAACATGGACCCTGCAGACTCCTTTTTCTTTGAGTTCTACGGCGAGATGGAGCGGCTGGTGCGCCTGCTCGACCGCATCGCCCGGTCCCCGGATTTAAGGACCATGGCAGTGGGGCTGAGTGCGGTGGAGGCCATCATTCGGCATAATCCCCGGCTTAGCCAGTTTGCTAAAGACACTGAGTTGGGGAACACCATTACTGCCTGGAGAGAGCAAGTCAGGGCTAGTGAGCTTGCTCTCTCCCTCACTACGTCTTCCCCACCGCTGCCGCAGGACAACGCACACTCTGCTTCATCGCCGCTGCAGGCTTCCTCCCCTTCCTCACGCCAGCCGGGACCTTGTTCGCCTGTCCGTTCGCCTGCCTTTTTTCTGGCGGCTGTGTGGTCGGAGGATGAGGAGGAGGTCTCCGTTTCTCCACCGGTTCCTGTTCCCTCGTCTAAAAGGAAGCGACGCCACCGTCGCTCCTCTCCTCGGTCATCCGTTCAGCCTCACGCCTCGTCAGCTGGAGGACCCGAGGAGCCCGTTCAGTCTCACGCCTCGTCAGCTGGAGGGCCCGAGGAGCCCGTTCAGCCTCACGCCTCGTCAGCTGGAGGGCCCGGGGAGCCCGTTCAGCCTCACGCCTCGTCAGCTGGAGGGCCCGAGGAGCCCGTTCAGCCTCACGCCTCGTCAGCTGGAGGGCCCGAGGAGCCCGTTCAGCCTCACGCCACGTCAGCTGGAGGGCCCGGGGAGCCCATTCAGCCTCACGCCTCGTCAGCTGGAGGGCCCGAGGAGCCCGTTCAGCCTCACGCCACGTCAGCTGGAGGGCCCGGGGAGCCCATTCAGCCTCACGCCTCGTCAGCTGGAGGGCCCGAGGAGCCCGTTCAGCCTCACGCCTCGTCAGCTGGAGGGCCCGAGGAGCCCGTTCAGCTTCCTGTCTCCGCTGGAGGGTCCGAGGGGCCCGTTCAGCCACCTGTCTCCGCTGGAGGGTCCGAGGAACCGCTTCAGCCGTCTCTTCCTGCTGGAGGATCCGAGGGGCCAGTTCAGCCTCCTGTCTCTGCTGGAGGGTCCGAGGGGCCCGTTCAGCCACCTGTCTCCGCTGGAGGGTCCAAGGGGCCCGTTCAGCCACCTGTCTCCGCTGGAGGGTCCGAGGGGCCCGTTCAGCCACCTGTCTCCGCTGGAGGGTCCGAGGAACCGCTTCAGCCACCTGTCTCCGCTGGAGGGTCCGAGGAACCGCTTCAGCCGTCTCTTCCTGCTGGAGGATCCGAGGGGCCAGTTCAGCCTCCTGTCTCTGCTGGAGGGTCCGAGGGGCCCGTTCAGCCACCTGTCTCTGTTGGAGGGTCCGAGGAACCGCTTCAGCCACCTGTCTCCGCTGGAGGGTCCGAGGAACCGCTTCAGCCACCTGTCTCTGCTGGAGGGTCCGAGGAACCGCTTCAGCCGTCTCTTCCTGCTGGAGGATCCGAGGGGCCAGTTCAGCCTCCTGTCTCTGCTGGAGGGTCCGAGGAACCGCTTCAGCCGTCTCTTCCTGCTGGAGGATCCGAGGGGCCCGTTCAGCCTCTTGCCTCGTCAGCTGGGGGTCCGGGAGGACCCAGCCAGCACGTCCCAGTGTCTGCTGATGGTTCTGGCGAGCCCGTTCAGCCACCACCGGCTCCACCGCCTGGTCCGGCCTCCGAGTCTGCAGTTCCGTCTGGTCCTGCATCTGCAGCTCCGCCTGGTCCGGCCCCCGAGTCTGCAGCTCCGCCTGGTCCGGCCCCCGAGTCTGCAGCTCCGCCTGGTCCGGCCCCCGAGTCTGCAGTTCCGCCTGATCCGGCCTCAGCCTCTGTAGCTCCGCCTGGTCCGGCTCCGAGTGTTCAGCTTCGTATGCTCCTGAGGTCTCCATGCTGTCTGTTCCTGCACGTCCTGTCCGGCCTGCACGTCCTGTCCGGCCTGCACGTCCTGCACATCTTGTCCGGCCTGCTCGTCCTGCACGTCCTGTCCGGCCGATGACTGGACGTCATTGCCGTCATGGACGACCCCCTGACCTACGTCACCGTCGGTGCCTCCGGCCCGGCCGGCCTCCTGATCTGCTCGGTCGCCGTCGGTGCCTCCCGCCCGGCCGGCCTCCTGATCTGCTCCGTCGCCACCGGTGCCTCCCGCCTGGCCGGCCTCCTGACCTGTTTTCTGGGCTATTGGACCATCAGCCTCCGGGCCGCCCCCCTGACCTGCCCGGGTTTGGACTGTTGTGCCGTTAGCCTCCGGGCCGGCCCCCCCTGAACTTTTTTGAGACTATTGCCTGGGCCTCTGCGCCTTTCGTGAGCTCTTTTGTTTGTTTGCTTTTGGACTTTGCCTGGGCCTTGGTGCTGTTGTTTTGGACTTTGCACTTTTTTTTTGTTGTTGTTGTTTCTGGCTCCTTGTTTTGTTTCAAGCCCTCCATCCTGTTTCCCCCGCCACCCACCCTGGTTGGGTTGTTTTTGTTTTTTTGATTTTGATGTTTTGGTTTGGGCTGTCTGGAAGCCAGCCCTTAAGGGGGGGGTACTGTTAGGATGCCTGGGTCGTCGACCCAGGGTTTTTGAGTTTACGATATTATTTATACTGTCTAGTTTTTGGTTTCTTTGAGTTCTGTCTTATGGCTTAGGTCTGTCTTCTTTAGTTGCTCTGTCTCCCCTATCACCTGCATCCCCTTGTCTAGTTCGCGTCTATGTGTATCTTAAGTTCCTATATCCCCGTGTTCAGTCAGTGTTTTGTGTCTGCCCTGTTCCCACGTCTCTGTTCCCTTTGTAGTGCCTGCTTATGAGCCTGTGTCTTTTGTTCAGTCTGTGTTATGCGTTTCCTGTTTTACTTTGAAGGTCTGTGTCTTATCTCAGTGTGTTCAGTTTACGCTTCTTTGGTCTCGTCAGTTCTGATTTGTCCCAGCTGTGTTTCCCTCCTGTTACCCATTCCCTGATTGCTCCCTCTGTGTATTTAAGCCCAGTGTTTCTCTGTGTCCGTGTCGCGATCTACCGTTTACTTTGCTGTGTGTTTTGTCAATCCGCTGGTGTTAGTTTATTTTTGAGTTTTTCCAGTTATGTTATGTTTGCGTTCAGCATTAAAGCTGTTTTGGTTTAAGTTCTGTCTCCGGAGTCTGCACCTTGGGTCCTATCCCTGTCCGCACACAGCCGTCACCTAACAAGAATATCATTAAATTTACATCAATAGACTGTGATTTCACATTTCAAATGTAAATTAACGTAAAATCACTGTAATGTAATAAAACATAATTTTCTTGTTTTTTAAATGTATCTGTATTCAGGGCAATCGTGGCTCAAGAGTTGGCAGTTCGCCTTGTAATCAGAAGGTTGCCGGTTCGAACCCCGGCTCGGACACTCTCAGTCGTTGTCTCCTTGGGCAAGACACTTCACCTACTGGTGCTGGCCAGAGGAGAATTATAAAGTGGAATTGTCAAGCGCATTGAGGGTCTCAAAAAGCGCTATATGAATGCAATCCATTATTATTTAAACCAACTGTTAACTGTATATTTCTGTACATTTAAGTATTATTATTCATATTGCCGCATTCATTGACCTTGTTTATAGGTAAATTCATTGTTTAGTCACATTAAATTGTTCCTAATTTAATGTTTAAAAGCACTTGAAAAAGGCAAAATCCCATGTAAAATTAGGGCAACAAATTGTATTTTCATTACTTGAAATAACCTTATTTTTATGAATAAGTTATTTTCTGTTATTTTACGGTAGTATTTTTTTTCCAGCTGCCGGAATATTACTGTTTTTTTAAGGATGTTTTTTCTAACAGTACATATAAAGAGTGTATCAGCATAATAAAGACTGAACCTCATCATTAGGGTCAGTCTTTAATTTTATTTCTAGTGCTTAGGAATATGACTAAATACATGAAAAGCTAAGGACACTCCAATCAACTTCATCTGTACATTACTGTACTAACTATTAGGAGAGGTGGAACTTCTGAGCATCAGGATGTTAACATTATTCTATCTTGTTGTTAGCATTTCAGAGCTGGTTAAGCTGTTCACTGATTTCTGATTATAATAGTCATTAATCAATTCATGACTTGATTAAAAAAAGGAGGAAAAAATGGAGCTTAAGTAACTTTTGCTAAGAAGTGCTGCCAACTGAGTGCTTCTAATGGACAAGAAAACAACACTGAAGAGTGCTAATAACAATAGAAAGCTATCATTAAAATGTGGAGGAAGAGTGGCAGAAATGTGGAGTCGGAGACAGGCGGTAACTGGGAATGATGGATGCAGTGAGATGGATATGACAGATGGAGAAAGGAGGAAAAGAAGAAAGTTTGATAACTTAGACCCATCTGCAGTGAAAGAATGATGAATGACTTTCATTTATAGTAGGAGCAAGTCTTCCTTTAGCAGAGCTTCCCTGTGGCTTTGAACCTCTGTGGCAATCTCACTTTTGTCCTCCTATGAGCTCTACCAGCTGAATCTGAATGCTTTATTAATCCCTAAAGAAAATATGTATTGTGCTGTGTGAGTTGTGTTGAAATATTGACAACCCAAATGCAGGATGTGGTAGACGAAGTCTGAATGTAATGCTGAGCGTTTATTCCAAGAAAAATAACAAGTAAGAGGCAATCCAGAAACAGGTAACAAAAGTCCATAAGCCATGAGAAAGCACAGGGGAAAACACTAGGCTCAGCACAGTTAGTGAGACATTAGACAAAGGGCAAGGGGAGACAGCAACAATGACAATAAATACACAACATAATGAGGGAAGCTGAAACTAATCACAGAATTGACAAGGGACATTTAATAAATACCAAACACGCTAGACACAGGTTACAGAAATAAAACAGGAATGACATCACTGAGGGAGACTTTGCACAAAAGAGAGGAGGAAGACAACTAGAAAGTCAAAAAACCTCCAAATCAAGAGGTTTAATCACAACGAGGAAGTCCTTCAACCAGCCCTGGTGGTTTCTGCAAGTAAGCCATCTGTTAAAAGCAGTTGTGACAGTTGAATTACCCCCACAAATACAATATTAAAAACACAGTGTGGAACATAAAACGCATCATCCAGATTCAGTTTTGTGTAAATGTTTTATACATTATGTCTGTAAAACATTACATGTGACGTCACTTTGCACAGTTTACAGAGAGAAGTCAGCTTTGAGTATTTAGGTTATTTCACTGTCTTCATGTAACCCCAGATTAACTCGAAGATAAGAGAGATCTGGACACCCTAGGTGGCCACATCTGGGAGGAAACCCTGTCACTGTTGCCCAACCAAGAGGACACCCTGTGTGTAATTTAGAATATGATAAAATGGCCAAGCTCCAACAGTGAAATTCATGAACATTTGTGATGCCCAGATGATGGTGAATGTGGCTGACTCTAATGTCTCCCTGACTATATGCATGATAACATGAAACCTCTCTCAAACACAAAAATCTGCTCTATTACACGGAGAGAAAAAAACTACCTGAGCTTCTTCCTCAACTCATAACTGTGCCCTGATAGATTAGAAAAATATACCAATTCACACATTTTTGTGGACAAGATCTTGTTTTTGTCATAAAATGAGCATTCAGTCGTAGTTTGTGCAGATTGTGCAACTGATAATATCGTACATTCAGCGATTCAGCGCTGTGCTCATTACTTTGGGGTGTTTTTTTTCTCTTTTCTTCTGTCAACGAACAGCAGGTAAAGTAAGAGGGGGAGAATGTAATTCCACAGGGCAAACATTAATTTTCTCGCTCTCCTTTCCACCTACAACGCAGTATGTAGACACAGAGCGCGGCTCTGAGTTTGTCCTTGGATTGATGGATATCTGCCTGCGCTGCAAAGGAATCATAAGTCTGAAAATGCAATCAGCAGGAGGGACAGCAGAAGAGAGGAACTGCTTCTCACTGATATTCTTTCAGACAGTGCCAAACGCTCTGCTCGAGGGCTTTTACATCTATTCTCTACCCTTATGTTCATAGATTATGAAGGGAGTTAAGGTCTGCGATAAGGTGAAAGTATTCTTTGATGCAGTGAACATCAAAGGATTATTTTAATAAAAAGATCACTGTCCAAGCAGAGGAATCAGCTGGTGTTGCTCATCTTTGGAGAACATGTTTTTTTGATGTAACACTTCAAAATGCACAAAATGCATTAGTTGATGCATGAATCATTGCCGACTCCATAGCTGTTAATGTAAGTCTTCCTCTATTTGGAAATGAACAGCCTATTATGAGTTTATGCTATTAATTAAAGCTCAGCAGATTATTAATTAATGAGTGTTAATTTACAGTCCCTTCATTCTTTCATTAGCTTTGATTAAATTGTTTCTTTCTTTTTTAATGAGATCTGGTCCTGTTCTGCTTTCAAAGAGATTCGGCAAACACGCTACGCTAAAAAAAATCTCCTTTTATATTTAAGTTCTTGTTCCATTAGTGGCGTATTTTAAAGCATTTTTCCTGAGTCAAAGCCACAGTGTCGGGTCTCTCTTCCGCTACGTATTGTAACTCAACGCAATCTCAGATTCTGCTTTTCTTTCATCTGTCTTTTTGAAGCGTGTTCCTGGGGTTTTCTTGCAACGTTCAAAGGAAAAGGGCCGTCTTCTACAGCAACCTGCTATCCGATGTTGAAACCTTTGCAACTTTTCAGGAAGTCAAAGTACAATTGCTTTAAAGAGAAATTATGTTGGTAGTTGGTGGTCTGAAATAGTTCTCCCCTTTCTTTTATAATCTCTGCTCTGTGCTCCCATTCCTCCAGCTATTACAGAAATGTCTGCACCAGCGCTGACACCTGGACTTGCTCGTGGATTTGCCTCTTTGGTCAAATCTGTGACACCTGGTCCACAGCCAATGGGAATTGATGCTAATTCAAAGCTGCTAAAAATAGAGATACTCGACTGTATTATGGATCATAAGCCGGCAGCTTACCCACTGTACCCTAACTAGTGGTGCCATGTAACTAAAATACATTTAGTAAAGTTCCCTAATATAATTAATTCTGCGTGTTTGTCATGCAGCTATATTATATCACTAGTATAAAAATAAATTATATAAATTAAATACTGTAGCCTGTGATGAATTTGCTCCAATTGCAGTTTCTTTTTTCCTCCTTTTTCTTAAGCGGATCATCTGCCTCCATCTTACCCTGTCACACCAACCCTCTACATGTCCTCCTTCACTACTTTTCCTCATATGTCCAAACCACCTCAGGCTTGCCTCTCTAATTTTATCTCCAAATTGCTCTATGCTCTGTGTCCCTCTGATGTGCTCATTTCTAATCTTGTCCATCAGAGTCGCTCCCAGTTAAAAGCTTAACGTCTGTCTTTCTTGTTAGCGTCACCATCTCCAATCTATACATCATACCACCATCCTGTGAACCTTCCCTTTCACTCTGGCTGCCATCCTTCTCTCACAAATCATCCCTGACACTCATCTCCACCCACTCCACCCTGTCTGCACTCTCTTCTTCACCTCTCCTGTGCACTGACCATTTCCTTGGATGGTGACCCCAGGTATTTAAACTCATCTACCTTCATTACCTCTACTCCTTGCAGCTTCCCAATTCCACCTGACTCCCTCTCGTTAAGCCACTACAGTTAAATGTCACATCCTGCAGTAATCCTGTTTAGGAATTAAACTAGTCGACATTATAAACTAATACAGACTCAAAATGACAGATAAAAAATTCACTCAGTTGACAATGATTTAATTTAATTAATTCAAGATCTTTTTCCTGTCATATACTCTAAATATTTACAACTACAACTGTTTCCCATTCATTTTTAGTATTAGCTTGATCGATTGTTGACTTTACAATACAAGCTGATTGTGTTGCTTCAGGCTCTGGTTTGTTTTGTCTGAATTGTTACAAGCCAAACAAATAACTGATTAACTGGGAAAAAATCATCAGATTGGGGCAATAAACAATAGATGGAAAATTATTGTTTTGTTTCAGAATCAGGATTTGCTCCACCTCAACCAGCAACAAGAAATCAATTAGCAACATCAGACTGTTAACTTAACAGCACCAAGAGGAGCAGTTTTTCTGCACTGAGTACTTTCTTAGTCTTAGTACTTTAGATACATTTACCCAGTCATATTTGCACATGTTTATTTCTGTGCAGGCTTTTCCTTCTAATTGAAGGGGACATGAGGCTAATTTACACCACTGAGCCCTGCTCTCAAAAACCAACATAGATGAAACTCTGTCTGTGAAGATGGATTAAAGAAATAAGTGATTAAAGTTCAAGTTCTGTCAGTAAGAAATGTGACGTCATGTGGGTGGTTGAAGCTAATAGACTCACATTAGTTTATGCTAGCTAACTAGTGACAGAATGGATAACTCAGAGAAAAATAAGAGCTAAAAATCAGTTTAAGGGGAGCACATTTGTGCTGCTTCTGGCTGCAACAATGAGTTTCATGTTAAGAAACCGAGGATATACTGTCCACTTTCACTGTCTGTCTCTTTAGCAGTAATTTGTAATAAGTTAAAGCGTAAGGACAGTCATGCTTGTTCCTGCTGTGACCAACATCAGAAACAAGCACAGTATTTGTTGTTGATTTATTACTTATTGTCTTTATAGAATAATAACTTTGAGATATTGTAACACTTTGAGAATTATATATGAGTTTTATTCCAGTTAAATGAATTCTCAGGGAAAAATGTATCCATCTATTAATCCTTTCGATTCCGCTTAACCTTAAAATTTCTATTATAATTTCTTACATGTATCTTTGTACTTTTGTCTTTTTTCCCATTTGTAACAAGATAAGTCTCTGTCTCTGTCTCTGTTCTTCTACCAAGGTCACCCTATAGCCGGCGGGAGGTGGGGGTGGTGGTGGTGGTGGGGAGTGCCAGGAAGACAGCAGCACTCACCGAGACAAGAGGTCGTAATCAGAAAGAGTTAAGCTATAATCAAACATGGACCTCTGGCAGAAAACAGACAAAGCGTGACAAAAGAGAAGAAGAAAAAAACATAATCACAGCAAAGAGGCGAAGAATTTGATAAAAATACATCTGAAGGAAAGCCTTTAATCACACGGGGAGAAAGAGACAAAGGAAAGCTGTGTGGCTGAGAAATTAGAAGGAAAAAAAACGAACACAGACAGAGTGGGAGAGGTGGACAGAAAGAAGAGACAGAAGGCAGGATCGAGTAAATGGAAGGGTAGCAGGGTGGTATTTTTAACATGCACTAATCACAGCCAGCACATCAAATGTGGCCTGTTGCAAAGACGCCACTCTGTGTTAATCGGAGCAAAGAAACAGAGAGGGGAAAAATGATTACCGATGCCAGGACAATACTGTGCAAAGCCAGACTCAAATATGCTGCATAAAGAAGGGCACAAGGAAATGAGCACAGAATTGAGTAAATTTGCCTCCTTATGTAAATCGTCTACGCATCAAAAATTCTTCCTGTAGAGACTCGGGGGTTTAATTAGCTGGGAGGCGGGCGTTTTTTCCCCATCCTAACTGGGCAGAGGAGGGCAAAGCAAGGAAAAAAAGGAGGTGGGGGGAGTGGGAAGTTGTGTCTCAGGGTGAGGATAAAATCAGCCTGTCTCCTCGGTGTTTGCTTCTTCTGGGCTCTGCCCTCACTCTTCACTCTGCAATCCTGGTGGCTGTCTGAGGCTGTTAATGAATCCCAGCAGATTAGCAGACTATCATTTTAAATTCACAACAACACAAGACTTTAGCTAATTCACCAAAGCATCCTTTAATTCACCAACAACTTGTAGAAACCACATTATTAAAGGGTCATTTTTGATGAGGGGAATTTTGGCCTCTGTCTGTTCTCTGCAGCAAATATTTGTTTTTCGTCTTTTCATGGCTTTGATAAATATTCATCTCGCCGATGCCCGCGTCCTGCTGCAGTGCAGCGTGTTACTGCAAGGGATATTGATGAGCTGTTGGTCTGAGGATGCTCAAATCACACAGCAATCAGGCCTCATCATAGCTCCCACGGCCAGACAATCAGCATGCAGTGAAGGCTCAGGTACACTTTTCCTCCCTTCCTAACGGGGTACCGCTTTCTCTGGTCGTTAGTATGAAGACCACGTACAAAATGATCATCGTTTGTGTTTTCACATACTGATGGGTTGCACTGGGTTGTTTTCTAAGCTCTGCTCAAGGGACAGAAAGTCTAATCCAATATAGAGGCATTCAGCGACATCCAGCAAGTGGCGGGACAGTGCAAGGGCTTGTGCACAGCAAGGCTCATCCAGCCAGCGCCGGCCGATGGGAGTGGGATTGTGGAAGCCTTTAAATGCATCTTGGGGGCTGGATAGTGGAGGCTATTATACAAAGAATCATGACAAGAATTCAATAACGGCGCTTTTGTCCTGTGAAATCTCACTCTTCTGCCTCTCTTTCCACTCCCTCCTCTCTCTCGATCCCACTGCTCCTCAGGGGGGAATGAGTTAAAAGCATAATACTGAGAGTACTTGAGTGCTGAGGATTCCTCTTGAATGCTAAGCAGCCTTATCAAATAGCACACTGCAGCACAGGATCATAGGTACTGATGGGCAGTGAGAAGCTATACAGACATCTGACGAGACTGCACACCTCCCGGTGTAAATATTGAAATAAATCATAACTCACGAGACTCGTGATTTTAGTGCTGAAACTATAATCAGCTAATTAGGACCTGGTCCACGTTTGAGGCAACACTGCAGCAAAGAGATAAGAGTTACTTTACCTTAATAAAGGATTTCACATTACCATTAAACAAAGGGTGATAAGGGTTAGTTGTAAAACCTGCAGCTCTGCACTAATTTCACTGTACAGAAACTGTGTCAATGCTGTCTGTAGAGAGCATTCACATGGCATGTAATTACAGTATTAACACTAAACCTATATAAATTTATAGGTAAATGAAGTGAAAGTTCACACAAGAAAGCCACAAACAGCTGTGACCTGGATGTTCTTTCTCTCCGCATTGAAGTGATCAACAGAGACTGAAAAAAAAATACTAAGCTCATATTTCTTACTTTACAACATAAAGGTCAGATAGGATGCAAATCATGAGGTGGACAATCCAAGAGAGTATTTGACTTTATTTGATTAAATCATTAAATTTGAATGACTCAGGTCAGGAGTAGGCTAGTGCAGCAGAATCCTCTTTTAACAAGCCCATTGCACCATATATAGCTCACCATATGCAGTATTGATGAATGCCAAAACAGAAAAAATGCACACAGCGTATCAGCAAGACTGAAATGAACAGTTTTTGCTGTTTTACCTTTGCACCCAGGACTGTTTATGCGCGCTACATTAGCCTGCGGGGCTCACACTTTGCTTGAACATCACACTCGGGGATTTCACTGTTTGCGCAACATGTTTGCTTTCTACATCACGTTCTCCTCGTAAACATTTCATATCGCCGGCACGACAACTGCACACGGCTAGTTTGGAGTAAATTAATGTACTGAAACCCTGCAGGTCTAGAAACGAAATCAGCACAAACCTCTGCAGCCACAGATCAGCAAGTAAAATTGTAAACAAGCTAAAGCAGAAAATCAAGTCAGCCACCTGAATATCACTGAAAAGAATAATAAGAAGCTAGTGGGATTTTTTGTTTTTTTTCTGGAGGCCAGAAAATTCACAAATGAGCTCCCAACCTTTCCCTCACTTTACACTTGAACACATCACAGCGAACCTCATTTCTTTATCAGGCAGAACATCATTTATGCCAAACATCTCAACACTAACACCCGTCTTCTCCATCTTCTCCTTCTTCTTTTCTCATCTCACCTCAGTCGATTATCTGCCAGCATCTCTATGTATACCTAACATCCTCCTCTCTCACACCAACCCTCCCTCACTATATCCATGAATCTTCTCTGAGGTCTTCCCGTTTTACTCCCGCCTGGTAGCTCCATATTCAACTTCCTTTGTCCAGTATATCCACTACCTCTCCTCTAACTTTACCTCCAAACTGCTCAACCCGAGCCGTCGCTCTGATATACTCATTTGTCCATTCTGGTCACACCCACTGAAAATCTGAGCATCTTCAACTCTGTCACCTCTAGCTTGGCCTCCTGTCAACAACGTTGTAATTGAATCAATAATGACGATAATAATCAGACATAATCAGTAGTGTCTTCAGTTTTCTTTAAATTGTTCAAGCTGGGTTTTAAAAAACAGAACAGAGCAGAAAAATTTTTATTAATTAAAGGATGAATTTTACCCCTCCATGAATCGCTAATTTATTGTGGTAGAGGGGTTTGTGTCCCAGGAATCCCACCGGCTATGTTGTCCGGAAGCTTTTGCCCCCTGGTAGGCCTCTCCCTTAGAGATAGGGTGAGAATTTCAGCCATCCGGGAGGGGCTCAGAGTAGCCGCTGCTCCTCCACATCGAAAGAAGTCAGTTGAGGTGGTTCGGGCATCTGACAAGGATGCCTCCTGGGTGCCTCCTGGATGTTCCGGGCATGTCCCACTGGGAGGAGGCCCCGGGACAGATCCAGGACATGCTGGAGAGATTATATCTCTTGGCTGGCCTGGGAACGCCTTGGTGTTCCCCCGGACAAGCTGGAGGAGGTGGCTGGGGAGAGGGAGGTCTGGGCTTCTCTGCTTAGGCTGGTGCCCCCGCGACCCGGCCCCGGATAAGCTGAAGAAGATTGATGGATGAGCAACCCATTGCTTTTCTTATCCGATTTAGGATGTCAGAGGAAGGCTGGAGTGTATCACAGCTCTTGTAGGATGAGATGCAAGGTACACCCTAAACAGTTAACCAGTCTACTGCACGACTAGCACGCACACCGAAGCACACGGTTCATGCTCACAACTACGGCCAGCTTAGAATCACCAGTTAACCTCCCGAGCATGTCTTTAGACTGTGAGAGGAAGCCAGCGCGCCTACACAGGGACTTTCTTGCAGGTGTCGACACATTATATAAGGCTGACATATTTCCTACACATAGAAAGGTGGCATCAGGGCTGATTGTTTATTGCACTGCTGATTGCACTAATAAGGCCCATAAAGCCTGAACACCTTCATTTCTTTAAAGGTATGTGCCAAGAGGGAACCCACGCAGGCACAAGGAGAACATGCAAACTGGATTTGAGGTGGATTTGAACCCTGCTGTAAGCTTTGCACCACCCCAGATGTGACACAGTTTGGCTTCTTCAAATGGCAATAGCAATTTTATTTAAACTCCACGTGCTTAACATATAAAACATAAAAACATATAGCTATGTCTGCTTTGCCTCAAGGCAACAAAAAACAACAAAACAAAGTTTACAAAGAAAACACATAAATGTACATACGCAAACAAAACATTTCATCACTCTGTCTCTTCCTCTCTGCTCACACCACTGTTTGAACTCAAAGAAGAATTACAATGTTGTTGTGGGAGTTAGAGTCCTGACTGATTGCTGGTGCAAGTGTGTATGTGTGTATGCATGTGTGTGCGTCTGTGCGTGTAGTGGCAAAACCATTTCCATCCTGTGTAATTGCACATAACAGTCCTGTCAGGGAGCGACGCTGAATAACAGCGCAATTCAAATGGACATGAAACAGAGAGAGCTCACATAGCAAACTTTCCCTCTGCTCTCCCTCTCGGCTTCACACACAAACACACAGCAGGACTCTTTGCATTGTAAGAGAGAACCACGGCATGAAGATTTAATGAAAGTGTGGGGGACGTTTTCTGCTGGGGTTTAAATGTTTAACTGTTTCTATTTCTTACTGCCACAGTGGGAAGAGACAGTTTCCTGCGGCAATCCGCGTGTCACTGGTCTTCTTTCCAGCTCCCTTTGTCGCAACAGTTTCCCTGAGGCACGAATGAATTAATGCGCGTATGATGTAAGCTTTGCATAAGCCAATAGCTGCTAATGGTGGAAGGCTATGGCAACTGTAAATGTGCTGCAAAATGATCATCACACACAAAGAAACACAGCTCGCAGAAGCAGATTCTTATAGCAGATCAGGACTTGTGAACAATGAAAAAGTCAAGTCCTCTGTGAGAATGGTGCGCCACGTGCTGTGAACGTCGTGCCACCTGCTCATAAAAAGCAGGTGCTTTTTTTGGGGTGGGGGGAGGGAGGTCTTATCTTGCACAGAGCATTATGGGTAAGGCCCCAGTGAAGGCAATTTCAGCTCCAGGCAGCAGCACAGGTCAGAGGATGTCCTGGCTCGAGGATTTAACATCTAAGAAAGCAGCAATCGTGACACAGAATTTATTTGACAGATACCGCCCACTCGCACTCAACTGTGCCGTCTCACTTATTTTCTCACTCCCCTCCACCCCCCACTGTCGCTATTGGACAGATACGCACACATTCACAAAAGTGATGTAACAGCCCCCTTGAGCTGTAATCCAGAGTGAGCATCCATAAAGGAGGCCTGTTAGGATGTTCAAAGGAAATTGCAAAAAATGACCACAGCAAGCAGTTGAGCAGGAACTGGATATTACAAGGAACTGTGTGTGTGTGTGTGTACTTGTATTTTTAATTTTATGAAGACAAACAGGTCTGACTATATGGTGCATAAAGACCAAGTCTTATGGTAAATATTTGCTTTTCATTTGCGTGAGTCTCCACAAAGTCATTTTAATATCCTCCAAGGAAGACGAAACACACCTGTTGGTCTGTGTGTTTTCTTATCATATTCGTTTAGCTCCAGTGACAGATATATGTTCTCAGCGGCAATAAATATGTAAAGAGTGCTCCTTCACCTCTTTCTCCCTATAAATTAATTGGAAGGTACGCCCAGGTTGGAGCATGTGTTACTTGCATATGTAAAATATTGTTGATGTAGATGTCTGTGTGGGGACTACTGTTTTCTTAGAATTCAAATACTCAAGCCAGGACATCCCCCGATCTTTGTTGCCTGGAGGCAAAATTGTATTCACTGACGCCTTACCCATAATGCTCTGCTCCAACATTGCTCAATATTTACAGGATTCTGGGAGACTTTATTAGTCTCTCACAATGTGGTTATTGTTATCGTTTTTATTTATATAGCACATTTAATTACAACATCAATGTTGACCAAAGTGCTACAGGTGGTACAGAAATACAAAATAACTAGTACCAAATACCAAATAACTCTCATACTGTATTAAAAGCAAAAACAGTGAAAACAAATGTGTTTTTAGATATGATTTGAAAAGATTGACAGTAGGAGCCTGTCTGATGTGTAGGGGCGGACTATTCCTCAGTTTAGGTGCTGCTACCCTAAGCCCCTGATCACCTCTGTGAACCAGCCTAAACCTTGGTATGGTTAAAAGCTAAAAATCATTCGATCTAAGAGATCTAGAGGACACATAAGGCTGCAAGAGGTCAGACAAATACCCAGGAGCCTGTCTGTTCAGAGATTTGTAAGTCAACAATAACATTTTCAAATCAAATCTGAAGTGAACAAGAAGCCAATGAAGAGAGGCAAGCACAAAGGAAGTAGTTTCATGTATTCTAGTTTGTGTCAGAAGACAAGCTGCAGCTTTCTGGACCAATTGCAGTCTTGCAAGGCAGGTCTGACTAACTTCAACATATAAGGAGGTACAATAGTCAAGCTGGGATGTAATAAAAGCATGAATCGCCCATTCAAAGTCAGCCTTCACCTTAGAGAAAAGCCTCAGTTTGAAAAAAGACCAGTGCACAGTTGAGCTAATCTGTTTTTCAAAGGTGAAATTACTATCAAATACAACCCCCAAGCTCTTGAGGTTTGCAACCATTTGTTTCCTCTCACCTCTTATTTCCGTCAAGTTCAGGTCTGAGCTTTGAGTGGGTCATTGCAGCACCTTGATTCTTTTCTTTTCCAGCCTTTCTGGTTTTGATTTGCTGCTGTGTTTGTTTCATGACCCACTTTAGGCAAAGCTTTATGTGTTGAATAGATGGCCACACATTTTACTCTAGAATACTTTGTGCGTGAGACTGCACTCAGAGACTGCAAAGTGCCTGCCTGGACAGTTCACCAGTGGCTGCATAGGAAGACCAAACCATCACTCCTCCACCACCATGCTTTGCAGTTGCTACGATGAGATTTTTGTGCTGATATGCAGTGTTTGGCTTTCTACAAATGTGACTTTTTGCTTTATGGCCAGACATCTCCACTTTGATATGTGCCACAAGTTGTGCGGTTTGTTCAGATGTAACTTTGCAAACTTAAGATGTGCCTTGTTCACCTGGTATCTCTTCCAGACATGTCCTACTTGTTCAGTCTTTTTCTAATGGTACTGCCATGAACTTCAGCATTTAACACTCTAACTGAGGCCTGTCAAGTCTGAGATGTAGCTTTGCAAATATCCAATCAGCTTATACATCAAATATGATGTAAAAGCCACCTTATTGTAGATTTAGGCTCTGCAAACCCACATGGGTGCAGTTATTGTTATGAGCTATGTGAGGCAGGCAGGATTGGAGGACCCAAAATGCAGACTGGTGGACAAAACTAAACTTGAAATGCAGCTTTATGCTGGACTACAGTTATACAAAAACCAAACTGGACTGAACAGGAACTAAACAAGCAGGCAGAACACACAGCGTGGAATGAGGGAGATCGCGACAAAGGACAAATGGTGATGCGCACATACACAAAAGGGCAAACGAGGAAACACAGCTGAACATAATCTAACTAATGAGACAGGGGAAGCACAGCTGAACATGGAACACACAAGACAAGAGACTGTCAAATTAAAACAGGAAGTAGGAGAAACACACCGGGATGCAGACAGACAAAACCCAGGGAAAACAGGAAAGAGAGAGCAAGGGGCATGCAGCTACACCAGGAGACGAGACAGACTTTACAGGAAGGCATAACACAGGAGATGATGGGGAGGACACACAGAGACAAGACCAAGAACTAGAAATACAGATAACTAAACTAGGAACAAGTCACACAGAGAAAACAATAATGACTTAGGTTGGATATATGCGAAGCTCCACTGGAAATCCCTAAACTCTATACACTACTGGAGCTGATGAAGCATAGCCGCAGGAGAGTAAACGAGAGTGCATCTGCACAGTCCTGTAAATACAGGGAGTGCAGAATTATTAGGCAAATGAGTATTTTGTCCACATCATCCGAAAGCCTACTACCAATTAAGCATATTAGGTGATGCGCATCTCTGTAATGAGAAGGGGTGTGGTCTAATGACATCAACACCCTATATCAGGTGTGCATAATTATTAGGCAACGTCCTTTCCTTTGGAAAAATGGGTCAAAAGAAGGATTTGACAGGCTCAGAAAAGTCAAAAATAGTGAGATATCTTGCAGAGGGATGCAGCAGTCTCAAAATTGCAAAGCTTCTGAAGCGTGATCATCGAACAATCAAGCGTTTCATTCAAAATAGTCAACAGGGTCGCAAGAAGCGTGTGGAAAAACCAAGGAGCAAAATAACTGCCCATGAACTGAGAAAAGTCAAGCGTGCAGCTGCCAAGATGCCACTTGCCACCAGTTTGGCCATATTTCAGAGCTGCAACATCACTGGAGTGCCCAAAAGCACAAGGTGTGCAATACTCAGAGACATGGCCAAGGTAAGAAAGGCTGAAAGACGACCACCACTGAACAAGACACACAAGCTGAAACGTCAAGACTGGGCCAAGAAATATCTCAAGACTGGTTTTTCTAAGGTTTTATGGACTGATGAAATGAGAGTGAGTCTTGATGGGCCAGATGGTTGGGCCCGTGGCTGGATTGGTAAAGGGTAGAGAGCTCCAGTCCGACTCAGACGCCAGCAAGGTGGAGGTGGAGTACTGGTTTGGGCTGGTATCATCAAAGATGAGCTTGTGGGGCCTTTTCGGGTTGAGGATGGAGTCAAGCTCAACTCCCAGTCCTACTGCCAGTTTCTGGAAGACACCTTCTTCAAGCAGTGGTACAGGAAGAAGTCTGCATCCTTCAAGAAAAACATGATTTTCATGCAGGACAATGCTCCATCACACGCGTCCAAGTACTCCACAGCGTGGCTGGCAAGAAAGGGTATAAAAGAAGAAAAACTAATGACATGGCCTCCTTGTTCACCTGATCTGAACCCCATTGAGAACCTGTGGTCCATCATCAAATGTGAGATTTACAAGGAGGGAAAACAGTACACCTCTCTGAACAGTGTCTGGGAGGCTGTGGTTGCTGCTGCACGCAATGTTGATGGTGAACAGATCAAAACACTGACAGAATCCATGGATGGCAGGCTTTTGAGTGTCCTTGCAAAGAAAGGTGGCTATATTGGTCACTGATTTGTTTTTGTTTTGTTTTTGAATGTCAGAAATGTATATTTGTGAATGTGGAGATGTTATATTGGTGTCACTGGTAAAAATAAATAATTGAAATGGGTATATATTTGTTTTTTGTTAAGTTGCCTAATAATTATGCATAGTAATAGTCACCTGCACACACAGATATCCCCCTAAAATAGCTAAAACTAAAAACAAACTAAAAACTACTTCCAAAAACATTCAGCTTTGATATTAATGAGTTTTTTGGGTTCATTGAGAACATGGTTGTTGTTCAATAATAAAATTATTCCTCAAAAATACAACTTGCCTAATAATTCTGCACTCCCTGTATGTCTAATTAAGTGATAAAAAAAAAAACTGGAGTTGGATTGGACCACGGGCATGGAGAGCCTTTAGAAATCCAAGTGCTCAGAAAATGGTCTCAGCTGGCTTCATCTCTACGAGCTACATTAAAATTCAGCATTTTAACACATCATTTATAACAATTCACAAATTGATGTGACACTCTGAATGGTGCCATTCTGCATGTTGAGTATTTTCACTTTTGACACTTTAAATCCATTTTGCTGCTCAAACATTCATGTATTTCTAAAGCCAATCTGTGAATGCAAAACATCTACAGTCTCTTACTTTGCAGGACTGGATCAAGAACGAACAAATTACATCACTATTTAAACTTGCAATGCTCAGTTTACATAAAGCGCACGTTGTTCAAAAACCAGATAGATTCAGAAGGTTAAAGGTTTTTGAAATCTAAAAATAGGATTTTTTTACATTTTGTAGGTGTTGACAAACTAAGAAGGGTCACTTCCTTCCTTTCTTGCCGTGCTCCATTGTTGGCTAAATGTGTAATAGAAATTTCTGTCTTAATCTGGTGCATTTAAAATAACATTCAAAATAACCTTAATGAGTTTTGAAATAATTGCTTTAAGCTGAGAGCTAGCGGCCATCGTGCACTACACAGACAGACATAAAAAGTGTCTGCACAATGCATAGGCCTACAGCGTGGAAGGCATCTCATCTGCATACACTACACCCAATGGTGAGCAGTTAATTACTGAAAAAATGAAACAAAAATGTGTTGTCATTATGCTAAAATCAAAATTGGCTCCCACTGAGGATACATTTCCCCCACACGTGACAGATTGTGAGAACATTTGCGTTTTATAGCTCGCCTAATGTCCTTTGCAGCCAGAGAGACAGAGAATAATCTGAGCTTCCATAGAGAGCAGATCAATAGGATGTGCTTACTGTGATCATTAGAAAAGGTTATTACCATGTGCGAGAATAGATCCTGCCGGTTCCTGACATTGTGCATTCTGTAGCCATTACGGATCTTGAAGATCTGAGTAAAACGTGAATCAAATGTTAAAAAAAATATAGATGCATTAAGAGATAATAGATCTTCCCCTGGAAAAGAAAATGGAATAAAAGCTGCAGGAAACAAGTGCATTTCAGGGTTTTAATTTATGGGCATCACAATGAGGAGAACAAAAAGCACACAAGGAGAATGACAATAGAGCTACTGTTCGTAGACAAATAATAGATAAAGGCATCCTGTAGCCACAGGCCTGTGGTCTCTGGTGGTATGAACAGATACAGCCAGTGCTGCACTGCTCTCTAGTGGTCAAGTGAGGAATGTAAGGAATGTGTGCACACTCAAAAAGCTGTTTGCTACAAATAAGTGATGACTCCTATAAAATCTTTCATCTTTAGTATTAAAAGTTTTGCTCCTATTAGCCTGACTGGAAAGACAAAAACCCACAGAGGGGATGAGAGATCATATCACACAAGTCCTTAAAACCACACATCATAGTGGGTAAGCAGAGGAAAGCACATTAATTCTGTTGTTGCTTATGTTCACAGCGTGCAGTAATAATCAGTTTATTTATTTCAACATTATTTTTACAGTATATTAAGTAGTTTGAATGACCTTTAAAAGTAATTTCAGTTCCCAAATGAGATTCTCTCTTTGACACCAAACGGGTGGCAAAGAATAGCATAGTCACTCATTTTGGAGCAGAAGAGATGAAAGAAGAAACACTATGAGTGCAGTTTAAAGATTTGTGGTATGTGAAGGACAGGTACACTGTATTCAATTTGAATGGAGCTTGTTTGTTTCGATGTTTTCTTTGTACACTTGCGTATTCCTTTTTTATGACAAGAACTATTACAATGTTTTTGAGTACTAGAAAAACATTTCTCTTTGAGCAGCAGACAATTTGTTTTTATAAAAGACGCCAATAGAAATGTCAAAAGTTAACAATATGTGGGACAAGGGGACACAATACTGTGCAATCTTACATAAAGTGGGAGTTTTGCTGTAGTTCAAAAACTTCCAGTGCAGAGTAAAAAAGCATTTGGAAAGTTTGCTTTGAGAGCAGCTTTGCCCAAAATGTTGAGGATTAAATGTAAATCCTGTTTCTGTTCTTTGAAATTTGCACAAATACTTTGAACACATACCGACATTAATGTCACAGCACAAATCAGCATATTGTACTTCCCGCCCTGAGTGTGTGCCTGACTCTGTGACAGTAAATAATCCAGCTTGAATTGCAAAGAGCTTTCTTATCCTTTCTTTATTGGATTAAAGTCATCACAAGATTTGAGTACAAAACATTTACAAAGCTTCCAAAACGTCATTCAGTGTGTGCAGACACCTGTTCATCTCTCACTCAATTTATATGATCAGAATTTAAGCAAATACAACCAAAGATATAAAAATACAGAAGAGATCGGCTCACAAATAGGTTTAGATAAATATGTAAAAACACGAAGAGAAAGATAACGACATATATAATAGTATCTCTATATGTAATATTAAGTGAAACCAGGAAGAAGGATTCGATCCATGGTTTAGTGTATGCAGTAATACTGTGGGTGGTTAGTTCCTGACCAGTAGGTGGGACTAAAGAGCCAAAACGTTCTCCAAGTAAAGGTGGAAAACCGATTTTAGAAGTGTTTTGAAACACTGAAGACAAAGAACATCGTGAAAACAGTTACACAGCATTTGATAAAGTGGTAAAGTCATACATTTTGACGTGTGCTTGAGCTACCTTTAAACTGTCAGTGCGTTATTTTATTTACAAAGCAGCAAACCTGTTGCTAAGTATTTCACGTCTTTGCTTTTGCTTGACGTTTCAAGAGGCCTCGATCTTCATCTCCATCCCAGACGGCATCGAGCAGGCGACAGTCGATCAACCTCCCGGTGTTTTGAGCAGTAACTGCAGTTACTTTGGTTTTTTGGATGGTTTGATGTCAAAGAGGAAGAAGGCTTCGCCCTCAGATCATGAAGGACTGAGTTTGTTTGTAGTGCTTGAGCTGTAGGGAGCAGAGAGACATACAGTGACACATTTCCTTTCATTAGCTTGTGCCTGGTGTTATCGGAAGCTTATCAACAGTTGCATTCCAAATGAATGCATGCAAAACAAGCCCTGATTTGATAACGAGGCCTTTGATCACTCACATTGCGGGTGGGAGGAGGAGGAGGGTTGTAGGACTTGGTGCTGAAAGGCAAGGGGGAGGGCAGTTTAGTCAACACTTATTATTTTGGAATAACAATAAGGGCAACATGCAGGGCGGAAGAAGAAACTCTCACCTTTTTGTTTTCTTGCTCTCTGTTCGAATAAAAAACAAAGAAAAAATTAGTCAATACATGAAAATTTGTCAGTTGTGGTCACAATACCTCAATTCTGGGAGAACTCGAAAATACAGAGATTTACTCAAGTAGTCATTTTTATGTTTAACTGAAGTTTTTCTTATTAGTTCTGTTGGGTCTCTACCAAACCCTTCATTTAGTCACCAAATGTGTCTTTCTGTTATTTGGTGCTAAGTCCGGTTGTGCAAAGAGAGTTTATTGGTGAAAACAACTGCTTGCAAGAAACAGTGATAAGAAGAGCAGTAAAACAGTAAATCTGAAAGCAGTAAAATCCAAACAATTGAAAGGGTTTTTTTTAGGTAAGGCTTTAAATGCAGGAAGGATTCTTTCACGAGAGCATTTTTAAATGGTGACACTATGTTACTACATATATCAGAGTTGTTTTCTCTGTGCTTCTCACCTTATTGTTGTTTTCAAAACATTAGCATGAGCATTAGAATTACAACCTGATCAGAAGAATAACCAAATACTTTCTGCAAAAACTATTCATTTTAATATGAAAGACTGGCAAAGAGGACCTCTTCCACCCAAATAGCTCTTGGATATTTGATAAAGTACCGTGTTCAGAAACACATACACGTGATTGTTCTCATTCTAATTTTGTTTACAATTAAACTTTGCATTTGTCAACTCAATCCTGTTCCACGGCCATAGACGAAATTCATCTAATCTGGTATTTATTTTTTTTTAAATAAAAGGCTGAATCCATTGCTGACAGCCTAAAAAAATAGCTGCTCACTCATCTGGTTGCTTAGGTGCAGATCAATAAATTGACATGCACTCTGAGAAACAAGTCCAAATGGATGGACTAAATATAAGTGAAGGTGTGAAAAAACAACACGTTCTCACTCCCAAAGCGTAACATTTTACGCTAGGTGACAAATCATCGGTATATTACGCTTTTGGTCACCCAACACATCCCTATATTACGAGTTCGAGAACCGTTTGGAATGAATCTACACATGTACGTTTATTTTACTTAAATCGCTTTGGAAAACACTATATAATATGATTAAGGTGGTGGTTAACGTTAGGATTAAGGTTAGGGTTAGGGCTGGAATACACAGCTGGGTTGTGTGTTACAGCGGGAGTATCATTCGATTTCATGCACAATCCGGTGCGTAGCATAGGAACGCAGACGGTCACCTTTCACATTCCCATGGAACGCCTCGGGACGTGACAAATCGTTGGCATATTACGCGAATAATGCAGAATTATTACATGACAGGACGCACTCGAGTGTTTTTCTCACACGCCTAAACGCGCTCTTTTATCCTGTTTTCCTTCTCTCACCCCAACCGGTCACAGCAGATGGCCCCGCCCCTCGCTGAGCCTGGTTCTGCCGGAGGTTTCTTCCTGTTAAAAGGGAGTTTTTCCTTCCCACTGTCGCCAAAGTGCTTGCTCATAGGGGCTCATAGGATTGTTGGGTTTTTCTCTGCATGTATTATTGTAGGATCTACCTTACAATATAAAGCTCTTGAGGCGACTGTTGTTGTGATTTGGCGCTGTATAAATAAAATTGAATTGAATTGAACACATTTGTGGCAGCACTGCACTACTTACTTTTGCAGCAGCCTCGGTGTCGGCAGACACACACACAGATGCAGCAGAAAAGCATGAACGCTGCCAAACCTGCAGCACCTGCTATTAAAATCGTCATATTCAAAGGATCTGGAAGCAGCAGAATCAGATTTTTTTTTAATATTTGGTCTCCAGAGCGTGATGCATAATCTCCAGTGAGTACTTTCTTAAAATACTTACAGTCAATAACTTTGAGTTGTTGGGCCACACAGCTCTTGGGCGCCCCCACACTGTTGGAGGACTCACAGCGATACATCCCTGCATCCACCTTGGACACACTTTTAAACTTCTGCTCCAGACAAACAGAGGCAGGCGGCAGGGTACACGAAAGGAATAACAGTTGTGTTTTTGGACCCTTGTATAACATTCTGTACATTATATTATATTGTATTTGAAAACTTTAGGTAGCACTCACCAGTGTGCCCTTGTTTGTGTCAATGCTGTAAGGAGTCTCTCCCGTGGCTGTTAGTGCCTTGTTGTCTTTGTACCAGCGGTAGGTAGCGGGAGGCACACTCAGTTTGTCCTTACAGAGAAGCTCCAGGCCTGACCCTACAAACACAGAGCTTGGCACGTTGCAGGAAGGGACATGAGGCGGCACTGAGAGGGGGGAAAGACAGAGAAAGGTAAAACTATATATTTTTAAAATATATTATGTTTTCAATTTGTAAGACAACACGAAAGTCTCCCTACAAATGCTTAAAATGTTAACATCTGCATAGTGTAATATCACTTAATAGACTTTTTTAGGCAAAACTAGAGAGGTCTGATGATTCCTTTTGTTATAAATTATGTCAGATTGATGTATTGATCTGGAAGTGCATTTCCTGCAGCCACCAACCAAGTGTCTATTCAGCCAAACATGTTTCCCATACATCACTCCAGAGATATCAGTCAAAGTGAGGCTTTCACATGTGCCAGCTGGGAGGCTGCCAACCAGGAACTCCACCAACAAAAAACATTTGTGCGATCATTCTTTTAAGATAAGATAAGATAAGATAAGATAACCTTTATTAGTCCCACACGTGGGAAATTTGTTTTGTCACAGCAGGAAGTGGACAGTGCAAAAGTTATGACGCAAAAATTAGAATACAATAAGAATAAATATAGTACACAACTGTACAGAATAGAATAAAATAATATACTATATACAGTAGAATAAAATAGAATAAAAATATACAATAAGATAAAAATAGAATACGAATGCTATATACAACTGAGTAAAAATACAACGATGCCAGAAAAGATTATTGCACTTAGTGTTATTGCACATGTGTGGATGTGTGTGTTTGTTCAGTTAAAGTCTTTGTTGTGGAGTCTGACAGCAGTGGGGAGGAAAGACCTGCGAAATCTCTCCGTCCCACACCGGATGTCCACAAATGACCAACATGTGAGCATCGACCTACATTGAAATCTAACAATGTAAAAGAAACTGTGTGTAGTTTTACCACAATATGATGACACGTGTGACTTCACGACTTGTATTAAGAGTGCCAACAGAATTTATCCGTGAAACTCTTGTTTTGCAACCATGTTATTTTTGTGAAAGTATATATGTAATCACCTCAAATGACATTTAGATTTAATAATAATGAGGCTTTTTTTCAATAAGTTGGTGAATAATCTTAAAGAAAATTAAACTACACTGGCACAAAACAGTCTGCCTGTTGCAACATATCCTAATGGAAGAGATTATAAAGTTTATAAGAAGTTGTTATTTGCACAATTTCTGTGGTTTGCCAAATATATCTCACATACTCTGTAAACTCATTACTTCATGCTGCAAACTGCAAAACCCCCAAAATCTAAATTCTCTTTGGAAATGTAAATAAAATGGGAACAATATCAAAGGGCATCCAGAGGTATTTCTATGTGCGTGCTGGACCTTCACGTGGAAACTAGAAGCTTGGATCTTTGTGCTATGGCAGGAATGCATAAACTACTGAGTCGTTATCCTCGAACCTCAGAGAAACAACCATATCTCTTCGAGCAGGAATGCACAAAATAGTCAATTTATTTATAATTTCTGAAAGCTGAGTGAGGCAATGTAGACTTTTGCCTGACAGCCTTGAGTTCAAACGTTCAGTGCAGAGTATATTCACATGTACCGCACAGGGAAGAACACAACATTGTGTTTCCTTTAAAAGTACCATATGTGTCTTGATTAAAATCACAATGAAAATAAAGAATATATATATTATTATACATTATACAAGTTATGAATCTAATGTTACTTTTCCCATTTTTTCTCATTTCAAGCTGAGGATGTGTCAAAGAAACCATTTTTACCTATTTCCAAAAGATACAAAATAACTCTATTTTCTCTTTGAATGAAATGTCAAAATGTCTTCGACATCACAAAGTTCATCTTGATCTGAAGTGAGATAACCTAACATCCCACATCATATAATACCACACTTCACTGATGGCTAGTGGGTGGCTGGCCTAACATTCATAGCAGCAGGGTGGCTGATTTGATTTCATCTGGCTAGCACTTTTACACATTTAAGTTTTAAAAATGTTGAAACACAAAAAATCAACCTGATTTATTAATAGATTGTCATTTTTAACACCTATGCACTACCAAGCCGCTCGGATATTGTGTAACAGCTCGTTTGCGCTCACCATTTTCGGTGTGGTGAACAGCACCGTACAACAAAAGTGGCAGAAAAGGTCTCAGGGATTTCATTGGATGTGTCCAAATTCAGGGATCGCATCCTCAAAAGGACGTAAAGACAGAGACGCACAGAAGTTCTTAGCTGTTAAACTGGATGCTCTGCTCCTGTCACCTAGCAACCATTACCATGTATCTTGGACATCAACATTTGACAGAAATGGAGAAAATCTTTGTTCTATATCATTTTTTTTACCTTAATGGAGAAAATTATGATGTATCTGTTGTTAAATGAACACGACATTTGAATTTGCACAACATTTGTCGCCTCACTGTGATGTAATTGAAGGATGACACACCTTCTGCTTTCAGTTTTGACTTCTTTTCCACATATACGAGCGCCGATGTGGAGGTTTTGCCTGAGTGGAGACACCTGATGTAAACAGTACAGACCTGTGGTGATTTCACTGTCTGTGCAAAACAACCCATGTGCCAAGCATAATGGAGAGTTCTACTAAAGTTAGCATGCTAATAAAGTCATGGTGGTCCAAAGGTTAATGTAATATGGCTATAGCCTGAGATGGGGTAGTTACTCAGAGTAGCACCCTGTACAGCAGTCCAACATAAACGGATTGGGCACTGAGGTAACAGTTATAATTTCCTATCCATAGCAGAGCGGATTCAGAGTGGCTGCTCCATGCTATCAAGAAACTGCTTCTATCGTAAATTACTCCACATATTGCACCTTTAACGACTGTCCTCACCCTAATCTCACAATTCAGGTGAGGGAGGCTTGTGTGAATTGTTTGCAGTTATTTGTGCAATACAATCACATTTAAAAGATTTGCTGTGAATCCTCCTGGTTCCACCAACATGTACGTTATTGTTTCACATGTCACATCACAGGAGTTAAGTGCCATTGACTTGCACCCTGAAATAGTTTAGTGTTCACCTCTTACACAGATCTGTCCTATCCCTATCCTTATGTACGTTCGTAATATATTCATACCAAGAACATTAAGTGTCACAGTGGCCTCTCCGAGGTTGACGTGATCCTCGCTGGCTGTCACCTCACAGCGGTACTCCCCTGAATCTTTCTGAGTGACGGAGTGTATCGTCAGCGTCGCTCCCTCTATCTTAGCCCGTCCAGCGTAAGACCCTAAAGTGCAAAAGACGGAGAATGATGAACAAAGAAAACAATCAAAGCAAAGTGTCAGCAAACATAAAAAAAAAGGCCACACAAAATCTTCTTTATTAAATCAGGTTAAGTTTAAAAACAAATGCGTGCAGTAATGATCCGTCACTCACCTGTGAATTTGTGATTAAAGTAAACAAAAGTCACCCCCTTTCCTTTCTTCTTCCACTCGATTCGAGGGTTCTGATCTTTCTCTGTCTTGAACTCACAGGACAGCACAGCGTCTAAAAGTAAAAGTAAAACAATATTCATCTTTAATCCTTACGTTACCTTTTTTAATGTCTCAAACTAATTGATTTTTACCAACTCATGCACACTCATGACTACGGATGATGTATTTCTTTATTTATATCCATGTATTCTGAAATATATTCTGGTAGTTGCAATTTTCAATAAAGAATAATTATTTGAAAGTGTTCAGTTAACATGAATGTGTTTTTTTAGAGGAGAAAAAGACAGAAATTGGACAATATGATATTAGATATGTTTATATCTAGTTTGTTGTTTTCCTATTATTTGGAATTACAATAGGTTAAATATGAAATATATTTTATTAAGATGAAACAATAAGACTGTGGCCATTTTAAGATAGCAGACAAATTATGTTCAGGAATGTGAAAAACTGCAGCGTCGGTCTCACCAGTGTGCTCGTGAACCTCCACTTTGGGTTTACTGCTGCTTACTGTCACTGATAAACTGACAGGACCTGCAGAAGAGAGAAGATCAGCGTCCTGTGAAAGACCAGTTTTACTCTCAGACCATCGAGTACAATCTTTAAATGTTTACTGGAGCACATAAATGGAAATGTTAAACATCTTTATAGTTTCAGATCAAGGAGCTACATGGTAAACCATCAGACACAAGAAGCTTACTCATATGTAAACAGGACGTTTGCTTAATGCTTGGTTTTTGTGTGGAAGCAGTCGCACTCACACACATTTGACTTTCCAGTCGAAGCCTTAACGCAAAGTATAGAACAGCAGTAATAACCTGTGGGGCTTGAATGTTCTCACAACGCAAAATGTTCTTCACAAGAAAAGTTTCAAACTGCAACTGGTGCCCATAAACATAGTAATACATGCCGACAGAGACAAACAGACACTGAGTGTGGAGCTACATCCTGGTGGTGCCAGGAGCGGTGCTGTGCAGGAATGCAAGTGATGGATGGCCCTCTGACAAGCTGCTTTAAGGCGACCTGATAACCGCCTTCAGTGATCTGTCCCTTCAGCACACGCAATCAAACACCCACGTTTACCTCGACATTAAGCAGACGCCTTCAGAAAGAGATAAGAGAAAATAATTTAGAGTGACACGCCACCTAAAAAATAAATAAACGCTTCAAACGTGGCTGTAAAATCTGACTTTTATATTATTGGCAAGCAATTTTGCTGGAAATAAAGTTTTTATTGTAGAACTTGGAAGCTTCGCAGAGGTTGCTGTTACAGGATACTCCCTTGACATCACGTAAACTGAAGCGGAGCTGCTTTGTGAAACTTAAATGTGTCACGTGATCATCAGCTGTAAGTGTGCTTTAAGTAAAAAAAAAATAAACATTTGAAAGCAGCAGAGAGGAGACTGGTAGTAAAACTGAATTACATAACAGGCTTGTACTTGAGGATTAAAGATGGGGAGAAAGTGGGCTGGAACGGTCCTTCAGTTAACGAGCAGTTAAATCCGATAAACAGATTAATGCATATTACTGACCAATGAGTTAATTTTTCATGTGCTGTAGACTGACAGTATGGATTATGCTCAGTAATAACAAAATAATGATATCCCACAGCCCACTTGTGCTTTTAACGCATCTTTTCTTTTCTTTTTAACGGTGTTCAAAGTTTCAGTCACTCCGTCCAGCATTTAGCGATACAGAAGAGGAGCGAGCATGAACTGAGTGACATTTTTTTGGCTGGTGATTTCAAATAAAACTTGCAAACAGCTCGAAAAATACGACAAATATGTGGTAAAAACATTGTGTGACAAAGTACTTCTGTGCAGTCTTACATAAAATAACTGCTAATAAATGCATAGTTGTAAATGTGAGAGATGGAGAAAGAGGTAAGAAAAGAGAGGACAAGAAGATTTTTAAGGGTAGGAAATGGTCATCAAGTGAAATCGGTTTAACTTGAAACTTGAAATTTAAATCTTACATATAATGTCCTAATTGATTTTAGAGTTTTTAAACCCGATTTTGGAATTATACATGTGACAAACTAATTGAAGCTTACAAATTCTATGCTATTCAAATTTGCGTGAAAATACCAAGCAGTCTGGTAAAGTTTAGTGTTGGCTAAACCGATACGTTTGCAGTATTGTAGTGACGTTTACTGGTGCACAGCAGGCTGTGTTGTCCGTGGGCAATGTTAGGATGTATATAAAGGGTAGGAGATACAGGAGAGGTGGAGGAAGATCTCAGCCTGGGTGTTTATTGTCTTATGTAGTCTGGAAGAAGAGTGGATGGTGGGGTGGGTGCAGTTTTCTCTGTGGTGGGGTTGGGTGGACTGTCCCGGGCTCTGTGGGGCCGAGCGGCGCTGCTGCACTGGGCCCCGGTCTGGATGGGCCTGGGCCCCCTTTCCCTGGCGGGTCGCGGAGTATGGGGGTGCCTACTGGGGTCAGCGGGGGAGCTGGCCCCAGGGAGGGGTCACTTGCCCCTCCCTTCCTTCCCTCCCCATCTCCAGCTGCCTCCCTCTTCCTGCTCCACCACAACCACCCACACATGCAGGGCCTTGGAGTAGGGGTATGTCACCAGGGTGCAGAGGAGGCTACCCCCCCCCTCTGTCCCCTTCTGGCTGCCTCTGCCTCAATTTTATCCCACAACTTAGACATTCACATTACTCACACTCTCATTACACATACATATAGGATCTTGGGGGTGGGCACGATGCACGGAGTCCAAAGTACCATCAGGGTGTACACCCCACCCCTGGCATCATTGCCCACCTCTCAATTTTAAATACACGTAGACATTGAGGGCTAGCAGGAGGGACCATGCGCTTACCTGCTGCTCTCTGGCAGGTAGCTCCATGCCCTCCTGGGTTTTAAATGCACCTTAGAACACACATGCATCAACACTACAATGAGCGGGTGGAGGGAGGTTTGGAGTCTTCTCTCACCCCCGTTCTCTGCGACCTGCTGGAGCGGGGGGGCTAGGAGGAGGAGGAGTTGGCCGTCCGACTGCGGTCTGGAGTGTGGAGCCTTCCTGCTGCTGCGGAGTCGGGGCGGTCTGCCTCCCCCCACCGCAGGGAAAAGGGAAACACCACCTGGGTCTGGGTGCAGTTCCCCCCTCCAGAGGCGGGGGCACCTAGACCCGGTTTGTAGAGTACGCTTGGGGAGTGTGATCGTGTGTACAACGTCTCTTTATGTCTGTCTCCACGTTGGTTGAGTGTGGAGTAAGTGCATATGAGAGCATGAGGGTGGGAATGGATGTTTGTATCTGTGTGTGCCTGTATGTCTGTGTCTATATGTCAGGTTGGGTGTCAGGCGCCACCTCTCTGGGGACATCTCAGGCCCTCCAAGGTTTGGAGGCCTATCTCCCCCTACCACCACTTCCCCTGCCAGTGGTGGACCCCCTCAGACATCGGTGCGTTGGTGGTTCTTTGTGTCCGGGGATGGGCGTCCAGGTACACACCGGCTCACTCCTTGGCGGCCGCTTATCGGGGCCTGGAGCCTGGGGCTCGCTCGGGCCACTTCGGAGGTGGGGTGCCCCCGGCCTCTCGGCCTGGGGCTCGGTCACTCAGGCGCAGCTGGCTGCCGGCGGAGCTCACGGGCGCGTCACTGCAACTCCCCCTGGCTTCTGCTCCGTGGCTGCTGAGTGAGCCCTCATCTGGGACTCTCCTCAGCTCTTTCTGGGACAGTGGCGCGGCTGCCCCTCTGTTGGTCTTCCTTGGTCTCTTGTGTTCTGAGGGCCTCTGGATGTCTGGAGTTTTGATCTCCTCCACACCTGCTTCATGCCCTGGAGGACGGGGCTGTGGCCCCCCCACACCCTCTAGCAGATTATTACATGAAGGAACCTTTTAAAAAACAAAAAACAAGCGCGTCCATGCTCACAGGTGTACACACGGGTGATCACACCCACAAACTACACCCTTTTTGGCTCCTACCTCAAAGCACACTGTGTTCTGTTGATCTTATGTGCTGCACAATAATGTTTAACATTTAGTATTTACTGTCATATTCCCATATATCATTGTGATGTTGTTTATTCTATTACTCTTGTTCTCTTCTGCTTGCTTTCTTTTTTCTTTCTCAACAGGTGACCCAGGTGATCGATATATGCATTTTTTTTTTCTCTGCCCGTTCTGTTGGTTTTTGTCTTTTGCCCTTCTCCCCCGTCCCTCTTCTCAGCTTTCTCTCTTTCCCTCTTTCTTTCTCCCCTTCTAAAAAAAAAAAAAAAAAAAAGGATGTATATAAAGGGTAGCAAACATCAGTTTATTTTTCACATGATGATTCTGATCAGACTCGCTCTCTGAATTCTAACTTTTATATTAGCTGGATTGTGTCAACAGCTGAAAATCAGAAGCCTTTGCTTATATCTTGTTTTTAAAAAACAGTTAACAATAATGTAGCAGCACAGGTCAGCTGATTAAAACCTCTACAGATTTTAAAAAATAAATAAAAATTATATTGGAGCCCAAAAAACATCATATTGTAACTTATTTCTTAGTAATTCTTTTTCCAATGCTACACCCAAACTACACCTGCCAAATCCCACTTTAACCCCTGACTAGCGATGCATGTTTCTTGTGTGGCACACTCTGTGTGTGTGTGTGTGTGTGTGTGTGTGTGTGTGTGTGTGTGTGTGTGTGTGTGTGTGTGTGTGTGTGTGTGTGTGTTGCACACAAAGCCATTCTTTATGACAGTAACCTTACCCTTCTCAGCTGGCATAGCATACACATGCACAGACATCTGTAAAACACACTTGTGAGGATCTCTGCTGACTGATCCTGAACACCCTGCACTCTTTTACTTTTACTTTAATACAGAATGCATAATAACGGTGTTTTAACACTACATATTTTATTTTATTCAAATGTGCACTTGAAAACCCTAAAACTTAATCCGCTTCTACTATTAAAAAAAGTTACGTGTTTTAGGGTTTCTGCTGTTTTAAGGAGACATTGTAACCTAACTGAAAAACCACCTATGATACCTCCTGTGCAGTAATGAAAAAAATATTTTCAGAGTATATTAAAAGGCAGTGTGTCTAAACAAACAGATTGTAATCGTTTCATCTCTACAAGGACTTTTGGTCCTCACATGTAAATACAAGAAAAATCAAAACACATGCACGTCAAAGACGCAATTAACTGCGTAAAACATGTTGTTTGGACGACAGCCTTTGGCCTTTAAGATTCCCACAGCAGCATCAAATGCATTTTTTCTTTACTGCTTTTTCATCTCAGTCCAATTAACAACTAAGGGTTCAGTCAGGGGCTATCTTCCCTGAAACTCTGGGATCTCAATCTCCTCCGCGGGGGTCACGTGATCCGTCTCATCAGCCCGTGGATCTCGGGTTCAAACAGCATCAGAGCGGGTTCAGTGTAAACATGAAGCCCAGCCACTCCCTGCACAATCTCTACCCCCACTGCACTCCCCAAACACATCGCACCTCCTCCGCGCTGTCTGTGAAATCACGCACAAGCTCTACAACTCACACACTAATAATCAATCAATAAATATCAGAGCCTCGTTTTGACACTTAGCCTACATGCAGTCGTTTCTAAAGTTGTTAATTTGGCCCAAAATTACATTTTGTTTCGGTGGCCTCTTGCAGCTTAATAAGATAAAACTTGAGTTGCATAATCACGTAAGACGGTGGTATGTGTTGTTTTCTTTAGTAAAATAAAGTAGGTCCTTAACTGTTATATTGCAATAAAATGAAAGAAAGAGGAGAAAATGCGTAATTACATATTTATAAGTCTGTAAAAAGGTCTGACATTAAAATAAATAAATGCATAAAACATGTAGTTCAACCTCACATCGCGTATGGATACATGTTTGCACTGTTACTGTGTATAAATGCAACGTAAAAATTGGCTGACTCTAAAAGTTGCACACACTCTCTCATTCAGTATCAAAACAGAAATTGTTGAAGTTTTGAACACAATAAAAAGCTCACTGTGCAAAATGGTGATGAGCAGAGGCAGCGCCAGCATCTTCATGGCTTTTCTCGGGTGTCGGAGCTCTTTCCTGAGGTCTGTCGGTGTCCGTGGAGCAGATGAGTTTTACTCTAAACTCTCTGCAGCTTCTTCAAGTTTCATGTGCAACGGCCACGTGCGCGCTCACGTATCCCGGACAACTTACGGGGCGCGTGCACAAGTTCAGGGTGACCACCCCCTCTTCTCAGACAAAGCTCTCAGAGGAAACATGAGCCTTTCTTTCTGACAGGGGGACCTGCCCGGCTGTAGTAGTATCGAGTAGTAATGTAGTAGTAATGAGAAAGGAAGCTTTTGAATGGTTTCTTCAGCCATTAAACACAAAAGCGTTTGAGGATTCGTTACATGAAACACATTTTATTAACTACATTGTCACTAAGCTCTTTGGAATTTTTTGTACATCACATCATTTTTGTAGTCTCTAGAGACCACAGACTGTATATAAAAGATGGAAATAGATTGTTCTTCACACTTTGAAGCCTCAGCCTAAAGGGTTTTAAAATCCCTGTGAATATTTCGTGAGTCAAAATATTTTTCGGACTCACGTATTCTTAATGCAGCAGTTCAACTGACCATGTCATTTCACTGGCATTTATTTTTGTAACCTACTGAGATTTTTCCAGTTTCTTGTGTCGGAACAACAAGTGCGCTCATAGGCTCTCTGAAAGGATTTACCTGCCTCCACAGATGTGCTCCCAAGAGTTCAAACTGGCACACTGAAACATATACGAAAGCGGCCGTGATCCAGCTTCAACTGCTGGATCAAACTATGGAGATCTCCCAGTTGCTGCTGTCTCGTGAAAATGGGATGAAATCAGAATCCCCATTTCCTCCTTTTCTTGTTTAAGAACATGTTGAGTTTCTTGTGTTAGGTGTGTATATAACTCACACGGCAAGTTCCGATCTGTAAAATTGAGAATTTCATGTTGATTTTTCACAACGTGTTCAGTGTATAATGGCCTTTAGTTTTACCTGCTGCCATCACAGTATTTTGACACCATATGTGAGTGGGTGAATTTGATTGAGAGGGTTGACTGCTAATTTATCCACTAATGCTGGCTAGCAAGCTGAATCGTTTTTTCCCAGTCAGGCAACAAAGAAACATCAAAATAATATTTACATGTTTGTTTTGCCTTTCGCTGACTAATATAGGGTTAGTCACTAATGATGACTTAGACCTCAGGGGGTTGAAAGGTTCCAATAGCAACAGTTTAGTGACTGCAGAGGTGAAACCTGCTGACAGCTGCCTGGTCTGGACAGTCAAAGCAGCCACACCAAAACTCTAGTATCAAAGTGGACGAATTATAGAAAAAACATTTTCCCAAAATAAAGTTGTTATGAAAAGGAGAAAGTAGCTATAGATACTAAAACTTTAGGAGCCAGCTTCAAGTGGGCCTGACACGTCAACTTTGGCTTCAGTTTCTAGCACTTAAGGTTGTTGCTTGGTAGAGACAAACGACTGAACGAAAGCTAAAAATTACTGGATGTACATTCATCGTGTAAATTATTTTTATATGTTATTTATCCTTTACACAAATATGAGTAAGAGCAGGAGTGAAAACATGGACCATTTATAAGCCAAGGGACCCAAACTAATGGTTGGACATTCTCCTTCAGTATTTTCTGGAAGAGAGCAGAATTCATGGTTTCATCCTGAAGCAGCAAAGCAGCCCCAGACCATCAAACTACCACCACCATCTTTGACTGCTGGTATGATGTTCTTTTATGATATTCTGTGTTAGTTTTACACCAGATGTGACGGGACTCAAACCTTGCTAAAAGTTTAATTTTGTCTCATCAGTCCACAGAATATTTTCCCAAAAGTCAAATCATCAGGATGTTTTCTGGCAAATGTGAGTCGAGACTTTGTGGAGTTTTTTACTCAGCAGAAATCTCCCATGGATGAGACAAGTGAGGCCTGCAGTTCTTTTAGATGTTGTTCTGGGTTCTTTTGTGGCCTCCTAGATGAGTTGAAAGTGCGCTCTTGGAGTAATTTTGGTAGGTTGGCCACTCCTGGGAAGGTTCACCACTGTTCCAAGTTTTCTCCAGTCATGAATAATGGCTCTCACTGTGGTCCACCGGAGTCCCAAACCATGCAGCAACTCCAGAATTGCAGTTGTAGAGGTAACTGTACTGTAAAGGGCTCTGTTCATGAAAGGCTTTTATATAGTACAAATAAATGTATTTGATGCCTTTGTGTTTCTACTTATTTTAAGTATTTCTTGGGAACATGTAACCCTTTGCCTGCATATAAAGAATGGAAATCACAGAGGTTGGAGTTTTCCATATGTCTGCAGTGATGAGCCTAAGTCGGAGAGAAGTGGCAGCTGCTGCTGAGCTACTGTGTCTCTGGCTATTAGGTTTCTCACCACCAGCGCCCACACAACAGCACATTGTCACTCATTCTGGTTAATGTGCACACATGCTTACATTTGTGGCCATACGCACACACAAAGACACACACGGGGGACATACATCCAGACACGTGTGCGTAAGTACACACAAAGAGAAACAGTGAAACACTAACTCCCTAAATCTCAGCTGCAACACCTGTTCACAATCGACAGTCCCAGCTGCTCTGCTCGGAGCGGGACACACTGATGTCATGTAACACACACATGCACATGCATAGCAGCACATCTAAGCAACCACTGCTCACTTTACACAAACATACAGAAACAAAGTCAGTCAGATAGTGAATCTCAGAGGACGGGTGACTTTCAAATGCACGGTGACCTTTGATAACAGCCAGCGGAGCAGCTGTCCACCTCACACTTTACTACAACAAAAACCTGATTTGTTCTTTGTAAGAGCATAACCAAGAGATGCATGAAACCTGATCCAGCTATAACTGTAAGTTTTATTAAAAAGCAAAGTTTTAAACATATTCTTAAAAGTAGAGTGGTTGTCTGTCTCCTGAACCCAAACTGGGAGCTGCCAAAGTTATCAGAGATCCCAGCTCTGTTTTGTTGATATCACTCAAACCAACAACCTTGAGCCACACTATGAGATCAGGACTGTCGCTGTGCTCACCCTTGCTCTCATCACAGAGTTTCTAAAATATTTAATACAGTCATTCATACAAAAAACAAAGAGAGACTGCAATAATCCCCATGGTGTTCAGCGTAAGAGTATCCAACATACTCTTAGAAAGCAGCAGTCTACTGGCCGACGATCTCTTTCTTAATAAATCAAACAGCGACATTCAGCAACTTGTAAAACCTGAACATATCACAGAGGATCAGGATTTGACCACAGTCCATGAATATTGAGCGACACAGCTGCCATTTAATGTTAGGCTTTGGTTTGGTGGAAACTGAATGGAGTGAAAATCCAAGTGACAACAGGTGCACTGGAGAGGCAACAACACGACAACCCTCCCAAAAAAGGGAAAGGCTTTGAAGCTGGTGGCCACAGACTGGCTCTTTCCTGACTGATTTTTCTCTACTTTTGCTTTCTGTTATTGTCTGTCACTGCTGTAATATGAGACGGTCCCTGCAGCACATTCAGGATCCACAGATAGTGCAGCTCCTCCAGGATGTCACATCCATAGGTGCCTGACATGTTTCGGTTGGATAAACTGTAATTGCTTCCATTAAATCCATCAGAGATTTTCCTTCATTTGCATTTTTTTTCCCGACTGACTACTTAAAGAAAGTCACTGTAAGGGTGTGAGAACCTTTTCCGTAGATGTGCATTATGGGGTTCACTGCTTTTTGCTGTATTGTTGTATGCTTTAATGGTAGAAGTGCAGAGAATGAGAAGCCTAAAAACATCAAAACAAGCTCTATATCTGATAAACACCTTTAGTTTTTACTGTGAAGGGATGAAGATATTATATTTGCATGTGAACTAGATGGAGAATATTTACATTTCGTTGCACTGAATATTGATTTTATTTGCTTTTACTGCAAATTAAAAGCACTGGTCCTGATTTTGTCCAAGAGAGAAAATGATAATAGTAATAATAAATTAATAATCAGTATCTGACTGTGTGGTGGGTTATTGTGGAGACACATGACAATTATTCCTGTACAAACTTTTGATGTTATAGCTTGTAAGGTTAGTTTGTTAGGTAAATATCAACATGCCTTACTAGGAAACTATATACTTTCATACTGTATTTCTTTAAGACAGTCTTCAGCTTTTACTACTCAGTTGTAAAAGGCCGATGAAGTACTGCCGTCACCCTGATGTGTGGGTGGGCATCATGGACGCCTGAATTTGTAAATACGATAACTCCAGAAGGAAGTCATCTATTTTCAAAGTGATAACATTGGTTTAGCTATTAAAAATCTTGTAAGAGTTTGAAGCTCAGCGATGCTGAACTCAACGTCATGCTCAACGTTCTAGGATTTTCACATTTATACCATAGACGCGTTTACTAGGAGGCTTAGAGATAACACCGGCATCCGCCAATATTTCTTTATATCTGTTGTCAAGCACGCTTTTTGTTCTACTTCCTAAAACTATCAAAGTTCAACCAACAGATAAACAAGCAGTTTACGTTTTCAGTTTTTATTTGCTCACGTGTCAGGCGTCGAAAACAAGCGCACGTGAAAACAGTGATCAGATTTCATGTCTCTTACTGACATCATTTATTACTCTGATCTGTTTGGAGGTCAGACCTCTGAATCAAGTCTGCAGCCCTGAACAACATGAACTTTATACTTCGCCAGAAGGAAACAAAGAAAAAAAACAGCACTTTAGACAAGATAAGGGAGGGAGACGACCCACCTTTATGAGTTTATGGGAAATTTAAATGAAATGGGAGGGACTAACACTATTTATAAAGATTCAAAGTGCACAATCCAACAGTTGAAGCCCAGATGCTAAACATTAATGGTCAATCAGTCTACAGTCAATGAAACAGTTTTACAGATTTTGACATCTAGATGAAGATGAAGACGCCAGCGCTGCTCTCACTGAGCCTTGCAGGTAAGAGGCTGCTCGAGCGTGACCGATCTGTGCTCTTTATGGTCTTTTTCTCCTAAATAGCTGAAATCAATTTAGATTTGAAGTCATTTGTAAGATGTAATCAATCAAATGAAAACATTTCATTCACTCATTATGAGCTGCTTTCTAGGTGTTATATTGATATAACAGCTAGTAATGATTATGTTGCTATTTTTAATGGGTTAGAACATTTACAACTTCACTTATATAGTGTTTCAAAACCAAAGCTGGGTTGAGGATTGTTAGCTATTGAACTGAACAGGCCTACCAGGCTCCCCCACAATTAGAAGGTAGATCACCACCAAAAAAAGACATAGCATTTGTTATTAAAGTTTGATGTCTGTGTGATTTCTTCAGTAATTATTCAAATATTTTCTCTTTGCAGTGGCTCTGGCATTGCCAGCACTACCCCGTGGTGTGGAAAAAAGTCCAGTTTTAACTAAAGAAAACCAGCTCCCTCTGCTGGGAGACTCGGTTCCACTGCAGGGTCATGTACAGGTGGAGAATCCTGCACCACAGGCCGTACTACCCTCCAAAGAGCAGCAGGAAAAAGTGGCTGAAGAAGACCTGAAGCAGAATGTGGCAGAACTAGAGGTTAAAGTAAAGCCAGATGAAGAGCAAGAGGTGAAAGCAGAGCCTGAGGCTGAGGCTGAGGTGGAGAAAGCAGGTGTAGTGGAACTAGAAGTCAAAGTGAAGCCAGAAGTTAAGGTGGAGGAAAAGTCTGAAGCACAGCAAGAAGCTAAAGCAGAGGTTCCTGTGGAAGCTGAGGCTCAAATGGCTGGAGTTAATCCAGAAGGTGAGGGTGACCAAGAGCTCAAAGATGACCCCGAGTTCCAGGTGGAGTCAGAGGTAAAAGTTGAGCCAGATCAACTTCTAATGGAGCTAGAACCTGAGGAGAAGCACATGTTAGATGAAGAAAATTATCAGGAGCCTATGCAGCTTCAAGCTCACTCTGGTCTGGAAGAAGAAGAAGAGTACGAAGAAAAGGTAGAAGAAGCAGAAGAAGAAAGTCACAATGACATGGTGGATGAGTTAGAGCCTCTAGATGATGACAACCTGTTTGAATCAGAACTGACAGAAGAAGAAAAGGCTGCAAATGCAGAATTTCAGAGTCAAGAGTCACTCATTGAACCTAAGCCAGAGGAGGAGGAGGAGGAGGAGGCGAAAAATGAAATGGTGGATGAGCCAATCATGGAGTTAGAGCCTCTAGATGATAATAGCCCAGCTGAACCTTTGCCAGAAGAGGAGTTGTTCATGAGGAAGCGGGACTATGCTTTAGATCAAGAACCAGTGATGGAACTGGAGCCTGAGATGATGGAAGAGCCTTTTCAAAATCCTAGTATCTTGGAAGAAGGGCCAGCGCTGGACATAATGGAGCAGCCAGTGTCACTTATGGAAAACTATTTTCCAAATGAAGAAGCTAAGATGGCAGCGAGGTCTGAAGAACAGGAATCCCCACTCGCAGGGGAAGAAAAATCACAAGTGCAGCTCTATGGAGAGCCAGAAACAGAAGACCAGATTGAGCCTGATGATGGTGAGCCGACTGGTCTGGTGTCAGAAGAAGAAAATCGTAGCAGGTTCAAACAAGCCATGCAAGGTAAAACACCCATACTGAATATGCACAAAGAAAGTAATTAGAGTGACAGAAATGTAGTCATGTGTGCATATTCTGAGGCCAGCTAAATTACTAAATGTTGTAATCTCAATTTTCACCACAGGGCGGCGCTCTTGCCCTGGTGTAGTACTAGGAGAGAAGTGTTACCAGTTCTTTAAAGGGCCAAAGACGCCTGCAAATGCTGAGGTATTCATGCATCCTCTGTAATTCCATTTAAGCACCAATGACTCCATATAAACTCTGACATTAATGTGGATCTTTCACTGTTTCCTTTTTAGCTTTTTTGCCAAACGTTCCCCGGTGGCCATCTGGCCTCCATCACAAGCAATCACAACCACGCTGAGCTGATGAAGATGATACTGAAGGAAAATGGAAAGTATACGCGCACATGGATTGGAGGGCTTCGATTTCTAGACGTATGTATTTTGAGCTGGGGATCTGTGGAGGTCTTGAACTTGTTGAGCGCACAAAATAATGATTTACCTTTGTATTAACTGCACTATGAGACCTTGTTCGTGTCCCTGATGTGTTGTATCTAGAGACTCATTATGTTAAACTACTGCTCTTGATTAACTCTCATTAATCTCTTGTTACATGTCAGACTGGTCGCTTCATCTGGTTGGACGGGTCCAAATGGGACTACGCTGATTGGCTGTCAGGGGAGCCCAATAACACAGCAAATAAGGAGAACTGCCTGGAAGTTCTGCCTTGGGGTATGAGTCGGTTTAATCCAAGATGTTTATTTTAGTTCATTTTCCTCCATTTGTGTTTATTCATTTTTGTTTTTAGCATTTTTTTTAGCATCACTAACGCACAGATACCAGTGTTACAAAGCTGAAAGAAGCCCAAAATACATAAATAGTGGTGGTGGTGCTTGTGAAAATTTATGCGGAACAATTCTGCAATCTAGGTGCAATCTAGCTCCTAAAACAGTGTTTATCTGATTATACTTACATGGACATTCTTTCTTTCTTTCTTTCTTTCTTTCTTTCTTTCTTTCTTTCTTTCTTTCTTTCTTTCTTTCTTTCTTTCTTTCTTTATTTAAAAGGATAATCTGTCTGTGTTGTTGCAAATTATGCAAAAATGTGTAGTTATGTTAGTTAAATCGAACTTTTCCCAAACTCATAAGATGGCTCTGAATTAATTATTCAACCAGTCAGTAAGAAGTTACGTTGCTGAATAAATATGATTAATGTATTCAATAAAGCTGAACTGATCTCACATTAAATTATTAGACACACTTACTTTATTTCTTACCCTGTGTTTGTCCGTCTTTTTCAGGAAACGGGAAGTTTAACGACTTTACGTGCTGGGAACCCCAGGCTTTCATCTGCTCCTATTACAATTAGTTAATGTACAGTGAGGTGTTTTTCTTATCCTTGTCAGATGCTGGGTGCTGAGTTTGAACTTTTTTTTCCCCTTTACTTGCAGTTTATCTTAAATTGGAAAGTAAATGATTAGAAACCATGAACTGTCAGCATCTGTTAGTCACGGGACTCTTCATTTACCTGCATTAACCTCAGTTAGGACGCTCTGGTTATTTCACATTTGAAAGTAAATTTTTTGTAAATGAGTCCCATCCATCGTTTTGTTTAAATGCAATATTGCCTATTTGGTATTTAGAAATATAATAAATAAATAAAGAAGTCACATTTAATAAAGTTAGACAAAATGTATGGACAATGTTGTTTTTGATAATACGGCTTGTTGTGTAAATAAAGGAAATTTGATATTTTATTCTTGAGTTTTTCATTATTACCATCACACTTTAAGTATAGTTAAAGTATAGTGTTGTGGTATAGTCAGTGTGTTATTATTAAATGTGTTTAAGAGCTTTTTTTTCTTGTTTCTTACTATGCTTTATCATTTGTATACATAATTGTATAAGCACTCACCTGCCAGTTTATTAGGTGCATCTGTTCAAATGTTTGTTAAATTAAAATATCACCCAGTCATATGGGAGCAAGTAGACCAGGTCAACACAGCCTGCTGTAGTTCACACCGAGCATCATAACAGGGAGGAGAGGTGATTTCAGCACCCATCTCTAAGGTTTACAGAGAATGGTCCAAAGAAGAGAAAATATCCAGTGAGCTGCAGTCCTCTGATGTAAAATGCAGTGTTGATGCCTAAAGTGAGAAGAAAATGTCCCGACTGCTTTGAGCTGATTGGAAGCCTGTGTATGAACCAGTGTATGCAGAAGAGCATCTCTTAAAGCACAACAGATAGAACCTTGAAGTGGACGGGCTAAAGCAACAGACAGTCACACCTGTCAGCCAAGAACAGGAAATGAGGCTACAATTCATACAGTGATGCCTCGTCCGATGAGTCTCCATTTTTTGCTGCAACATTCAGATGTAAACAACATGAAAGCATAGATCCATCTGTCTTATATCAATGGTTCATGCTGCTGAGGGTGGTGTAAATGTGTGTGGGATATTTAAAGACCACAGCTTATCTGTGGCTTTTAAACATTTGTTTCTGACCATGTCCACCCCTTTATGACCACAGGGTATCCATCTTCTGATTTAGTATTTATTTATTTATTGTCATTGTCAAGAACAATGAAATTGCGTTTGGGGCTTCCATACAACCCAAAAAAAAGAAGAAAATAATAAATACCCCTTAAAACCCAAGTGTACATATTTAACCCAGTGTGACTCCAATGCAATAAGACAATCCTTAGCAATAATGTTCGTAGAAATTCAGACAAAGACCTGAGAAACATGACAAAATACAACAATGCAACCCATTCAATATTATTGTACTGTGAGATATGATATCAGATATGATAGTTATCTATTTAAGAAAGAGGGGGGGGGCAGGAGGGGGAAGAGAATAAAGATATGATGCACCAATGCAGACCAGTTCATTGCTATTAAGAAGTTGGATATGGTTATTGTCCGTGAGAGGGGGGCAGAGAGTTCAGGAGCCTCACAGCCTGTGGATACAGGCTGTTGGCCAGTCTGGATGTTCTGGCCTGTATAGACCTGTACCTTCTCCCTGAGGGCAGCAGATGGAAAAGGTGGCGCGCAGGGTGATGTTGGTCCCGCAGGATACTGTGCACCCTCCTCAGACAGCGAGTGGGGAAGATATTACTGATCTCTGGAAGACTTGTTCCAATAATTCTGCCAGCTTCTTTCACCACCCGCTGGAGTGCTTGCTGATCGGCCTTGGTGCAGCTGGGGAACCACACTAGAAATCCATACGTCAGAACGCTGCTGATGGCACAGTTGTAGAAGTTCAACATCAGAGATCTGGGAATGTGTGCGCTCCGCAGTCTCCTCAGGTAGAGGCGCTGTTGGGCCTTCCGTACAACTGAGGTGATATGGTTGCCCCAGGACAGGTCCTCGGTCACAGTTACCCCCAAGAATTTAAAACTGCTCACCCTCTCCACCGCCTCACTGCCAATGAAGAGAGGCAGATGGTTGTTATGGCCCCTCTTCCGGAAATCTACAATGATCCCCTTGGTCTTTTTGGTGTTTAAGACCAAGTTATTGTCGTGGCACCATGACTCTAGTTGTTGCACCTCTGTCCTATAGTTTGTCTCATCATTGTTGGATATAAGTCCGAGCACTGTAGTGTCATCTGCAAACTTAACAATGAGATTGGACGCGCAGGAGGAAATACAGTCATGGGTGAAGAGAGTGTATAGCAGAGGGCTCAGAACACACCCCTGAGGGGCACCGGTGTTGACCACAAGGGTGGAAGAGGTGTTCTTACCCACTCTGACACTCTGTCTACGGTTAGTGAGGAAGTCCACAATCCAGTTGCACAGAGAGGAGTTAAGTCCCAGTTGGTGGAGTTTGGGACGGAGTTTGTATGGCCGGATGGTATTAAAAGCCGAGCTGTAGTCTACAAAGAGGAGCCGTGCATAGGTGTTCCTGTGTTCCAAGTGCTTCAGTAATGTGTGCAGCACTGTGGCGATCGCATCCTCGGTTGACCGGTTCTCCCTGTATGCAAACTGGTGCGAGTCCAGGGATGGTGGAAAAGCAGCTCTGATGTGTTTAATGACCAGTCTCTCCAGGCATTTGGCGGGAATGGGGGTGAGTGCCACAGGTCTGAAATCGTTCAGACATGTGACATTTGACTGTTTTGGGATGGGAACGATGGTTGCTGCTTTGAAACAGGATGGTACCAGTGAACAGGACAACGAGGTGTTATATATAGAGGTGAAGACGTCCGCCAGTCTTTTAGCACCCGGCCCAGCACTCCATCCGGCCCGGCCGCCTTCCTGGTGTTAATGCTCCGGAACACACGCCTCAGCTCATGAGTGCTCAGGACCGGAGCAGGGTCGGTTGAGGGGAGAGGGGACAGGACAGGGTCGGTGTTCTCCCTGTCAAAACGGGCATAAAAGAGATTTAGATCCTCAGCCAGAGTAGAACTGTCGGCTGAGGGTGATGGTGTTCTTCTTTTGTAGTCCGTGATAGCCCTGATGCCCTCCCAGACCTGCCTTGGGTTTGTGTTGTTCTCAAACCTGGCCTCGATACGCCTCCTGTGCTGCTGCTTGGCAGTCTTGATGCCTCTTCTCATTTTTTTTTTTTTTTTTTAGTATTTATTGTGCAAAAGTGTAGGAGCTCCGGGCCGCTGCGTCTGTGCGCGCCGCCATCTTAAATCTTCTAATAACAGGCTGATTCCAACAGGATAACACACAACGTCACGTGTAAAATGATTTCGGACTGGTTTCTTAAATATGAGAATGAGTTCACTGTACTCAAATGGCCTCAACAGTCACCACACGGCAGTCCAACAGAGGAGTTTTCACATGCAGCGGAATGGGAGATTCACATCATGGATGTGCAGCTGACAAATCTGCAGCAACTGTGTGATGCTGTCATCTCAGTATGGACCAAAATCTTTCCATCACAATGCTGAATCCACAGTCAACTCTCTAAGACACATTTCATATACTTATATAAGAAGTTTACACAAAAAACGTAATAAAAATATCTACATTGTGCTGTTTGTTGCTACATTATTAATAATGAATACAATATTACTATGAAAAAAAGTGTTTTTGAAGTAGAAAAACCTGAAAATTTGACTAGAAGCCCTGATAAGTAAAAACAGTTTTTATGTGGAGGTTTGGGGATTTCGCACACTTTTTTGTCTGTCAAATGCAGAAACCAATAAATACTTTTTGTATACTCTGGACACTTTAATAAAATCCCTGAAAATGTGACTCAAGACAGCTGTGAGTTTATGTGCCAAATGAATTAATACTAATGCCACAGTCTTGCAATGAATCTCACAAATGTTAAAGCTGTAAATGGGGCTTTTCTTCAGTACTTGAGTGCTCAAATATGAGTCATTCCCCTATTGACACACACTCATTCAAACACGCAATCTAACATTCACACACTCACGCACAGTGAATGCATCAGGAGCAACTGGGGTTTCAGTATCTTGCCCGCGGATGCTTTGGCATGCAGATTGGAGCAGCGAGGGATTAAACCACCAACCTCCCAATTAGCAGAAGACCAACTGTAAGCCAAAGCCACTGCTTGCAATGTAGAGACATGCATAACCCTATCCAGAATCCAAAAATACATCCTTGATAATGACCATAAAACTGAATAAGAATTTTTCAACAAAGCTGAAGAACTCAGACCTTTCAAACGCACGACTGAATGCAGGACAGTCACACAACATCGACTGTTACGAGATGCTCTATTTGACTGCCGTCAGTCAAGGCAGCATTGCAAAGTGAGAATGAGGTTTAAATGAACCTCCAGCACATCCAAGGCCCCATATATGGCAACCTCAGCACCCCATGAAGACCCTAAGAGAGCGATTTGTTCTTGTGCCCAGAATCTTTCAGGGGGATAAAAGCTGTTCACATTCAGATTCCAAATTCCAAATTCAATACCTGCATCATTTCTGTCTGCTTAAACGTTTGATTACGTTTTTCTGTCACAGAGGCATCCAGACACAGTGAGTATCATTCTTAACTACACCCTTTAACCCTTTACAGCCGATTGGAGCGGGCACGCTCCATTTTGCGTAACTATTTTTAAATCCCAGTAGCTCTGCAACCGCATAAGCTAGCGCAATAATTTTTTTTGCATATGAAACCGGAGGAGTTGTACTTACATCTGATGCCATCAGCTTGTCCTAGGTCACAGTTTCCTTCCACATATAGCTTTGCAAAAACTGCATAAAAATCACTTGCAGCAACAAAAACATGATATTCCAGAAACACACTTCGCCGATCCGATCAGCTGTTTGTAACACTTCCTACGTCCATCAGCGCGAACTATCACATGACCGCATGACCTGCCCGAAACCGGAAGTGACGTCATTTTGCGGAAATGTAGTTTTTTTACGATCGGGGCCTTATGAGCCTATACTTGTGTTTTAAAAAGTTATGTTTGAGTTTATGACTTTCTGTGTCGTTTCTGGGATGCTTAGGACTCATATTGCACTGCTGGAAATAGTTTATTTTGATGCATATGCTGTTATTTTGCAAATTTGCACTATAATATTTATTTTCGTTTTTCCTGCAGTGTATAAAAATTGGTGTATTTCAAAAATAAAACTATGAAGACACTCAAAGTAAATTTCCTGTGGTGGGAAACTAGTTTGTGCAACTTTTTTGTATTTACAGTTTTGAGGGATAAGCCTCTTAAATTTCTCTAACTAGAAATATATGTTAAAAAAACAAAAACGATTTTCAATTTTTTTGTAGTTTATTGCACTTTTTTGCAATTTATGTAATTACTATGCACCTAATGCAGACATATTATTAAAATTTAGGCTGTAATGGTTGTATTGATGTATAGCAACTTGAAATGCTCCCAAAAATGGCTCCACAGCATGTAAAAATATAATATAAGCTCTGGCGGACTTGGTTCTATGGTAGGTCTTAAAGGGTTAAAATAACAGGGAGCTTAGCGCCCATTAAGTGATGTATTCACACAATCACGCTGCACACGTGGCTACTGTAAGCCCGCTGCAGCTCACGTGCTGCTGTGTGTGATGGTGACTCATTTTCCGCTGGCCTACACAACCTTTTCCTGACCTTTAGACACGGAGGTGAGGATTACCAACCCTAAGGTGATGACTGGCAGCTCTTTATCCTTCTCTTATATTTGCTGACCGGTCCGCCACCATACTCACACACTATTATCAATATTCAAAAAGATTCAGCTCAGCATTGCATGAGCTATCTTTTGAAGGCTGAGCCTTGGTAATTCTCTTTTGTTCCCCACCAGGAAAAATGGCTTTCCCTGGAATTAAGAGATCCCAGTTGAATGTGTATCTTCGATCTATTAATAGAGAGCTATCTCCTAAAGATTTGCCAAGCATTGTGTGGCTTCATAACAGACTGAGTACATTATCGGCTATGGTTTATCATCATTAGGAGGCAGCTATACACACTGAATTTCATCAGTAGTGATTAATAAATTAAATCCAGTGGGTTGGGTGACATAATGCCGCCCTGCTGTGATGGAAAGCTCCAAATACTTTGACTCATTACCTGTGTTGCTATTTAGATGACAGTGACTGAGTGTTGGTTGTTACCGTCTGTCAGTTCAAGTCATTTTCTAACCTCATGCGGCACAACCAGCTGTTTCCTGGCCGCTCTGAGTGTACACTCATGCAAGGCTGTGAATCCTCCCACCTAAAGCTCTACAGCCCGGCTTACAGCTACTTGGTACAGTGAATACCCCTGTATCCATGGTCAGCCTGGACTCCACCGCTACGACAAAAACAGACTCTGAGCAGTGTTTACAGCACTCCCTTTTATAGAGATGATGCATACCAGCACTAATCTGTGTACTAAATTCATCGGTGTTCATCATGTCAGTTCCACATAAACAAATTACAGAATTAAGCATCCTGTTTGTTTTGCTCTGAATGACATTTCTAAACTGCCAGATAACATCACTAGATTTTAGCAAAATATATGAATATATATCCACAAAACTAAAGCAGTATTTTACAATGTATTTTCATTTTTGAAGGCTTTCAATTTTGAGAACCTTTTGTGAGTAAACCAGTGGTTTGATAAAGTTAATAAAGTGTATACCATTAGAATAAATGAAAGTAAGTCAGCATGTTACATTTTTGTACTCAAATCTGATTTACCTCCGAATAGTAATGGACCTTGATGTAATGGATCCACTTTATATTTTTTATCAGAATTCCGTTATTTTAAAATGCTGAGAAAATGTAAAGGAGGTAGCACGGTGGCAACGTTGTTAGCACTGTTGTGCCCACTGGCTGTGGGCTTCTGCATGGAGTTTGTATGTTTTGTCCGGGTACTCCGGCTTCCTCCTACAGTCCAAAGACATGCAGTTAGTAGGATTAGGTTAAGTGGTGAATCTAGATTGCCCATAGGTGTGAGTGTGAATGGCTGTCTGTCTCTCTGTGTTAGCCCTGCATCAGCTTGGTGACCTGTCCAAGGTGCGCCCTGCCTCTCGCCCTATAGTAGCTGTGAAAGACATCCAAACAGGATGGATGGAGAAAACATACATAAAGTAAAAGGCCACTCAGAAAGCACAGCCCTCCATCCTTGCAGTGTTAAGCAAACAAATCGGAGCAGCACCAAAATGAACGGGTTCTTATTTGCTCCACCACTTAAATTAGTTTTTGTGAAATTTAACTTGTTCGTTTTTGGGAGGGGGGGGGTTACCTTTCACCTTGGCTCTGGTACAGGAAGCGGTGGTTAATTGATCAATAGGCAAGTGGAAGACAAAAGACAATCAAACTTGTGAATATTTGAAATGAGAAATCATCCATACTTTAAGTTTTTAATCTAATCTGCAAAGCAAGACACTTCTACTGCTTTGTAAGTATGGCCTAGACCAAATCACATTGTATTCTTACTTTTTCTCAAGCAACGAATCTTGCAGCTTATTCTGCATATTATCATCAACGCATCGGGCTAGCTGTTTCTGTCTCCATTCTGTGAGTCTCTGCTCTGACCCACAGAGTAAAGGAGGCTCTAAGTTCTTGAGCAAGTGATTAACTGTCTGTCATTTGTGTACAGAATCCATCTGAGTCCCGACTGTGCATTTACAAAACTTCACAGGTGTGTAGTAGGAACCAAAAGATGACTAGTGAGTGTTTACACACTGACTGACTGATGGAGAAGCAACGGAAAGAAGAAACCGGGCTTCTCAACAATAAAGTTACTGTAAAAGAGAGCAAAATGATGCGATTGACAAAAACTTAATCTGCCAAATGCAGTTGGTTGGTCCCCCCCTTTTCAGCAGGTTTTCAGTCATCTAGATCATGGTGGTCTTAAGAGCTTGAAAACAGAAGACAATCCATGAGAGGTGAAATGTCCTAAAGAAGTCCAGTTACCAGTGTTACCAGTGTTTCTGTGACAATTTTTGCCATTCATCCAGAAAATTATTGGTGAGGTTAGATACCTGTGCTGGACGAGAGGACCTGGCTCTCTCTGCTCATCCCGAAAGTGTTTGATGGGACTGAGGTCAGAGCTCTTCGTGGGCCAGTCAAGTTCTTTCACACCAGGCTCCTCCAACCATGCCTTGCTTTTTGAAGGGGATTTCCCAAACTGAGAATTGTCCGAAATGCTCTGATAAGCTGAAACATTAACATCATCCCCCCCACTGACAACTTTTGGTTCTTTATTTTGCAATATACAGTATATATATTCTGGATAGTCCTGTAAGATTAGTGATTAATTAGAAAAACAGCCCCATAGCCTTATCCCTCCTCCACAAAACCACAGTTTAGTTCATCTGGGATTCATTAAACCAAGACTGATCCACTGAACTTCTAGACAGAGGATCTGACAGTCCACAGAGCATGTTTCCACTGCTCCAGAGTCCACAGGCTGCATGCTATACATTGGTGGTGATTTAAGGCTTGAATGCACCTGAAGTTTCCAGCTCACCAAGTTTGTGGTGACGTTAATGCCAGAGGAGTGTTAGGAAGAAATTTCACAAACTGACATGTAGCGTTTGTCACTAAGTGCTCGACTATTTTGAGCTCACGAACTCACTCACTACTGCTAACCATATAAGTAATGTTAAGACTGGACACTGAGACTGGATCTATACTTTGAGCACATTAGAAATTAACCTAATCTTTGGACATGCCAGGTTGCACCCACTCTGCAAAGCCTCATACAGTTTGGCTGAGAGCCCTGTCATGATTGATATGAATATGCAAATTGGGCTCACTGTGAAAACATTTTGTTTTCAAATATTTACATGTCCCCATAGCTTTACCTGTAACCTACCTAAAGACAGATGTGTGATGCATTAATGATGACAGGAGAGAATAAACAAGTAGCTCACTGCAGTAAATCTTAGTGCTGAAACAGGATAACAGGATGCAATTCTATAAAAGCGTATATAATAAAGTCTACTGGGAGGGGGAAACTATGTTAGCAGACCCCAGCTTTACTCAGGGGTGTGTCACAGACGATGCTCTGTGTATAAACTCAGAGCACACAGAGGCAAGTGCAGACACACAACAAGAAAACACACGGGGCATACTTCCTACTGGTAGGTTTCACATCTTCTTGCAAACTATTTCTATTTTATTAAGAATATATTTCGTTTGAAAATTCTTAAAATGACGCTAATTATTTTATAAAATTGTATAAATGTAACTTTAGTCTTTGCACTGGAATTTATCTGAGTGTGCTTTTCATCTGAGGTAAACACAGTGTGCTCTCTATCCATGACTGTGGCTTGTTGACCTCAGGATTTAACCAGCTGTGTTTCTGGGCTCCAGTTCGCAGTCCAGTGGCAGCCAAAGAGACTAGCGGACTAAATCCAGTCCACTCTGAATCCATTCCAACTTTTACTGAGATTCAAATGAACAATCGTTACATAAAGGGGCCTTTTTTAAAAAATAATAATAATAATAATAATTTTGTTTTGGGTTTTTTTCTTTTTCTTCTTTTTCTTGACCCATGATGGGAACTTTAATTTAAGATGCTTATGGAGAGATCATCTGCACTCAGCCAGCCAGTAAGACAAAAGCCTCCTGGAAAGAAAAGGGAAGATGATAAGGAGGTGGAGGAGGAGGGAACTGCTATTAAAGGTATATTCAAACTGTATCTCTTATGTACAAGTCTAGTTTTTGCATGTCAGGCAAGTATAATTCGTTTTTTTTTTTAACTGAACTTTGCTAATTTGTTAGTATAACCTGTCTCTTCATGTCACGCTCTGCTCATGCAGTACTGACAGACCAGAGGGTGATGGCAAAAGAGGCTCTGAGCAGGAGGAACCTCTGGGAGCCGAGTGTTTATTACGCTCGGGGAAACGAGTCTTTTCATTTTGCCGGTCATGACATCAGCATCCGAGAGTCCATGGATACGTACGGTGCTCTGATCTGGCCTGGGGTAAGGGGCTGCCGTGGGCATTGGCTCATTTTGAAAATGTGTTGCAAATGTGACAAGAATTTTATTTTTGTAGGCAATAGCTTTGTGCCAGTTCTTGGAGAACAACCAGCAACAAGTGAACCTGATGGACAAAGCAGTACTTGAGATTGGAGCTGGGACTGGCTTAGCTTCTATTGTAGCAAGTCTGCTTGGTAAGTGCATTTTGATAATGCAGTTGTGCATGTGCTGCATGTATGAAACTTTACCTTTAATCTTTTAGATTTGATGTTGGGAACACATTCATTTAAGAATAAATGATGCATCCTAATAAACTGGCAATACACTAGTTTATATTTGTTACTTAGGACCAGTGTTGGTCAAGTTACTTAAAAAAAAGTAATCGGTAACTAATTACTGATTACTTCCCCCCAAAAAGTAATCCCGTTACTTTACTGATTACTTATTTTCAAAAGTAATTATTTACAAGTTACGCGTTACTGCCCATCTCTGCTTAGGACTTAGTTAAGTGGTGATATTCTTGGCTTTAAGACAAAGAAAAATCCATAAAGGGTTAATTCCCACTCGCGCATAATGTGTGCACTGAATATTTCATATTTCTGCTTTTATGCAAAAGTTACATTTCAGCTTGGTGATGGAACTCGCGGGAAAAGTCATGACGCAACTAAAAACACTGGAATTCATTGTTAAAGCACAACGACCATCCTCCCACATAGTTCTCCTGTACTGCATACAACAGAGGGGTTGTAACTTAGATATATTATGGATACAGCGATCACTGGATTGATGCTGTTATCCATAAGCCCCTCCATTAAGCCCAGAGTGGAAACAAAGGTTTCATTTATTCCCAATAAAATAAAATGATTGAATTTAAAGTAAAAAACTTGGAAAAAATTAATAAATAAAACAAAAACGATGCAACTTCAGCTTGCTCACCAAAATTCCTTACAATTAGAGTAAATCATTTTGCTACTGGTTCAGCAGAAACTATAATTAGTGAAAAACTCAAAGCAGCCTGTAAGTTTATATTTAGTTTAGTTTTTTGTTATCCACAAGTTAAGAATTGTTGCTTTTATTTAAAAAAATATATTTACCAAATTGAGAAAATAACTTGAAGTTTTGACTGCCAGTTAGGAATAGTTTTCTTTTTTTTAGAGGGGGAAACAAGCTTCCATAACAAAATGCACAATAATTACAAAATTAAAAAAAAAAAATCATTATGTTTTGATGTCTCTGTTGTTTTGCGTTTCAACCCACTTTTTGCCAGGTGCTTGGGTGACGGCAACAGATCTGCCAGACATATTATCTAACCTGACCTTCAACCTGCTGCGAAACACCAGGGGCCGCTGCCGCTACACCCCTCAAGTGGTTGCTCTCTCCTGGGGTCAGGACCTGGATCGAGACTTCCCCTATGCATCATACCACTACGACTTCGTGCTCGCAGCTGATGTGGTCTATCACCACGACTGCCGTGAAGAACTGTTGAAAACTATGCGTCACTTTTGCCCACCAGGAAGTCAAACAACGCTGCTGTGGGCCAACAAGATCCGGTTCCAGTCAGACCTGAGGTTCACAGAGTGCTTTAAGAGCCATTTTAACACCACGTTGCTGACCGAGCTGCCGCAGCAGGAGATCAGGATTTATAAAGCCATGGCAAAGGAGTGACAAGGAGGCTTTAGGAGTGGGAGCTTCCAGTGATGTCAAAGGTTATGAAATATTCCACGCCTGGTTCTGATCTGTGCTTACATTCCTGGACAGTGCTATAACCATCATTAAGCAGAAATGAAGTTCCTGACTCAAGTTTCAATAAGCTATTTTATTTGCCAGATTTGGGGTGTTTTGTCCCAAATATTTGATATTTCAACTTCAGTCCGACAGTTCTTGAAAATAAATAATTTTACCGTAAACATTCATCCTATACTCATATTTGTCTCACACTATCTAGACTACATAAACTTATCAAAGTGACTCTGCGCTGGAATAGTCATAAAGCCATCGAAAGTCATCAAAACCCATGAAATAAACCCCTTAAGAAAAAGAGTTCCACAGGCACGAGACTTTGCATCTCTGATGTGTTAGCATTTAGTATGTATTAAACACTAAGAAAAAAAAGACACCTTCTATTAAGTGGCATGAACCCTACAGGAGCAGATATGCAGCTCTTACATGGTCAACATGTAACTGTCACTTAGCACCAAAGATAACACATCACTAAACCCTGGCTCCAAAATGGGATTTTTTTTAATGCATTTTAAATCTAAAAGCTTTACAATAATTCATCACATATACATATAAAGAGAAGTAAGTGAGCAGGTTGATGGTGAAAGGAGATGAGGGGCAGAAGACTGAAGGGACAATAGATGACAGATGTCAGCAATTTGGAATTTTTCAACACCTAAATCTATGATCAAGTTCATTTCAGGCTGGAAGTCCGCCTCCAGTCTATTCTTGCTGTTCCCATGTCGACATAAACTTTTTCAGTGTGCGATCACAAAGTTCAGAACCGACTGGTGTCTCTCATGGTGTCTTCATGCCGCATGCTCTAAAGAAACGAAAGTCTGTGCAGTTCACGCGTGTTAGTGACTCTAAGATAAGCAACACGTCGATGACTTTGGCTGCTCTAGTATGGACTCCCTGCGGAGATCGTTGGGGATGGTGCCTTCAGGGCCCCAAACGTTGAGCTCTCCGTAAATTCCCATCTCGATCATCTCCTCTTGCCAAGGAATGGAGATGTTGCCCGTGGAGAACTCGTCAAAAAAGTTCTTATCAGGATCTTCCAATGCCACCCCCTTCACAGAGGAGAATGCCCCGACGTCATCCAGACTTTTAGCATACACCACTTTGGGGTCAGGGACAAAAGGAGGAGGTAGAATTCCTGAAATAAAGTGACAAATTTGAATTAAGCACCACATTAAATGGTTAGTGGCTTCAAACTTTTTCCTAAATCAAAAAGATCTTGAGCAAATATCGAAAGGTTACCTGCGTTCAGTTTCCTCCAGTTAATGCCGCTGAAAAATGGATGTGCTCTGATTTCGTCACAGCATCCATTCTTAAAACCCATCCTCTGATCCACCTCCTTGGCCAGCAGCCCATCACACAACGACTTTGCATGCTCACTAAAGCTGTCAGTGTAGGTCACCACCCGAGTTAGCATACGCTCTTTCATCTCCTCACGTTCCACCTGAGAAGAAGATCAACAGCTTCTAAACCTCTTCTTTCCTCTGTCTGCTTTCTTTGCACAGAAAGTACCACCTGCAGTTTAGACTCTCACCTTCTCTCCTCTGTTTCTGAACGGATTCTTAGCAGCCACGAACTCATATAAAGTCACTCCAAGAGTGAAGTAGTCAACGGAGGAGTCGTACTTTTCTCCCTTTAGCATCTCTGGTGCCATGTAACCTGCAAAAAATAAAAATAAAAACAACGACAAGATGAGCTACAATTAAAAATTAAACCTGCAAGATTACCCTTAAACGTGAACCTGCATACAGATTTCTCAGTGGGTGCAGATGAGACCCACCTGGAGTCCCAGCATAGCCTTTTGTCATGGTTTTGCCTTCTTTTAGTTGCACAGCAAGACCCAAGTCAGATATACGTACATTCCCTGTTGTGATTTAAAAAAACATATATTATTAGCTCATAATCATATTATTCTCCAAAAATGTGATTATAATGTATTACCGTCATTATCAAGCAGCACATTTTCTGGTTTGAGATCTCGGTAGATGATTCTTTTCTGGTGGAGGTGCTCCAAGCCCTGGATGATCTGGGCAATGTAAAAACAGGCTCGAGGCTCATCAAACCCTGGGTTGTTTTCATCCACCAGGTAAACATGGTACCTACAGGGAACAGATAAGCCAAGGCTAATTATTAAAGGCCTTCAATATGCACACATTTGCAGTGTTTTACATCTTAAGCATGCCCATACGCTGCTGGTTCTACGTGTGCAGACTGTAAGCATTAAAATTTGATTTTCTAGGATTAAAGGATGTTTGCTTTAAATAAGAAAAAAAAATCTATTGTCTTGCTTTCTAAGTAATCTGAGCTAAAAAGGCAAATACTTTATATTTTAGCTGAAATTGTGCATAATCTGACTCTGCACTTGTTACACTAAGTCTGCAGATGAACACTGACACATCTGGGTGAATGTCATTTCCAGCACATTACAGCGGACTTCAACATCTCTGTAATAACCTTTGCTTCGCTGGCAAAGGAGATACTTAAAGATTATAGAAGTTTAGGCTGCAACTAAAGCAACAACATGCTAATAAGGGTTAAGGGGTGTGTGCTACAGCCAGATGTTCATGCTTCAAAACAAAGTTACTTGAGATCTCCTCCATTCATGATGGTCATGACCAGACAAAGCTCCTCCTTTGTCTGAAAGGCGTATGCCAGCGACACAATGAAGCGACTGTGAACCTTCTCAAGAATACATTTCTCCACCAACGCCCCCTACAGGAAACAAATAGGAAAGACAACTTTGAAAAATGCTCACATGCCATCTTTTAAATTAAGAATAACAATGTGAAACTAAATGGATGTTTCGTTGCTCAGGTTGAACCAAACTGTAATGTTTGTCTCATTGTGTGTGCCATTTGGAGGAGAGGTTCAGGTATACACTTCAGAGAATGACCTCGGACAAGTCAAGGGCAAAATGCAACAGCGCCAAGGAGTTCCCTTCAGAAGAGCTTTTCCATAAAGCTCCCAGTAATCACTCTATCCCTGTCTCAGTGTTTAATACTGCAGGCTAAAGCCAAATGAGACAGAGGCAGGGACAAAGATGATTAGCACCATTGCAGCCCTGCTCAGTGGAAAGCACTTACTCCAAAGTATAAATCCAAAGGATGCCACTCATTACACAGTGATAAAATAAATAACTGATACGGTCAAAACTAATTCTACTTTTAGGTTGTTATAAAATTTCTTCCTTAGAGCTTCCAATTTCCACATCTCATTACATGGAGAGAAAGCCATTTCATTTTTAAATATATTTATTACCATCCAGCTGAATCAGATATTATAAATCTGCAAAAGCTCATTAGGGTCTGAAGTATGTTTTGTTCGTTTTACCTTGTTTACTAGTAGTTTGCAGTAACTTTTACTTCAGATAATACAAAAAAGAATGAACAGATGAATTATGCATGATTATGTCAGTGTGTTGTGTTAGTCGTGGCAGTTACTCGGGTAGTAGTTCAAATATCCCCAGATAGGAGCTGCATTATGAAAGCCATGTTATTATATAAATGTATGAATAATTATAATCCTGTTAGAGGAAATACTCTGCCTGATGAGATCTTCTACGTTGTTGATAAATGTTTTCTCACAAAGTATTTCGATGCTGTGATTTTGCCCCCATTTAAAATGGTTTTCTTCCACCACTGGGGGAGGCAAAAAGCCAAAGGCATGTTCAGTAAATGAGCATCGAGCAAATGACATTAATTCTCTCACCTCGTAGCCTTTCCTCTTCTTCAGCCTCTTCTTGTTGAGTTTCTTACAGGCGTACAGTTTTCCCGTGGCTTTCATCTGACAGGCAGACACCTCTCCAAACCCACCTTTCCCCAGCACACGGAAATCGAGGAACCAGTCTTCATCCATGGGCTGCATCTCCAGCCATTTCCACTGCAGGAACCTCTTCAGGTACATGCTCTCCAGGAAGAAAGTGTAGGGGGCCTCGCGCAGATAGTCCAAAGTCTTGGCCAGCGCTGCAGAGAACAAATCATCACCTACAACCTCGAGGGATTCTTTCACCTTCGTTATGATGTCCTCACTGAGGAACGGGCAGAAGTGTTTGGCAGAGGGGTCCATGTAACGCTGAACTAACTTCGAAGCTTTTTTTGCCCTTTCAGAGTCCTCTGCCAGGTCATAGTCCTCGATGTCTTTCCACAAGCGACATGCCCCGTGATACTCTTTGTTTGCGTCCAAGAATTCCCTAAAGAGACGTTTGCCAATTGGCTGTTCAACACAGACTGAGTCAAAGGATAAATCTAGGGTGTCCTTCAGACCCTCGCACACAGTGATGTGGGGCAATTTGAGGCGAGAGTGGTACTTTTTATCCCGAGCTGCTGCTGGATTAGAGCCATCGATGCTTCCACGAGCATTGATGTAAGCAGAATTTGCTACCACGGTTGTGAGTCCTCCGATATCCATGTTGAGGGTAAGTGACTGTTAAGCAATGCAAAAAGAAGACATCGCAAAGAGAGAAAGGCGGTGAACGGTAAATGCTGCCAACTAACGCGCAGGGGTGAGGAAGAAAAAGAGGACAGGCTGAAGCAAGACTGAGAGAACAGGAGACAGATCACAGCAGAGTGGCAGAGGGAGCATGAGAGACAAACGGGAACTGGAGACTGAACTAGATCCCAGCACACTTTGAGCACTGTACCACCCTCTCACACTCACTCACACACACACACACACACACACACACACACACACCTGAGTCAACACCTTTCAGTAATCCATTAACACCCCAATGCCCCAGACAAAGTGTGCGAGCACATGCTGGAACAGAACAACACAAGCAGCATATATGCAGGATATCACCAGTCAACTGGCAAACCAGTTAGCAGTTCATACAGCCTATAAGCACCACTCTGCTTCACATTAAAGCTTCAGTTTGAATGAGGAATAATATTTGAGATAACCCAAAAGGCCTACCAAATGCTGAAATGCACTGGGATGTTTTTAACAGCCAATAGGGTTTGGCAGCATAGGGAAAAATATTAAAAGTTTCAAAATATTGCATTTAAAATGGAAAATATGGCTAAATACTAAATGTAAGGCCAAGAGAAGTCTTTGAGATCACTCCATTAGCCACGAGTCAGCAAAGAAACACTGTTTAAAGCAGGCCCTACATAAGGATGATCCTCAGAAGTGTCTTATTTAACTTTGAATGGCGATATATCTAGTTCAGGTTGCAAGAACAGTGTGTTCAGTCCCCCAGGTTCCATTATGGACGGAAGGAATTTGCTTTTTCTTGTTGTCGGCAATTTATGAGATCCTACCCAGAATGTACCTGTCTAATCCTGTCATTTTGTCATAAATCAAGCAGGTAAAGGCAACACGTTCAAGTATAGCACTTCTGGAAGCTGCTGCTGGAAACGGCAGCTTTCAAATTCTATATGTTCAAATGAGCCCTCAATGCAAATTAAACAGGCCACTCTTTGACAGCAAAAAAACAACAACAAAACAACAACAACAACAACAACACAAAACGCACTAGTGAAAATGCTTAGTAAACAGAATAAAAATAGAGCGGGATGATCACAGGATCCTTTCCATGGTAAAGACAAACACCACCTATCCTGTCAAAGGAATGGTCCCTGTCTACCATAAAGAGCCCATGAAAGAACATACAGACTTGACCAAAACCATCTACAACAAGAACATCAAAGTAGCGCCTAATCTGGCTCACAATCCATTATGAATATGATCATGAGAACAGGTTAAAGACCCACTGGGTGACAGCTGTGCACAAGTAAAAACTAACTAGCACTGTAGGAGAAGTAGTGATTCTTGTGAACTGTGGATGGACAACTGACCCAAATCATACTGAGGAACAGCACTGTTGGACAGTTACAACAGCAGCCTGTAACAGAATGATGGGAGGGAGAAACAAAACAAAACAGGATGGACGAGGCGTGGGACAGAATATGAATCGAAGCATACTACATAATCCAAACACAACGGAGGCAGTGTAATGTATGGACATGCATGCTTCCACTGGAACTGGTTTCACGACTGTTTATTGATGATGTGACAAAACACAGAAGCAGCAAGATGAATTCTGAATCGTACAGAGCTTTACTGTCTTCAGCCAAACGCAGCAAAGCTTAAAACAGTGAATTAAACGTTAATGCAAGAGCAACCCGAATGTGTTTGGACAAAGGTAAAGTGGAAAGTTATGCAATGACAATGCCAAACCAACCAAATTAGGTAGAAAAACCCACGAACAAACAATCGAAGGAGGTTGGGCAAGACATCAAAAATGGCAAAACTCATTCTTTGTAATATCCATAGTTTTATAGATTTCAGTCATTTGTAATTTTTCTTTATTTTATTGGAAGTTGTCTAATTTCATTGGGGCCCATGTATAAAATTGGTGTAATTTTACAGTTTAATTAAATTTAAGCAAACTCCCTCCAACCACATCTGTGTGTTATTTTGTATTTTTTATGGTGGATTCCAGAGCCAAAATTAGATAAACTGTTAGTCTTCCAGGATTTCTGCATTAAAAGAACTCAACAGCTCTAAACAAGTCACAGGATCCGGTTTATCAGAGAATTAACAGATGCTAAAATAAATGCTCCCCCCCCAATATTCCAGTATCTGCAGTGTATCCACAGTTTTTGGCCAAATCTAATTAAAAACTGCTGACAGAAAGCAAACTAGCATAATGTAAGAACCAATCACACTGCAGCAGCATAATCATTGTCAGGCATCCTTTTCCCAAGTGTTAGGCATCCAAGCAGTGTATCCCTTGTGGTTTTCTTTTGACAAGCAGTCAACTTCTTTAAAAACCGAGCTAGTTTCCTTCCCCAGTTCTTTTAATAGACAGGGTTGAGACAACGACCCAGCTAGACGTTTCTAGCGCCTTCTGCTCACCTCTCATATTACTATTTAAGCAAACTTTGTTTCCAACCCAACAGACAGTCGACCTTACCCCAACCCCAGAAAAATCATGAATTGTGGATACAAACTTATTAAAACAATCTATATTTAATTTGCAAACTTATATTAGATTACAGAAAAAGGTATTTGGAAGAGTCAGTACACGTGTTGCTCAGTTTTAAAAGGGAGATCTTTGAAGGGTGTACATAAAGACCTATACAACCACACATTGTTACATCAATAATTTTTGTAGGTCTATCTTTACCACTGGCCTCTAAAGGAAACTATAAGCTACAATTGTTGTAGGATTCATATATGTAATTAACAAAGAAAGCTTATTTACCTAGGAGCCTGGGTTATGAAAGTCTTTACCTCGCTGCTGCCATTATTTTGTAAACACTACCAAGGCATTAACAGGGCGGTGATGGAGAATTCCTCAACTCTGGAATACAAATAAAACTAGCAAAGAAGATCAGGAAAGCAGCTGCCTACGGAACAGAAGGAAGCCAGCCCAAAAACAATCGGGAAACCATTTCAAATTGCTCAGAACACAAAACCAAAACAAAACAAACAAAGCATGACGAGATGTGATGGAGCCCCATACTGTGATGCAGTGGCATCTGTGTTAAGCCATTCCGAATCCATGGTGTTGCACTAACAACACATCTCACAGCAGACACTTTGGCCACCTTGGAACATTTTGATCATGTCTGCCATATGCAACTGCAGAAAAAAAAATTATAAGTCAAACGGGTACATTATACATTCTCCAACAGCAGTAGGCCTTAGAGTTGCTTTTTAGTGGGATGGCTTATTAAGAAGTGGATTAGACAAAGACTTCAGGTGGCAGGGACAAAGACTACAGTTCCCTTGGACGACACCTCCCACTGAGCTGTGGTGCAGGTGACTCAGGAGCAGAAAAAGGTGGGTGCAAACACCTCTGTTCTTTTAATTTTCATCGACACCCCTGAGAAAGCCAGACAGAAATACAGGTAAACAGGGCGGAGGGGAGAAAAGAAAAAAAAAAGCACACACGACAGTGGACTAAATTCCCACGGTGAGGGTGGTTTTGAAGACTGTGCTTGTTGGAGTGGCGAGGTGTAGGGAGGTTAGTCTTCATCGTCATTCTCATCGTACTCATCCTCATCGTCGTCATCCCCCATGTAAGACACTGGAGTCTCCACACGAGACCCGCTGTAGTGAGAATCGTTTGAACTGGACGCCATGGTGCCATCAGTGCAGCCATCACTGCATAAGAGGATGGGGAAATGTTAGAAAAAGCAGTGTGCACATTAGAGCTACATCACATTTAGCAACTCTTACCTGTTTGCAGGGTAACGGGCTCCATTAGCAGAGGAACCTCCAGTGATGTAGACGTTACTGATGGGACCTTTGGCCATTTCTGGATAAAGAGAAAATGAATTAGAATGAAGACCTTCGACTATTTGCAGACCTGAGTGGGGATAAGAGATATAGAACAAAGGGATTCAGAAAGCACAATCAGATTCTTGCCTACTTTAACTGCAGATGAAGACTAACCCTTTGAAGCAGTTTCTGTCTAAGCTTGTTTTTCTCACCTCTCACTCTAGACCGAGTTGACGAGTTTGTAAACGTGTAGCTGTTTTTCACTCATTTTCAGAAAATGCAGACCTGGTAGTTAGGGCAGATCATCATACCATAAGTCGCACTGGAGGTTTTTTTTATTTTTTTTTTTTTATTTATTTTCTTTATAAAGTGTCCCAAGACCCTGCCCTCCAAAGCTGCGATCCCCAACCTTTTTTGCACCACAGGGGAAAAGACCCAGGGAAACAGAGTTAACGATAAAAATGATTAAAAAAACAAAAACGATAGAAACTAATAAAAACTCTGAAAACCATAAGTTTCCCACCTGAGCCTCAACTCTTGCGGCCCGGTACCAAATGACTCACGGACCGGTAGCGGTCCGTGGCCCAGGGGTTGGAGACCGCTGCTCCAAAGGGTCTTGGTCCAATTGTTTGGTCCCCATCCAAGTGTGATTACTGTGTTCACAACTGCACCAAGTACCAGGGGCGTAATTTCCAGGGGGGGTAGGGGGGCCGAACTCATAGGGATATTGGTCACTTACCTATAACATAAGGCTCTAGAGCTTTGGGCACCAGGCTACGTGCGATTTTCAGATCCTCTGGAGAACACTTTCCCACCTCCAAGCCGCAGGCCATGCCCATACGTTTTAGCACCTCGATGTCATCGTGGATCTCAAACATGCTGTCGAAGTTAAACAAATACTCGAACCTGAAGAGTGGAAAAATGGGAAAGGGTCAATTATCCAAACAAGTGTTCGTTCTAATTTTAAAGAAGATCATGGGTACCAAATCAAGGACAGCATACTGAATAGAATAGAACATGGGTCCCATTTTCAACACCTTTGGCTAAGAAGAAATTAGCCAAAGGTTCTTCAGTATTTTAGTTAGCCCGTTGAGGACAGCTACTAGTATTCCTTTCAAAATAAAGTTAATCTACAAAGCGGGGATTAGCTTAGATCAGGGGTGTCGAACTCCAGGCCTCAAGGGTCGGTGCCCTGCAGGTTTTAGATGAGTCCTTGATCCAACACAGCTGATTTAAATGACGAAATTACCTCCTCAGCATGTCTTGAAGTTCTCCAGAGGCTGGTAATGAACTAATCAGTTGATTTAGGTGTCCTGATCCAGGGTGATATCTAAAACCTGCAGGACATCGGCCCTTGAGACCTGGAGTTGGACACCCCTGGTTTAGTTGCATGTGGGAAGGCCTCATATTTACTTCTTCAAGTCAGCCACTAATCCTATACACACTGAAATGTTGAGTTAAAAATGAGGAGATTCTAGTTATTGTTATAATGCACATCTTGATACCACACTATAATGGCTTTGCACTGACAGAAGGCTTCCAAGCCTCTTTTAGCTTATTTGCCAAGAACCAGAACACAATTAACCTGCAATTATAGTTGAGTTTCCCACCTATGCAGCTCCAAGGTATTACATACAATCATGTCACATGGCTAGAAAAAATAAAGCAGCTTATGTGGCTGACGGGCTGTTGTCAAGTACATGTTGTTCCGCAACTATTTATTAAAGCCCTAATAAATACAGCCCGGTGAAGCACTACCAGCGCCTCGATGAAAATGTGAACACCTCCCCCACTTTTTGGATAATTTCTTTCCCCCCCCCCCAGTTACAAATTATTCCAAGTGCCAGCATTTTAAATAACAGAGCTGATGATCACACACTTGTCATTGGAGATGCTGCAGTCAATGACAGTTTTCTTGCTGGTGTTGACAATAATGAAAGGAAGGTGGATGATGGAGTTGGGAGGTGGAGGTCGGTTTGCCTGCTGCTCTGTCTGCCTATTCCTCTGAACCAGGTTCTTAAAAGCTATTTGCTGTAAGACAAGATCAAAGACAAGTTAAAACTCAAACAGCTGCAAAGAACTAAGTGTAGCACTACAGCATTCTTGGATATATTTATGCTTTTTTTTTTTTAAATACTAATTTTTTCTTTTACATTGTAACAATTTTAAGTTGCCATTTTGCATGTGCTACTTGCATATATAGAGATTCAATGAGAAGAACTTCTGTTTATTACTGATTCATTATGATCCAGCATCACAAAAAGAGACAAAACGCAGACAAAAGCAATCTAAAGAGGCCAATCAGTTTGTGGGGTATTTATGAAGCGTCTTCTGCAGCCCTGATGCACAATTACCACTATAAAGACTATAATTGTAGCCCCCCTTTGATCACACAAGTACCAGCACTCAAATCCAACCTGCAGTATGAGCTCCTGAAGCTGTGATTGTTTCTGCTTAATCCTCTCCAGCCGCCTTTGTCTCTCCACCTACAGTTGAAATAAAAGCGTTTTAACACTGGTAACAAAAGCAGGAGTGACTGTCTTCGCTGTGCGTTTCTACCTCTAGGTTTTGGCACTCTTGCGCTGAGTTGGTGGGTAGACCAATCCACTTGATTTCTTTTTTCTCTTTAGAAATAATGTTCATGGCCATAAGCACGTTAAGTGCATCATAAACGCGTCGCCGAATGTTCTTCTGGTCATACACATGCTGAAATGAGAGAGAAAAAAAAAGACGCAATTCAAAACATTAAAAAATATATCTTAGAATTAAAATATCTTCATCAGGAGTAATCAGTCTGCATCACTGAGACAGTATCACACAGCGGCAGTGCTCACTGAGTCATTCGGTGACATGTGGTTGTCTGATGAGCTGAATTCTGCCACCAGTTCATCTGCCACTTCATTGTACGTGGTCACTCCTTTCTTCTGCACCTTCTCGCACACCTTCATGGAAAAATGCCTCAAGCCCTTCCCATTCTTTTCCCCTTTCTTCCCACGTTTTCTGCAAACATAAAAACAAACAAAAAAACGAGCCCACGTCACTATGAACACAAACACACTGATGTGTGGCAATCTGGCATTCACTTTTCTTTTTTTTTTATTATTGCTATGAATAGCTATCAGACTTGACCCATTCTAAAATGCTTAGCTTAATCTGGACAGAGCTCACCAATAATGTCCCAAGCTTAAAATCTTAAGGGCAATTTGAAGCCTTACCCTGATGACCAAGGAGAGGCATCGGCTGGTTGACTCTGTGTGAGGAACTGGGAACTGGGTGTGTGTGGACTGTTTACCAAAATGGTGTTCGATACGGTAGGCCTCTGGGGTGTTCCAATCACCTACAGGAAGACCACAGAGAAGAGAAAGAACACACACTGATAGTCATGCTTTTGTTGTCATCAACAATGAGTTTCTCCTCTAAAACCTCATGTACTCAAATCTTGACATGTAATATTTCTTCTAAAGCCTCACACTTAAATATTTTATGTTTAACTACAAGAACCAATTCACACTGAACATAAACTCAAGGTGGGACTCTGTTCACTCTCTTTAGGACGCGCATCTTCTGCTGATTTCTGTCATTTTGAGGATACCTTGCAGAAAGCTATAACTACCCTCAGTGCAATAAGGAATGATTTAAATACATTTGGCCTTGCATTAGATAGCTGACAGGTGAAGCAGTAAAGTTAAATGACAGTTATTTCATTTGACAGAATTTGACTTTGTAAGCAAAATATTTGGTTTGTCATGAAAATCATCATTGGCGATTGTTTGAATACAGCTTTAAGGGAGAAATAAGACATTTTTAGAATTTCAGTCATTTATGATGACTAATAAAAACCTGATGCTGAATTGGGCTGATGACAGTTAAAGACACAGCTTTAAAAAACTGCATCCCTAACAGCAATGTGAGGCATCTTGAAGACGGGTGATCTATTCCTTTAGTAAGGTGATATCTAAGCTGATTTCCGTTATGTATACATTCCTTGTACATAATGGGATGATGGGTGTAATCCTGCTGACTGTAGAGTTGATGAGCTTAGGATCAACTGCCTCCAGCTACCCTCTCCCCGGTCACCTCACAATGATAATGGAGGGGGCTTATACAACATTCATATAAAGCAGAGTAAAACCCTACAAAAATTCATCTAGCTAATATTTAGCAGAGCCAAAGCATTCTTTAAATTTGCTGAGGGTTTCTTAAGAGAAAAGAAACCACATAATGCTGACTTAACAGGACCTCACTCACCATGTGTGGCACATTTTGCATGTGTGTAGCGACGTTCACATTGGATGGCCCAAGGGTTTTGGGTAGTAGCTGTTTGGCCACAGGGGCAGCTGTGGGCTGGACAGTAACCAAGGACAGGACACCTTATAGGAGACATGAGAAGATCATTAATGAGGGAAGCTTTTGAATGAAACACCATTGCCCCCTATTGTCCACCTACCAACAAACAGCTCTGCTGCCTCTTAAACTAGACTGTACATGTTGCTTAGAAAGCCCTGCATATCACATATGCACAATTTCTGTAAAATATACATAAAATATACCTTTACTAGGGCTCAGATTCTGATCGATGAAAACCTTTAGCTCTCCATTGGTTTCAATTAGACCAGCCTGTAAAAGAGAACAACTTAATATACTACAGAAACCAAAGAATTGAAGACGAGTCAAGTTAAACAAACTCCATACAGTAGAAGCTACTTTTGGCTGATGCCTTATTTACGAATGGTCACCGCAGCGAGTTGCACAAGTTTGATTTGTCACAGTTTTAACGCCGGATGCCCTTCCTGATTCAATGGAACTATGTCACCTTCCAGGACCTAACAGGGGATCTTTTGTAAGGCAAATGTATAAACCACTCCACTATGAAGTCACTAAACAAATCCCACAGTCTATTTAAAGAGAAAAAGAAACGAAAACACTACAAGACTAAGTGCAGCCAGTAAACTGAAGGACCCAAATTAGCTACAGTACTTAAGTGACACCGCAGAAATAGCCTGATGTTTCTCATGAAACCATGTATATATTTACTTACATCTTTAGCCATGATCCCAAAGGACCGAAAAGAGGTATGCTTTAGGTTAAAAAGACTTTTCTTCTGCCAGTCACTATTCAGACCCCTGCAAACAGAAAGAGAACAAACTATTACTTAAATAATGACAAAATTGCAGTTTGACCCAAACATTATATTTCCCAATACTGTTTCCCAAGCTAAGCTGTGTTTCACTTTGTTTTGGAGAGGAAATTTAAACTTATTTCTGAAGTAAGGCCCATCTGGTCTGCTTGCTAAGAGCACATTGTAGAAAGCTAACTACATCACCAATGTTAGCGTCACTGTTTGTTTTATTATCCAAAATGCGCAGACATGTACGCTTCTCACACCAATCTCACGTGAACGAGCCACCGAGCAGTACTTTTAAGTGTTCTTTTTATGCAGGAAACCATATTAAGCCATCCCTTGATGCTCACAACTTTTACTACGCTAAGTGTGCACAAGGCCTACTTCAGGTACCGAGCACGTCCGGAGGAGAGGCACCGTCCAACTTCTGCTACAGGTCACGCAAACAAGCGAACTTTATCACAACAGCGCTAAACTGATAATGTCGCAACAGAGAAGGCACTATATGGCTCCAGGCACTGTGGCTGCATGATACTGTAACAGCGGTCATATTATATGTCGATTAGCACGAACAATCTTTTGTTGGACGCAGCTAGCTGCTAACAGCTAGCGGTAGACCCAGCTTGCTGGTCTTAGCTTACTAGTTAGCTCCTGCACGCTCTGAGACGATTCATGTAGAAATGTTGCGATTATTGGTTCCGTGCTGCAGATCCCAGCTACACTTCAGCATGGGTTAACACTTAAAATAGTGAACGTGCCTTTCGCACGATGAATGAGCTTCACTGTGGTGACTGTATGCGCTTACGAGTGCACTCTGTCTCCTCGACGGCTGTTGTTGTTGGCATTTGAGAATGGAGGAAGAGGAGGTCTAAATCCCCACTAAACAGGAAACAAACTAAGAAATGTCGAGATACTTTTTAACAATTATATAGTTAATTTGAAGTACGAAATAATGTATTCACATTGAGTATTTCACTTTTAAGCTTATTTTTTAATACAACAAGCCATGACAGGATTTGCATAACTTGCTGTGTGCTAGCTGTACAAAGAGTGATCGTTTCCAAGTCAAAGAGACTGAAAAAGTAAACAAAGTTTGCCATCGATGCCAGCAAGGTGGATTTTATCCAGACGATAAATTTTTTTGCCACAGTTAACCACAACTTCTAAAATACCAGTTGCAGGTAGCCATATATACTCCGTGAGTTGATTGCGTTTTATTGTCAACCGCTGACCTCCTTTTGCCAGTGTAGTAACCAGTATCAAAACACATAGCTAACTAATGAATAACACGCTTTGTTGTCTGGAAGTTACATTTAAACCCTCGACTTATTAGTATTACCATTATTATTATTATTCCACGCATTTAATCGCGTAACCTTTCTTATTTGTTCTTAATAAAACACGAAGAGCCTTACGAATACTTTCCTGACGCTAAATTCACAGAAAGGTGGCCATTTTGAGGTGTCTAAAACTTAAATATTAGTTTTTATAAGGTTCGCTTCCAAACGAACTGTTGCATATGGATCCAATACAAGTACGTTACTGTAATCAGGTCGATTACAATCATCATGAACCGCAAAAACTAGCTTTGCTCTTCACTTCGTTACCGTCAGCTACATGCCGTAAGTTAGCGACTTGAAAGAGGATATATTAAATGCAATGCAAAAGGTACTTTACTTTATTATTAAAATGTTTATTTTAACACTGAGCTAGCTCGCGATTGCACTTCAAGAAGTAGGTGCTTCAGCGCTTTGTTAGCCCACTGACTAGCTAGTGGGTTAGCACAGAAGCTAAACCCCAGCTGTCATCGACAACCCCAGAATTAGCTACAAGTTTACCTCGACGGTTAGCTTTGTATTTATTGGCGGTAACATTTTTTTTCCTATATACTTAACAAACAATAGACGGTCATACAGATATTTAACGTCAGTGCTATCATATGCGTCAGCTGAGTGACAAGCTGCAGTTGAGTAGATGCTGCTTACCGGTGCACCTTACAGGTTAACAGATCGCTCGCTAGCCTTTCCTATCGACTTTCCGTTAGCCTTGCTACAGCAGCGTCTCTCACAATCTGATCTTGGCGGTGCCTCGCTTTAGTGGAGCTTGATTGGACAGCACGAATGAGACGAAAGCAAAGCGGTCAAAATAGTTCATGCCCACAACCTGGAGCTCTTTGGATTGGTGGATACCAGAGCCCTCGTGATACATGTAGCGCCGTCTGCTGCACAGGAGTGCGCCATAAAAAATGTGTTAATATGACAAGACGTGAAATAAGTAAGGGGTCAGAGTATCGAAGGTTTAACACAAAGTTAGTTAATCTCCAGGGATGCAAATCTGTTCAGTTAGGAAGCCATGAGTCATTGTGAAACAATTTCACCTGATTTGGTGCAAATAACAGTGATAGCAAGTGCACTGGAGAGGTCTTAACACTCACTTTTGTCACTGTTAGTGAGCCATCGTACAAATGCAGGAGATTTTCTTTGCCCCCACTCCACACACACACACACACACACACACACACACACACACACACACACACACACACACACACATATGAATTTGAATACAATCCACTCACAAAGGACTACAACATACATTTGTAGTGTGAAGGTGGTTCAATTCCAAAATATCATTTAAATGCAAAATAGCTCTTGAGAACTATCAAAATAGCATTTTTTTTCTCTTGCCAAATTCTCAATAACTAATTTATAACAGTTAAAAATAGTTATAAATCCACTTTTTTTTCTTGTTTTGATTTTGTTCATCATCAACTTATATTATATATTAAAGAAGAGTCATTACGCACTGCAACCCTATGTGCAGCCTAAACAGTGAGTGACTTGACAAAAAATCAGTGACACGATTGAGCTGCGTGTTAACACCGTGGTTAGATGAAAGGTCAGTTCTCTGTGATATATTTTGTATTTTTCCAGTCTTTTCTGAGTAGATTGTGTCATTCCAACCAATGCAAACCTTGATATTTATATTACCAAAATAGAAATTAATTTAAAAGTTTAATTCCTTTGTTTATATCTCTATATTTATTCTTGACTTTCACAGTCAACTATCAGCTTACATCCTTTTCTGAGAAAACTCTAATATCAGCACTGATTTGCAATCCTGTTACTGTACATATAAAACAAACATTTCAAACATGTTAAAAAATATATAAGATATTATATAAAGATAAACAACATTTCTGTGTAGTCCTGAGTATTTATTTGTCAGATGTATGACATAATCTACAAATAAAAGTAATACATCCGTTCAACCCCGTTATCTTGTGCAGACCTGTTACTCTCATTTAACCCTGTTACCATACAATTTTTTTTTAATAAAGTAGTCACAAATGTTTTTCTTCGCTCATAAGGGTTTAATCGTTTGCCTTTCTTTGCTTGAATTATCATATGAGTTGTGTATTTGTAACTCTTGAAAAGCTGGGCAAGGTAAACTTTCTCCATCCATAGATTCATCCATCCATCCATCCATCCATCCATTCATTTTCTTATGTGTATCTGGCACCAGGTTGTGGGGGCAACAGCCTAAGCAAAACTCCCTTTCCCTAGTTACCTTTTCCACCTTTTCCGGGGGAACACCAAGGCCTTGGTGTTCTTTGCAGAATTGTTTTAATTCAGCGACGTTGGAGGGTTTCAGAGCATTAATGGCATGTTTAAGGTCATCACAAAGAATCTCAATCGGCTTTAAGCCCGGACTTTGACTAGGTCACTCCAAAAACGTTTTTGGATGTTGTCTTTTTTGTTTGTTTGGGGGGTGGATCGTTGTCCTGATGCATAAACCAATCCTCTGATATCATTTTTTTTTTTTGAAATCCTGTATTAGTTTTATGTCAGATGTAATGGGACTCAAACATTCCAATAAGTGGAACTTTTGTCTTGTCAGTCCACAGAATATTTTCCAAAAAGTCTTAGGGATCATCAAGATGGGGTTTTTTTTTGGCAAATGTGAGACTAGCCTTTGTGATCTTTTAGGTCAGCAGTTTTTTTCTCCTTGGAATTTTTCTGAATTAACTTTAGTAATTAGTTCTTCTTGAGGCTTCATTCCTACAAGACTGTGTGTTTTTCCTTCCCACTCTCACCAAGCACTTGCTCAAAGTGTGCACTTGCTTTGATTTTTGAGGTTTCTCTTTATTATTGTAGGGTCTTTACAATGTAAAGCACCTTGAGGTGATTTATGTTGAATGTTGAAGTTATGCAAATCTTACTGTTGAATCATAAACCTTAACTGAGACAAGTGAGGCCAGCAGTTCTTTAGAGGTTGTCTTGGGTTATTTTGTAACCTCCTAGATGAGTCGTTAATGCAGTCTTGGAGTAAATTTGGTAGGCCGGCTACTTCTGGGAAGGCTTGCCACTGTTCCAGGTTTTCTTCTTTTATGCATAATGGCTTTCACCATGGTTCATTGGAGTCCTAAAGCTCTAGAAATTACCTTGTAACCCCTTCCAGACTGATGGATGTCACTGAATTTGTTTCTTATCTGTTCTGGAGTTTCTTTAAATGGTTGCATGATGTTTTGATGTTTGAGGTCTTTTACCCTACTTTACTTTGTCACACAGGTTTTATTTACGTGATTTCTTGATTCAATAGGTCTGGGATGCGACTTGTATTAAAAATATTTAAACTTTACTATTCCAAAGCTAGTTATCTTATTCAGTAAACACTGTAAGCATAACCCAATACATTTCCAAAGCACTACAAACAATACTCTAGATTTTTTTCTTGCTAATATAGCCATATTCATTAATGGTTGCTATCAAAATAGGTCTTTTTCACAATAACCACTTTGACATCTCATACCACAATAAGCATGTAAGTGTTAAACTCAATTATAACCCTGTTATATTCAGTCTATCAGTCGTTCTAGTGAGCTGGCAAGCACAATAAACCCTGACCCTTCTAAATGGAGCAGTGCCATGATGAATGTTATTACACCTGTGCTTACCCTGCAATGGCATTTCAGAAAGGCTGCTCTGACTTTTTTTTTTTTTTTTTTTTTTTTTTTTTTGAGGCTTTGGGTCACCTAACAATCTTGGATGTCTACAACAGTCGTTGTTTTAATGCAGTTTAAATAAATTTCTTCGGTCAGCTGTTCATATGTCTGCCACTAACAGAGCAAGGCAGGTGTGATGTGCCGTGAAGGAGGATTACTGATGCTGTGTTTTACAGTGTGTATTGTGTTGCGGATGGTGTGTGAGGATGTTGGCAGTCAACAAGTGTGTGTCTGTGTGTGTAGCGGGTGAAGGGTGGGGTTGAGTTTTATTTTTAACAGTGCTGAATGCAGTTTTGAGGGAGTTTTCCTGTTTGTGTATTACACTTGGTATAACATCGTATTTGAAAGTGTCGTTTTAACTCTCTTTGCGCGACAAATACTTGCACAAGCCCATATTTTCTAATCAAATAAGCGCAAATAATGCAAATATCAAACGGAGCCTTTACCGCAGACCTCATCTTTTTTATGCAATCCGGCGACTTCCGCGCATGCGTATAATGAACGACAGTCGGACTACCAAACTGGTCAAACAGCGGGTGTAAAAATGGTAGGTAACCAAAATAAACACAAACCCAGGCATTGGATTTAATGCCAGTAAGGTTTGCTTACAAGACTATTGTCGTGGTATTAAAGTACATGATGTGTCGCGTTTTGGCAAGCGTACAGTGGCCATTTACTCGTGTTCGTTGCTATTACAGGGAAGGTCAGTTGGATATTTTAAGAGCAGCTAGCATTAGCTACACGTCCCTTTTTGGCAGTCTGGTAACTTCGGCTGTGAGCAGGTCAGCCGCTGGACCTCAAAGACACACACACACAGGGCCGTTTGAGTTAAGTCCCGGCTAACGCGTAACCACAATGACAGTCTGTTCCCGTGATATTAACCCCATCGTTAATGTCAGAGAGAGAGGCTAACTCAGCTAACGTTAGCCAGTGCAAGTTACTAGCTGGTGTTTGTGAAGACAATGCTAACCCAACGTTACCCTCCTGTAACAGAACAATAATCCGTGCTGCCAGAGCAGCAAACCGGGGCAGACACATGACTTCATACATCGTTATTGACTACATCAGTAATGGAGTTATTAGCAGCTCGGTGAACTCAGGTTGAGGACATGCTGATCTTCAGTGAGGTGTTCAGACGCTGCAGCTAGTTGGAGGACATGGCATAGGATGGTGATTTTTTATTTATTTATTTTTTGCAAAAATAGACAGAACTGTTTAAAAGCTTTTCTAACCTTTTGGATCAGAATACAGCATCACAAATATTAGGTAGACTTGTCCTCAAACGGTCCACAATCCCAAACTTATTCGTTTTATTTTCATAGTAGAAATTAGACTTTGGAGCTGCTAAAATAACTTTTGGCAATTTTTTCTTTTAGATTTATGGCTTTAATGATTGATTGCTGGTTAATTTCTGCTGGAGAGGAGATGGTAGTTGCACACTAGCACAAGTATCTCTGGAAAGGTTTGGTCTAAGATATGATAAAAACTTGTTATATGGCTGTCTATAATTCAGTGGTGTATTATTCTAAATGAACATTACTGATTTTAGCCAAGAGAAGTGCACACTGAGTAATTTCTTTTGTTCCTCTGTCCATAATGAATTAAAATCACCTTATAAGTATTTATGTAATGAAAGTGCACTCTATATTTTTATGTAAGGGGTATTTGTTGAGTATTTCTGGTGGGGGGCGGCTTGTGTTTCACTCCAGACTTGTTGCACCTCTGGGTCCTTGTGATGGCATCCTATGTCCCTACTCATGTTACAAGTATGAATGTAGTTATCTGAGGGGCCCTCCAAGGTACAGCATGTGCTTTGAGAATCCATAACAACCCCTTTCAGAAAAACCCACCTTGTTTTTGGAAAGGACGTCATTACTACCAGCGCGTCTTGTCTCAAAATTTGTAGCGCGTTTGTCGGCGTGACTGACTAACCTTTTGAAATATGTGCCGGAGTATTCCTGAGCGTGTCCCAGTCTTTCTTCCTGTTGCCTGAATGCCTGTGGAGTTTTATGTTTCGCTGTGTGTTTTTGTCTGTGTGTCGCTCTGCATTTGTGTGGTTCTGTCTGTACTGACTGGTTTGATTGCACCGGTGCCTGACAGCCCCTGTCCTGTACTTGTACAGCATAAGCTGAAGTCTTCGCAGAGGGACAAGGTACGGCAGTTCATGTCCTTCACACAGGCTGGGGAGAAAACGGCCGTGTACTGTCTCACACAGAATGACTGGAAACTAGAAGTTGCTACAGACAACTATTTTCAGAATCCAGAGCTTTACTGTAAGGAATCCATGAAAACCTCAGTAGACCGTAAGAAGCTGGAACAGCTCTACAATCGCTACAAAGGCAAGTAGGATCTTAAAATACAGTGTTTAAGGCTGTAATTTTGTTTACAAGAACAGTGTAAAGATCCTTATTCCAGAAGAGTTACAGACACTGCTTGCTTGAGTATTTCGAGTGAAACTGTGTTTTTGTCTTGATAGATCCCCAGGATGAGAATAAGATTGGTATTGATGGGATCCAGCAGTTTTGTGACGACCTCTCACTGGATCCAGCCAGCATCTCTGTGCTGGTTATTGCGTGGAAGTTTCGTGCCGCCACTCAGTGTGAGTTCACCAAGAAGGAGTTTATGGATGGAATGACCGAGCTGGGGTGAGTGTTGACATGAACGGCACGTGACACGCTCTAAAGTGGGACAAAAACACTCTTACTGAAGTATCTACGCATGGCGGTTCTCTTAGTGTTGCTCCAGGGAGGGAAGGCTGTCTATTTATACATCCGCCCACAGCCTGGGTATACTGTGTCTTCGTGGAACGACTCAATGAAACAGTTGCAGTGTTTTGACTTTTGAGGCTCAGGTGTCCGAGTAGGCTTTCAGGGCACTGAATGTTAGAACAGTTTTGTTTGTCCATGTGTTGTGATTTGTGTATGTGCTGCTTATATTTTCTTTTCTTTTCTTTTTTTTCTAGGTGTGACAGTCCAGAAAAACTGAAGGCACTTTTGCCAAGATTAGAACAAGAGCTAAAAGATAGTGGAAAGTTCAAGGACTTCTATCAATTCACCTTTAACTTTGCCAAAAATCCTGGCCAGAAGGGTCTCGGTAAGTTCACGGATTGTGACCTAACAATAGATTTTTGACTAATATTATAGATTCACAAACATCTGAACAAAGTTGTCTCATTTGTGTAGATTTGGAGATGGCCGTAGCCTACTGGAACCTGGTCCTTTCGGGACGATTTAAATTCCTCGATCTTTGGAATAGATTCCTTTTGGTGAGTCAAAGGAGTAAAACTGGGCACGATGGACCCTGAATTTTTGCTTATTAAGAAATCCGTAATGTTGATTTTTATTGGCAGGCGCAGTGTTTGGATATTTGGGGCATTATTTAAAAAAAAAAAGTGCAAATTATTTTTTATTTTTGTTTGTTTTTACACTGATGTATGTATACAGATTTTAAATGTGAGGAAGGAGCTGTGTTCTAAGAGCTGAGATACTACTACTGGTATTTTTAAGAGAAAAAGGTCAGGTGATGTCCTCATTACACCTAAAAAGGTGTTCACTTTTCCCCAAAAAGTCACCAAGATTGTAATTCTTTTTAAACCTTTTTAAGTGGCATTTTATTTGCTCCAGAATAAAATGTGTGTGTGTTTTTTTTGTTTTTTGTTTTAAATCAGTTAGCCAAACTTTAAGCCATTTTAATCCTCTAATTAAGGAGGAATCCATTCTAGAGGCCTGGGCCATTATTCCGTTAGATACCTACGTGATCACAAAAACTAGTGGGCAAAACCAGATTGTTTCCACCATGATGTTTCCACCAACCCTGCACTTTTCAAGAATCTTAGTCCGAAGTAGAGATGGACCGATCCGATATTACGTATCGGTATCGGTCCGATACTGACCTAAATTACTGGATCGGATATCGGAGAAAAATAAAAAATGTAATCCGATCCATTAAATATCACGAAAGCACCTCACAAAACTTGCAACACGCTGTAACTCACCTCAGAACGTTAGCATCACGTGATAGAGCGGCTGTGGCATGCGGGACCTGTCGGTGGTCTGGATAGCATTTGGAGCTTCGCTAGCAACCCGGCATTTCATCTCCGACAAAGTTATCCCGAGAGAAGTAAAGCAAGTGTGTAAGTCCATCTCTGAATGTTTGTAAAGCATTCCTGCATTAAGCTTAACAAACGATATATGGAGCGACTGCCTCTTCTTGCTGCTACTTCAATCATGAAACTGCTTAACGATCAGCTGATCGGCTTTTCTGTCGCGAGTCCGTCTCTCTGGTTTGTTTTTGGCCCACTTTGCACCAGAAAGAGGAAACCAGCGGCTGAACAACAGCAGCACGTTTAAGCTTGATCAGCTGTTGTTAGAATTTATTTAATATTACTTTCTACTCCAGGATCTTTTTCTACGTAGCTGACGCTGGTAACTGTGCAGGGGCGGATCTAGCAAAGTTTAGCCAGGGGGGCCGATAGGGCATGAACAGGAAAAAGGGGGCACAAAGACATACTTTTCTTTCTTATTCTCATTTAAAATGTCTAGCTTTTAATAAATAATTATCTGACACCCAAAGTTTTAATTTGATGCAAAATAAATAGAAGTCCATTACTGTATATAGTAACTATTAAGTCTAATATATATACCCTAGTAAGCTATAGTACTTTTTCCTTTGGGAAGGTACCATCTGTGCAGTCTGCAATTTTGTTGAAGAAAGATGTTGAATCTATTTAATATTTCTTGAAAAATAATTGATTTCTGTGCATTTTTTTTTCACACTGCATCAAATTAAGGTTGGTTACGTCGATTAAGCATCATGAGGTGGAGCGTGAGGGGTGGTTCCCTATTTTTTATTTATTTATTTTTGTTGTTGCTGGGAGTTGGAACCCTATTAGTTAGGCTGCTTAATATTTATGCTAAGTACTCTTTAAAATACCAGAATAGGGAGGATGGTGTAGGTTTAAGTTTATTAGATTGATCAGTATTGCTGAACTATGAAACATTTTTTTTTGCATACAGGTATAACAGAATAGCTTTAGTGTAGTTGTTGTTTTAAACTTGAGTATGAACTTATACAAAATGCAGCAAGATATTTAAAAAACAGTTTTGTTGATTAAAAAACACTATATCGGATTCATATCGGTATCGGCAGATATCCAAATTTATGATATCGGTATCGGTATCGGACATAAAAAAGTGGTATCGTGCCATCTCTAGTCCGAAGCAGGTGTAAAAGTCCAAATTCAGACCATTTCTGCCGACAGCTTAGTCAACACAGCACATTACATTAAAGTACCAGTGGCGTAATGTTTGAGGCAAACAGACATTTAGATGTCAGAGTTATTCAGATAACATAAGCAGGCTGCTGCCAGGGGGGTGATTGAGTGGTTTCAACTTTTAGGAGTTATCTTTTTGAACATACTGAAGAGCTGTACCATGACTTGCAGTTTTTTGTTTGGTTTTTTGGACCACAAGCCTGCAGCTGTCCGACAAAACTACACCCACTCTGGCAACTTAAACAGTTATATACTGCTAATAAAAATCTGCCTAGCTGTGCTGGTTTGAAGGGATTTCTTTTCAAAGAAACATCTTTGTTTGGTTTTTCCACTTTTCTTTGCATCGTTTCATTAACAGAGGCTGTCTGAGTTAGTGTATGATTTATTGTGCTCGTTATTTCTTTCCTAGCTCTCTTATTGCTTGTTATAAAGTTGGACTTGGCCGTCTGTGTGTTCTTGCGCTGCCTGCACAGCTCTTAATTTTCTTATTTCTGTGTCAGTAATGGCAATTTTGTTTACTTTGATCCTCCAAATCTACTCCAAAGCAGAACTGACAAATTAGGCGGACATCAGGAGAATGTTACAGATTTTTTTCTTTTATTGAGCGTAAAGTCCAGTCTCAAGACTGCTTTTCAGAAATACTGACTTAGGTGTTTGGACCAGGCTTAGCAAAGTACAGTTGGTGCAACCTGTCCCTGGTGTTTTGGTTGAAACAGAACTCTAGAATTCAGTCCATCAGTTATTTACAGTGACAAAAAAATCTATTATTAAAGATGGAAGGAAATGAAAACATGTGAAGCTGTTTCTGTACCTGTGAATTTACCAGGACTCGTTCGTTTCAGGAACACCATAAACGATCTATCCCAAAGGACACATGGAACTTGTTGTTGGACTTTGGCAACATGATAGCAGACGACATGTCAAACTATGATGAGGAAGGTGAGCCGGCACAATCGATAATACATGCTTCATATTTAGCTCTCGTCCATCACTGTGACACTAACGATATTTCGGTGTTTCTCACCCAGGAGCTTGGCCAGTCCTTATAGATGATTTTGTGGAATTCGCTCGACCAATTGTAACAGGATCAAAACGCAAAACTCTCTAAATCTAATCCCGACTCTGGAAAACCAGAACATTGTTTCTTTTACAGTGACTTGATAGTTTTTTTTAAGACTTGTACAAAAGAGAAAAAAAAAAAGAAAATTGTAGACTTCAGAGTGAAAACCGAAGCACTTGAAACTGTCAGGAAACCACCTTTCAGGGAGCTGAGTATAAACTACGAGAACAACTGGCCACGTTTTCTGCCCTCTTGAGTCTGAGGCGTCATATGGACATTGCCAGATTCTCAGTATCCTGGATGCCCCTGTGCTCTGCTCCAGGAGGAGCACTACAGCCCCCATAGGTGGGCATAGACACAGCACTGAGAGGAGGTTCACTGGCTGCGTGTACTCTGAATGGACTGGAGAAGCTGTGTGTTTTAAGATTCTTCCTAGTCAACCGTGTCTCAAAGCTCTGAGTGACTGTGCAAAGTTCCCATGTCTTATTGTCTTATTCTAACCTTGGGACAGAGTGCTCACTACACCAGCACCAACAGAACTGTTGCAGTTTTTACTGTACATACTGTATCTATTGGGACAGTTTACAAAGAGAGCTATATGAAGAATAATATAAATATGTTCAATTTATAAATACAAAAGATGATTGTTTTATGTACAGTAAATGCTAAGTTCTCTAACGGGATGCCTCAATATTGTGGATGATATGCTGTTGGTTAAATTGTTAGGTGGCTCTGTTAAGTCATGGAATTGTGAGCTTCTCATCAAAAGCATGTTGAAACACATTTTACGTCACCCCTGGCTGGTTACACCAATACATTTTCACTAAAGTAAAGGCAGTACTTTAATTTAGGTCATGGATATTGGGTTGTGTTGTCTGAATAATCTCAGTGGGGAGTGGGTCTTGAATCCTAAATGTCACATAGTCGACTTTCTTTCAGAAGCAATTTTGTTTTTTATCAATTCATCACTTTGATGCGTTTTTTATGCTTAAACAACTGTTTAGCAGCACTTGAGAGAAATTCTGAAATTAGGAAACGACTGACCTTTAGGATTGCATGGCACATATCTGTGTGTTTAGGCAGTGCAAAGCCCTTAATACAGAAATCAGGACACTAAAGAGGGCGACAACAGGACGACAAAGTAAGCCTTAAGATTAAAAATCTGTCTGTTTGATATTTGTATTTCTGTTTAACCCCATCTGTTCAGTGTTCCTGAAGGTAGTGAAAAATAGAAAATATTGTTGATACATTGTGTAAGTAGCCTAATATTGTTCATTTACGAAAGATGAATAAAGCATGAGTTTTTCCATAATGATGTGTGTATTTAGCTCTTTTGCTGCTGATGAGAAATATGACGCTTAATATCACAGATACAAAAAACAACTGCTAAAGAGTACAAAAAAGCACAGTTACAGCGAAGGCAAGTCGACACTGAGGGGGGGGGAAATGTTTGGAAATACCAGAAAACTGCTTCTCATTTAATATTTTCTGTTTTTCTGGTAATTCTCTATAAACTCAAGACATGATTGTGTAGGTCAGCAGTTTTTCAGACTAGCCTGTCTGCCACATTCAAAGTCACTTAAATCACCGTTCATCCCCATTCTGATGCTTTGATTAAGCTTTATCAGGTCACCTTGACCTTATCTACATAACTAAATGCACGGAGTTCCTGCCACGTGATTGGCTGATTAGATATTTCTGTTAACAAGCAGTTGAAGTGGCGTTCTCTTGTGTGGCATCATCTGCTTTGGGATCATATGCAACTCATGCACAACGCTGACTTCTAGAGGCAAGTCACATTTATGTTTGTAGGTTGAATTATTTAAGCTACCCTCATAGGTCAATCAAATGTATTCAAGTATCATTAAAATACTTTTTCACCAGAAGTAATTCAACTCCAGCAAAGTTTCTTTTAGGGCTAATATGGCTTAAGGGTTCATCTATTTATTTCCAGGGATCATCTTTGTAAATAATTAGAAAGTAAAAGCTCTGTTAATAACTGCAGTACTCCTATAAGTTTCTGACTAAAAATAAGTGAAATAGGAAGGTACAACAATGTTGTTTCAGAGGAGATAAATCCAGATTACTTTCATAATATGATTCCACAAAACAGGACACATGACTGTTATTTTTTTTTAAAATCTGTTTGCAGTTAAACTAATTGTATGGCGCATATATTGTTAAGAGTACTCCGTGTGGAGTGCCACTATAGCTCAACTGGTTGCGCTGAGGGCTAGTGACCTGGGTTTGAGTCCACTTTGAGCCTTTCTCCGTCACTCTATGCACTGTACTACCCACCAAAGGGTGAGACAATTAAGCTAAAAACAGAGTGTGGAGTGTAGACCAAAACTGTGTATCAAAGATGGCTGTAACCCCCCATAAAATCACCCACTGGTTTATAAAGTCCTGTTTTGGGGCCTTGAGGATGAGCATTCTTGGTGTTTTAAAATCACAGGCGGTGAGTGACACTGCACGCTCATACTGTAGTAACTAATGCAGCCACGCGCTAAAGTGTTCACTGTTTTATTTACCAGTTTTGAGTCTATTTGGGACTAGAGTGTACAAACGAGTCAGTTTGTGTTAAAACTGAGACTTAAAAGTGTCATATGAGAACATGAACCTACCAGTGGGCTTACTGAGGTCATAAAAGAAGAATGCAGGTTTAAGGCACTTCAGCATTTCAGGTCATTTTTCAGACCTGGAGGCTACATCCATCCCCATCTTTTTTAGTCTTTTGTTTAAACTTTATTAAACTTTATAACACAGGACATGGCCATACAACACGAAAAATATGCCAAGTTAAAATTAACAGAATGGAAAGGCATGTGTCCATCTTATATATACAGTCTTTTATATCAGGCTTTTTAGATGCCAGCTGTCTGTGTGTTTGTCAAAAATAATGTTGAAGTAAGGTGAGACTGATCCACAGTAATGCTGTCTAATAATTCATTACTTCGGGCTACACGTTTCAGAACACGATGTATTCCAAATATAAAATATTGGCTAAGTCCACCTATCATCTCTGTGTTAATAATATGTCTGCCAAACAGATCAGCTTTGAAACACTGGAAATTTGGGTCTGGCTCCAAATCACTTTAAAGAAATAACAAATTTACCTGCTGCAGGAAATTAATAAAATGTTGGAATTACAGCCAGCAGAGGACATAAGAGCAAACACCGCAGTGTCTCTTCCTCCAACTGTTTTGTGTGCGAACAGAAGTACACGCCTGTGGCTGTTACCTGTGGGTTTCTTCATACTAGCTCCTCCTCTCAGCAGTGGCTGCTGTAAGGTGAGCCATAGGAAACTCAGACCGCTTTGTTATTTACCTTGACAGCAGCTGGTTCTTTTCCAGGGAATAAAAATGGAATAAGCTTCCTGCTCCCAGTTGTTTTTTTCTTTTTCTTTTCTTTTTTTCTGCTTTCTTGGACTACTTTACCTTTAGCACATGAGACACAATGGATGGGGAAATGAAAGGAAATGCTATGCAGGCTCTGGCCGATTATGATGACAGTGACAGGTAAGCTTTGTTTGTTTCATTGCGTTTTAAAAAGTTCATTTTCTCTTTTCTTGTTTCTTTTTTTATCTGTTTTGTTGTCGGCCTGTGTTATTTAGTCAGCATATCTGCCTGCAGCTTCCTCACTGGCAACCTTTTCTTTTTTTTACAACATCTTTCTTCCTCTTCAGCTTTTTGTATTTCCACTTCACATTTCATCTTATAACGTGTAAATCTACCATTAAAGTTTGTCACCTGTTGGCTTTTAAGGGACAGGAGCTTGTCAGAGTTTTTACATTTTTCTCCTTGCTCCCCTAAGAAGTAATTTAACACTTAACTATTCATCCAGCTGGAGCATTTGATCACTCAGCTACAGAAACCCTACCCAGTGGAGGCAGTTTTAGAGTCTGCCATCACTGAATAGGAGAATGAAAGAAGGGAGGGGAGCAAGCAGGTCCACCGGCAATCCTGATTTCACAGCGTCTATGAGTGTTATGTGTAGACCTTCACTGGTGGAGAACTGTGTGAATTTGTCCCAGCAGGATTGACGCCTACGGTTTTGAGAGACGTGGCGATTTCGACTCCTACAAGGAGATGATGAATCAGTATGTAGATGTCCTCAACAGGAGGTCCATGAGATGGTCAAAGCTCCTTCAGGAGAAGCCTCATGTGGAGAAGAACTTCACAGGTACAAAAACAAAAGACACCTCCATGGGTTTTGTTTGCTTGTTCGTTCCAGCTCTCTGGTCGTGTGATGGGTAATAATAAAACATGTTTTGGCAGTGAAGAGGTTTGTTCGTAAAGGTGTGCCTAATGAGCACCGTGCCAGGATCTGGATGGCGGCTAGTGGTGCCCAGGAACAGCTGGAGAGTAAGCCGGGTTATTACCAGTCTCTGCTGGACATGGAGCATGACACCAAGCTGAAAGAAACCATTCACACAGGTGCACCAAAACTGTCGCAGCATACAGCATGCTCTTTCAATGCTTAAATTATGTCCCAATAATTCACTCACTCTTTCTGCTTTTTAAAAGATATGCACAGGACCTTTCCTGACAACATCCTGTTCAAGAGCAAAGCAGAGCCAGGCATGCAGAAGGCTCTGTTCAATGTGCTGCTGGCCTACGGACACCATAATCCTACAGTGGGCTACTGTCAGGTGAAGAAAATGCAGTCAGCGACAAGCTCTGACTCTCCCTCTATCTAAGATCATGTCTGTTTACCTAAAGATCAGGGCTGGCTACTTCCTTATTTAACCAATACATGTGTAGGATTTTCCGTCTTAACCTTCATCTGTTAGCTCTTATATCGGTCAGTGCACTTATTCAATGTAAAACCTGGCATACTGTATGCACACACAGCAGGAGTTCTTATTCTAAGCGATCCACAGCATGCTCTTTCGTTTTTAGGGCATGAACTTCATTGCAGGCTACCTCATGATCATCACGAAAGACGAAGAGAAATCCTTCTGGCTTATGGATGCACTGGTGGGCAGGATACTCCCAGGTAAGGTGACAGTTAACGTCGGCTTCCTTTCAGAGCTCTTTTTTTTGTTTTTGTTTACCCCACAGCAAACATCCCCTACCCTGCACTGTTGCTCCATAGGTTAAACCAGTTCCACTTTAGAGATGCAGGGTTTTCAGTGTTCGTGTCGAGGGCCAGCGGCAGCCTCAGCTAACATTTTGCAACCACAACAAAGGAAACGTACAGCAAAATGTCAAGGCGGCAGAGAACGAGACCAAAGATGCGCTTCTCTTCCGTTTTACTTCTTTTTCTTTTTTTTTAAGTTCTCATAGCGCCTTCCTAAACTGACACTCGGTCTATAAAAATTTGAGATCTTTTATAAAACAATGCTCCAGACCATCATTATTTATTTCTGTTCAGTTTATTAAGCAGCAAATTAACTGTGAGCATGTGAGTCTGTTTTTCTGAGGTACTGGGGATAAAATAATAATCAGTTAGCCTGATCTTTTCCTTAAGGAGGGCTGTTAAATAAATAAATGTAATTCAAAGTTTACATAATAATAAATATTATCTATAATAAATAAATGCACTACAATGGCTTTCAATTGTGCAAAAGAAAAGGAGGAATTCATCTGAATGTGTTGCAGACTACTACACCCCGGCCATGTTGGGTCTGAAGACTGACCAGGAGGTCCTTGGTGAGCTGGTTAAGGTCAAAGCTCCTGCAGTAGGACAGCTCATGGCCCAGTACCCTGGCATATGGACGCTGGTGGTGTCTCGCTGGTTTATCTGCCTCTACATCGATGTACTCCCTATCGAGGTGAGGCAAAAGCTGCGCTTTAGTGGAGGGGTCAAACTAGAAGCATGTGGCGATCATTTAACTGACATCCACCTTCTGTCTTATTCTTGCAGACTGTTCTGCGGGTCTGGGATTGTCTTTTCTACGAGGGATCCAAAGTACTTTTCCGCGTGGCTCTTACTCTCATACTTCACCACCAGGCAGAGATCCTGAGAGCGCGCTCTTTGCCTGACGTGTGCGAATGCTTCAAACAGATCACTTCTGGGGCTTTCACTCTAGACTGCCACACCTTTATGCAGGTGAGATTGCCAAATACAATGACGGTTAGGAAGGGGCCAGAGAAAAATGACACTACTTATGGTCATAAAACATCTTTTTTTAAAGAATACTTCCCGAAAAAGAAAAACAATTCATGGGGAAGTGCTACATTTCAGCTATTCTAACTTCACCAGTCCATGAGACTGTGCAGAAGATAATCTGTTAAAAGTATTTACACAGTTTTAATTGTAGTTTTTATTTTTATTTTGAGTAGAAAAAAGCCTAAGCACTCCTTAAATGTTCCTTTGCAGAAGATCTTTACGGAACCTAAGAGTCTGTCGATGTCGACTGTTGATAAACTGAGAGAGAAATACAGACAACAAATTCTCAAGGAGGAATCAGGACAGCCATGAGGTTCAGGACACTTTCCCCTTATACTGGATTTAATAAAACAAAAGCTCAGGCAGCGTAAGTAACACTGTACAGTCAGGAACTGTATGAAACATACATGTTGGTGACTCTTCTGGTTACTTCTGTGATTTATACTTTGTTACACTCTAATCTGGCAGACTGGGTATCTAAATATGAAGGCTTATGCTTCTGAGGCTTTTCTTTTGATTTTGACTCCAATCTTTCACCTACTATATTTGCTGCTATATATACAGAAGTACATTAAGATCATAACACCGCACCAAACAGCATTTACATGTGTATTTTCTAAAAACACTTTTGCTTTGGTGATTATGGACGGATCACTTATTTTTACTGTGAATACTTTGTTCTGTCTCTTGCCTTTAGGACTGTTTACAAGAGAACGTAAAGCTGAAGGGTCACGCTTTTAATGTGGTGGTTTCTGTTTAAATTTATGGAGCTCAGTCTCATTTTTCACTTTTTGTTGTAAAATAAAACCCATTAACTTACCCCATCTGCTTCCTCACTTTGCTGAATGCTTCTACTAAATGGTAGCATCAGTATTATTTGTGTGTGTCAGTCATGAATTCAGGCATAGTCTACAAAGCTATTAAAGTTATATGCTCACCAGCCACTTTAGTAAGTACACGTTGCAATGAGTGGGATTTCATGGTACAGATTCATAAAAGTCATGGAAAGATTTTGGTCCATATTGAATGATAGCACAAAACAGTTGCTGCAGATTTTTCAGCAGCGACTGTCGGATTTGTGAATCTCGTGTTCCACCACAGCCATTGAACCACTGAGAGAAGTAAGGATGGATAAATGTTTTCTTGTTGTTTAGTGTGAACTCTGATCCTACCATCTGAATGTCACAGCAGAAACAGGAAACATTTTTCCAGTCTTCTAATGTTCAGCTCCAGTGACCACATGTAATTATAACCTGTTGCCTTTTTTTTAGCTGGCAGGAGTGGCACTTGGTGTGATCTTGGTGCGTGTTAAGGGATACTTCTCTTCTGTTATTTGCATTACTGCTGCCTTCCTGCCAGCTTGAAGCAGCCTGGGCATTCTACCAAGGCACTATAACACATTCAGAGTTGTTCTTATCACCGTCCTTCCCCATTCTGATGCTCAGTTTGAACTTTGGCAGGTCATCTCGACCATGTCTGCATGCCTGAATGACAGTTGCTGCCACACAATTCGCTGATTAGATATTTCCATTAACGAGCAGTTGAATGAGTTTATCTAATTAAGTGGTCAGTGAGTGCAAGTCTACAAATGCTGTGTTGGACAAATTACCTCAGTGATACAGATAATGTTGTTCATTTTAGCTCACAGTGCTTTGTTTCTGTTATAAATAGATAATCAGTTACTATAACTGGAAACTGTGATCTGCAATCTTTTACTAAATGCGATAGAAGATCTGAAATCTGCAGAGGCATACACTGACCCTTTTTCTAGGCCATAATTAGGGCTGTGCGATATGACCAAAATCTCATATCCCGATATAAGAATTCTATCGTCACTAACGATATAAATCACAGAAATGTAACATTTTCTGTAAATTCTGTGAATGTCGGACAGCTCGTCTTTCGGGAAGTGTTTCCAGCTGCGCGTCATGTAGCTGGAGTCCAGTGTTTTAACCGATGCATGAAACTATACATTTTTAGACATAAGTTGTAAAGGCCGCCGTTTTCTTTGTGAGTATTTATTACACGGCGTGCTGCGGGGAAAAGCCTGTTCTAACGTTTGAGTCTAAGGTTTATTTTTTAGCACCTGGCGGCTCTTTTTTAAATTCTCATCCGTAAATAATCTGCTCTTTCACGTGATTCAGTTTATTTTGAAAGGTCTCAACAGGATCTTGAGCTTTATTGTGAAAGGTTTATGTGGAACATAAACAAGCGGACACGCGATACTGTTACCGTCGTTGTTGCTAACCGCAACGCAAACAAACAGGCGCTTGTCCATCTGTAGTGTGGTTCTATTAAATATAAGGGAAAGAGAGAACTTTAAGAAATTAATATAGACACTACAGTGACCATCAAAACGATGAAAAAATATTGCCGTAAACAGTTTATTTTGCGACACCACGAAACAAACGATAACGTAAAATGAAATGATAGACGTTTTTATATCGTCATCCGATATATATCATTATATGAACAGCCCTAGCCATAATAGTCTGTAAACTATCATAAAGTACAATAAGTAAATATTCAAATGCAAAATGAATGTAGATAATACAGATAAACAACTTTTGAAATTAAAATGCAAACTATAGAATAGCTGATGTTAGTAAACCCAAATCCCCAACAGCTATGGATAAGACTGTGAGAAGGTGGCTCTGCTATAAAAAAAAAAAAAGTTTCCAAACAAGTTGGGGCGCTATGTAAATAAAAACCAAACGCAAATGATGTGCAAATGATCTGAACACCATAATTTATCAAAAATATTAGAAAGACATCAAACGTGACACTGGTGGATTTTACACCATTATGGCACACCCACCTTTACTGGACACAGGGTTGTAAAAGTACCTCTTTGTAACTGTTTTACATTTCCTCATGTTCCCATTGCATCACATAACCTGGTTTTGTATCCCTTTTTCAGTCATTTTGTGCCTTATAGGATGTGTTGTATCCTCCATGACCACACCCTGCAGATCCAGTCTCTGCATGGACTGATGCAAATTTGCTGTTTCCAAGTGACATTTACATTATTTAGTCAACACGTGCGTTGTAACAGGCTCCCTGTTGCTCGGGGACTGCTTTGACAGTCAAACACCATGTTCATTTAACTTCCCTTAACCTCCCACTCTTTACTCGCAGGTATGAACTTGGCTATTTGCTTTGTTCTTTTAACTTTATTCAAATGTCAAAACTGTGGTTAAAACACAGTGAATATGTTTGTATTCTCTAAAAAAATGATATTGGAATTTAGTCTTTGATGGTATTCAATACCTTCCTTGTCAAATAATGAACATCCGCTTCTAAGGAGCCCAAACAAATAAAAACCCAACAGGGAACAGGTTTGTCTGCTAACAAACAGCATGAAGGCAAAACAAAGAGTCAGATGGCCTCATTCATCACTTTTATTGACCTCTCCTTAAAAAAAAATGTTCAGACGAATCTAATAAAACTTTATTAAATAACTACATGAGTATTAACATGAGGGAGGGAGAAAAAAAACAAACACAAAAACACAAATTATGTGCTTTTTCCTACTATATCGAACAATGCATATTTATGGTAGTAACAGTACACGAAGGCTACGGGAGACACAAACATGTCTCAGTTATGGCAGCACAGTGTGGGTGAGTGAGCGAGTTCCTGTGTGATATTAGCATTACTTGAATCCCATCCATGTTACAGCTGGGAAGGCACTGATGAACACTGACCAGAGCACTTTGGCCTTTTTAATAATGACACGGGGCTGTTTCTCAGGACTGCAGTTAAACTGCTTTTCTTTCAGGAACCAACATCCCAAGCAAAACAAAACCATCTCTGTAGGAATTTTGTTAAGTTCCTACAGAGATGTTTAGGCTTTGGGCTTCATTTAAACCAACAATGCTGTTAGATCCTGTTTTGGTTGTGTTGTAACGACAGAATTCATAGGAGTGACTATCAGCCTTGTGGGAAATAAACTTTTTTTGTTGCTTTTGTGTCAACTGTTTCTTTATCTACACAGTAAATATACACTAGTCAGCCACAACTTTAAAACCAGATATCTAACATGGCACGTCCCCCTTGCGCCACCAAAATAGAGTCAGTGGCACTGACGCTGAGTAGGTCATCTGTTAAGCGGGAGATCGCTGATTCAATCTCTGGGCAATCCTCAGGCCAGATGCTGAACCCTGAGTTTCTCAGACTGGGAGTGTGTGTTAGGTTAGGTTAGATTAAAAAGTGCTTTGTCATAGAAAAAAAAAGCACTCCTATGAATGTGTGTGAATGGCTGAATGAGGTTTGTAGTAGGAAGCACTTTGAGAGCTCAAATTCAGTAGCAAAGAACTATATAAGTATCAGATCATTTACTATTGACTGCTGGGACACTGACATGGTAACAGATGTGCATTTCTGGCACATCTGTTTGGGCTTTGGGGAGCTTGAGGGCCAGGTCAACACCTTTGGCACTTTGTCATGTTCCTCAAGCCATTCGTGAAATGTTTCTAGAGTGTAGTCTGGTGAATTGTTCTGCAGGGAGATGCAGATGCTATCCTGGTTTGTGCTGAATTTCCAGTAAGGTTTATGCTGCAGATTAAAGTAACATCGACACAAACTGTCTTGACTTCAGTTGAAGGCAGCTGGATTTTCTTTTTTAGCTCTAAGGGTTCCTTTTTTAGTACTTGATCAGAAGTCAACTATGACTCTCCACCAGCTTTTAGAAATGAAGAAGCTTCAAAGTCACTGCAAAAGAAATCCAGTTGCCTTTAACTCAAGCTACAGAGACTTCCACGTGACTTGTAGTGCCCAACCCTTCCCAGCAGAATACTGCACTGAAATTAAATAAACATCACGGTTCACTTCAGCTGCCAGTGGTTTTGATGCTGTGGCTGGTCAGTGCAAAGCTATAGCCAAAGACTGCATGTTGATTAAGAACGGAAGCAAGAGGAGAAGGTACTGAAGGTAACAAAGGTCAGTGTTTTAATGCTCCCCCTTTTGAACAGCGGTGCGTGCCGGAAACGATATCACAACCATTGGCCCCTGCCGCCATTTTGTTGTCGTTGCACATTGCGACGAGATTTAAAAGTGGTGACCTCGTGCAAAAAACTTTCAGGAAAATCCTTGCTTTCGGTTTTGACGTTTTCTCTTTCAATATCAGCGCTTATGTCGCGGTATTGTGAGTGGTGACAGTTGCCATTCAGGAAAATACTGCAAAGGCTACCTGTGCCTTAACGGCCGCAACACATGAAGTGACCAACTCATCCAATGTAAAAATAATACACAGGTAGTTTACAGTGGGAGTACGAGTCTGGCCAGTCTGTCCATTTCCACAAGCTGAATGAAACTAAAACTGACTCACAACAGAAAACATGCTGTGTGTCCGAAAGAGGGAGTGAAAAGCTTTGAAACACTAACCCTGCTTAAAAAAAGAAAGTTAATTCTAAAATGCATCTTAGAGCTACAAGAGGACTCCTCACACATCCTTTTTAGGATTAGGTTATTGTGTTTCTAAATATGTTCTTTCAAACGTGCATACAGCTTGCAGGTAAATAATCAGTTCAGTTCTCAACTGTCGGACGTAGTTTAAGTATAACTGGCAGAAATATTCCCTTTGTAACAGCAAACCTCATTTTATGCTGGACCAATAAAAATGGTCATTCCATAACAGACAAACCCCAGTTTCTAAATCCCCAAATCCCTCAAAATTCCTTTCATAGAAATCATAAATAGCAACTCGAGGACTATAATTGATCCTCTGCAAACATGCATCCCCTCCTTTACATAGTACCAGTGAGAAGTTGGCCTCATTTCATTACAATCTTCTAAATAATTCCCTTTTTTAAGAAAGAGCGGGTCAGTTCAGAAAGCACATATGAACCTCAACAAGGTGATAATAATTAGTGTTACTTATGAGGGCAAAGAACAGCACAGACACACAGAGGCAGGGAGAGAAACATGGAGGGGAAGAGGGGCGAGCTTCAAGTCTCGAAAGACAGTGGTTAATTTTCAGGTAGGGTAGGGCCGCGTTCAGGCCTCTGACAACATGTGAGTAAGGAGTGACCTCAGATGCTCTGGTAGCCAGCATGGCTCCTCTTCCTCCCAATGAGGTAGGCCAAGAGCACGATGGCAACGAGCCCCGCTAAAGCTGCTCCGACTACAATGGGGATCAACATGTCATCTTCATCCAGCTGGCATTCCTCAGCTGATAAGACAGAAAAGGACACGTGAGAAAGGACAAGGAGGAGATGATGTGTTTTGATCACACTCTACTAGGCGGAAGTGTTTACCTGCTCCAAACTGATCTCCTTTAACGGCGAAAGGCTGCACCTGCAACTGGAAGGTGTTGATGGACAAATTCTGGACCACGTTTAGAGTTTGCTCGTCACGGCAGTAGTACGAGTACCCCACGGTTCCCCGCAGGTAGTCCAGACTGCTGTTATGGCCTGAAATATGCTCTAAAGCAGAAAACAGAATGGACATGAGAAGTGTATCAAGTGCGAAAACAGATTCATATAAGAAGGGAAAAAAATGATTATGAGAGAGAAATTTAAATGAACTACATGTTAATAAAGTTCAGATTCGGTGTGTTTGTTGATCGGTTATCTTCTGGTAAATGAAATTTAAATCAATAAAGTGTGTCTTACAGTTTGAGGTAAGCCCACAATGCTTAAACCTGCCCGCATTTTCTGCATGACCTGCAAATGTGTCAGTGCACGGAAACACTACAGTTTCAGTTTCACTGTGACTTTAACACAAAGATAAGGACTTAATTTTGCATACTGCTTTTTTCCAACTTCACCATAATTACTACAAAACTACAACCTGTAGTCTGTTGTAATGTATGTGACCTCAGTAAACAATGAATTAAGAGACACCACAGCAGAACAACATTCTCGCTAATCTGAGCGATGAAAGCTGCTTTAAATTCACTGAAGAGAGCCAGTTTACAGCTCCATTTTTTTTTTTGTGGACTCTGCTAAAGTAGCTTTCTGTGACTCACATTTCAAAATCATTCTTAGTTATTTTATACTATGTCTTGGCGCTTCCCTTCAATTCATCATCTGTCTGAAACAAGGCATTTTTTAATTCCCACTGTCGCCAAGTGCTTGCTCATAAGGATTCATCTGATTGTTGGGGTTTCTTCCTGAATACTGTAGGGTCTTCATCTTGCAGTATAAAGCACCTTGACAGTGCAGGTGACTGAGGTGACCACTGTTGTAATTTGGTGCTATTACAATAAAACTGAACTAAACTACAAATGAATCCAATTGAATCCACTTGAAGTGTGACAGACTTCAAGTGGTACCGATTGATGATCAAAAACAATTCTACTGTCAACTGCATGACCAATATCATAACATCTGTCAGCACGCAGTGCGCTTGTGAAAAACAATATTTATAAATGGCTATTGAAACACAATTGTGCTCCGTTGTTGCACTGGGAAATGTGCGGTGTGCAGCTCAGGAGCAAAGAAATCCGGCTAATTTGTTTAATCTGAACAAACACCAAACAAACGTGAACTCTGACCACTGTGACAACTGCCTACGTCACCAAAAGAAACAAGGTGTCCAGCCGGTATCTGGGAGACAAGGAAAAAGTTGTTATCTGTGTCTGAATTCACTGAATTAGTTCACATGCATCCAAGGTGATGCTACAGAAAGAAACCTCTTTCATAGAAATGGATTCCCATCCAAGCACACACACTCAGTGTGTATTTTAAAACTTGAGCAGCTTGGTGTAGGTGAGCAATACAAGAAAACAGCAATGCTTTGTTGTGCTTTGCTGCAAATAACTCAGATCTAAGAAAATCCTTGATGTATTGATGAAAAGAGGTACAGAATACACACTGACATTTGAACCATTTAAACCCCGCCTATATTGCTATGTCCACTGCACTTCCCTCGAACCAATGAGCAAGTGCAATGAACGCTGTGTCCATTTTGGAAGCACCTTTACACCATGATGCGGCTTGGTCTGACATCAATGCAAATGCATTTTCAATGTGTTTTAGTCGGCTTCAGATCCCATCACAATATTACTGATTAGACAAGGACCTGAGCAACACATGACCACTCACACCTAGTTTATACATATACATGTGTGTGTGTGTGTGTGTGTGTGTGTGGACTACACTGAAGAGTAGGTCACAAAATAGGTTGCACACATGTTCATTAATCAGATACAGACTACCTGGATACAACCTATCCAGGAAGTCGAGGAGCCTCACCTTTCATGTCCGGCCAGGCCGCTGACACGTTCACTTCACTTAAGTGGTACTTGTTGGATGTGGAGTTCTAGTGGAAAAAACAAAAGCACAGCCAAGTGAGCGCCACTGCATTAGAGCAGGTTAACTTCAAGCTCCAGCTGCCATCTAGTGGCTTCTTTAGGAAGTACGTGATGAAAACAGAAACTCACCATTGTGAAGACAAAAATGAGGTTGGTTTTAACAGCATCCACTGTGAGCTGCAGGGACGCGATCTCAGAATCACATGATCCAGAGTGCTTTGTCAAATTGGGTTGTAAGTTCATCACATCCTGGACAACCTGTAAAGAAAATCATGAAATGTTATTTGTCCAAATACTTTTAACCTGCGGCATTCGCCTATCAGTTACGTGCGGGTTTTATTGCGGCACCTTTTTCTGGGAGGTGGAGTTGTATGAAATGTTGAGCTGGAGGCCCATGTATGCCATTAAACAGATGGTGCCGTTATTCGTGAGGTTGTAGTGTCCTCTTTCAGGTCTTCCGGGTTCTTTGTGTGGTGCGGGAGTGGGCGGGGCAACAGTAGCAAAGCCCTGGTGCAGGACAGTCACTGCAAAACACAATCGTTTACAAGTCAAAGACTACAAAGCTTCAAAATGTCCAAAAATAAAAATAAATATGAGATAAACATTGATATTAATAGTATGCAGTAAATAAAAAGGGCCCACAGTCAATTTTCACCTTGTGCCATTACTTGAATCAATTTTGGTGCCATTGAATACAACTTTTTTGTTTTTAAGTGTTCCATATAGCCTAAGTGTTCCAAAAAGCCTCTATGTGTGAACACATGGCTACATGTTTAGGACTACTTTGTTTTCCCCAATTACTCACCGAATCAGATGGTTTACAAATGAAAAGGTAGAAATTTGACCCATCAATGAGCTGATAATAAAAGGAAAAGAGTAGCCTCCCACATCAAAAGATTATTCTAGCAACTTCAAATCTGAGACAGAAAATTAAAAAGGAGTTGAGTGGGAAGTAAAAAGGGCTTGAGCTCAGTTATTTTCTTCTCAAATTAATGTGTGGATTATGTTGAATATTAATTTTCTTGTTCTATCCAACCAACAGGCAAAACTCTGAAACAACATGAATGCAGTGGTTGATTCGGCTTTTAAAGTATAATATTAAACTAGTACGTGTGATTTTAAAAAAGAACTATCATAAATTAAAGTTTTGAGACTTTAAGAGTGTCTTCTGTTTATGGTGTATGGCTTTATTTTAACTTCAGTGTGCATCATTTGCCTTTTCAGTGCTTTTTCCTCATTCATCTGCCAAGCTTGGAAAGGTTATTTGCATTTACTGTAAACCATGACTATCAAGAACATCCTTAAACAACTGGTTTGGGTTCAAATGCGCTGTATACAAGTACGAAGTTGGAAATTCCAACCTCCTGGTTTGGCCGGCATGGAGTACTTGACGAAGGTACTTTCATCTGCTCCCTCAAGGGGGGGACTACAGCAAATTCAGCAAATATTCAACTCAAAAAGAACTTAAGCACTGGACCGTTTTATGTGTCCTAACCCATTTTAAATTTTATGTGTATGTAATTACTAGCACACACACACACACACACACACACACACACACATATAAACTTAAAAATCGCCACTAAAGAAAACCTCAAAAACTGACAACATTGTAAAACCAGAACGTGAAGCCTCATAGTAAATCTAAACACCCCCTTACATACAATAACTGATCACCCATAACCATAATCATTCATCTTTACACCTAATTTGGTGTAAGCTTCTTTTTAGGCACAAATGCTGTATGTATGTGCCCTAGATTTCCTTGGTACTAGACAAAGAACAGGTAATAAGGAAGAAAACACCCAAACGACGCTTCAGCACATTCGTTGTCATCTATTTTCGCAGCATAAGGCGGCACTCAAGTTCGTTTAAGTGTTTAAAACGCTGATTTTACCACAGCAACACTTTAATTATTTAGTTTAAACCAATAAGTTTTAAACCATTAGCGTGTAGCGTTAGCAGCGTTGGTGTAAACGTTGGAGTCCTGCTAATTTCAGATCTTCGGATTTTGTAATCTTGTTGCTAATGTGAACTAAACCGAAACAAAATACTCACCGAAAATGAGGAGTGGCGTTACTCCCACAAACCATGACTGGACACGACAGATTTGCACCATGTTTCTGTTGTTTCCCTCGGGATGGCTCAGCACTTGTCTGCGCGAAATCACAGAAGCACAACAACAAACAGGGCGCAGGGAGTTAGCTAATGTTAGCAGTCGCTGGGCTAGCTCGGCTAATGTTAGCGTCACAACAACGGCAAGAAAACAGACGAAAGTCTCGCGAGCTTATCTGGAGCAATGACAAAGCGCTTCTCTTGAAAACAAAACCCTCAACGGCTTCTGGCTACGTAATTCCAACTTGCTTCTTTACCTGCTAGCTCTGCGGTTAACTGCACTCGCCTTCAGCACTTAACAAAAACACTGGCACGATCATGTGACACGAGTGTTCAGAAACACCCAGAAAGTCACGTGTTTTCTAATGCAGCCCCACACAACCTGTTTATTTCTCGAACAGAAGACTTAACTTAAGGGTCGATACATGTTTTTCACATCTGTGTAACAGATAGCTCTCGGTTTAAGGTAACGTAACTATAATAAAATATACATTTAAAGCAACCATTCCGTGTTTAAAATTCTACTTTGGTGCAGAAGGAGAACATCATCACCCTGAAGCATTTAAAAAAATAGTCAAGTTCGTTTATTTATACACAGTGCTGTGAAAAACTATTTGCCCCTTTCCTGATTCCTAGGTTTTTTTTAAAGTTAATTCGTTATTTACGTAGTTATTTGTCACACATGTTTCAGATCATCAAACTAATTTTGGTATTAGACAAAGAAAGATAAATACAAAAGCAGTTTTAAATGATAATTTAATTTATTAAGGGAAAGAAGCTATTCAAACCTACCCAGCATATATGAGAAAGCAATTCACCCAACCTTTGTTAAAACATGATTTAAGTGTGATTGATGACTTTTTTTTTGGAAAGCAGTCTTCCATTTCACTGATCTCATGCAAGCCTCATTGCTGCCAGACCTGCTGAATCAATCATCCCTTAAACAGAACCTGTTTGACAAAGTGAAGTAGGTTAAAAGATGTCAAAAAGCAATGCACATAAGAACATAAAGAAACAGCTCAGAAACAAGTCCCTGACACCTATCTGTCTGGAAAGGGTCACAAAGCTATTTAAGTTTTTGGACTGCAGTGAATCATGGTGTGAGACCTGTTATCAACAAATGGAGAAAACTTGGAACAGTGGTGAACCCTCTCAGGAGTGACTGGTCTACCAAAATTACTACAAGACCACATTGGTGACTTGTCTAGGAGGTCACAAAAAGCTCAGAATAACAATTTAAGAACCGCAGGCCTCACATGTCTCAATTACTGTCAGAGTTCATGATTCAACAATAAGAAAAAGCCTGGGTAAAATGGCATTGGGAGTGATCTATGGTTAAAACCACCGCTGACCAAAAAGAGCATAAAGGCTCCTCTCACAGTTGCCAAAAATCATCTTGATGATCAAAGACTTTTGGGAAAACATTTTGGAAACTGACAAGATCCCCCCCAACAGTCAAACATGGTGGTGGCAGTATGATAGTCAGGGGCTGCTTTGCTCGTTCAGGATGACTTGCTGTAATTTATGGAGCCATGAATTCTGCCCTCTACCAGAAAATCCTGAATGACAATGTCCAGCAATTAGCTTGTGCCCAGGAGTTGCACTTGGGTTATACAACAGGCCTATGATCCAGAATACCAGCAAGTCCATCTCTGAATAGCTCAACTTCTTAAAACATTTTTAGGCAGCAAGTGTAGCTGAGGTAAAACAGCAGTGATGTGCTGTCTTTTCTTTGTACCAGTTAAGAAAGGAACGAGGTGCATTTTGAACAATCTACAAACAAGATGCAATGTAATCCTGTATACAGGGAACTGCAGTAGTCAGGCGATAAAGGTGTTTTTAATTTAACAATGGTTTTCAGTTGGTAAAAGCCTTGACAACATTTCTGATTTGATAGTTAAAAGTAAATTAACTATCCATAAAAACACCAAGATTTTTAATAGTTTGGATATTTCCAGATAAAGAACTCTGTGAGGATGTTTGTGGGGCTTGGGCAGACTTCATAAAACAACTGAAACAGTTTTGTTATTTTATTTTTCCACGAGTTCAGATCATTAAAACAGTCATAGGTTCTTTATAATGTGATAGAACAGTACAATATATAAAGCTGTTCACTTTTAAGTGTAGCAATAATATATAAATTGGTATCATCTGCATAACAGTAATACTAAATTTTGTATTTCTCAAAGAGAGGGGTAAAATATGCAATAAAAATTTTAAAAAAGACCTAAACTGGATCCTTGATGGATAACCCAGTTAATGGATGTGTGCCACAGCTGGCACATGAAGGCTTAACTGATGGCACGGCCCGATGGCCATAGCTGGACTGGCCATCGGGCATACCGGGCATTTGCTCGGTGGGTCGATGGTGATTTTTCGTTTTTATGGGCCGATTTTTATTTTTTTTTTTTGTAACAGGATAAACAATGAATGGTGGTGGATTGTCCAGATGCTGGCCGATGTGTAAAAATAACTCAGTTGTTTGGTGGTTGCTGTGGCGGAGCTCCCACAGAGGCCAGCAGGTGGATGAGTGAAAGGGGAGGCAGGAGGAGGAGAGACCCGAGGCGGCTGCCGGTCCGAGTGTCAGGTGAATTGAACTTCACGTAAGAAGTTATGACCTGCAGTCTGTCTGGGTCAGATATAAACCAAGTTTAGGTGGAGTTTATTTTTGTTGTGCTGACCTTTTACAGTCAGTTACAATAACTAGCTAGCATGACGGAGTTTCTATACAGCTGGGTGGGTGCTATGATGTTACTGATAGTGAGCTTTATTTTATTTACAAGGTTAGTTAGTAGAGTTGCCTACCGTCCCGTAAAAAATGGAATCGTCTCGTATTCAGAGAAAATATTACGCGTTTCGTATTGAGCTGAAAAGAAACACAGTTTGTTCTGTACTTCAGCTACAATGGAAAAAGACACAAAGCTGCTATTCTGTGTCTTTACGCTGTCAGCTGCCTCTTCTTCTCTCATTCTCACCCTCTCTCTCCTGTTGCTACTTCAATCATGAAACTGATCAATGATCAGCTGATCGGCTTTTCTCTCTTGTTTGTTTATCAACCACTTGGCGCCAGAAAGAGGAAACCAGCAGATGCCGCCCTAAACAACAGCAGCACGTTTAAGCTTGATCAGCTGTTGTTAGAATTTATTTGATATTACTTTCTAGTATCAGCTGATGTTTGTTGGAGCCACAGCCATAAAAGCTGCTGGTCATGATGTCGGTTTGGATATCCTGGTGAGAGGGAAACATGAAGATGAAACCAGGAGATGTCCTTACTGAATCATCAGAGCTGAACAGGTGATGGAGAAACAGGTTTACCTTTTAGGTGACATGAATGAGTTGAAGGGAAGTTATGAACTGTTTCTGAGAGACGAATAACACCAGGATCCTTTTTTTATGCAGCTGACAGCTGGTAACTGTGCAGGGGCGGGTCTAGCAATGTTTTGCCAGGGGGCCAGGTAGAGCATTAACAGGGAAAGAGGGGCACAAAGAAATACTTTCTTATTCTCATTTAAAATGTCTGGCTTTTATTAAATAATTATCTGAATCTTACAACCAAAGTTTTTATCTGAGGTAAAATGTATAGAAATCATACATATACCAACAAGACTGTACATCACTGTCACAACAGCGTTTGTTTTCATTCAAAGGCTTTATGGCTTTAATACCTGGTGGGCCGGTCTCTAGTCAAAATGCCCGGGCCGATTTTTTTGTCCCAGTTCAGCCCTGTGCACGACCCGCAGTGAAATAAATCTGAGAAGGTGCATTAAAAAATAAATGGCCGGGCCAGCGGTGCACATCGTAAATTAGCTTGCATAGACACATTAGTTGTGCCGCTTCTTAATGACGGTATCTCAGCTAACAACACCAACTACCAGATTCAACTTGTAATTGGCCACCACCATCCATACCTGCCTGCCTCCCTGGGCACCCACATCGCACTCTGTACTCACCCAATCCAGTTCACCTCCTCCAGCTAATCTCCACCTGCAACCATGTAAGACCTCTCAACTTTGAAATCTTGGATGCCTTCACTACTCCACGGACAACTCTGATTATTATCTCTTTTATTTCAGTGTTCCTGTTTGCATAGCTTTAACTGCCCTGTTCCTGCCCCTGCTATTCCTGTGACCAGATTCAGCTTGTGCTCAGGCCCTTCTCACAAAGCCTTGTCATTGCTCACTGTTACATTTAGCTTTTGTTCAGTCCTCTCTGTTCAAGACTCCTGTAAAATAAAACTCTGTTAAAAGTCGTTCAGCTTCCGGTTTTGGTTCTGCGCCTGAGCCCAATCCCTATTCTCGGGCCATTGAGCCTTGTCATATGGACCAATGTTTTCTTTTCAAACCAGAAAGCTTAAATGAGCAGCTGGATTTGTCTCGCATTAACTGGCTGAGTTGATGCCAGTTAATGCGACATCGAAATGCAGCTGATTGAACTGGAAAGCTTGACTCTGTGGGGGTCAAAGTTTGCAGAACTACGAACCCAGCTGGAATCCACAGCTGTGCGTGTTCATGGAGCTTGCATTTTCACCTGTTGGACATCACTACCTGACAAGTTTAACTGTCTTCAGAACATTGCAGAACATTTTCTTATCATTGTTGTGAGGAGACCATGAATAGCATTTGCATTTTCTGTTGTACAGTTCATTTGCTGTTATGGAGTTCTTGTTATGGATAAAAAGTGTCTTTTTTTGTTTCAAAATAGCTGATAAATATTTGCTGATAGCAGCCAACATCTGCAAACAAATATAATTCTATAAAGTGGTTCTATATAGTGTGTAACTGTTAATATAGAGCGTTATTAAATTTATTGCTAATGTAATCATATGGCACACTGACTTCTGAGGAAATTTTAGATGGCACACATCATCAGAAAGGTTGCCGACCCCTGCTGTAAGGAAACACACACAAGCACGCGTCTCCCTTTTTCCTAGCCCTCACCACTGAAAGGTATTTATTTTAAACTGGACCGACCAGAAGGGGTGGACTGTAGATATGTGTGTATATTCAAATAGTGCAGCATTCAGGTACACTTTTGGAATCATACTTCACATATGAATGTAGTTGTGCAACAGTTTTTGCACCTGCTTTTCATACAGCGTTGTTACAGCAGGAGGGGATACACAGAGTTGTGTGTGTCTAAAAAGTGCTGTTGTGAAGGACTGTGTTAAAACAATCATGTATCAGTGTAAGAAATGTGTCGGTTTTCCAGGAATGAGATAAAAGGATGTTTTTTTCATGTCTGCGTATTCAGGCTGTGAACTGAAAGGAAGTCACATCTCAGCACAAAGACTTGAAACAAGAGGAAATAACTTGCCTCTGTAGAGTCAGTGACCATCTGCAGTTTGAGGTGGAGACAGAGAGTATGACCGTTTTCATAATTCTGGCTCCATGACCAGGGGCGCCACCTAGGGTTGGCCTGGCGGATCACTGGCCACCCCCCCCCCCCCCCCAAATTTGCCCAGTTAATCCCCAGGTCATTAATTGGGCATATAATTCTTTACTTTCTCTCTTTTTTTAATCATAATTTTCGAGTGACCTATATTTGATAACAGCACAATAAAACGGGACATTCTGTTGTTGGGGTGCCACCCCAATATTTTTAGTGGTCCCCATATGGCCACCTCTATGAAAAAATTCTGGAGACACCCCTGCACATGGCACCACAAGAGAAAATTAAAGTGGAAAACTTTGAGCTTCAATTTAATGTTCTGCACACAAAGAATGCATTTGGAGGGATTAGAGCCATTGTTATGAACCCTGATTTCATGAGCTCACAATGACTTAAAAGAAAAATGCATTGAACAATGAACACTGTTCCAGAGCTAGTTTGACTAGGTGCCTGGGACTGATTATTCATTTGAACTTTGCGTTGAACCCTGTGCACGTTCTTTTGCAAGGCTTCTCTGTATTGTAGACTTGTATAGTATAGGCCTCCCACCTGGAGAGTCTTCTTCACTTTGGATGGATGTTATGAAGGAGCTTTTCTGCTCCATAGAAAGACACCTTTCTTCTATGGCTATCCAGGCCTTTTTTTAATCTCCCCAAGCTGACCCAGTATGTTCTTTTATTCTTCTTGATTTGGCCACTCAATGTTCCTCCTCTCTTTGACAGATTTGTTTTGTTTTTCACCCTGCGTCATAGATTAAGAGCTCCTTTGAGTGCAGCTTGTCTTGCAGGCTCACAGCATTACCTTTCAAATACCACACTGGAATGAAGTCTGCTGCCATAACAAAGAAAGATACCTTTCCATGAAGCAGATTTTTCATTTTTTTTTAACACCTGCATTTGTATTAAGGCCTTAAACAAGAGATGGCTATATATTAAAAAGCCTTTATTCCAAAAACCCTTCCTCCAATTTGGATACAAATATTTTCAAATAAAAGCTAAGATTCTTCACTTTAGGCTATATCATTATCTATTTTGAAAATGTATATAATGTGCAGACACATGTAGACGTGATTCGTTCTAAAACAGTTTAGCACTCCAGCTGTAATAGTGTTGCCTGGCAACCTTAACAGCCTCACTTTGATGACAAGACTCCAGGAAGCTGTAAACATCCCCTGCAACACAGCAACTATTCCTTTACTAAATAAAAAAACCCGTCCAGTTACAAGACCAACCTGTTTAACTCTGAATAGCAGTATTAGCAGCATATATTTTACACTCGTTTGGATTTCATGAACAGAGTAATAAAATAATGTAAATACAAATGAAAAAGGGAAGGCAGAGTATTTGAACTTCAAAGAAATGACGCAACAAATCTAAATTGTTCTGAATTCATAAAGAAAACATGTTTCCCAAAAAAAGAAGTTGTTTCCCCTTTATTAGTCTTATGAAAAAAAATCCTACATAAATTCTGAAATAGAATCAAGTTGAACTGGAAAAATGTATTTTGCTGAATGTAAATCCCTCTTTATGTCCCTCAGTGTCAGTGTTCCCGAGGCAAAACCTCAGTCAGACATCCCTGCACAATCTGCACACCAATGTGAAACTCAAGTCTCGTACTTGTGCCTTAACCTGGCCTCATCTATCTACATGTTAGTACAGTAGTTTCCTTCAGTGTCACAGATCAGTGTTATAATGCAACGTGAGACAGACGCGATGCAGAGGGCTCATGTCTGAAACCTTTTCCTTTACCCACACACTCACAACCTGTCTTTTGACCTTTGAGCTACTTAAACATATCCCCTGTTAAACAGCAGACACATCTGGGACATCACAGTCTGAGTATAGAATGGTTCGTGCAGTGTTACGTAAGAAGAATATTTGTCTAACTTTACATTACGTAGATTTGTTCTACATGATTTTCATAATCTACATATTTACAGCAGAACACCACAAAATAGATCATTACATCAAACTTAGCACATAAACACTTCATATATTTTAGATAAGCTGTAATACAGCCGATATTACAAGATTAATGTTTATTAAAATCGTGTGAACTACATACAATTTAGCTATAATTATGTCACATGAGGAGAATGTTGCCATAGATACAAACAATATTCCCAACAATAAAATAACAATTTTATGGATGATGACCGAATGATAAAAGTGTTATGATGTGTAATAAAACACTCATACACTTTTCTGAACATGAAGTTAAATAACTTAAAGCCTGCATGTATTACCTTCTAAAACTTAACCCACATATGCTTCTTGGTAGTTACTCATTCTCAATCTAGCTGCTATCCATGCCACAAGTTTGAGAGTTTTTTTGTTTTAATTTCCTTTTAACATGTTTCCACTTGTCCAAATCATCCAGCATGTATCAGTGTATCTGATACAGTGTATCTCCTCATTACTGCCTAAGATAGACTTCCTCTGACCCAAAAAGCAGAGCTGCTGGTTAAAGAAGAAAAAGTTGTTTTAAAAGGTTTAAAGGCACAATATGAGCCCATCATTCATGCTAAAATCATGCTTTTAGGAAAACATTTGAACAAAACCCAGCTTCGTCAGTGAGACCTACAGTGGGCGTTGAAGGTTATAAAATGCTTTGAAGTGCAGACAGCCCCAGTCTCAGTCCATTGGTAGGTTGTCAGTTCAGCCACTTCCTCTGATCACAGTGATCAGAGATTAGTGTGAGGAAACCAGAAGCATAGCTGTCATAAGATAGATAGGCTTGTTTTTACAGACAGAGAGCCATGGACACACTGGGGAAAGGTGTGTTTGCGCTTTCCGTACTAGCGGTGCCTGTTTCCTGTTCTGGTAAGTCAGACAAATGCAAAACAGCTGCTTTAAAAAACAATAATGTAATGATTTTCCTGCATGTGAAAAAAAGAAGCTTAAACTGTCTATCTGACTGAAAAGACAAACATAAGCTCTCTGGCATTAAAAACCTCCAAACGAAATTCTTTAAACACAGTTCTTTGTTTTTTTAAAATCTCAGTAAGTACATTTATTCATGCGCTGTAGTGGTTTTACTTGAGTTATACCATTTATTTAAAACATTAACATTTATCTTAAAGCGTTATTTCATTTTTCAAATTCTTACCATTGCTACAACAAAGCTGTAAACCTACAACAATTTTTCACATGTACATTTACATTCATAGTTGAGGATCTGGTAGCTTTTGGAGAAATGCATCTACACTGGGACAAAATATGTCATCACTTTTTCAGTGTTTCAGTTCAAAGCAGCAAGTGAGTCATGATTAGAGGAGATTTATATTCACTGTGTAGCTTTATGTTGGATGGAAAAAGTAGCTAAGCTTCTCTTACACATTAAGGAAATTAAACACGAGGGAACTTTTGTATTTTCCATTCAATATTCTAAAAATATCTGTCCATATTCTGAACATTTGAATCAAAGTAGTTGAGAATGACTAACACGACCGCTGTCCCCTAGTGACTCAAGTTAAATTTAAATACACTAAATAAACATTTTTAACTCTCTTGGACAGTACGTGCTGCAGAAGCACATTGGCCTTTTGCATTTTACCCTGCTCTCTCGAATGACTTACCTGTTGCTCCGTGCATCAATAAATACAGGGCAGCTCTTCTATGGACTTTTTATAGGCAGATTATGTTTGCGTGAATTTGACGCTTCCCAGACTTTCTCTTTTATGCCACAGTTTTACAAACGCTTTCAAGTGCTGTCTTGTGCTTCAGTCAGATTCATCGTGATGAAGGCATTAGAGAAACAAAAGCATGCATGAATAAATAATCCCCCCATCCTCCAGCTGATGCATGCGAAACCGTTACGGGAGAATTTTTTTGCCGTACGCTTGAATGCAGTAAAGACTCCTACAGCAGTAAAGAAATGTAAAGAATGGCCTCTGTGTCAACACATTCTTATGCATACTTGTTAGTTTTTTTGCGTTCACATCCATGCAACCCTTTGAAGGGCATCGTTTCTTTATTTCCCTTAAAATATAGTGCGATAATAACAGCAAATCACACTTTAACCCATTAACATGCTTTTTTCCTCCTGTTGTTTCCCCTTTAAGCACCCTAAAGCGTAGAAAAATGATCCGTCTCATAGAGCAGCACATTAATTTTGCATCAGCTTGTTCCAGCTCTTCATTAAAGCTTTATTACGCTGAAATATTCAAATAGTTCACTCATTATATTTCGTACCTTTGTGCATTATTTTAACACTGCTTTTTTTTCTTTCTTTTTTTAATTAAACCTGACTTTTGTGGTATCTTTGGAAATGTAACATCGCCCACATAATTTGAATGACTTTGAAAGACTTTTGAGAGTCGGAACAACAGCTGCGGCGCATGAATTTAAAATTACTGGCACATTCCTCATTAAGAGGATTCAGTGGGCACAGCTTTTGTCAAGTAAACATCCTTGTCTTTACATTTCAGAGTCAGACATGAAGACTGATTCCTCTCTCATTCAGCTGCGTAAAAAAATTTGGCTTAAAAAAATATATTTTTTCAAAATAAAAACAAGCAAATAGAACCCTCGCCCCAAACGGACCATAAAAATGACCCTCACTCCAAACAAAACACTGAGAACTTCATTAAGTCGTTAGGTCTTAATTGAGTCATTAAGACTCTGCTAGCTGCTGCCAGTTTCAGAGCTGATAAGTTCCTAATAACACTTAACAACCTTGGGCTCCTCTAAACAGCAGGATCTAAAATTGAACTAATTGATGCCTTCAGAGTTGTAAAGGCTATAAAAAAAAGAAGACATCAGAGGGCATCCAGCATTTAGTTTCCACCCTTTGAAATGTGGTTAAGAAATGACACTTAGCGTCATAAGAGTAAAAAAAGAAAAAGCTTTGAGCCAATGTGTTTGTGCCGCTATAGGTGACAGGAAACGTGTTTACAGTCTTATTAGAAAGTAAGGAACTATACTGTGATATTTTTCATTTTTAAGTGACTTAGTGCTTGTTGAATCATGAGGCCTATCACACGAGGTGCCGTCGATGCCATTGAGGCACTGTGAGTGTTAAAGAGGAACCATGAAGGTTAAAAAAGGAGATTGTAGTGTAAAGAAAAATTCAGATAAAAGAAAATGTTCTTCTAAACTTCTCTCACAACAGTAAATATGCTCATTGTCTGAACACATTTACATTACAAGTGATGGAGTGAGGTCATTTATGAACCCCAGCCACTTTGTCAGCGACACCTGTTCAACTACTTATTATCAGCCAATGACATCACAGAAACTCGGTGTCTCGGGTTTACAGAGAATGGTCAGGAAGAGAAGAGCAGCAGTTCTCTAGGTGAAAATGTCAGAATTTCAGGAGAATGTCCAGACTGCTTAGAGGAAGTCAACAGTAACTCAAACAACAACCCATCACAACCAAGGTTTGCAGAAGAGCATCTCTGAATGCAAAACACATTGAATTTTCAGCAGAAGACCAGACTGAGTGCCACTCCCATCATCTAATGACAGGAAACGGATGCTACATTTCACATGGGGTCATGTGCACAATATTTCGAAACGATTGGAAAAACACTGCCTGGTCTGATCAGTCTCGATTTCTGCTGCAACATTGGAATGGTGGGGTCAGAATTTGGCACATACAACTTGAATCCTGCTAATCCGCCTTGCTGTGTATCCACAGTTCAAGCTGCTTGTCGTACAATGATTTGAGGGATATTTTCTTGTCACACTTTTGGCCCCTCGGTACAGAGTAAGCATTGTTTAAACAGTGTTGTTGCTGACCTACGTCTATCCTTCTATGAACACAGCATACCAGTCTACTGATGGCTGCTTCCAGCAGAAAAACGTCGCAAAGCTCAAATAATTTCAAATATGTTTCTTTGACATGACAATGTACTCAAACAGCCTCCACAGATCTCAATCCAGTATGGCACATTTAGGGCGTAGAGGAATGGGAGCTTGATATCACGGATGTGCAGCTGAGAGTGATATGGACCAAAATCTCTGGAATGGTTCTGGCACCTTGTTGAATCTATGCCACCAAGAAGTAAAGCAGCGCATTGAGACAGACACTTAATGACCAAAATGACAGTGAAAACAAATCAACCGACAAGGCTAAGTTTGGTTAAATGTATAAAAATCGCTAAAAATCCACAATTACTAATAACATTAGAGCTTCTTAGAATATTTGAAATGGATTGCAGAAACAGTATAGGTATGATAAATACAAACAGAGCAAAAAGCATTTCTGTATATAAAAATAGAAAGAAATCATAAATAACCTGTTTTATTCATAATATGTTTGTTTTTTTTATATTTTGGTTTCTTAAGGGTTATCGTAAGCTATAGATGCTTCTAAAGCTTCTAAATTTATCATATATAAACTAAATGTTATCTTTTTCCTAACAAGGTTCAACCCACTTACTTTTTTTTTTTTAAATAAAGCAAATTTAAATGGTAAGTGAAAACGGTATACTTCCTTTTCTTAAGTCACTTTTACAGATCTCCTGTTTAGAAGTATAAAAATAGCCTGAGATGAGAAGAGCAGCTACATCCTGAAGCAGCTCTCAGTGATGGAGGTTTGATGAGGACGTTGCAGCCTCAGTGAATCGCCACCACTGGCTACGTTCTCACAACATTTCTTCTGTTCCAACCGCACTCTGTGATAAATGAGCCTCACAAAAACCTCAAAGCAGCCCATCGTGCAGACAGGAAGACACTCAGTGTGCTAAGCTGCATATACGTAGTTTCTTATTTCCTGTTTCAGGGGTCTTACTCAATTTTCTCATTTGTCTCACGACAAATGTTGTAGATAATGTTGTTGTTTTTCCACAACATTTGTGCACCATGTAACGGATTCATATGTACAGACGTCCTTTGGTTTCTCCCTGAATAGAGCCAAAGGTGAATTTTATAAAGAAAATTTTGAAACTAACCAAACCTAACAATGAACTAATACTTATAAATATTACATTTTTATGTATCCTAATAATATTGTTACATAAAATATATAAACACACATTTAAAAAAGTAAGCAATATAGTAATATTTAAACATAATAAAATATTTAAAAAATAAAAAATATATGTTTTATTGAGTATATTTTTTTTATTAAGAATAAAATACAATTTATAGCTACACTTGCATTACTGGATATTTGTTTTTTCCAGCAATAATATGATTTCACCATAGTATTTTTCTTAGATATCTCCTTTATTAGTGTGCAGATGAGAATTGGCATACTTCAGACTCACCTCATTACTTTTTCAAATAGTGAAACATTTGAAAGGGATTTTTTTACAATAAGAAAACAGTACCTGGGCATCTTTTACATGAAAAAACAAGGCATAATTTCAAGGAATAATAAACAATTAACCTACAGTTTTAGTGAACAGTGATGTAATACGTACACTGAACAAAAATTACTCAAGGAAACAGAAACAGTTGCTTCGAGGGATTAAAACTTTATGCCGACAAAATCCAGGGTGACTTCAGCTGGACTTGAGAAGTGGCAGAAAGATGAGCTTCTGTAAACAACAGAGCCATGACGCATGATGTAAGAATGCAGATTTACTGCAAATGAAAATCTGATCAGTATCGGTAGTTTCCTCAGTGCTGTGTGTAACGCTCATCTCTTATGCACCGCTATCTGGAACACATATGATCTTTTATCAAATAGGAGATATTTCCGCACACAGCACTACATGGCTTTAGATGCAATCAGATTCTGTTTTTATTTCACGTAAAATCTTCTTTTTCTACTCCATTGTCATATTATTTGGCCTTTGTGCTCCTGTAACGTGAGGTTTTCTGCTGAGCAGAATTAAATGATGAAAATTTCCCTTTTCACTGAAATATGTTCTTCTCTTCCCAGAACTCAGTCACGTTTCGCTATAAGTAACTTGTTATTTACTCCGAACATCAGCTGAAAATTTTCTTTTTTCTCTCTCTCTGTTTGCTCTGCAGATAATTTTTTCACTGAACCAGTCATCTGCTATTTCCTGGATGGATTTCTGATCATTTACTGCATCATTGTCACAGGGTTGTTCTTTAGAGAAAGGGTGAGTTATAGCAGCCCATGTAAAAGTTGGTGGTTACAGCGCATGCAGAAAAACATCATGGGACTGAATACCAATCCAGAACATGATCCACTCTTTACTTTGTAAAGTGTGTAAAAATCTGTCAGATTGTAACCAGTGTGTTTGGATCAGTAATGTGCTGCTGTAATCAAGAGCTTGCAACACTGGAGTCCCGCAAGGATCAACACGGGGGCCACTGTTATTTAGCTTGTACATCAATGTCTTGATTTATTTGTATGTGTCACTTATTTTCACACACAAAAAGATGAGCAATTAGCTATTCATCTGTAATATTTCATTAAAAACAGTCCAGAGGAAAGGGACACATCTCAGTGTTATCTTGCATCCTATTATTAGCTTCAGAAAGCATATAACGAGGATGTGTGGTATGCAGAAATACTAATTAGCTCACTCATATCCTGAATGTAATGATAATTTCTCACCTAAAATCACCTGTTGGTCTCTAAAGCAAGAAAAACTTTAAAACCGGTCACATCACTTTTTTAAAAAACCTGTTTAACAAACAGTTTCAATTCTGTGACGTCTTTAGATAATACAAATATTCAGAATTAAGAACCTTTTTTTTTTTTTTAACTCATATGTTGGTTTTGTCTTTAAAATAGTTTACAGTACTGCATCTTCACCATTAAAATATTTGTATGGCTTTACTCAGAGCAGATTAGCAGGGCGTAAAGGTCAGCTGCTTGTGGTGTGTGTAGAGTTCTTAAAACAGGATAAAGAGCGCTGTCGTTTCCCCCGAATCATCCTTTTCATAAAATACAAAGGACATCTCAAGAGCTCCCTGAAGTTTGACGAGGTAGAAATTTTCCCGTCTTGACCCGTCATGCAAAACAACCCTAACATGCACATTATTGGTCTGGTTGGTCTAAACTTAAAATTTAGACTAAAAATAAACACTATTTTTAGTCAATATTTAATATCTTCTCTCCTGTGAAATAAGTGTTTTTGTGCATAAATAAAAAGAAGAACTAAGCGTAACAATATTTAATACCTTGATAGTTTAGTTTAAAGTGACTTTGTAGCAGCCTAATAGTCAATTAATTAACTAAATGACTTCAAAGTGCAAATCATTTGTGTTGCAGGGCCAACCGTGCAACATTTTCTACTTCTCTAATCTGACAAATTCTTCTGATAAGTAACTTAGTGAATACAATTTTTCAAATATATCAGTTTTAGATTTTTAACAGCGATATAAAATAACTAATCTTCACCCCGGAAAAGATGTTTTAGAAGTTTTAACAGCATTTATCTCACTAAATGTGAGGGTTTTTGTCTTTCTGTAACAAATTGCCTCAGTCACAATTTGAAGAAATTACAGATAAACAGCCTGAATTTTTTGTCTTTTTAATCGCCACTGATAGGCCAAACTGACTTATTATATCAGATTGATCTGTGCTACATTTTATTTGTACTTTTTTGTCCTTTTTGCCTCTCTCTATAGTTTTCCAAAGGCCCATCTGTGGGAGTCACTGTAAGTCTTCATTTTCTTCGGTGTCTTTATGCTTTACAGTTGCTGCTGGTGGTGAATATTTCTCAACTGTTGTTTAAATGATATTAAATAAATGTGTGTGAGGATGTTTGTGCTCTTCTTGCTGAATAACAGGAAGAAAATGGCATTTATCAGGTAAGGACAGCTTCACCTACAGCTCCAACCGCTCTGTGACCTGATCATGTTTGACTCCACAGATTGGATTGTATAATTTTGTATTATTATTGTTATTTGTTTTCATTTATGTCCAGGAACTTGAGAGACCAAAAGATGCTGATCCTTACGAGGTGCTTGACCCATCAAAAAGAAAGGTTTGGGACACTTCATTTGTTGGTAAACTTCTTAATGGTCACATTCTCACATTTTCTGGTGCCTTTATTCTCGTTTTGTTTTTGCATATTGTAGAAAAAAGCAGGCAAGAAAAAGAAACCTGAGGTAAGAAAGTTTGTTTACTTACAGGGTTTGACAGAAATATTTAACCAGTAAAGCATCTGTCCTCAGAGTAGTGCTGTTGTCGCTCTGCTTTATTTCATATCCCCATGGTTCCAAGAGTCTTGCAAAAATTTCAGTTTCTATGCAGAAGAGAAACAATGCTGAGGGCCCTGTAGGCATTTAAACAGCAGATGTTTGAACTTGCCAGAGCAGGAAAAACACACAGGTGTTGCTAAAAACATCAGTATCAATAACCTGTATTGCTCAAGTCCTGACAAGTTTGCTGCAAGACCAGGATGCTGAAACTTTAAAAAATAGAAAAAAAAGAGAGAAAGGGTAATTTGAAACAGAAAAGTTGGAAGGATCTGAAGTGAAAACAAATGTATTAGACCACCACCCAGTGTAAGGTTTATGCCACAGCTGCTGTAAATTAAAAGTATGGATAATTACCAAAAATCATATTTCATGTTTCTGTAATGGTTAATCAATTAATTTGCACAAGCACTTTAATCAAAATTATATTTTTAATGCTAAAGTATAATTATGATTGTTGTAAATGAATTTTCAAATTTACTATTGTACAAAAAAGGGAAAAATTGTAAACCACTTTTTAAAAATTAAAATACAGTTATTTACCTGCATTACTGGACAGAACTGTTGGTTTTAGAGGTTGAACAAAATGCTTGATGGATTTCTGACAGATTTCTAAAATATTTGTGTTGTTAATAAGAGGAACACTAACAATCACAAAAAGAGAGAGAGCCAACAAATTTTGGGGTGTGGCCCCCTCTTGGTGGCGCCCCTGATATGGAGACACCATGTAATCAAAGCATCCTACTGACCTTGTGATGATAAACTGCCTGAGTTTACATGTTGAATCACTGATCTGCACAGCGGATGGATTAAATTGTGCAGACTCTTCTCGGTTAGGAGAACTGAAGGTCCCATCAGCGTGGCGCTTTAACCTTTTCTCACCTCTTTACTGCAGACGGCGAGGGACCCCCTTGAGTCTTTGATTCCCAGTACCTCATCTCCTCGTCCTGTTCCTCCTCTGTCTCCCCACTGACATCCTACAGTATCAGCAATAGTGTTACTAAACACAATTCGAGTCATTTATTAAACTAACAAGAAATAAAATAAAATTGTGGCTTCAGCTTCTCAGATATGAGGATTTGCTTCTAAATTAAATGTCTAGTCAGAGAAAATAGTTTGTAGTCACTTTGTATTTGTGTTATGTTGTGACAAGCTTTTCTCTCATGTTATACAATAAAAACTAACAAAGAACCCTACATTAAGGCTAAAAACAAACTCTTTATGAGTTCAGATATTTGATGTAACCATTTTTACATCTTTAAAGTTGTACTTGCACAGCAGCTGATAATGCTAAACAGTTATCAGCAACAGTAAATCCAGCAGACAGATAAAGGGAATATCATCAACAGTCTTCTTAAAATGCAACTTTCTGCTGGGCTCTGACCAGACTTTATATTGTTGTTGTCTAAGTGCCGCCCACCCCCATGTCAGTCCAACTGCAGTCTGAATCCAAATCAAACCTGAATCAGTTCAACTATTCCTGCAAAACAAGTTTGAGCCATGGAGGCTCCACCTTGCAACCCACAGCGCCAAAAGAATCTGCAACATACTGAAGCCAGAGATGACTGGACATCCCCTTACCACGACCTGCCAAAGCCGGTGGATTTATATCGCAGCAGATCAGTGCGAATTATATTACTTATAATACTTGGCTGCTTGAATTATGTTTTTAGAAAATGCTCATGTATTGGGATTCTCTCACAGATACATCTCAAGGGTTTACAGAGATGAAAAAGAAAATATCCAGTGAGGGGATAGGAAGCAAGCAGTAACTCAAATAAACACTTGTTACACAACTAAAGTATGCAGAAGAGCATCTCTGAACAAAGACTCTTGAAACAAATGGGCTACAGCAGCAGAAGACCACACCGTCTTCTGCTGCTCCTAAGACCAGGAAGTGGTCTTAGGAGTCTCAATTTCTGTTACAACTTCAGATGGTAGGTTAAATATGTTGCATGGGACGACTTCATAGCATATTTGCATCAACTTGGCATTCATCATTTAAACAGCAGAGACTGAGTATTGTTACTGACCATGTCCATCCCGTTATAACCAAAGTGTACCAACAAATCAATTTTTGAAATCTTTGTCCTAAATGTTGTATAGATGGAAGCAAAATCTGTCTGGCACTGATGTATAATGATTAAAATTTGCACATTTAATCCCAATAAAAGACAAAGCACATGTCAAAACACTTGGAAAATGGTTTAATGATGTTTACAACAAAAGAGAACTGTACATTTACAGTAAAAGATTATCTTTATATGTGTATAAAAACAAAAATACAGCAGACAAATGCATCAAAATCTACTATGTATCCTGATTCACATACTTAAAACTCCTACACAATCTTTCAGCTCTATGCCGCCATCTCTGGAGGCCTTTTTTTTTTGTCGTTTTTGTCGTATTTAGATCGGAGCAGTGTCCCTCAGTGTTGTATTCCACAATGGAAACCAAAACTCATTACATTCGAGTCCTGGAAGTCAATTAATATCAGACTGCAGAGTAAGAAAAGGGAAATAAAACAGGGACACATTCCTTTAGATGAGCCCAAGCTTCCAAAGTGAAATGTTTTACAGAATGCATTTCTTGAGATACACAGACACAATATGTACATGGTTGGCGATTTTTTTTTTTTTTTTTAAGTTATTTCTCTCTTGTTGAAAGCCATGGTCACTTGGGCTGTGAACTGATAATCACACACACACACACACACACACACACACACACACACACACACGCACACACACACACGTACATATATATATAACACACCCAAAAACATACAAAAATACTATATCTTTAACCTACCAAGAGTAAGACAGTTCTGCAATTAGTTCCATGCTGTGACAGAAAAGAGATTACAACAAACAAACGAGGAACAGACGCTTTTTCACGCAAGTTTTTTCTCAGAAATATACCAAAATATACATCTAAGCTTTGGAATTACTGAGGCTGGGACTTTAAAGCCAGTGCTGGGTTTGTCTCTTAATACACATGCTGCAGGGTGAAAGGGAGAGAGAGAAACCAACAGAGACACACACAGGACAGAGAGATATCTTTGGTATCTGCATTTGTCAAAAGTTAAATATTTGGATTTTTGCTTTGGGATAGCGCTTGTGAGGTCCTACAACCTCACTTGGAGTAAAGCATTAAACAAAGTGTCACTGAAGCCCTGCCGACCAGGAGGTCTGAGTCAGAGGGACACAGTCCATGCAAAGTGAAGGACCATGATGCATAGTGTCACAGCTGATCAGAGTCTGTAGTGAGGAGTCAAAGAAGAGAGCAGATGAAAGGGAGAGGAAGGAGGAGGAGGACAGGGAAGGGGACACAGCAGAGAGTTTTAGCGAATGCAGGATGTGTATTCCTGGAGACAACAACAGGGTCATGTCCTGGGACTACAGTGTACAGATGAGGAAGAGAGACGCACTGAGAGGCAGGAATAGCATTTTTCGCCGCAGTCCTTGAGAAAGGAACGACGGAGGGTGGGACATCAATCCAACCAACCAAACGACAACAGCGCTCAAGACAGACAATCATACAGAGTCCTGAGCAGATACAGTGTGCACAGGATCAACCCTCAGTGTGTATTAACAAACATCACCCAGCTACCACCGCATCGGTTCGTGTCTGCCGGCGAAGCCCGCCCGGCCCCTGCTACCCCTCCCTTCCGATCCCCGCCCACAGGCACTGAAACCACTGCAGAGGCGTCGAAGGGGGCGCCGGACGCACATTCGAATGCAATTTTAAAAAAACAAAACAACAACCTCTTTACAAACGAATCGAGGGGCGTGCAGCTGGGATTTGATGTTGAGCAGTGAGGCGGGGATGGGCGAGAGGCGGCGTCGATCACATACAATCAAGTTAGTAAGAATTCTTTGGTTATCGTTGGTACCACAGGGGAGCGAGAGCGGGCTGCGACGGCGAGCCATCACGTGGGAAGAAGTGCACATACCTGTACCAAGCCAAGAGTGAGAAAATAAATAAAGCAAGATTGTCAAACTTAAAAAAAAAAAAAAAAGGGTGGGGTGGGGGGTGTCCATAGAATTCATCAAAATTCACGTTTTCATGAATGAAATCCTTCAGTGCACAAGAAATTGTGGAAGAAGAGCAGCAGATGTTTGCCCCTTGTTACACACAGATTCACCTTTTATGCCTTCTCTTGTTTACACCTCTTTGTGAGTACTGGTATGTAGTTCGTCTCCCTCTTGTGGCGGCTCCACAACCCTTCACTAAGTACAGGTATGAACACGCTTCTCCACTGACAAGTTGGTGTATTTTAGTCTTTTTTTTTTATGATTTTTAAAAACATTTGTTTCATAAGTAGATTAAAGCAGGTTTCACTCAATCTTGAGTTAAAAATGAGGTATACAACAGCTCCTTTAGCCTTACTGGTGCGCCACGCAACCTTTGACATTTAGTAAAAGGAGAAAACAAACAAACAAAAAACCAAAACTCTCAGCAAACCAGTGTGGTGGGTCAACATACCGTCTGTTAGATGCACAGCTGATCCGCAAGAATCTCAGGATCACCTGAAACCGAAGCTTCACAAGCAAAGCCAGTGGCAAGCAGACAGTTCGTGAGAGTCCAAGCGGACCCCAAACAAACTGAAAGCTGGCTTGGCTCTCGGCAGTGGCTTGCTTAAAGCTTGAAGTTAATTTGTAAAGACCCTCAGTCAGGAAATTTCAAACAAAATCCCAAAACAAAACAAAGTCCTCTTGTCTCACCCTTTTTTTTTTTTTTTTCAAAAATCAGTCTAAACACCTGCTGGAAGATGGGAAAGATGCACCAAAATGGTTTGCAGACTGTCCTCCCTGGCCTCTCTTTAAATGACACACTCACACAAACACACCTGCCTGCTGGAATTATTAGTAAAGCTTTTTCTCACAGGTATATCCTCCTACCTGTCTAAGTCGCACCTAAAAACCATAGGTAGCAACATAATCGTCCCACGCTCTAAAATGCCCAGAGTACACTGTACTGTTTCAGTGAAAACAATGCACCAGGTGAGCTGGGTGCCCATGCTCTCTCTCACTCTCACACACATACAGAACAACAATGCTACAATGCTCATGTCTTCTACGTAACAATAAGGCATAAATGATAATGTTAATCTTCTTTGTCAAACTAAGAAAGCCAGTGATCTTGCCCTCTCACACTATACAAAACAATTAAAGGCATAAAGTAATACATTAAAAAAACCAAATGATTGTTAAAGACAGCACAGCAAATCAAATCCACAACAACTCAACCAAATATATATATTTATACATCTATTAAAAGATTAAGATCAAATGCTTCAGAGTCTCCTATTAACCACAGGACCTGTCTGCCAGGAGCGCCTGAGCGAGCCCCTCCTGTCGAACAGACGTCGCTGGTTCAGCGAGGCGTCATCTCGAGCTCCATCTCAAATTTTTTGGTCTTGACAGTTTAATAAAAAAAAAAATGAAAAGAAAACTTGGGGGAGATTTTTTTTTCTGGGGGGGGGGGGAAGTATGATAAACACTACATTCAGTCTTGGTAACATACTGGTTCAAATATAAAATATGAATATCTTACAAGTGTTTATATATATATTTATATGTATAGAATTAAGAAAAGATCGTTTCTCTAATTCTTAAGTCTTTCCTCAGATAAATATTTCAGTAACATCCTATGGTGCCAGTGGCAACTGGTTCATGTTGCTTGCAAACCTCCAAAACTCCAAACAAGCACTGAAACACGACTGAGTTCTTCAGGGCTCTTGTGGCCTCAAAGTTAAGGAAAGAAAGAAAAACAAAACACACCCACCAAGCTGCAAAGAGAAAGGCTTTTACTTTGGCAAGAAGGATCTCAAAATAATATTTAAACCTGGAAATACCCCATAAATAGTAGTACTAGAAAATAGCAGTAGTAGGTTGTCCTTGCAATGGTTCCTATGTATGGTTCATCAGTATAAACGCTGAATGGCAAGCCAGTCAGTAATTATACATTCTACAATGCTGTATACAGAGAAATGTCTAAAAGGTGAACCTATGTTTGAAGCGCTGCTGAGGTATATTTAGTCAAAAATAATTCAACAGAAAAGAAGCACACGAGAGGGGAACGGGGACAAATTTCACTGCTTGCAGTCTGAGTGAGTTACTAATTGCTGTGTTTGTCATTTTGAAGCAGAACAATGCTACTTTTGTGTGGGGTTTAGCTGAACGTGCAGCACAGAACGGTACTTATCCCACCGCTGTGTTGGCTAAGATAAGTTCGGGGAGTTTTTAAACTAGTCCCCAGACAGATTTCGGGTGCAGCATATTCGTTTCCTAGCATGCTGGTTTGAAACGGCGGAGCTGAGAGGAGGTGAAGTATTTATGGATTTACATAAGTGATCCCTCCAGCAGGGATAGTGCGAACTACAATACCCTGATTCTCACAGGATGTAGTCTTAAAGCTATTAGAAAGCATGCAGGCGTCTTGACAGCTCAACTCTGACAGGAGTCTCAGCAGCAAGTTGTTAAAGCTAAAGTTTCTGTGATCCTTATCCAGCAGCACCAAATCACGAAAATCAGGTATCGACTGAGGAGGGAGAAAAATAAAGAAATAAATTGTGGAGATTTAAGAGAGTGAAAAGCAACTTGTGTGCTCAAGACAGGCACAGCAACTACTGAGGAAAACCACTTTGGTTCAAGCTGTTGTTTTATGGCTGAATATTAGCACAAAACCAAAATCAGATCTTTTCCATTATGCTTCAGAAAAGTCCAAAACTGCTACCACAACTGATTAGAAAGGAAAAGGCGCCACTAAACGGCTCGCATTAAACCAGATTAAGCATTGGGCCGAGGCCACGGTGATTTAATAAAAACTAAATTTAAAAAGTAAAATGATAATAATAGAAGTAAAAAGAAACTACTTCCTCATACTCCAACCCACCAATCCCTCTCTTTTTGGTCAGTTGTGCTGCCAATTAAAAATTTAAATATGAGACACTTGGTCAAATCAAACAAAATAACAAAAGAAAAGAAAAAAGAAAATGTAGTCTTTGGAAAATGATCATCAAAATATTGCATTTCTATATTCTGACTATGAAGAGATTTTTGTACTCATAAATATATTGACTAGACTAAGCTACACCGACTACACACAGCAATTATTTTAACAAATATTTTTGGTATATCTTAAAGTAGGTAAGCCAGTCGAACGACTGCAAACAAAATAAAGAGACAGAATTTCAATCCTCCCAAAACAGGCAGACTGCAGCTCATCAATCCAGTTATTTGGTACAGATACTGTGCACAAGTAGATACGACGGTACTTCTAATAAAAAAAAGAAAAAAGAAACCAAACACACCCCCCCCCCCCCCCCCAATACACTATCCCCATCTAGGCAAAGCCACCACACCACAGTTCAGGTTTGGTGAACATGACTAGTTCCCTCCACAAAAAAAAGACTGCAGAGCCTCGTAGATCGTGCGGCTGCTGAACTCTCAGCGTCTGCCTGAGCTGTCGACGACACGCAAACGTCCACATCCAAAACTTAATGTACAGTGTTCCAACGGATCACAAACCAAAACAAGTCACCCTTAATCAGACTCAGGTCTGCAGCTCACTTTAAAGCTCTCAATGTAATGTTTTCAGTCATTTTTCTATCAGTGTCGATAATCCACACCGAGACCGTCGTTTTACAGAGGCTCGGTGGCTACTGCACCACCACCCATGTAAAACTCAGTGTTTCCAGAAGAGAGACTCGGAGAGACACGCCACGTCCCTCCGACCCTTAAAGCAATGATAACCTTTATATCGGCCACTTATTACTTATTTTTAAAGCCTTATAACCACGATTAAAAAGTGATAGTTAAATCTTAACTTAACATTAGACTTACAAAGATCGGAAAATGTCGAAAAATATAGACAGTAAAAGATAAAAAGGGAAAAAAAGTCTCTAAAATATAATTTGATATGATTTACAACAAGGCCTGTCAAGAAACAAAAAACCAAACGAACAAAAAAAAACCCCCAAAAAACAAAAACGAGAGATAATTAAAAAGAGCGACACACAAACCCCCATTAGTGATTACCGTATGAACATTGTGAAATTAGTAGTAAATCAATTAAGTTTGAATGTTAGAAGAGAAAGTTTGTTTTTGGTTAGAAGAATTTCAGAGAAAATTCTGACCTGCAAAGAGGAGGATATATATATATATGTATATATGTATATGTATATACAGCTCGATGACGCCGACGATATTTTCTCCCTGGACACTTGTCAAGGTTCAGGAGAAGCGGCAGGCCGACAACAGTGTCCATCTGGTTACTGTTTGTGTGGAAAATTAAAAAACATCCAAGAATCATAAAGAAAAAAAATAATAAAAGAAACCAACAGTTAAACCCACCCTTATGTTAAGTCCTTTTCTTTTTGGCGGCAGCAAAAGGATTAATTTATGGTAGATACAATGGAGAGGATGCGGGGTGGTTAGTGAAGTGCAGAGCCTATATCAGAGTACCACCCTCGTCCTACACGTTGTGAAAGGAGTAGTGCTTGACGTAATTAATTGGGCGTTAATTCGAGATGCAGCCTGACTGGCTTCACTGAGCCTTGGGGGCAGTGGTAATGGTCGAGGCTTGCACAGGCACAGCAGCCGTGCTGACTTGATGATGACCGTCGGCAGTGACCTGAAGCCCTCCCATGCCGGGCGACACCAGGCTGACGGGGTTGCTGGTGAGCAGCGACAGGTTCTGGGGGTTCAGGAAGAGCGGCGTGGTCACCAGGTTGGGGGTGTTACCAGCAGAAGTGTTGGCGAACAGCAGGTTACTGCCGTCCAGAGAGGTGATGGGGATTGTGCCGCTCGATGCCAGTGCTATGGAGATGTGAAAGAAACGGTGTAAAGGTAAGAAAGGTGCACAGGTTCACCAAATGAGGAGAGCATTTCCATCATCATTTTTTTGAGACCGCACGATAAATTGTTTAATTCGCAGAAGTAATTTTCTCTAAGCAGGATAAAACCTTGTGGGTGTGGCTTAAATGAATCTGTTCTTATTATGCAAATGAGTCATGTCCTCATTAAGTGTTTGCTTTCATTACACTAATTATAGAAATAATGGGCAGTCTTATTGCCCTTATTTTTTCTAATCATCCTTTCAATCATTTATATACTCCAACTTATTTAGCTATTGTATTCATTGAGTCATTCCTTCTGCTAAATTTAGTCTAATTTGGTCGTTTGGCGTTAAGACGTTCCCCCAGGCCAAAAATATCTGTTAAAGAAAACAAAATAATATAAATTTTAAACTACTGCAATTTAAAAAGAAACAAAAGAGATAACCTTCTGACAGTTTGTGAACATTGTTTTGTCATAACTTCCTGTCACACCCTCAATGACCTCAAACTGATATTTAAATAAACAAATGACTTAACACAATAAAGTTATTTAAATTAAGCTGGCACCGCAATCATCCACAAACCCCAATCGCAAACATCTTGAAATCACAACAAAAACAAAAATATGACCACGATGACCCAGGGACTTCTAAGCAGCTAGCAACTGTTCTCAATTCCCAGATGTTTACTGACTATTGTTAAAAGATGAACAATAGTCAGAAAATGAAAAGTAGTAGTCCTGGGAGTGTGACTGAACCAGCCGTCAGTACTCCTCACAGCGTTGAGGGAGTGGAAATCAGAGGAAAAGGAATATGTCGATCAGTGCTGTGAAATCTTGGCTGTACAGTGGCTGTCATTAATTTTTTTTTTTTTTTTTTTTTTTTTTTTTTTATAAAGTGGGTTGATGAGATTTGTAAATCATTGTATTCCGTTTTAATTTACATTTTACAAAGCTCCCCAATATTTTTGGATCTGGGGTTGTACATTACAAAAATCAGTCCTTATCTGCAGGTCTTGGAACCTCATAATCACATAACTACTTGCAATTCTGATTAGAAACTATGTGCACAGACATAATTCAATGACTTGTCATGTAACAGGTGCTCACCTTGAATGGTAGCCAGAGTGCTGTTGCTCATGAGAGCAGGGCTCAGTGCACTGCCCAGGCCGCCAGGAGCCAGACTGAGGAGGGCACCCCTGGACACACAAAGAAGATCATGTAGTATAACAAAAACAACACCTCAACAACTGTCTGGCTTTCACAAAGATCTTATATGAACACAGCTCATGCTAACCCTTGAGTAAACTGCGAAGATGCCATCAGCGCTGGGTTGAGCCCTGCAGCAGCAGCCATAGCTGCAAAACTGGCGCTGGGTAGCGAGGCGGCCCCCTGCAACGCGGCCGAAAGCCCCGGAGCTGCCACCATCACCTGACCCGTCCCTAAACTGGTAGCGATGGATGAAGGCGCCTGGGTGACAATGGTTGGCGCCTGCGTGCCAGCTTTGCTCTCCGTGCTCGTGGACTGATTACTCGTCTGGGACGTGCTTAAAGACAGAGAGCTTGTTGCTGTGGTAACCACAGGCGCAGTTGAGATGACAGATGCAGTGTTTGTGGCTCCAACTGTCGTGCCTTGTTGAAGGCAGATAAAAAGAAATTAAAGTGAATTTTTAATCAACATTTACCATCGGGTATACACACACGCACAAAGTGAATAGTGCACGCACACACCTGTGAAAGACAAACTGGGGATGCTGGTGTTGGTGAGAGGCATCACTGGGTTTACAGTCAGAGTGGTGGGTGTGGTAATAGTTGGGCTGCTATCAAGGCTTGCTGTGCTGGCCACCTGGGCAAAAGAAGGAGAATTGGAGGATTTAAATACAAGTCGAAAGACAAATTGGTCGACATTCTGATATTCTAGCTGAGCCCACAGAACATATAAGGACCTGCCATGTAATCAGAGACAGTACATATAAAAAGATGAATGATCCCAAAATTAGATTTAACAAAAGGTGGATCAGAGAAACAGGACAATTCTAAAAATCACACTGCTTTTTCTAACTACAAATGGGTCTAAAATTTGCAATATGGACACTATTTTGTGTTATGCATGATGTAAATCTAGGGAATAAATAAGTTATAAGAATAAACTTATTAGACAAATATTTACTGAAGTTCTTTTCGTGTAGAGTTCTACAGAGGACAAGAGACAGGATGAAATCTTATGGTACTTCTACAATGACTTCACATTTCAGACCCAGATGCATCATCCATATTTTACGTTAAGTCTCCTAACGTGATCCACATATAGACACATAAACTTTAAACACAGTATTAAACAGTGCTGAGAATCCCTTTGGTGAGTGGCAGTCTTACCAAAGGGCTGCTGGGGGTGAAGATAGATTTGATAGGGGTGTTGCCTCCTCCACTGTTGCCACTACTGGGAGGATTAATCCTCTTCTCTTTCTGTCGTCGATTGCAGAACCAGACCCGAATCACCTCCTTCTCCATGTTGAGCTGGTCAGCGATCATGGTGATCTCTTCAGAGGTAGGTTTTTGGTTCTGCTTGAAGAGGGCAAAGAAGCCAGAGATTCCCTGTCAGCACTGAGGAAACTGCTGTACTGTGTTTTTTCTACCATTAACGGAGGACTAAAAGTGTATAATGTGATCATCTCAGATACTGAATAACCAAACTTTTCCTTATATAATCAATATGGAGTTCCGAAGTGTGTGTTTCTCACCTCCAGAAAGCTCTTTTCTAAGGCCACTCGAATGTTGGTCTCGATACTGGTTCTTTTCTTCCGTCTGCGGTTGATTCCCTCTATGCCCATGCCCTGGGAACCCAGGGCACTGGGGCTCGACAGGGACTGGTCAGATGTCAGGTTCTCTGCACAAACAGCATTGACACAAAGAAAAGGAAGGGAGGTAAAGACAAGGTATGCATACACAACCCACCCACAAGCACCAATGTGAGAAAGCAAGAGTGATCAGCTGCACAGTCAGGTGGGGTCAGAGACAAACCTGCATCATTGAGCCACTTCTCCAGCAATGGCTTGAGTTTGCACATGTTTTTAAAGCTCAGATTCAAGGCCTCAAAGCGAGAAATAGTAGTTTGGCTAAAGTCGTTTCCATACAGCTTCCCCATGGCCAGGCCAACATCCCCCTGTGAGAAGGAGAGATTTACCTGTGAGTTATTTATAGTGGTATATTACATGAACAAAGATCTGAATATGATCTGAATATGAAAACAGCCATGTGTTTGCAGTTTAAAGAAATGCCCACATCCGCAAGTCAAAATATAACTGAACTTATGGTGATTGACTGACTCTCAGCACACACCTGCGTAAAGCCCAGTTTGATACGTCTCTGTTTAAAAGTCTTGGCAAACTGCTCCAGCTCCTCAAGGTCACTAGGTTCCTCCAGAGTGGGAGTATCCAACCGTTTGGGTGGCGTCTGACTGTGAGGCAGGGACTGAATAGGTGTGGTTGCTGTTGTGCGGGTTGGGGTTGCAGGCTGGAAAGACGAGAAATACAGCAAATGTGACTGTTTTGTAGGTTTAAAAAGAGTTAAAGAATAAATTATTGAGAATAAATCATTAAAAAAAAAAAAAAACTTGTCAAGCTGTCAAATGTAAGCACTACCAGAGTAACTGAAGACAATTTTAAAGCTAGTTTAAAAGATGTACTTGCATCATTACCAACCTGAGTTGCAAGGGTGATGCTTGGTTGAGTCGACAGGAGGTTAGGTTGGCTTTGAGGTAGTTGAGTTAGAAGACTCTGGGCTTGCAATATGCCTGAAGTGGGGATGATGGATGGAAAGGAAAGATTAAACAAAAGCTTCGATAGCCATACTTGAGTACATCTCTCCTTGTAATTCTGCAGCGCAACAGATCAACCTACCCTGCTGGGCCTGCGGAGCCTGTGAGATAATGAACTGAGGCTGCAGTGACGTGGCGATAGGGTGGCCAGGCTGAACCAGGACAAACTGGGGCAGACTTAGATTCTGCTGTTGTAAAGACTGCAAAAAATATGAAAACAACCATCTAACTGTTTATAAAGCTCACAATCCTAAAGACTTTGACACAACTTTGTTTCATGTAAAATTGTCCCACAATGTCTACATTTATTCTAATCATGTGTAATTTGGTACAACCTCTACTTTTCTATTGCTCTGACAGGGTAGCAAACAAATATGTATTAAGCTATGTGTAATGTGTCTCCACATATTTATAAGTGTAGAAGTTCCATTATTAAAGTGCAGTCCTCAACTACTTTGATGAATAAACGTTCTTGCCAAAGCCATTACCACAGATGTTGAGGACTATTTTGTTTGTAACAGTTCATTTTGTCTAAGAGAGAAAGCTCGAGTCATTTAGGTCATTTGCATGTTTTCCTCATTCTTTAGCCGCCTTGTTTGCTCCCAGAAAGGCAGTTTCAAATAATCCAATATGGCCTTCATACCGTTTGAAAAAACAATATTGATATTTAATTTCACCACAGACTTTTCATGTCTATTGTTTGTATGTGGAAAGATGTTCAGCTTTACTTTTTTGTGTGTTGTGTAGGGCTACAAGCTTGCAAACACTTTACGGTACAACATTTTTCAGAGCTTGCAGGAACTCTGGCGCATAGGGGATTGAGCCTTACAGGGGCAATCTGGATGGGCTGTGACAGGGGCAGCTGGGTAATTGGTGTGGCTGCAGAGGCTGAGATGTTGTCCCCGGTGGTGCTGTTCTGCTGGTTGGCAGAATGCTGCACGGCAGCAGCCAGGAGCTGCACTTGGGCCTGCTGGAGAAACAGCTGCTGCTGCATTGGGCTCAACTGAGGCAGACAGGAGGAAAACAGAGACACGTAAGTGTTAATACAAGTAACTTATGATCATCAGATAAGTTAGTAAGTATGTCAGTGTTGTCACTATACTTTACTTCGATAGCCTTCCAAAGCTAGTACAATACTGCAGTGAAATATTAGAGAAATCCAATTCATGTGTGCATAATATTACTCACTAGAGTCTTGATATATTGGTTTTTCATCATTATGTATGATAAGAGAGGCACTTTAATTACCCGTGCCTTGGTCTGGCTTTATGAACAGCAGCAGGTTGATCGGATTGTTTGATGCATTTGCCAACAATTGTTTTATTGTTTCGGTGGCTGCTCCAGTTCACTGAACTAGACCACAGCTCTGTCTATTCTAATTATACCGACTTGTGTTCATACACCTTTACAAATGATACTGAAACAGTTTTTTTAATTATTATTTTAAATTTACCATGTCAAACTAGTGACTGTTTATGAAAACTAATGAACAGTATTGCACTTAGCTTTTAACAGAGGTATCAAAGTTATACTGAATAATGTGGCAACACACATATGGTCCTCCACAGGCAGATGGAGACTCATGCAGCTGAGCCAGGCACAAGTGCAAATGAGCATGTTGATGTCATGTTCAAACTCAAATCCACATGCTGAGTAAACATTCAATCCTACATCGCACTGCAGCTGCATTCAACCATCCCTGGGCCATGGCTGGATATGAAATGTGTCATGTGGCTGGTTTAATGGCGAGTGCAGAGACACAAAGACTATGTCTAACCACAGGGATGAACAGGCAGACAGGCAGAGAAGACGCCAGCTTCAGCCAAGTTATCGTTTCGTCACCCAGCTGTGATTGACCGTGTGGGGGTGTCACCCCAAGATACACAACCAGGGTTTTAACTTACTCCAGCAATCTGTCCCCCGGCCAACATTAGCTGGGTTTGAGGCAATACGCTCTGCTGGACGGAGGTCGGAAGAGCACCCGAGTCTTCCGACTTTGACTAGTGGGGGTGAAGCAGAGGGGGGGAGGCTTAGACGAGATCTTCTGAGTTTTAACTTCATGTCATTGTAGCCAACATGAAATTAATTAAAAGCAATTTCAATGAATATTCAATTCAAACATTAAGCACCGCTAAATTAAAAGAAAAAAAAAAAAAAGCATACTAGTGAAAACAATGAAACGTTCTATTTCCATGCTACCTGAGTGGCTTTCTTTAAATGAGTCTTTGGTCTTTGAACGCAGAGAGGAATTTGAATTAGAAAGGCAGCGATAAAGTGGGTATTTAAAATGTGCTGCAGCCTTCAGAGACAAGAAAAGTGAAGTGAAGGGAGGGGAGAGTTGAGATGCTAATTAAAATAACTGTTATGCAGTGCATGTAAATTCTGCATAGATTTGCATATTCTCGGCCATCTGTTTCCGAGCAACCACAGAGCAGCTAATTAGCATACAGGGTTGATTAATCTGCCTTGTTGCCAGGCGACACTGGGAGAGCCTGGCTCATTTAAATGAACTCTTTCTGCTTGTGCATGTTTGAGTGAAGATGAGCATACCTCTGTTCAAACTTCACACCTCATTTTCGAGGCTACAACAAATGTGTGACATTACACCAAAACCAAACGTGCTCCCACCACAAAAACAGGAAAACAAAAAGTTACTTAAAAAGGTCAAGTATGCAATGTTGTACACAGTGTGGTACCTGTTGGAGGAGGGCTTGTGCATGTGCATTAGTGATTGCACTTGTGGTGGGCACCGTCTGCCTCTGAAAATCCAACCCATTGGTTTGGATACCTGAGAAAAGAAAATTTGAATTTATGCCATGTGCTGTTTGACACAACGTATGCCGTAAAAAAAAAAAAAAAAACAAAAAAAAAAAAAAAAAAAACACAACAACAACACAAAAACAAAACACAACAACAAAAAATAACAAATTAAAAAAGAAAAAAGAAGAAATCACTGACAAGAGAAGAAGAATCCATTTTCAAATACGAGGAAAAACTCTAAAAACATATTTTTATAAAGTGGCAGCATCTGTACTAGCTAACAAAATTATATATTTTAAGAGCATAAACAAACAATACTGTCAACAACATCAATTAATGTGTCATTACCCAGCAGGAGTACAAAGCTGTGCAATGAATCTGGATCTTCACTCTAAGCGTGTAATATTCAGACATAATGCACTGTGAGGTAAATGCCTCATATGACAAAGAGAGCTGCTAGCAAGCATTTTTGGAAAGCTGCCATCAATGTTTTCAAAATGAGATCATACAAAGAGAAACAGCAGGGGGGGGGGGGGGTTTCTGTGACTTGAGCTGCTAAAATGTCCAAATAATTGCTGGCTATGACTCTGAAACCTGTTGAATGAGGTGGTAAAACTAAACACATTCTGATTTAAAAATGAAGATAACGGGAGAAAAAGCTGGAGATCACTCACCGGTGTTCCCGTCACCACTCTCCATTGCACATTTAGTAGTTTCTGACTGATTATTCACTTTAGCATCTGAAAGAGCCAGACAGAGACATGCTCACAGGCACTGCCGCCAAACAGAAGAACCTATTCTCTGATTTCAGGCGTACTTTCACTTTTGTCATCTGAGTACAACCATCACTGCACGTCAGGATATTCTTAATGAACAATAGCATTTCAGTCGCATTCATCATTTAAAGCAGCAAGCACTGAACAATACTAATCTCCAAAAAACTAACAGAAAAAAACAACAAAAAAAACAAAATCCCAGCAGCAGACTCATGAGGTCTTAATGCAACATAATCGCACAATGACATCGACCACCAGTGCAGTCCAGGTGAGCTCTGTTACAACCTCATCAAAAAACTCACCCGCTCTTGCTCCACCTGCGTTTTCCAGCATGGCTGCTGAACCTATCAAGTAAAACTGCCTGGGCTGGGCAAGCCCACCGACAGGGTGTCCGGCGCTCTCCCACCTCCTCTCTTCACTCTCCACTGGTCAGCAGTGAGCAGAGTTCAATACAACCAGAGTTACACACAGACACAGTGGCAGTGTCCACCGCACGGTTCACTGAGCAACACTGGGATACGCGCACTGAGAGAGCCAACGGGGTTTAGGCAAACAGCTCTCCGTGCCTTTCCCTGCTCGCGCTTTTCTTTTCATATGGCTCTGCCCCTTTTTCTCTTTTACTGTGCCTACTGTGCACTCTCTCTCTACCGCTCCCCCTCTCCCGTGTGCCAAGATTGTCTGTACTTCTGAAAAAGTTCGCCCTCTCCCTCTCTTGCTGGAATGAAACAAACGACAAGTGCAGCTGGCGGCCTCCTCCAACTCTGCTGCCGCCCCCCCACCCTTCCTCCTCCAACTCTATAATGAAGCATAATCAGTATTCAGCTGATTAAAGCCGTATGCAAATCTGCCCCTGCCTCGTTAGCAATGCAAGGCTTTGAAGTCCTGCGAGCAACGCATTTCACACCGGGCTCTGAAAGCTTTCTGCATAATTTAAACCCCTATAAATATTTATCAGCTCATTAGCATATTAATTGGATGGCTTTTGGAGGATGATAAAAAACAGGGGAATAAGGACGATAGAGAGGAGAAGGAGAAAAAAAGTGCTCAAACTAGCACTTGGCGCAGCAGAGAGAGGGGAGGCAGAAGCACAACACCAATTACTGTGCGAGTGCGGGCCTAAAAAGTAATTAGCTAAGAGCAGGTAAAGGGCTGAAGATATCCCAGAATGCACCATGAGGTGGTCTGGGTATGTTAGCAAGGTGGACTGCATTAATAGAACGTCTACGACTGCTCGCTCAGAACATCTCCAGGAGTCATGGAGACTTGGCCCAATTTCTAAGGGGGGGGGGCAAGAGGGGGGAGCTTGCTCAATCGGAAATAAATAACTTCACATTAATCCACCACAAGCCTGTCATTACTGCTAGACCCCCTGTGGCTAAGGCATTCCACAGCGAGCGGCTACAGAAAGTGGGTGGCGGGCTGTTGCTGTGTACGTTTATGTTGTGCTTGGGGATTAGCATATTTAAATTAGCTTTACATTCCAATAGTATTTCCTTTGAAGCCCTTTTAAATTCATTTCCAACAAGCGCCGAGTGCTAATACAGCAGGGAAGCGGCTCGGTTACGGTGCTGCACTGGTGTCCAGTGAGTCATAGCGACTGGACTGGAATGCATGGTTGTATTGTGGTCTAGAAGGGAAGGGGCTTACCAACTAAATCTACAACAACTGCTCCTGGCTAAAGCTCTAATCAACTTCTTCACTTATCCTCCTGCCTGACGAAAGGCATTTACATACTAGCTGACCAAGGGAAACAATGCCAAGAAGGCCCCAGTGGCTTTAACAAAGTACATACTGGAAAACAAACACACCTTTGTCAGCACAAGCAAGCCTTCACTCACCAAGGTATAATGGCAGCCATCTCTAAACTGCAGATAGCCAGAGACCCTTGAGATTTTTTTGTCTGACATACCCCAAATAGCTGCAAACACAACCATTGCGAAGTATAATGTATATTTTAACTGAGTGGCAAATGGATGTTGTTCATTAGAGTCACCACTAAGATTTAGTTTCATTATCATTTAATCTGCCAATTATTTTTATTCCCAAAGCTCAAGATGATATCTTCAAAACATCTGATTTTGACCAATGATTGAACACCCAAAAGTAAGAGGTTTACTGTAACTGAAATCCAAACAAATGAGAATCTTCAACCGATGAATATTCAGCAGCTTTTGTTACAAATTCCCACCACAACCAAAAATGTTACCATTTTATATACTTTCACACACACGCACTGGAGCCCTGAACTCTTCTAGATGTTAGTTTGCAAATGCCAGACACAGATTAGACATCGAGGTGAGAAAAGTCCAGGTAACAGTCACAGCTTGCGAGCAGTCATAGTGCGTCTACTGCGCCTTGCCTAAACCACACGGACAACCCGAACACTAAAAGAGATAACCCAGCTCTCTTTTTGTGCATCTCAGGACTTTTAAAGAAATTCAGAGAACACCGCTTACTGCTGCTAATCTGCTTGTGCCATCTTGTAGCAAATAGGTTATCTAAATAAGAGCGTACCCTTTATTTAAGAAAAGAAATAAATGCTCAGCAAACTTACCAGACTCTACTCCTCTTTCTGACTGTCCTCAACTCTCTGTCCAGCTCTAACCTCTCTGTTGCCTCTGACTGATGACACTATTATGAAACATTTCTATAAGCACTTCATTCCTTTCTAATTAAGACTTGATTTGATATTTCTGAGGGTCTTTCTACATTCTTGGCCTTTTTGTGCTTTAAAAAAAATGATCAGATCTCTCTTTTGTGTGTCATTGCCCGTCTGCCAAATAAACACATGCATAGGCATCTTAACTATATTTTATAGAGCATGTTACCGTTTTATGAAATCTGGTGTTTTTTTTATTTAACTTTATCTTAATATACACAATGACAGATGTCATTGTGACTTGTAACAAACCAAACTGCTTGAAACTTTGTCAAGAATTTTTTAAGTTGTGATAACTTTATGAATAGACTTCCCAACATATAAGCATTAGGAGACATAGCTGTTATGTTCCATTATGGGCAGAATTTCTAGTGGTACAATTAAGAAGGCAAGTAAGAGCTGTGTAGTATATCCTTTGGTGTAATTGTAATTCTATAATTTGTGTGAGTGCTTTCAAGGCACATTTTTATAATAATTACAAACACAAACATATTTGTTTAGTTAACAACTCTAGGGACAACTGTTTTTAAAAAGGGTCAAGCTCCAGAAACACTGCTTGACCTTATATTCTTCGCTATGCACCCTGGAATGGGGGGAATTTTTGTCAGAAACCTCTGCTCTGTTTTGACAACCCCAGGAACTGGGGTTTGGACCCCTCAGTCCCCCACTATTGTTATTATGCTCACAAAGCCTCAGACCACACCAATAGCCTTCATTTATATGCTTCTAGAAAGTATACCTACACTTCTGTGTACTGATGTCCAGTGTTGAGCCTCCATACAATAGATTTTAGCCTGACTCAAGCCTATTGTTTACTAAGGCAGTTATGGGAAATGTCACACTAGCCTGCAAAGTCTCAAAGAGGCCATCTCAACAAAGTGCACAGGAGAGGTTAAGAAATAAGTCTTCTGTTCTTGACTTAATGCAACCAAATGAGAAAACAAAGGAGAAGTAGACACAGTTATCAGCAGTGCACTCCAACACATGTACAGCTACTTGGTTGAATGGGTTTGCAAAACCTTGCTGTGGAACAATGCTTTATACAAATACCCTGCAAAGAGAATTCTAAATAGCTATCTCATTAGTGCAGTAATATGGGATGGCTGGCTGAATACTGCAGAGCCGTTAATGTGAGCGGAGAGATTCAACTTGAGACAGAATGAAACTTAATTAGCACATCCACATTCTGTCCTGCTACCTATATCCTTCATCTTAAATATAAAATACATCCAGACCACTTTTCCACATCTGGATCAGTCTTAAATACTTAGACTGGTTTGGAACAGTCTGGTGTACGGTTACGACAGATAATCATTCAGTTTGAGGCAATTAAAACTAGGCAAAAAGCTTTGTGGTTTAATGCAGCATCAAAATGAATACCCAAACAATTCAAAATCGCTTTTAATACCAGTCAGTGTATTAAACCCAAACAGTCTGACAACAGAGGGTCGAAGCAGCAACAGTGGACTGAGCTCACAAATGAGCCAAACACTGGAAGCAGTGTAATTTGATGAACAGTAATGGGGCTAACATCACTGCAAGCTACTGTGGTATCTCTCTAGGGTGGTCATTAGCCAACTGTCTATAGGCTAGGTGGGAAATTCAATCTAACCAAATTAAAGTGAAGTTTCTCAGGGACAACAACTCAGCTACTTCAAATAGGCACGTACAGAGGTTAGCCACATGAACCAGTACTACAGTCTGAATTCAGACACACATGCACATGCATGAACATTTGATTATTAATGTGTTGTAGGGCTGCACGATTAATCGTTAGAAAATCGCGATCTCGATTCATACTTATGTGCGATCTGACGACGACCACGATTGTACCGCATTTTGATCCGGGACGTAATCTGCATGAAAACAAGCGCTCACTCTTCCTGTTCAACAAATGACAAGGGCGGACCCTTATACCACGTGATACAGAAGCTGTGCCGTGTGATGCTAAAATTAGCAGGGATTAAACAACGGAGAACACGTCAGGGATGACGAGAAAGTGACAGGAGAAAATCCGTCCCGGTCAACCACCCAAACATCAATAACGGGAACCTTATACAGCGCTTCCCTATACACGTCGAACTCCCGCAGGCACAAAGAAATTACGGAGGCTATTACTTATGACCTGACCAAAGATATGGCTCCCATCAACACTGTGCAAAACGAGGGATTTAGGAAAATGATCAACACCCTAGACAAACGCTACACAGTGCCGTCCCGCAACTATTTTTCTATTGTTTCACTACCTGCTCTATACACGCAGTGTCGAGCAACGGTGGAGATGGAATTTCAAGCAGTACAACATTTTGCAGCAACAACAAAACGTGAGACATTTGTTGTTTTTATGTTTATTTATTGTTTTTATGTTCAGTCTCAACTGTTACAAAGTTGATGTGCAGTTAATAAGTGCAATAAATATTTATACTGGAAAAGAGAATCGTGATCTCAATTCTAAGCCAAAAAATCGTGATTCTCATTTTATGCAAAATCGTGCAGCCCTAATGTGTTGTGTGTTTTACTTTTGTCTAATAGGAAAACAGTGCAGCCTTTTTCCTTTGGAAAAAAAAAAGTATCCAGCTTCCTGACTGTTGATACAAGCCAACATTTTAATCTCATCTATTTAAAGGACGGGCATTATTGCAATGATATTTCAGTCTGGATATTTTCAGACAAAAGGCCTCTGTTTTCTTAACGTGCTTTGCATTATATCGTGTTTGCAGCATTAAAAAAACGTTTTAATGAAATACAAATGTTTACTAATACTAGTGATCTTAATTATGTTAAGCACATGACAGTCATCATCAGGAACAATGTGACTACTTCCAATCTTTAGTATATAGAGTCTGATTTAATCTTCCAAATTAGTGTGTCATTTGTCTTAAAAAGCCTCCGTTTTTACAGATAAAGACCAGCTGGAAACATCTGCTTTACCTTGCTGCACTGTTTAATAAGGAATTGCTCTCTTTACCAGAGATCACCAAAAACAAAACAAGTAGTTACAACCCGAGGGCACAAAAGAGCTCTTTTTTTGGTTATAATTTTCCTCCATTTAAGAAAAAAAAAAGAAAGAAGAAGTCGTCTGACTGGAGCTTTCATGGAGGCCTTCTCAGTACTTTGAGATGGCATGTCCTGAATTTATTACGGCGAATGATGCATTATTCATAACAACTGTGTTTACATCAATGAATATTCATGATGGAACTACAAGGCTGGAATGAGGGTGGAACTGTAAAACTGGTTAAATGAGAAAAGTAGACTGAGTGTGAGGAAGACAGAATTACTTCTCGTATGTTCTTAAGTGCCCAAATTTAATATGCAAGATATTTTTTTTTAAATTCCAGACAGTCAAAATGCTAACAGACACATTAGAATGTAACACTTCGAGCATTATTTTGAATATTAAACCATTTATGGCCTTTCTTCTCAAACAATCTATATCTTTTAGATTCATAACTGTCTTGCAATATAGAAGGAAACTGCCTGTAATGCCTGTCTGCGCATAAAGTTGCTAACAATGTGGGCAAAGTTTGAAATGAGTGTATCTACATCGGAAAGAATTCAATCTTATTCAAGAATCCTTAACAAAAAAACCAAACCTAAACCTTGTTTTAACTTGCTAAGGGACAATACGTTCCTCTGTAATTATAAGATAATGAGCCAGTTAAACCACTTAGAAAAAAAAAAAAAAAAAAAGACAAGAACCCCCCCCCCCCCCCCCCCCCCCCCACACACACACACACACACACACCTGATGTGTCACACAAAAGCTTTTCTGGCGCATTTTCTCAAATATAAAAAGTTGAACAGCAAAGATAATTACCTGCTCTTTACTGTTACTACAGACCTCAGACACGCTTCTATAAAACAAACTAAACAGCAAGCTCAGCTACATGGACTAAAGGAGAAGAAAAAGTGCCATCAAGCTGTGTCTTGCCCGGCCATGAAAGCAGCAGAGTGAATAATAAGAATGCCCTGCCTGTTATTACTGTGGCCTTCCGGAAGTGGGCCTCACCACCCCTCCCTGTGCCTGGGGGTGGAGGGTGGGGGATACACAGGTATAATCTTTGAATTCAGCCCAAGAACTCCAGCAACAAACACGCATGACGCGTACAAACCCGGTTCTCAAAACCGTTACGTCAGGCGCAATTAAAAGCTGCACAAATAAATTACACACATTGTAATGAGATGGATTAGTTCGCCTGGCAGACCAGGACCAAGCCGATGCCAGACTACTCCCACCTCAAGTTTAAAATAATAATATTTTTAAAAAAGTGCTCCACCCAAATTTCTAACTGTTTAACTTCCGAAATAAAGATGTCAAACACATTCATCTCAACATCTTACTATATATGTATCTGTACTAAACTTAAAAAAAATTTTTGAAATAAAATCGCCGTGTACGTAAAGTTAGCCGATAAAGGGCTGACAAGTTGTAGCCAGTTAGCCGCTTGGAGGACAGCCGTATTCAAATGAAACACGGGAGGCCACATTTGAAAAGTCATCCGGCGTCGTGACACGTTATTGTGTTGACATGCATTTATTGTGTGCTCCTCGTCGACTGCTGTAACGCGCTGAACTCCGCACACTCTGGCTCAGGCAGGCAGGCCCCGCATGAATAACACAACAGGCTGTGCCGTGGCTCCGCTGCGCCGAGCACACAAAAGGCTGGGGCAAAACGCTCCGCTATAAAAATCACGTCGAGCACAAGCACTCCGAGCTGACTCCGTGTGTCTTTAACAAAGGGAAGGTCTGCTACAGTTGGATTAAATAACACCCTCCTCCCTTATAAACGACCCTTTGAAAACATACGAGCGCAGCCGCTGCCCGACTCGGCTAAAATGAATATGCAAACCCGTTTCAAAAGCTTCGGTGTGTGCATCAACACAAAGCCAAGCGCTAGCACGGCAGCTAACGCTAGCCACCTAGCATAATCATTTCAATCAAACCGCGTTCGTGAAAGGTCTAAATATGTCATACATGAACCAGAGCCACGATGGCGATTACTAATAAAATATGCTAAATTGTATTTGTCGACAGAGGTATGAATATGTAGCGGCGTACAGCCGTCTAATCACACAAAGGGGGGGAGGCATGTTTCCATGTAATTTGCCGTCGCACTGCAAAGGCTCGTTTCCTCCTCTGTCAAATTACAGTTGGCTAGCTGTGTGTAAACTAAAACAGCGCCTAATATCGCCCATATCTGCTAATCAATCTGCATTTCATCAGTATGCCGTTAACATAAATTGTGAGTAACACAGTTTGAATATGAGTATGAATATGTAAAATGCTGTAATCATTACCTGCTCCTGAACTCTCATCTTGACTCGCTGCTCCTCCGTCCGCCATTTTGAATATTTAACCCGAAATCCCAGCCCTGACACACACACTCGCACATATACACATACACAAATGCACGTGCACGTTTTCACGGATACCCGCATGCGCTCAGGGACCTGGTCTGGGGATAGTGGAGCGTGTTGTGAGCTGTGGCTTATTTACATACTTAAACAGGCATCTTGTTTTCTTTACACAATAATTTTTGAATTGAACAGGCCATGGGCGGATCACCCAGCGGACCTGCGCAGTATAATCGCGGAAAACATCAACACTAGCCCTGAAAATTGCCCAGAGCCATTTATGCTGGTTTGACTCGCCACTTAAAAGTCAAATAAAACAAAATATACCCAGATGAATTAAAAAAAAAAAGCGTAATGTGTGACAACCACAGTCATCTTAATCGATGACTCAGGCACAGACTATTTCACAGAAATATCAGGGGAAATATTGTATTGCTATTTACTGGGGATTTATGAACTTGTATTGATGCTTTGTCTCCATGTGGTGCAGCAAAACATTGATTAGACCGTCTTACTTCAAAAACATATACAAAGCATGAAGCAACAGAAGAACAATGCAAAGACTTTTTCTTTTTCATATATTTGCTTACTATCTCTGATATCATTGCTGTTTCTGTTTATTTATGGAAAAAGTAAACATGTAAATCAAGAACACATTTCCTTATATCCCCACCCCTTCCTGCATGTTGTCCATTGATCTATACCAGGATATATATCAAAATATACCAGGAGTACAACGGTTTTCATCCCACTTTGAATAACCGTACTTTATAGGGAAAAGAGTGTGCCTTTTTTAATTCTTAAATTAGACCTATATATGTGTGTGTCTGTGTGTATATATATATATATATATATATATATATATATATATATATATATATATATATTGATTGGTTTTTTTTAAGTGTCATGCTTCTGAAATTCAATATTTCCGTTTTTAATGTTATCATTTTATCCCTTCATCCAGAGTCATGGTGGGCTTGTGTATACCCCAGGTGTTGGTATTCTTGGACTGGCTGACAGTCCATCACAGGGCTAATATAAAGAAACAGACAACATACTCTCATATCTACAATTGTGGTCAGACATTTACATACATCGAACACGGGGATGAATGAGCTTTTACTGGCTTCTTTGAACTTTTCATTTTCCAGGGTAAAGCACACATCTTTATTGGCTTTGAAAAAATAAAAAATGGCTACACCAGTTTGAATTTGTTTTTGGATTTTCTTGAATCCACACAGTGTCAAAAGTCTTCATCCTCAAATACATACACCCCCACTAATGTTTGGTGAAATGTCCCTTAGCATCTTGCACCTTGACCAGATGCTTTTGATAGCCATAAGCAAGCTTGTGGTTGGATATTTGATCGCTCGTCAGAATTTATAGAGTTCATTTAAAATTATTGGTTTCCTGGCACAGACCTGGATTTTAAGCATAGTCCACATATATTTAATAATTTTAAGGTCTTCTTAAGTAGTACAGATACTAGTGTTAAAAAAAATACCCCAGTAAAAGTAATGAAGCAACTTCTTTACTCAAGTGCAGGCTCTGAAGTGTACTCAAAGTAAGAAAGTAAAAGTTAATTTCCACCAGTTGTTTTTGTGCAAAGCTCACTGAACCTGTAATAATTAAATGATAGTATATAGGAAACAAACTTTATTTCAGTCTAAATTCAATTATAACAAAGGCACTACACATGAATCAGTTAAGTAAAACATGAGAAGAGAAAAAAATAAAAAAATAGCTCTATTTTCTGTTGCCTACATTGTGGAGGGTGATTTTGCCTCTGACCAGGAAAATGGGGAGGGGGACGATGTTAAAGTGGCATTCATCAGGTGGGAAACTCTAAAATCAGTTTTAGTGGCTTTAGTGACTCACAGCTCAGAATAATTTCTATTGAGAGCTGCAGCAGATTTTCTTTGTGTACAGGCTGAGATCAGCTGACCTGTGCTGCTCTGAGGTTTACTGTGCTCACCTGAATTATGCAAATTCTCTAATTAAGATGAAGGAACTGACCTCCCAGCCCATTGTTTCTTCAGTGGTGCTAAGTTTCAGTCATTATGCAAATGCACTGTTTATAAGGTTGGGGAAACCTGCAGTCAGCTGAGACTGAAGAAGTCACTTGGATGAGTGAGGAAATGTTTCTCCCACTGAAAACGCTACGTCCAGATGAACAGAATCAACGTTTGGAGATTTACTTACCTGGATGATTGAGCATGCATCAAGACGCCCTCACCTGAATTCAACAAAATGTAAGCAGATGTTTCATAAGTCCTCCATAAGACACTATAAGGTTGGTATGAAGGTGGGATTCAGTAAATGAATCTAAGCAACATCTCTGCTACACTTGATGTGATCTAACTCTGACCATGAAACCACAGCCACTGTCCTCTGGTCACACACTTTTACTGTGAATAACCACAGTACTGCAAACTAACCTGTTTATCCTGGACTAACCTGCAGAGTCTTCTCACGCAGTCTTTAAATAGCACAGTTAGTATGCAACAGGTTGTTGTGCAGCACGTTTCAGTACATGAAAAAAACACGCCACACGTAGAGACCCAATATCTAATTTTAAAACATGAGGACTTACATGTAAGCTTTACATTTACCACTGAGCAGTCCTTGCCTTCAATATGACCTCCCTTCTTCCTCTTTCTTTCTCCATCATGGAGTGAAGTTAGGTCTCATTTTTTTTCTCTTCCTGTGAATTACAGCAGCTGGACCTTTAAGCTAGCAACACACTGTGTGACAAACTGTGTTTAATTATGTTTGTTGAGCTGATAGAAACGCTGCATTTAAAATGACCTGCCACTTAAAAAGCATCACTCCATTTATGTTCTTCTAGCTACTCTTTTGTGGGGCTAGCTCGATGTTGAAGGCCTACAACTGCATCTTATGGACGGTGTTGTGCTAACTTTGCCTGTTTTGAAAATGTAAGGAATAGAGAGTACAGATATTTATTTAAAAATGCAGACAGTAAAAGTAAAAAGTTACCCGGAAACAAAATTACTCAAGTAAACTACAGATACCTGAAAATTCTACAGGGCAGTTTGAAGGCCGTTCCAAGATCCAGATCCCTTCCAGATCCAGTGCGTTTGAGGTCACTGACCTGTTGGGTTTTTTTTACCCAACCATGTCCCAAGTTTAAATTGTCTAGCTGCTGACTTCATATACTTAATTATTCCATCCACTTTGTGCACCGTACCAGTATGACTGAGAGCAAAACAGCCCCACATCATGATGCTACAGTTTGAAACAAAGTTGGAAAGCCTTATTCATTTTCCTTCAAACATACCTCTTGTTATTGTAGCCAAGTAGCTCAATCTTTGCCTCATCTGACCATAAAACATTTCTCAAGAAGGCCTTTCCATGTGGGCAGCTGCAAACTTCAGCTGAGCTTGAAGGTGCTGATTTTGGAGCAGGGGCTTCTTTCTTGGTCTCAGTTCGCAATTTTGTACAACTTGCTTCACAATGGACAGTGAATCTGGTGTTCTGGAATTTTCCAGTTTATGGCAGGTTTGAGCCTCGGTGCTTCTTGGGTGGTTTCTCAACATCATAACCAATTCCCTCTGCTCTGGGAGTGACAGTTTGGCTCTTCCTCCAGACCTCGGCAAAGCGGTGACAAATCTAAAAAACTTGTACTTTCAGTTTTTTAAAATGGGTTAAAGTGGGTTAGTGTTAGAATCAGAATCAGAATCAGAATCAGAAAGGGGTTTATTGCCAAATGTTGAGCAGGTTTACAATATTAGGAAATTGCTGCGGTGCTTCAGTGCAAACATAGTGTCATAAATAGCACTTAAATAGACATGAAAAAATAAAAGTAGGGATAAGAATTAAAAGTGCTACGTAGAAAGATATGTGCATGAGCTATACATGAGATATATACATGAGAATAAGAATTAAGAGTGCTACGTTGAAAGATATATACATGAGTGCAGGTGGTGATCAGTGCCAATCATGGAATGATGCAGTGAACACAGCGTAGGGTCATGTGTTAGTAGCGGGAACAGTCATATGGTTATTGTTCATGTGTCCAACAGCAGAGGAGAAGAAACTGTTCTTATGGCGAGAGGTTCTGGTGCGAATGGACCGGAGCCTCCTGCCTGAGGGGAGCAGGTCAAACAGACTGTGTCCAGGGTGAGAAGGGTCAGCTGAGATCCGAGCTGCACGCCGCAGTGTCCTGGAGGTGTACAGGTCCTGCAAAGATGGGAGTCTGCAGCCAATCACCTTCTCAGCAGAGAGCACAACACGCTGCAGTCTCTGTTTGTCCCTGATAGTGGCTCCAGCGTACCACACGGTGATGGAGGAGGTGAGGATGGACTCGATGATTGCAGTGTAGAACTGCATCATCGTCCGTGTTGGCAGGTTGAATTTCTTCAGCTGCCTCAGGAAGTACATCCTCTGCTGGGCTTTCTTAATGACGGAGCATATGCTTGTCATATGCTCATGCTACATGCTGATTGTCCTTTTTTCTGTGAACTCACTGTAAAAAAAAAACAAATTATTGTTACTGTTTATCTGGTACTTAATTACTTTGGTGTAGTATTAATTTTAATGGCAGGAGACTTAATCAATGTGAGGACCTGTAAAATAAAAATCTATGCACTCCTTCACATTTTCCAAACCTGTCCAGTGGACTGGAGTGCAGCCTTTGCTGGGCCGATTCTGGCCCACGAGCCGCATGTTTGACACCGCTAGCATATAGTATATAGGCAGCTCTGAAAAAACATTTTGCTTCAGCTGATTAATGTCATGGTAGATACACTTAAAAAAACAAACAAAAAAAACATCTTCTGTGTTGCTGACAACGGTAACAGAGTGGATGCTAGAGTGGATAATAATCATAGTGGTCAATTGACATGCTCTGCACATTTTTGTGTGCATTTTTAATTTACTGATATTACAACATGTATGTTGTAATATCAGTACATTCAGTACAACAATGTTCAGTACATTCAAATAGTATTCATAGTTTGGTATCTAAATCCTAAAATTTTTGGACAGCGTAAAAGTGTAAATGAAAATAAAACATTCCGGCATGATGGCTGGGCTGTTACAATTCCCATTTCAGCTGGTTCAATTCAGTTCAGTTTTATTAATATAGTCAAAAGGTGTCCAAATAAAGCTACTTTCACTTATTCCCTTGTCACAGCATGAGTTTACCACTGGACACCCCTCCTGGCGTAATCCCAAGGAGGATTTGTGTCTCTGACTAGAACTGAACCAGATACCTTTGTGCTTGCAAAGTCATTGTGTAATTCACTACACTATAGAGCCACATTCAATAATACAGGTTGTCAAATAATTCTGTTTAAAATGTCGCAAAAGCCAGATGTTGCAAGCGGAAAACATGTCTCATACCTTTCAATTGTACATTAAATGCCTAAAATGGTAACATGTAGATGAAATTTAAAAAAAAAAAACAGAATGCAGAGAATGCAAACCCATATTTGATCTATTTTAATACAACATAGAAAACATTAAATATATCAGCTCATTTTAAATAAAATGGCAGCAACAGATCTCAAAAAGCCAGGATGGGAACAACAGAAAGTTGGAAAAGTAAGTAGTAGTAAAAATAATCAGATGATAGAACAAGAACATTTTTCCGTGGGCAGCATGACAACTTCAAATTCAGCCGTGCCCCTTTTCATATAAGACTTGTTTGCAAGCAGCTTGTTAAAATAAATTTGCAGAATAAAGTCAGGGACATTTTAACACTTATGTAAATATGAAAGTGATGGTACATTCAAAACACTAATTATGAACATGAGAATGTTGTGTAGCAGCGGCCGGCATTACATGGAGAATTTGGACAAAATTAATTTAGCATTATTAATTTTATAGAACAATTCAGAATAAATTATTAAATCATGGAAATTAGTTTATTATTTGTCCCGTCCTACCCGAGCCTGCTTGTGCCACAGGATTCTTCCTGTTAAAACTTTTTTCTTTCCCACTGCTGCCGAGTGTTTTTTTCATAGGGTCTTATATGATTGTTGGGATTTTCTCTGTATTATTGTTGGGTCTTCCCCTTACAATATTAAGCACCTTGAGGTGACTGTTGATGTGATTTTGTGCTATGTAAATAAAATTGAATTGAACTGAACTGAATGTATCATGAGAAAATAAACGTGGCAACCTGCAGGGCTCATGGTCCGACCACTGTACCTAAGCAAACTGAAACCAAACAACCTCTGGCTAAGCAGATACCACAACACAGAAGAGCTAACTCATTAGGCCAGGCAGGGAGGAACACTGGTTTCAGCAGGGAGTCAAGGAGGCCATTTATGTAAAAACTGAAAGACCTTCTCTGAATTGAGGAGGGGCCTAAGAGTTCATCTTTCACCATCTTACAATGCTGTGATTGCAGGAATCCCCTGACTCTCTGTGAATGGTACTCAACACCATTGATCAGTGGTCATTGATCGGTGGCCATTGATCAATGGTCACTAATCAGTGGTCATGAAAATTTGCAGAATTATAAGCATAAAACTGACCTCACAGCCTGTTGTTCCTTCAGTGGTCCTACTGTGAGTTGTTATGAAACGTACTGTTTATAAGGTTGGGGAAACCTGAAGTCAGCTGAGAGTGAAAAAGTCACTTGGATGTTTGATGAAATACTTCTCCCACTGAAAACGCTACATCCAGGTGAACAGAATCAACTTTTTGTAGGAACTATTAGATTCTCTCACACATGAAATGACTAAAGCTAAACCTCAGTGGTTAAAGCTTTCAACCTCACACGTATGAAAGGCTGAATACTTTAAGACTTCATCAGTCTGTAGGACTGCATCATCAAGGGCTGCGTCTGAATGCCACAAAGCCTCTGACCAAGCACACTGTATTATAGCAAAGGTCACTTCTTCCTCCCTGCACAAGTGCCTCATACAGTAATTTCTTTTTCAAGCAGCTTCCTTCAGCTTCAGCCAACACAAAAAGAGGTTAATTATTTGTTCAATTATATTCATTTGCTTTTTATGTTGGGTGTGCTAGAGTAGCTGCTAGATAATGCTTGTTATAAAATTTTCAATACAACACTGCATCCTGCAGGTCAAACTGAGCACAACAGCAGCTGCGGACAGACAATCTCGCTTTCCAGGAAGGTCAAAATTTCAAAATCCATCCAGTTTTGTAAGTTAATAATACTGAAACACTTGAGAGAGACACATGAAGTTTTTTGTTGTTTTCTGTTGTTTTGTTTACATCTGTCTGTATGTTAAATTGAATATAAGCTCTTTTTCATGTGTATTCCCTGCTTATCACTTTCAGCTCTAGTTTCTAGGTTTAATCAAAAGCGAAACAGATCAGTGATTGGAGCAGAGGTGACATGTGACTTGTAGCTGCTAATTTATTACCTGGAAGAGTCAACTTCTTTACACCTGGGAGTTCACCGTGAAGGTTAGGCGGGTTCTCGCTCTTGGACTGAAAGCATAAACTTTCTTCTTTTTTTTAAAAGTTTTTCTGGATTTTTAAAAATTCTCTTTTATAATCGACGATGGACAGGCAGCTTGTATGGGGAAAGCTGTTTCTGATACTCACAGGTACGCTTTATGCTTTATGTTTTTTCACTTCTGTCAAAACCATTGCCACACCTTTATGGTATTATCGCCTGTGTTAATCATTAACCCAACTTCTTGCTACTCACCTGGAACAGGATATCGTTTTACTCAAAGGAGACATTCAGATTTTTCTTTTCGACAGCTGCCTTGAAATAAATGTAAAAGTTTGAGTTGGTCATATTCATGAAACTAGTTTTTAAAGTGATCATTAAAGAAGCACAAGAAACTAAAAGACACTGGTCATTCCTTTTTATTCCAGTGCTGTCCTGCTGCAAGAGTCTTCAGGTGTCCATTCCAAAAGATGAATATGAGGCTGAAAAAGGAGGCAGCATTGACTTGACCTGCTCCTGGGTCCCTGCAAATCCCTCATTGACCGACTATGTACTCACATGGGAAGTCTTCCCAGAAATTACTGGAGACCCAATGGTAAGAAGGGAAATTACTGCACTAAATACTAAATATATGTTTATGTAGACCCTTACTGATTTTACTCAAGATTCCGGGCTGTTTTGGGATTATAGTATTAATATAATATAATATAATATAGCATATAGTATAGTCTTAAATATGCTATAGTCCTAAAACAGTTACAGTTTTAATAAAATAGAATTTCTATGAAAAGAAAAGTGTGTTCTACACTTTACTTGAATGTAACATGGTTCCTTCCTACTAATATTGTAATGATTTTGTCCCAGTGGATAACGAACAGGTGAATGACTCATGTATGGTTTCATGTGTATAAACTACTCCTTCACCTATCAGATAACCCAGAAACAGGATTAAGTCTACATACAGCTTTTATTTGCCCAAGCTGGTAGTTTCTAGTTCCAGGTTGTTCCTAAAACAGTGCGTTTGACCTGTATAGAATAAAATCATACATATGCCTCATTTGCATGCCGTAAAGGGCTTTACGGGCTGTTCTGCATGCAACCCACTGTGTTTTGTAATATTTACAAATATTACTTCCATAATTAAACTAAGCAGATATCTTATGCTTGTTTTTATTTTTCTCAAGAAACGTGTGGCTACTGCATGGTATGGCAAACCGGTTGAAATTTCCCCAGCTTATGAAGGCAGAGCATCCTTGGACGTTGACCCTAACACTCGAGTGAGCACACTGCATTTAACACAGCTCACCATGCAGGAAAACCGCCATTTCCAGTGCAGTGTCCTTATATATGGTGACGATGATGGAACAACTGGTACCACCACCTCCCTTGTGGTCCTGGGTGAGAATTAGCAAACTGATAGATTAGCCTCTTACACTCCAAAATACAATCTCAGAAATGACGTAAAATCAAAACTGTTGTTTATACTAACTGTTTTTATCTTGTAGTCCCTCCCTCTCCACCAATCTGCAAGCTTCAGGGAAGTGCAGAATATTTTCAAAATGTTACACTCACCTGTTTGTCTGAGGAGGCATCCCCAGCACCCACCTACGACTGGAAGAGCTTTAGCGTCGACAACAGTCCCAGACAATTTCCACCTAAAGCAACTCAAAGTATGCTCTTCTACTAGCAATATGTCACTTTCAAGTGCTCTGTGTAAATACAGCAGATTGGAAAAAAAGGCATTACTCGGCACTGTTTCAGCTAATCTTTGTCATTATTTTTCAGAGGATGGAGTCCTATCTCTCTTCAATATAACAAGGGAGACATCTGGGTACTATATTTGCACATCACAAAATCGAATTGGTTCTGCCAGCTGCAACTTTACTTTGGCTGTGATGCCTGGTGAGCATTCCAACTTCTTTTAATTCAGTTTTGCAGTTTACACTTATCTTCATTTACACCAGCTGCAACAGTTGACTGTTTTGGAACAATGTTTCTTACAAACTCATTGTAGATACCAAGATGACATCTTAGTTGCAAATGTAGTATTTACCTTCTAAATATGGGAGTGTGGGGGCTGGGGATTGTTATGTAGAGCTGAGTTGACATTTTTGGTTATTACCTCAAAATTCAGACACATATAATTCGAACAGAAATAAATAAGTCAGAATTTCACGATACCTAGTTAGCTGAAATTGCGAGATACTAACCCCGAAATGCTGATATATGACAAAATAAACAAAACCAAAATGGAAGCGCTTTAAGCCTGCATTCTTTTTAATGGCCACCAGGGGGCAATAGCTGTGGTTAATAAAAATCTTCAGGTCCTATTGAGGTCTATGAGAAAGCAGCTTTTCGCTTGACCTTTGTAAACACTTTCCTGATGTGTTCATGGTCTCGGTCACTCATTTTGGATCATATTAAAGAAAACATTGAGCCATTTTGTAAACTTTGTCCAGTCTTAGTTTCAAAGAGTCTTAGTTTTTTGGGGGTACGTTCATTGGCTAACAGGTTGTGGTTGACAAGCCATCACAGTGAGTGCAGAGTTCTCATTTCATTATAAAAAGAGGCAGCTTGTCTGAGGACTGCTGCCATATTGACATATTGGTCAGCATTTTATTATTTTACCATGACCATGTGATTTAAATTGCCTGACATAATAATTTAAATAATTGCAATTGAAATTCACCTTCTCCAAAACATAACTTGACAACCAGCAACAGCTCAAAGTTAAGCTTTAAACCCTGGATGAAAGGTTTAACCCTGACTTAACTATATTAACTTACTTTTTCTCCAGCCAGCATGAAAATTGGGTCCACAGCAGCTATAATAGGAGGAGTCCTCGCAGGGCTCCTGGTGGTGGGGATTCTCATCTTCTGTCTTTGTCGGAGAAGGAGCAAGAAGAATAAATATCCTGAGGGGTATGTACTGTGTGTTCTGGATTTTTCTGTCATTGTAAATTGTTTTAAACAATTTTTGATTAAAACAATTATTGAAAGTATCTCAGTCAATCAACCATCCAGCTCCTTCATGTGTTTGTCTCCTAGTTCCCCTGAAGAAATGAGGTATTACGACCAAGATGCTGCCGAAGGTGAAGAACCATACTCAGACAACAAGTCAAACAGCGAGAAGAAACAGGCCAGCCAGAATGAGGATAATGATGTGGCACCTCAAAATATTTCCAGAGTCGAAGAAGTTGTGCAGAAGTTTGCAGATGATCAGTACAGTTACAATAGCAGCAAAGAAAGGTATGAAGGCAAGGGCAGTGATATAGACTCTCACCGGTACCAGGACGACCAGCGTGACCATTATGGTGGTAACCGGGATCGTCTTGATGATCAACGCGAACGTTACGGTGGTAGTAGAGATCGCCTCGAGGATCAACGTAATCGTTACGGTGGTAGTCGAGATCGCCTCGATGAACAGCGCGATCGTTACGGTGGTAGCCGGGATCGCCTTGATGATCACCGCGAACGTTACGGTGGTAGCCGGGATCGCCTTGATGATCAACGTGAACGCTATGGTGGAAGTCGTGATCGGCTTGATGATCAACGTGAACGCTATGGTGGAAGTCGTGATCGGCTTGATGATCAACGTGAACGCTATGGTGGAAGTCGCGATCGCCTTGATGATCGCCGTGACAATTATCGTGGTAGCCGAGATCGCCTTGACGATTACAGTCGACATGACCGCGGTGATCGCTATGGTGGTAGCCGAGATCGACTTGATTACAGTGACAGAAACCAGTAAAAATCTTTTACTGCATAAGTGAAACCTGCAAAATGAATTAATGTCTTTTGCCTTGTCCCCCTCCCCTCAGCCCCAGCTGGTTTCTTCCTATTAGAAGGGAGTTTTTCCTTCCCACTGTCGCTAAAGTCCTTTTTCATAGGGGGTAATCTGATTGTTGGATTTTCTCTGTATTATTGTAAGGTCTTTACCCTACAATGTTAAGCGCCTTGAGAAGACTGTTGTTGTGATTTGGCGAAATTTCAATAAAATAAAACTGAATTGAATGCATCATGAGAAAATAGAAATAGCAACCTGGAAAGCTCACAAAACATGTACAAACTCCGAAACACGTACAAACTCCGAAGCACGTACAAATTCTAAAGCACGTACAAATTCCGAAGAATGTGGAAACTCCAAAGCATGCACAAACTCCAAAACAAATGCAAACTCCAAAACACAACGGAAGTGCTCCAGGACGCTAGGGGCAGTGTTAAGCTTCTCTATGAGCAAAGCACACTGACTGTTAGCTAACGTCAGATTTGACTCCACCATAAACCAAGCATTCATAATTAAAAAGAAATCAAACAAACAACAGTTTGCACATTACCTTTCCTATAAAGCGTGGTTGTTCTATTCTTGCAGGTGTGTTTATCCTATCCAACTCCATGTGTTTGCAACAAACTTGCCGTTTATTTTGCAAATCAAGCTCAACACTGCCCCTAGCGTCCTGGAGCACTTCCGTTGTGTTTAGGAGTTTGCATTTCTTTGGGAGTTTGCATTTCTTTGGGAGTTTTTACGTGCTTTTTGGAGTTTGTATGTGCTTTTTGGAGTTTGTACGTGCTTTGGAGTTTGTACGTGTTTTGGAGTTTATACGTGCTTTGGAGTTTATACGTGCTTTGGAGTTTGTACGCGTTTTGGAGTTTGTACGTGTTTTGGAGTTTGTACGTGCTTTGGAGTTTGCACGTGTTTTGGAGTTTGTACGTGTTTTGGAGTTTGTACGTGCTTTGGAGTTTGTACGTGTTTTGGAGTTTATACGTGCTTTGGAGTTTATACGTGCTTTGGAGTTTATACGTGCTTTGGAGTTTATACGTGCTTTGGAGTTTGTACGCGTTTTGGAGTTTGTACGTGTTTTGGAGTTTGCACGTGGTTTGGAGTTTGCACGTGTTTTGGAGTTTTTTACGTGTTTTGAAGTTTGTACGTGCTTTGGAGTTTGAGCGTGCTACCACCATAGGTATTTGAGCCAACTCAACATACATTACACTGATGGAACTCATTAAGTTGAATTTTGATTGCTACAAAACTGCCCAAAAGTCTTGAATGACCCCTTGTTCTCCACCTGAAGGGAGAGAGTATGTAATCGAGTTCGCTTGTCTGTTTGTCTCCTTGTTAGCAGTCTATTGCCAAAGTTGTAAAGATATAATCTTTTTTTTATGGATCATCTTCAAACTTCGCAACAATATACTAGGCCAACAAAAAGCACCTAACTCACAGATTAATCCAAAGGGAAAATTATAAATGGATTGTTTAACACCTTTCTACTCATCGGAGCAAGTGCTTTTTTACTACAAGTTTCATTAACACACATTCATGAATGTTAGAAACAGCGATTTCTAACATTTACCCATATTTACTCAAATTCCAATGGATACATCAGAGGCAACTGAAAGAGTCGGGAAGAGTCAGGTATGGATCCATTGTCCCTCTAATCAGTAGATGACTAATTCCATCATCTGAGCCACAGCCGCCCCAGTGTGTTGGCTGCAGGCAACTTAGCAAAGAGCCAATTTGAAATTGCATCTTTGGGCACTTTGTTACTACCAGGCTGTAAAAAAAAAAAAAAAAGAAAAGAAAAAGAAAACATAATTTGATTCCATTAGTTTTCTGTATTAACTGTAACTTTAGACCTTACTGCTAACTCCGTGACCGAACAAATTTCAGTAAGTTTGTTTTACACAACTTTGCTGTAATACACCATCACATGATCAGATTTTCTTGAAGGACATTGGTTTGCTGTGAACATGGCCTATATAACAAATGTATTAGTGTTAATTTTCACAAAAAGTTTGATTAATCCTTGAATCCCATGTTCAAATTTATCATAAATGTTAGTTTGTTGTTATTGATACATTTACTGCCATTATTGGTCAGTTCGTGCATTTTTTTACTTTCTTTTCACAATGCAAAATGTGTTCTTTTTGTATTTTTGAGTTCAGCTCCTTTTTATGCTTGAGATGAAAGTGTATGCTGTTAGCTATTTTTCTAACAAAAATTACTAATTTGTTATTTCTTCTTGTTCATTATTTTAAACTAAAAAGGCTGTTTTATGGTGTTATATGAAACCAAAAAATTGTGATTCGACTGTTTTGTTCAACTCTTGTATTGTGTCAGAAAATAAAATCATTAGCAAACTATATACTGTGGGATGGCTTTTTTTGTTCACAAATTGAGCTTGTGCATCTTAATATTACATGTGTTTATGCAACACTAAATAAAATCAAGTATACACAGAAAACATTGATATTGTGTACCGTACTTCCTTATCGCATATGTCCGGCCCTGCCGAGTAGTTGGTTAAAAAAAGGTTTATTTCTCAAGGCTTTGTGTGTACACATAATAGCTCATAGCTATAAAAGCTATTTTAAACCAAAGCAAAAATACTGACCAGGTCTTTCAGCTACAGCATCCTGTGATGCTGGAGATCAATGTGACTCTCTAGACCCTATTGTATTCACACATTCAAAGTTGAGTCATTTTATTGCTTCATCTGCCTTTGTTGGGCTTAAGAAACCAAGTGATTTGTATGGTGGGTCTAACGGTGTTGCCAGTGACATAATTCTCATTCTTTGGACTTTTTGTGATTATTTCTGTCCTGGATGCATTTGCATTTTGCCGTCATCTGCCGTGATCAGTATTTTGATCAATAAATAAACAAATAAATTAATAAACAATATCCATATCTCCCCTCCAGAAATGTTGCAGACCACACCAGATCACACCAAACCACACCGTTTTCCTTCAGCGGCACACAAACTGAAATCAGGTGACTGTTGTGGAAGTTTGCAGGAAGAAGAAACATAAAGGTTTGATGTTTTTTTCTTTCTATCCACATAGTGTTCAGATAACTAAAGAACTTTTGAAATGGAAAAAAGACATAATGGTAACTGTAATGTAATTACTTAATTTAGTACAATAACAGTTACATTATTGCATTACTGAAAAATATAAGGCGATTACAGTAATGTGATTAACATCCAATACTATGCACTAAAAGTAGTTCTTCAACTTGCTTTGGTAAATTCTGATCAACATGATTAAGCCTTTGCTTTAGGTTTGATAACTTAAGCATTGAAAAACTGTCAATCTGATGTCAAATCTGACGTTAAATAGGTGATACAAACTTGCTTTTGCAAGTACCATTGTAATGTGTATATAATCGAACTGAGATTCTCTAAGGTGAAAAGGGTTGAATATGTTTGCAAGCAGCATATTCCATTAATCTTAATTGTAGGGCACTGCATGTATTATGATTGGGGCTGAGCCACCATAAAAGTTTGAGCCTAGAATCGCCCCTGCAGACACTTCTAATCAACCTAATGCAGGAGCCAAAATTATCCTGCAACCGAGACACTTATGACATACGCTGTTTTTGTGCCGAAATTTTAGGCTGAAGTTGTCTGAGAGCGGTGCAGTGTTTGTGCTGAGCCTCACCTCCCTGAGAAGTGGTACAGTCCCGTTAGACGCAGTCCGAGTCCGGTCTGCAGCAGACGCAGTTAGCGGAAAACGACATGACCAACAAACGGTTAAACTACTCGTTAGTATAAAAACGGACAATATAATGAACGTTTACCGGCTGGCTATTTTTTTGGGAGCCTCAGGTAGGTCTTACCTTATAAAGTAAAACGTTAAAATGTGTTTTCTTTACGGCTAAAGCGCAGCAGGTTGATCCCATGTAAACTCGGTGCTTATCCCAGACCCAGGGGCTACACGGGACTCAGTAAAGGCTTCTTTTTGTTTTATTTGAGTGAATAAAGAGAAATAGATTCTCAGTTACAGCGATGGTTTGCTCCATTAACATTTATAGAGCAACCCAAGTAATTATTTTCTGGTATTTAATGCTGTTTCGATCGTATGTTGTGGTCCTAAGATGTTTTACTGATTTGTGGGTTATAGCTTTGCTATTACAGGCACTTCTTTGTGCTGTGGTGTTTTTTATAAAAGTACTTTTTTGGAGTACAATAATAAATACTACATGTATTTTAGCTATTTTCAGGTAGATGTGCTTGAAAAAAGGCACTTCTGTTTGTTTTCGGAATCTAAAATACAAGAAAATGATGCATGTCTTTGTTATTTATATTAAGAAACTCATCTGAGTTATAGAATAACACAAGTGATCTGTTTCACTATCACTTTATTAGTCAGACCGATTAGTTATACAAAATGTAAATATAAGGCCACTATATAATTTATATATATAAGTGTGTATATTTAAGGGTACCAAAAAAACAGGAAGGCTGGAAATGTACTGATGATGGTGCATCTGTGAAGAATGCGCTCTTCACGTCACTTGTTGTGAACATTGTGAGTGTTTTGTGAAACTGCAGTGGCTATATTCATCCTTATCACTTTTTGTTGGGCTAATGAGTCAATGTGAAGGAATGTATTGCAAAGTAAAGGCAGGAAATGTGACAGCTTTGGAGAGGAAAAGTCTGACTGCTCAGGAAACGTGCTGCTTCCAAGAGCAGGGCTTTGACCTGGGAAACATTTGCGACCACATACTGTGCTCACCCCGGTTTAAACTGGCATCTAATCTTTAATTGAGGCCTTTATGTTCCTTTATGTGTTGAGGCCTTTCCACTGTATGCAGGTGGTGAGGGTGTGACTGTCTGCTGCCTCTGAAACCCAGTCATTAACCTACAGTGAGTCACGGCAGACAGTAAACATTGGTTAACAGGTGTAATCATGATGCATGTCAGCAGTTACAGCAGTCCTCACTCCTCTCACCTCAAACTCATGATATTCATGAATTCCAGTTCATGGGCTAACAGTTTGATTTAAATCTCTTGTGCTTAATTGGTTTGTTCACATCCAGCTGGAGGAAGGCCTGACACTCTCATTGGCTGGGAGTCTTCGACCTCCTCCCCCTCTCAGTTGCTCAAGTGGGACAGGAGAGGGGAAGCCCTAACAATGGACTGGTCCATGAAAAAAAGAAATACAGGGAAGACCACAGCTTTCTGTGGCAGGAATTTAGGAGCTTGGTGACCCTTCCTCCTGTTTGTGCAGTTAAAGTGTATCAGAGGAAGAAGTAAGCTGATGACGTCGACCAGCTGGCCTCAACTTAATGTTAAAAACACAAAGCTGACAAAGCTTCAGCATGCTGATTAGTCATTTAATGGAGAAGTTGACTAAGATGTAATCAGTGTCATATCCGTAACTCTTTGTTTCAGTTTATTTTTAGCTCCATGTTAGTGCATTTGGAGAAAACCAGGAAAATTTATGACTAACTAATAAATTAGTTATTAAAATTATTGTTGATTTTTTTTTCTGTTGATTTATTCATTCTGGTTTAAGCTTCTAAATGGAAAGATTTGCTGCTTATATACCAATATTTTTCTGGCTTCATGGTAGGGCTGCACGATTTTGCATAAAATGAGAATCACGATTTTTTGGCTTAGAATTGAGATCACGATTCTCTTTTCCAGTATAAATATTTATTGCACTTATTAACTGCACATCAACTTCGTAACAGTTGAAACTGAACATAAAAACAATAAATAAACATAAAAACAACAAATGTCTCACGTTTTGTTGTTGCCGCAAAATGTTGTACTGCTTGAAATTCCGTCTCCACCGTTGCTCGACGCTGCGTGTATAGAGCAGGTAGTGAAACAATAGAAAAATAGTTGCGGGACGGCACTGTGTAGCGTTTGTCTAGGGTGTTGATCATTTTCCTAAATCCCTTGTTTTGCACAGTGTTGATGGGAGCCATATCTTTGGTCAGGTGATAAGTAATAGCCTCCGTAATTTCTTTGTGCCTGCGGGAGTTCGACGTGTATAGGGAAGCGCTGTATAAGGTTCCCGTTATTGATGTTTGGGTGGTTGACCGGGACGGATTTTCTCCTGTTACTTTCTCGTCATCCCTGACTTGTTCTCCGTTGTTTTTTCCCTGCTAATTTTAGTATCACACAGCACAGCTTCTGTATCACGTGGTATAAGGCTCCGCCCTTGTCATTTGTTGAGCAGGAAGAGTGAGCGCTTGTTTTCATGCAGATTACATCCCGGATCAAAATGCGGTACAATCGTGGTCGTCGTCTTTTTTTTCTTTTTTTTTTTAAGTATGAATCGAGATCGCGATTTTCTAACGATTAATCGTGCAGCCCTACTTCATGGTGTAGTCGTTTACACATTTACTCAACAATTGAAAGATCCCGTGACCCAAATCCCTCTGGGATTGTGTAAGGAAAGGCATCTGGTGTAAAAGAAATGTGCCAGATCAAATATGTGGCAACTCCTTATTAACAAGGCAGCAACTGAAAGCAACTACTTCTTATTCTTAATTGAATTTCTTTGAGTTTTGGATTGTTGGACATGTCAGAAAAAAAGAAAACACAGCAGCTTGACTTTATAACCCTTTTCCTGGGATTCACAGACAAAATCAATTACTCGGATAACACATCCTTTTCAAAGAATGTGGTGTAGATCCACACCCAAATGCAATGAGCTCTTTCTTTCCTCCACCTCACCAATTTTTCTGGAATTAAGCCTGGTAGTTTTTGCGTAATCCCGCTGACATACAGACAGACAAATAAAAGCCCAGCAGTGATGACATTCCTCTACCTTGGGTCTCCCTTCTGGGGGAAGAATAGTTATTCGCAGTCCTAACTGTTGCCTGGAAATAGGGAATCTTGATGTCTTTTCAGAAGAATGCTGTAGAGGTGCTCATTTGAGATAAATGTCTAAACACAGTGTGTATTCTCCTCTTACTGACCCTGGGAGATGCAGGCTGGAGGACTTGGTTTTGTTTTGATTTCCTGTCTTCTGGGGCATGTTTAGAGTTGAGTTCCTGCCCCACCTAGAGCTAATATGACTACCAGAAAATCCCCATCAGACTGCTCCACCCCCCTCCTTCTATGATGACAACCCCCTGCCTCTCCCTAGATCTCCCCAGCCCCCCACGCACACTGGAATTTAACCTTCCTGACCCCAGCACTGAACAATAGCGGACCCCCACACACTTAATCTCTCCTCCTGTCTTTCTTTTGGTTTTGATATGATGATAATGACAGTTTCTCTGAAGTACAGAGTCATCATCAGTCATCTGTACAGATAAAGATGAGATGCAGCTGCTGCTCTGCTCATAAAGTTGCCACTTTCATCATTTTACTGTTTTCAAACTTTTCTTATCTAGACTCACCTGCTAGTTTATCACCTTCCGCTAGTTATGCAGTCTTTTCCTTCACCTGAAGTTTGATGACAGAGAGCAAATTATTACAGAGTCGGCTTCAGAGCATGTGAAATGGACAGGCAGCTGACGTGCAGTGTCCACAAAACACAGGTTATAAACTGAAATTCACAGTAAGATGCATTATATGTGTATTTAAAAGAGTGCTACAGGAGGCAATAAACTCATCCTCTGAAAACCTAGACAGGCTACACAGTTTAAGGATAGATAAGCTAATTCATTATTCATCATGATTCATCCATCCATCCATCTTTTTCAGCCAATTAAGGCTTACAAGAGGGTGGGACCCTATCCCAGCTCCAATGGGGCGAGGGGTGCAATTGCCAGTTTATCACAGGACTAGCACAGAGACAGACCATTTGCACTCCCACTCACATCTTCTTCATGATCTAGTATCCATGATTACAAGCAAACTAGCTTCACGTGCTGATCGTTCCAAAGACACTTCCCAAAGTTTCACTTGCATAGACCCATGCACTCCAAAATCAGCACCCTTAGCTGTACTACTTACTGAGATTGCTGCCAAAGCAGAGACTGTTCAGAGAATAATTAACTTGAGCTTGAGCTGCAATAACTGACTAGAAAGAAGTCAGTTGAGGGGGGCAGAGTGACCCCACCCCCAATAACACAAAGGTCACATTATCATTTAACACCAACAAAGCTGCAGCCTTCAAAATGACCAAGTAGTGGACAGTAAAGCTGTCTAATATAGCTCATTAAGATTTAAAGGTAAGTTTTGTTAAAGACTGTAGTTTAGCTGTAGTTAAAAAGTTAATAATAAAATCGCAACTAAGTAGTGGTGTAAAGCCTAATCAGATCTTTGACTTACTAACCAAGTAAAATTGATGCAAATCAGTTCTGACATTAAACATATTGGCTCCTCTCATTGTTGTTACATAATTTATTGATTAACAAATATGTTAAAGGTTTAATTTTGTTTAAATGGGACGGATTTTAATGCTTGTAGTGTGTTTTCAGATCTGGCGCTTATATTGGTTGGACTAAAAAATGAGTCTGTAAACTCTGTATTTCATTCTGCAGAATAGGTGGAACTGACTTGCTTAAGTTAGCATCGTGCATATTTACCATTTGCATGACTTAATAGTCAAACTGAACTGATATGTCCATTTTTAGTAGATTAACAAAAGCACCTGTGCTTTATTCTTTTTGCTTGTATGTGTCCATCAGTGTGCGTGTGTGACAGTGTGCATGTCTCAGTGCAGAAGGAAAAGCAGTATGCAATCCTCTTCCAGTCCGTGGTCCTCTCGTGTCAGTACCAGACGTCCTCCGTCCAGCTCCCGGTGGTGCAGTGGTGGTACAAGTCCTACTGTCGAGACCACATGCAGGAGTCCTTCTCCCTTTCGGAGACCCTGGGCATCAAGACCTCAGCGCTGGGACCCAAGTCCCACCTGGAGTGCTCTGACAACACCCGCACAGTTCGGGTAGTGGCATCGTCCCAGGGAGCCTCCATGACGCTGGCTGAGCACTACAAAGGCAGAGACATCAGCATCATAAACAGTAATGTCGCCACTTTTATCCTCAGTGAAATAAGGTGAAAGACTCTGCAGCTGTTTGATCGTCACACATGAGTCAGAGCTGACGGGGTTTTTTATAAATAAATCTCTTCTGCTCCAGTCCTACAAGAATGGCGGTACCACACAGAGGCCCCCGCCCTCGCGCCCATTCATATGTGGGCTTCTTATCAGGACAAAACACGTCTGCCATTTAAATGTGTCCACAACGGCCTCCTGTTGTCACAAAATCCAATAACAATAAAGGCCAAAGGAAATACATGTAGGCCGATAATGACTTTCTTTATGTTTGGCAGTATTTTTTTCATTACTGACATTAAAAACAAACAACTGACTTCGGGACCCTTAACAAATTTTCTTCACATCCAGATAGTTTGTGGTGTTTTGTTAAGAACATGACTTACATTTCCTCGCATTTCAACTGAACATGTTTTTGTCAAGACATGACATTCTCCCTCCCCTTTTTCAGTATTGAGTCCAAACGTGAATTACAGATTTTGGATCTTTAGATGAATTCAGACTTTTTGATTTATAATTCTAACAAAGAGACAAGCATAACCGGGAAAATACTCTCACTTCCCACTGAACAATCAATAGCATGTCATCGATCTTAAAAGAGTTCCAGTTCATAGTCCTCAAATTTTGGGCCACAGTCTTATTGGGTGGCGTCAGTGTTAAATGATTCCGCTTGAATTTTAAAAATGCAGCATTAAAAAGTTTGCTTTGTGAACACGTTGTGCCATTTGACATATTAATATTTGTAAATATGTAGAAATATAATCTTTGTCCTTGTTTTGTAATCTGTGCAGAAGCAGACCTGCGTATTGGGGAGCTGCAGTGGGGCGACAGCGGGGTGTATTTCTGCAAAGTTGTGATCGCTGATGATCTGGAGGGGAAGAACGAGGATCGGGTGGAATTACTGGTGCTTGGTAAGCATGCGAGAAAGTTAACCTATATTTTTCTATTTGTTTGTTTGTTTGGGAGTTTTTTCCTGCGCGTTGTTGGTAAAGGTTTTAGAAGTGGTCTCTTAATTGTGCTGCATTCCCGAGTGCCCTTACTACGGTTTCCATGGAAACAGCTAAATGGTGTTTCCCTCTTTACATGCCCTCGATCCTCTGTAACGGACTCTATTCTTTAGCCGGTCGCACGCTTTAGAGAGCCGCTGTGGAGCCGTTACATCTCAGGTCAGTTACACAGTATGTCAGGAGGCTCAAAGACTGCAGGGGAGCTTCAGCTGAACAACAGCGAGCGTGTTTGTCTGTGTGGCGTTTGCTCATTGGGGAGTATCACTGGTTAATCATTATACATACCTCCCAAATCTTCACTAAACTGCCAACACTTCAGCACTAAGATCAGAGAGTCATGACTTACTGTAAATCTTGAAGTAGCATTTTCACTACGTAAGATTGTCTTTTTGTTTAACCCAGACTATAAGATGTTGAACTTGGTAATATGTATTTTCAGACCAAACAAGAGCTTGTTAACGGTCCCCCTCCAAGCATTGATGTATTCAATACAGTTAGATGAAAATATTCCCTTCATATCAGCAAAAGCTGAGCCTTTTGCCTCAATTAGCATGTACAGTGTGGGATATGTAAATTAATCCCTCCCCTTTCCTGCTGTCCCTCCCCTTCCTATCCCTTTACTTTTTCAAGCTTTACTTAGTAGTTCTCACACACAATGCCAAAATATCTGGAGGCTGCTGTTTTGGTGGAGCGTTCAAAGCCCTTTAAAAAATCCACAGTAGGTTGTGCTCATGGGACAACAGCTAAGTGCTAACTGCCAACACAAATCATTCAGATGAATTAGCGCTCACTTTTACTGCTTATAGTAACAGTAATGTTAACTTCACTCGTCCTGTCTCTCTGCTCCTTTGCTCTGCATGTGTCTGTTTCACCATCACACACAAGGAGCTAAAAGGCAAACACACAGAGTGAAACATAGAGCAGATGATGGCAGTAGAAGTCGTGCACATGTAGACATGCACATGTAGATATGAGGATATTATCGAACAACTAATAATAGCATCCTTCTTTTGTTGGATAAACTTCCCAACTGTGACATCAGAGAGATTAGCCAACTCTTCCTGGTTGATAGGATTGGTTTCTTTGGTCTGTTGCCTATGAACCCTGACTGTGTGAATGAATATATCTGAAGCAACATTCCAGATACCTTGGAACTGGAATACAGGAAGTCGGGAGTGATGTCACTCCTGAGTTAGCAAGTTCCAGAAAAAGCCAGGGAAAACAGGATTGTTAGCTCAGGGTTGATGGGACTGCTCCGACTTTCTGAGGTGAGGAGGTGTTCCAGATTCAAATTCCGACTGGTAACTTTGGAATTCCAACTTCTGACTTATACAGGAACACAGCATACTGCTTCGATGTTGCTGTTGCGCTGCACTTCCAGGATCAAAAAGTCTACTTGGTTGTTTGTTTTGCTTGTGATATGAAATAAATACGACTAAAACACTTAAAAAAATAACTGATGGTGTGATCTGTTAGTTACTTTTCTCCCTTTATGTTAGGCCAGCCTGATGCTTATGAAGTCTGCTTATTCATGTAGCCCTCTTTAGTTTAGCACTAATCTGATTACAGTCTTCTCCCAGGAGAGAAGAAGGGGCTTAAACGTGTGAGAATAACAAGACTCATTTGGCTTTAGTGCTGAACTTCTTAGCTTGTGCATGTTGTAATTTTGAAGTTAGAATTAGAAAGTGTGTAAAACTTTTTCTGTGCCAAACTGGTTGTTTTTAAAAGTTTCTGGTACTTATATTCAACTTTCTTCACCAGCGTTACTACAAAACTGCTGCTTGGCTCTAACTCCATATTTAGGCTACAGTTCAAATATGAAAGCACATGATCAAAAAAACATTCTTTGCGTGTTCTTTTGCTCACCAGCACCTTGAACGCTGATAACATTTACTCAGTTCTCTTTCACACTCACTCCCCTTCCCTCCCTTTTGCCTTGCAAAATCTTCTCATGCACTCCTCCATTTCCAGTGTTGGGAAGGTTACTTTTAAAATGTATTCCATTACAGAATACAGAATACATGCCCCAAAATGTATTCTGTAACGTATTCCGTTACGTTACTCAATGACAGTAACGTATTCTGAATACTTTGGATTGCTTAATATATTATCATGCTTTTTACAACAACGTGAATGTACTATTGCTGTGTGATTTATTACTATTACTGAAGGTCCGCGACTCCGAACTGTAGTAAAGGGACCTCTGACTAATACGGCAGGGTCCCTGTCGGCTCGTAGCCGAAAAATAGCTTTACTTTGTTGTGTGGGTCAACTTTCTTGCGAGAGACAGAGAGAGGCGTTGAAAGACTGCTCCAACGGAACTTATTGTTTTCGGAGGAAAACACGAACACGGTGTACAGTCGAGTCTTAATAGCTTACTTACAACTGGGCTCGTCAGGCACTCTTCTTGGCTGCAGTGGTTATTATTATATTTACATGCTTCCAGCTCCCGTTTTTCCTCGATGACAACTCGTACCTTTCCACTCCCCTTTTTCTCCCTCCTCGCGCTCACAGACCCATAACGTGTATGGCAGTGCATTCTCCCTGCAACACGGACTACACTGCCCATGATGCTACATTCTTGTAGCATTCTGCCTGTTAGCTTAGCACAACAACAACGAAAATGCGCTCTCTCACCCAAGAAACACACAGTCGCAGAGAGAGAGAGAGAGAGCGTCGCCCTGTAACCATGGCAACCGTAACGCTGCCGCCTGGAACAAAAGAACGTAGCTGTCAAACAAAACCCAAACAGTCCTGACCCGCGACAATATGAAACAGGAAAGTACTGCAGTGTAATCCATTTATTTCAACAAAGTAACTGTATTCTGAATACCACCCTTTTAAACTGTAACTGTAACGGAATACAGTTACTCATATTTTGTATTTTAAATACGTAACGGCGGTACATGTATTCCGTTACTCCCCAACACTGTCCATTTCTTACTCGTCGACCTCCCCTCCCTCTCGGAGCTGCACAGCTCCTCAGCTCTCTCAGGTTACAGATGGTATGCAGTCAAGTGAGGCAGGGCCAAGGTAGCAAGGCTGTTTTTTTCCCCACTCCTTAATAAGCGCTTACTCAGCACACTCTGCAGCCTCAGTACCAGGGGTTGTTTAGTCTACCAGTGTTGCCATGTCAGACAGTAACCAGTCTTTACTGTAATCAGGGTTTTCAGACCTCATAATAAGCACATTAAAAACATCCGTAGCTGACTCCTGCACACCTGTTGCTGATCCCTTTCTGTATTCAGCGAGTAATTTCCTTGAATTTTTGTTCTGATTTTGACCTTTATGTCATACATATTGAGCACAACAGGCACATTGTTTCACAGCAGCGCGACTTGCATGACCTTGTTTTGACGAGCTTGCGCGGTAAATTGTTGTCCTGGTGCCATCAGTGTCCCAGTTTCCAAACCTCCCTGTCTGTTGCCTCTCACGTCTCAGTTGCTTGCATGTGTTTGGGTGTCTGCATGCATGTAAAATGATTAACAGCATTCAGTTAACAGTGTGCAGTTTTAATGTTAATGCTGAGACACGTCGACTGTGCATGGCATCAAAGAAAAAGGCTTTAATAGTTTTTTTTAAGTTTTACTTTATTTTATTTAGCTTTTTTGTGTGTTTAGTTCCCTCTGTGTTTCCCTATCTGTTGTCTTGATGCATGCTCAATCATCCAGGTAAGTAAATCCCAAAAGGTTGATTCTGTTCATCTGGACGTAGCGTTTTCAGTGGGAGAAACGTTTCCTCACTCATCCAAGTGACTTCTTCCGTCTCAGCTGACTTCAGGTTTCCCCAACCTTATAAACAGTACATTTGCACAATAACTGGGCCTTGTTTCAGTTATTGTGCAAATTTACTGTTATTGTGCAGATGAAGAGAATCAACCTTTTGGGATCCCTATCTGTTGCTCCCTCTGTCTCATCTTTCTGGTTAGTGCCTTTGCCCTCCTGTGCTCCCTTTCATCTGACATCTTGTTAGTGTTAGTTTTTGTGTTGCAGTGTAATTGTCTCTTGTGTTTTTTCCTGATTTCTTTGAAGGTTGGTTTTCTTTCATGTCAGGTTTTACTGGCTCCTTTGTGATTATCCTGATTGTCTTTACCCCTGTCTTGTTCCAATCAGCCCCCAGTGTATAAATAGTCCTGTCTTCCTTTGTATTTGCTATAATCACCTTTTAGACTCTGTGTTGGTGTTTGGGAGTTTCTCTTAGTTTAGCCTCCTTGTGGCCCTTTCTATTTTGTGTTTCCTTTAGTCTCAGTTCAACTATACCTATTAATTTGCCAGCAGCTAATAAAGGCTTGCTTTTTGTTAGTCTACCTCTTGCTGTCTGGCACGTGGGTCATATTGTAGTTCAAGAGATCAGAGAGGGATCTCTGGGAACAATGAATTTTATGTTATTATTAGGGGTGCAACGATACACAAAATTCACGGTTCAGTTCGTTTCGATACTTTGGTGTCACGGTTCGATATTTTTTCGATACAAAAAAAATTTTCATGTCAAGTTATTAAAATTATAAATATTTCTTTTAACTCAAAAGTACAGTTTTTAAATTAAATGTTGCTGAAACAACAAAATAACAAAAAAAAATGTATCTGATGGAGAAATCGCTCATATGTGGAAACGAGAGTTTATTACAGATATATGGCTCTTTCCAAAATAAAAGCTATTTTGTCGACAGCAATAAAAGTAGCGATTGCCCTCTCTATCTCTTTCATGTTCTAACAGCTGTCTAATTGAGTCGGGTAAGGTTTGCAGCATGCGTGCTTGTTGTTGTTTTTGTCTGCTTCCACTTGTCTTTGCACTAGCGTGATGTCGGCGTAAATGTGCAGTCATATTCGTTGTGTTCCCACCAATTTAATTGAGCATTGCGTGGCACATCCGACATACTGTTGTACTTTTGTCCACGATGTGCTTAAGTAGGGTCATTCTTCACATGAAAACCAAAATAGTTCCAAACTCCAGATCTGAATGACAGTGGAGGAGGTTCAATTTCGGGTAATAATAATAATAATGGATTGGATTTATATAGCGCTTTTCAAGGCACCCAAAGCGCTTTACAATACCACTATTCATTCACTCTCACATTCATACAGTAGAGTTGAGGCAGTTGCCATGCTAACTTGAGTGAATGCATATGGGTGGTGCTCAGTGGATCTGCGCTTGAACGCAGATCCACTGAGCCCTCAACACAGACGGCATCGTCAGAAGAAAAGTTGACCAAATAAATTTAAAATTTTGTATCGTTCAATACATATGCGTACCGAAAGCACTGTATCGAACGGTTCAATACAGATACATGTATTGTTGCACCCCTAGTTATTATCTATATAAAACATCCTGGTGGTACAAATGGGAAGTAAATGGACCTCCAGATCAAAAAGGGTCAAACTTTTGGGATGTGAACATGTGAACTACATGTCACGGGAGTCCATCTAATAGACATTTCAGTTTGTCACAGACAGCATGGTCAACAACAAACGTCTTCATTGATAAGTTTGATATTTTCTAGATGCAGACCCATTTTTTCATACTTAAACTTTCATTCCCCAAATAGTGCATGACCATTAATCATCTGCCTTCTGCCAAATTTGCTAATTTGCCTGACCTTTTGACTCCCGCTTCCCGCTTCCTCTGCCGGCCTTCACCTGTCCTCTCCCTCTCTCTGCAGGCAGGACAGGTGAGCAGCAAGATCTACTCCCTGAGTTTGATTTGGAGATTATGCCAGGTACGGTCCCTACGCTGCATGTCTGTCTCTCTGCCTGGCATTTTCCAGCTTTTCTATTGCCTCCTGATGTTTCTAATTCCAACTGACCAGATAAAACTCTCTTTGACTAACAAATGTACATTCACTTGTTAGAAATTTGACTGAATAAACATGACAGCCTTGTAGCTGGAGCTTCTACGCCCGATATGAACACAGTTAGTGAAGCTACATGAAGCCAAATTCACAGAGTTGTAGTTGTTATTGTTTACCTCCAGTTATGATTTCAAATTTCACAGGGGAAATGTGTTGTTAGTGAGTGGATTTTGACTCTTGGCACACCCTGAGGAAGTCTGTTGTTATGGTTTGGATGGTTCAAAGATGTGAGAACGGATAAAAGTAACTCTGATTTCCTTTGATATCCCCTAAAGTTTCCTGTTTGTAGGGGTCTGTTGTCCGGGTACATCAGTGGAGGAGAGCGCCAAACATCAGCTTTTTTTAATAGAAAAAACAGAGACTGGGTTTATGTTTTTGTCCAAAATCTTTGTCAGTTATAACATTTCAGCAATTCAAATGCTGAGATCTGAAATAAACAAAGACATTTCAAAAAAGACTGTGAACTTCGGAGAACAATTTTCAGCCCTTTGGCTGAATTTCTTCACTCAGCTTCATTTTTTTTCTTTAACGTAACGTTAGTGATATTGAGCTTTTGTCACAAACTGCACAAATCCTTTTGAGTTTGGCCCAGTCTGACTTATTTTAATGGTTGTGGCCATATTTCAGTTGCATCTAGTTACCACTAGATATGACTGTTATGTGAAAATCTTGGTTTTGCTGACCTCCACTGGTTGAACTTCTCACTTTGGTGTAGTGATGTTAAATCACTGTTCAGAGTGTTTAATCATTGACTGTTACCTTTTTTTTTTTGTATGTATGTAAATCAGAATGGGCGTTTGTGGGATCTGTAGTCCTGGGCAGCATCTTGCTCCTGCTGTTGTTGGGGATCTGCTGGTGCCAGTGCTGTCCTCACTCCTGCTGCTGCTACGTCCGCTGCTGCTGCTGCCCTGACACCTGCTGCTGCCCACGACACCGTGAGTAACACAAACAACCCAATGACTGTCCTGCATCCTCTTTAAAAAAAATGAATGTCCTTTTTTTAATTGAATATCCCCATTCTTTAACATCAACAATGAAAGTGTGTTGTTTATGCAGTGTATGAAGCGGGGAAGATGGCAAAGAGCAGACAGCCTGCTGCTCAGGTCCCTGTGTATCCCTATTACATTCCTGGTATACCTACTGTGGTCCCTGTGGCCTCTTCCTCTTACACGGACACAAAGATCAACTCGATCCCCTCAGTGGAGAATAACCTGTCTGGAGGTGAGTAGTAGAGGAAGAATTCAAATGGTTCCTGAAAGATGAGAATTATTTTGTAATTTTACAGGTAAAATTTCAAAATAAGTTATAGGCCGCCTGTATGCAAAATATATTTAATATTTGCATATGGTAGTTACGTGTTGTTTATTGTGCTCATAGTTTATTGATGGAAATTCTAATTTCACCTTTGTGATTTGTAATAAAATAATCAAAATTATTAAAACCCCAAAACCGATTAAATACTTTGTCAAATCTTACTGCTATTATTATTATTATTATTATTATTATTATTATTATTATTATTCAAAAAATAGATGAAAATGAACAACTTAACTGATTTCTTTGGAAATGACTTCTTTGCTGGTACTGTTGGAGGATGGGGTCAAAATGACTGGGATCAGCGGTTCTAGTGTTGAAAGTTCAATAACTGTTTTTAACGCTTTTGGAGAGGCAAAAACAATATTGATGAGCTCAGTATTCACTCTTCTTTATCACTGCTTTTGAGCTCTAAAACCTTCTCTGAGGACTATTTGAACAAGTGGTGTAATTAACGTTATTTATAGTCTTACATAGAAACGTCAGTGACAGCTGCCTTTTTCTCTTCATCAAACACTGACACGACTAACCTTCATTTCATCCATCATCCTTGTCTCTACAGTGAAAAGTCTGAATGTCTGAAATGTCTGAAGAAATGTTCTTCTCTTTTTCCTTTTTTTGAATTTAATCCGTTATTAACACGTAAGGTTGTTTTGTCTCGTATACTTTGCACACTCAAGAGTGTTTGTGTGCGTCCTTGCATGGTTTTGTTTTTCTCAATCTATCTATAGGTGTGTGTGTGTGTGTGTGTGTGTGTGTGTGTGTGTGTGTGTGTGTGTGTGTGTGTGTGTGTTGACATTCACAGTGCGCAGTGGTTACCAGCTCAAAGCCAGTCCAGCCCAGGACTCAATAAAAGTTCTGTACTACATAGAGAAGGAGCTGGCTCAGTTTCCGCGCAGCAAGATGGCAGCATTCAAATGTAAGCCTGCACAGATTAGGCTAGTTTCTTTAATCTGTGTGGCAGTGTGTGCGTTTATATGTATGTATGTGCTTTATGTGCATGGTTTGTGGGAATTAAATCTTACTAGTTGCCATCTAATCCTTTCATATTTGAAAAAAACAACATCTGTCCCTTTTTTCTCATTCACAAATTGCAAGGTTAACTTGTGGAGTCATGCTTTTTCATGAGTTTGAAAACACACAGTCATGTGAAAATATGTGAAGCACATCTTCTTTTCTCAGCTTTGTCAAGTCAGAGTTGTCTGTGTCTCTTTTTCTACCTTGCTAAATCACCATGGTAACGTATACTGAACATATAGTCTGGTTAGAACCAGGTTATGTTCAGAGTTTTGGCTTAAAATTGTCATTTTAACGGATTCTTTTATTTTGCTGCATGGTTCAAGTGGAATAAAGACTCTTCTGGGGAAATATGTAATTTGTTAAGCCGTACTTAACAGATGAGTTGAGTAGTCATTATTATCTGATAATGTCTCTGTCTGGAGTAAGTGACACTCACAGGGATTGTTTTGTGTAGGAGTGAGTTTTATGATCTGTGAAACGCCCCTTTTTATGGGAGTGCACACAGAGGCATTACAGAGAAATCCACCATCATGATACCTGTTATCTCCAACGTGGGATTTAGGTTTTGTCGACTCAGCTAAAGCCAAAAAAAAAAAAAAAAAGCCTGTCTGTGTAGAATTTCCTTTGTAATATTCCCATCATTGTCACTGCAACCAAGTGAAAAATCACCACCTCTCCACCAGAGTGCTTCACAGCTGCTATGAGGTGTTTGTGCTGATATATGTTGATTTGCTTTTCTCCAAACGTGACGCTTTAAAGCCAGACAACTCCGCTTTGGTTCCATCTGTCATAAAGGCTGTATGAGGCAGGCAGGATTGAAAAGCCAAAATGCAGACTCTCAAGCAGGACTGAGCTCAAAACTCAGCTCTATTGCTGGAAATACAAAGGACATGAAACCAAACTGGGAGAAACTAGAAACTAAACTGACAGGCAGAACACACAGCATTAAGGGAGATCACAACACTGGACAGAGGGAGACACAGACAATATATACACACAAGAGGGAATCAGGGCGAAGAGGAAACACCTGGGGAACACAGCTGGACCTAATCTAATTGACGAGACAGGGGACAAAACATGTTGCAGACAATACTGGAGACTATCAAAGTAAAACAGGAAGTACGAGAAACACACACTATGATGCAGACTGACTAGGTACAGGGAACAGAGGGAGCGAGACACACATTGAGCGAGGGAGACGTAAACACAAATGACACAAACAGACTCACACGCAAGACACAGCGATGAGACAAACACGCAAGATGAGTTTCAAAGATAAGAAACCAAAACCTGGAAATACAAGTAAACATAAACATAAATGAATAAAACTCAAGACTAAATCTGTATAAACTTGAACTTAAATCATCATTATAAAGGAAAGAATAAAAAAAGGCTGGGTAAAGTCCCAGTACCATGGCATCATGTGTACAAAGAACATTGTTCTAAAAGTCTAGAGGTTTATTTAGAAGCAATTTTCCAAACCTTTCCACAAGAATATTGCTTTTAGAGAGAAGATGCTTGTACCTGGCAGCCCTTCCAAGCATGTCACACTTGTTCAGTCTGTTTCTAATTCTACAGTCTGGACTTCCAACGTTTAACATGCTGACTGGGGCCTGTAGAGCGAGAGGGTCTGAGCAGTGTGAAATTAGGGTGAATTTGCTGGAAAGGCCACTTGGGAAGATTAAATTTGTAAATAATCTTTCTCACGGTGGAACGATGCACTGTTAATGACTACGGAGGCAGTAAGGGTGTACATATTTTTCTCACAAACTGCTCTGCTTTATGGGTTAGTTTTTTGCTAAATAAATAACAATACAGTGTAATATGTCACGTGTTGTTGTTCATCTGAGGTAATTTTAGAACCTGAGAAGGACCAGATTAGTTTTTTTTACATTGTCCTGAAATTTATAACCTTAATAATCTAAAGGTGTAGATTATTTTTCACAATTGTACAAAATAGATCAGCTGAATCCCACATAGAGGCTGGAAATATGAGCACATGTATGGAGCATTAATCACAGCCATCACTGTGGAATGTCTGGGATACACTGCAGTTCCTGTGTTCATAATAATAATAATAGTAATAACAAAGACAGATCGTGCATTTGTCATATTAATGTTAATTAATTTGTTCCCTAATGATTCTTTTTTTAATTAGAAAAATAAAAAACATCGTCTGATCCTATTCTTCCTTGAATGCATTCATACCTTTATACCACCCGCTGTTCATTCAAAATGACTTTATTAGTATAAACAGCAAATATCATGTTAGTGATGTGTCTGTCCCAGCAGCCAGGAGCATATCAGAGCTCAGCTCGCTTCATGATGGAGGGACTACAGACTTCAGAAACACCTTTCAGGCGGTCCAGATGAAAGCACTTCCACCTATCGCAGACCTCGATGACCTGTCGGTGCGGAGAGCAGCTCCACCTACACAAAGCCGAAGACTCAGACAAGACAGAATTAACCACTCAGATGATGAACTGGACCGCAGGTAAGGTGGAGAGATGCTTCCCTCTGAAGAGTTTCTATCAGGTTGTTGTGTTTACTGTTTAATGCCAGAAAACATTTGACAGTAGATGTGTCACGGTGACGTCTTTATGTTGCTTGAAACAAAGTGAATCCAAAGATATTCATAGGCAAAACACAATAACACCATAAAAAATGGCTGAAATACTTTTTTGTCAACCACAAATTATTGCTAAGGAATGTAATTTTGCCAGTAGAAACAATAAATTATAATTGATCCACTATTCAATGTACTTCACTGCATCACCTGCAGCAAACGTGGCTGCACGTTTTTTCCCCCTTTGTAAGTAAAAGCAGTCCAAATGTAAACCTCCTGAAAGTGACGTGTTACTCTACGACTATTTTCTCTCACCAAAACTGTTCATGAATAGAACGTTAATACAGGTAATTACCATTTTAAAAAATTGTTGAAAGAGCTGTTGAAAAGCAAAATTAAACCAGGATGTAAACATTGTCTGCAGTAATGGCTTTTAGTGTAGTGGTTTACACTTTTGCCCAACAAATGAAAGATCCCTGGTTTGATCCTGGGAGGAGACACAAATTCCTCTGTCAAACGTGCAGAGCATCCCGCTGTAGTGACCCATTGAGAATAAGGGATCAGCTAAAAGTAGCTAACATGGGAGTCTACAAGGGTTTTCTAAATTGGCTTCATTTGTCAGCCCTGGAGGTTGCTGCTTGGTGAGATAAATGTTTTCTCCAGTTTTGTTTGTTCTGTTATTAACATGTATAGCGCGGGCTGCTTCTCGCTGTAGGTGGAACTGCCGATCGGAGAACCTGCAGAGAAAGACGTTGGGCAGAAGAGGGCGCACGGGCTCTCTGGATGAGCTGGAGGAATTCGCTCGGTCTTATAGCGCACATGGACGTCGGGGTGCGCCATCAGACCGGCCTTATGAGCGGGATTACAGCCCTCCCAGGCGCTCCTATAGAAATGAACATGATGGCTGGGGGCGCCGCAGCCCGTCACCAGTACTGCAAAAGAGAAGGGACACGTGGGACAGTGATCGCCCGTCTCGACTGCCCCAAAGCAGAGCCTATGATGACACCTTGCTCAACAGCATGCTTGAGAGTAAAACGAGGGGCCGGGGAAGGGACAGAGGTGCTGGGAGGATGGACGAGGACAGTGACACTCCCTCTAAAGGCAGCTCCAGAGGAAAGGGCAGCGATAGTTATTACAGCCGTTCACCTAGCAACCGCCCAGAAGATGAGGACTCTTTGCCTCCGTACTCTGAGCTCGAGGCTGAGAGATACCGCAGGGCTGACCAAACTACAGAGCGGTACCGCACAGCAGAACCTCCCAGATCAGAGAGGTACAGGACCACAGAGGCAGCCATGAAGCCCTTCTCTTACACCCGCCCCAACCAGGGAATGTCCCACACACTGCAAGGGGGCAGAGAGGAGAGAGAAAGGAGCAGAAATCTGGTGAGTTACTTATAGCAGGAACAAGGACTTCCTCTTCTGTTCTTCAGGAAAAAGAGCCTTGAAATCCTGTAAACTGTTGCAGGACAAATCTGGTGATATCCTATTTTCGTCTTACTGTCAGCAAATACTGTAAAAAGCATAAAACCAGCAATGTGTCAGTCTAGAAACAACTGTCTGTGTAATCAAGTCATGAATTATTCCTTTCTGTCAATTAATGTCCTCAAAAGGTTTATGTAGTTTAAAAACTATCGTTCATCCTGACTTAATCCCACATTCATCATCATGATGCTATGAAAAAAAATAGTAAGTAAAAATGTTTCCAGGTGAACTTTATATATCGATATAATTGGAGTCGAGTTGGGACCTATTGTTTGTTTCCAGGTTATTCCGTACTGAAACGGATTCATGGACAAACCCCCAATTAATTAGCAGTAGCTTTGTAGTAGCCCACAGCTCTGCAATCAGGTCAATGTTTTATTGTTTTTCAGATCACTCTTATTATTTTATAGTCCACACACATACTGTTATATGTTCAGTACTAAAGCAGTAGAGTTAGCACACTTTCTTTCATAGTAAGTGGAGCAGTTATGAAACAGACAACCAAGTATATCCCTACAAGACTTGGTGGAGACCAAAACTGAGCTAAAAGGGAGCAACTCACTTGCTTTTATCACATGGTTGGAAACAACTGTCCGGTTGACCTATTATGTAACTTCAAGGCTGACTGCTGTATAAATAAGCATTCAGCTGTTTATCTCTTATATAAATTTAAAAACAATATTCCACTATACACTTCTGAAGCACCCATCAAAAGATGTGCAAAGTGGCCATAAAAAGATGGACATGGTCAGCAACAATACACAGTCAGGTAGACTGTAGCATTTAAATAATGCTCTTCAAGTGTGCCAAGAAAACTTTCCCCACACCACTGCACCATCACCATGTCCTGAACTGTTGATATAAACCAGGATAGATCTGTCTTTTTATGTTTACAACAAATTCCATCTCTGCCATCTGAATGTCGCATCAGAAATGAAGATTCATCATTCAAGACAACGTTTTCTCCGTCCAATTTTAGTGAGCACGTGTGACTTGTAGCCTCAGTTTCCTGTTCTTAGCTGACAAGAGTGGCTGTTGCAGTTGATCTGCTTCAAGGTTCAACGTGTAGTGTTTTCAGAAAGGCTCTTCTGCATACCTTGGTTGTAACCAAACATTATATGAGTTACTGTTACCTTCCTATTAGGTTAAAGCAAGAAACACTATCACGCAATGTTTAAAGTCATTTAAATCAGTGAGTTGCTTCCCTGTGATTATATATTTGTGTTAACAAGCTTTTGAGCTGGTTTATAAAACAAAATAGCCGATAAATGTTATAAGCTATGCTTTCCCAAAATCTGCTAAAGCTGGTTTCAACGTTTACAGAAGCACTGTGTGCGTAAACTAACACTGCTGGTTTGAGCTTTACATGAGATTTGTTGACAGTAAGAAATATAGAGAAAAAAACATCTGCCTTGTCCTTTAATATCTTTTATATATCTTTAATAATGTCTCTCAGTGTTATGTACATAATATGTATTGTGGATTTTAGATTTGTGGTGTCAACACTAAATCATTTTGTGTTGTTTCTACACGACTTTATGTAGCAGTGGCTTTTCTAACCTAATTTTTGATAATGAATGAAAGCGCATTATTCCTCTATAACACAGCCTAGCATGCAACCATTACACACAGGCTTTCTGGCTTTCTAAATATCCCAAAGTCTTTCTTCCTCTATGAGCAAGGTGGCAACCACTGCAGTATTGCATGATTTCTGTGCATGGTTACAAAGCTCTGTCCCCAGGCTGTGCTAACCCTGCATGAGCATGAAAGTGAAGTTCCTAATATGTTGCTCTTGGTATGTTTCCCTAACAGAGCACTGCACTGAGCAGGGACTCACTCATAGTGTGACAGGGTCTCCAGCCTGGACCCAGCACAGCGCTGCCAGCCTGTGCATTAAAACTGTCCTGCAGCTGCGCAGGAGATGCTAACTGTTACAGCTCCAACCACAGCAAGTCAGGCTCATCTCACTGAAATAACATCACTGAAAAACGTCAGTAATGAATCCTGAGGAAAAAGTGGATTTAATATTTGTGTTTTTGTACATGCATATCACATTTTATTTGTTTGTTTGTTTTTTAATTTGTCTTACTTTGTATTTCAATGATGTAACTGGACTCACACTGGTGCCAAGGACAGATTTTGTATTTTATTTTTTTGTTATTCAAAAATTTTAGAACAGCAACCTTCAGCCTCCATACTTCTCTACTACTCTGCAGCTCAGGTTCACTTTGTATTTTTGCCTTTGCCTGTTGTTACCTGTGTTCCTGGAAATACTGCGCCTTGAATTTGTACTACAGATTGCAATTGCACTGCTTAATAACTTTTTAAATAAAGAAAACTTTGCTATAGTCTCCTCTTTCTTTTGGTTAGTCAGTTTAGTCTTTGCTCTGTAAAATATCGGAGAATACTGAAAAAAACACTCCCAACCCAAAATGGCGAAGTCTTCAGAAACACAACAGGTATGTCTGATCATTTTAAAGGGAAACTGCTGTTTGTAATACTGACATCAGATTTTTGGCGCATCCTGTTGAACTTTGACTCATTTAAACCGGTCAAAGGATTGGAGTTGGAGTTGGGGTTGGTTTATTTACATAATGAATAACTTGTCTTTATATATTGCTAGGAAAAATGGGAAACAGGAGCAGTGATTTAATGAAATGTGCAAACATAAATGACAAAACAGAGTATGTACAATTCTTATAATCTCCAAAGTCAACAACGTTTTTCTTCACCACAGCCTGAACTCTCTTAGACAAACTTTCTTTTCATTTCTTTAAGCAGTCGTCAGCAATCGTTCTCCAGGCTTCTCGAAGGACATCTAAAGCTTCTTCTTCTTTGGCTGTCTTTTATTCTGTTCTCTGTCAAGGTGATCCCACACTGCTTCAGTAATGTTGAGGTTCGATTTCTGAGGATGCCAATCCATGACTGATAGTGTTTTTCTATTGAGGTATGCTTTTACTGCATTTGCGGCGTGTTTGAGATCATTGTCGTGCTGAAAAATTAAGCCAGATGTTCTCCAGGTGGTTCTGTACAGTGAGACAAACTCAAACAGATGGTTGATTTCTATCATTTTTGTCAAGATCCACAGCACTGGCACCCGCTTCAGATGTTATCAGTCCAGCCCAAACGATGACAGAGTTTCAATCTGTATTTTACAGCTGGGTGTAAAAACTCACTATTGCACCTCTCTCCTGACCTATCAGTTGATTTGAACCAGCATTGTTTGATTTATCACTTCATAAGACCTGTTGCCACTGATTTTCAGTCCAGTTGTTGCCCAGCCCATTTCCCTTCCTTTAAGGTGGCTTCTAGACAGCCACCCTTTGACTGGGACTGTTTCTGTTGATGCTTCAATAAAAAGTAGACTCGAGGTCCAGATTTGCAAATCAGTTCCCATGTCAGGTCTTTCCTATTTCTTAAGGGTATGACTTTCAGATGCTGTTTATCTCTTTTATATACTTTTCAGGTCTGGTAATTATTTGTCTGTTTGACATTTTTCATAGATTTAACTAAAGAAATGGAAAGAAATTATGTGTTTTGCTTAGTTTTCTGTTATGTTTAGACAAAATTGGCTTATTCTTGATTCCAGTCACTTTTTTATTCTTAAAAATTACTAGAATGCTCCTTGAAGGAGGGTGGCTCCAGACTTTTTTACAGTACTAGTTACTCTAAAAAGTAGATGAGATTATGCCAATTCACCAACAAAACAGAAAGTACTCCAGCCTGACAGAAAATTGCATTCAACACTAATGTATCATCACTCAGCATGTGTATATCTGATCCCTAAATTATTCATTCATTGTTAACCTTCGCATATAAAAATTAAGTTGATATGTTTTCTTACACATATATTTTCACTCACGTCACAGTTTTCTGATTTTAATTGATATTTGCATTTTATTGCTCTTTCAGGCATATTTATGTGGTTTTAAACCTTCAGTCAATGAATCTAAAGCATTTAATCAGGCATGTGTCTGGCATGTGCAGCCAGTGTTTAATAAATTCAGATTTAATACATGTAAAGTGGTGCTACACGAGAGCCTGGAAACTGATTTGTTTTGAATGAGCTGTTTTCCATAGTGCTGAAAGAATTTTTTCACTTTCACTTGAGAATCACACTTCACCTCCAGACAGACAGACAGATAAAGTCATTATTTGTATTATAATAATAATACATTGTATCACTGGATCATCATTATAAGAAGATAAAAAGTACAAAGTAGCACAACGTAGAAATACCCTCTTATATTAAGTATTGTATTTGAGTAAATGCACTTTATATCATCATGTAAGCAGTGTCACTTATTATAATGTAAATTTCTATTGTCACCACAGAATTTGATCTTTGAGTGCTCATTGAGTCTGATAATGCATGTGTACCTTGGATGAAGCCTGTGTTTTTCTTATCAGAGCTTATTAAATATACAGAGCTGAGTAAACACTGACAACATTCAGTATAAAAATACACACAGTGGTGCTCATATGAGGCATGTGTTGGACTAATATAAACAGTTTCAGGGTTTGTGTGTCTTTCTGCTCCTTTTCCTTTGTGTAAAGTTATTTTGTGTTGTGTAGAATGATTTTGCTTGTTTGTGGATGTGTTTTGTCTCTATTTTTTTGTCATTCTCACTGTGAGTATTTCTTTACGTTAGAACAAAATGAAAGAAAAAAAAGTGCAGACAAAACCATAACTGGATAACATTTGGTAATGTAATATAACACGGGCCGCAAATAACAGTGTAAATGTTTTGTATACACTGGAGACTCACAAAGACAAAGGTACTTCATGTCCTCAGCAGGTACTGATAAAGAAGGAATTGAAAAATTAGCATGTAGTGAGCTTCAGAGTGAAGCCAGGAACATTTTTAAAGCTCTTTATTCATGAAGCTTTGTTTTTCACTGAATTTCAAGCACACTTGAATGAGCTGAGCTCAGCACTTGAGTCCACCTCAGGCACGCTTGTCTTCTGTTTTTACCATGAAGTCTGCAGTGGTGTACATCCTCAAAAGGAAAAGTAAACATCATTCAAAGAGCTCAAATGCTTCTACAACATGGCTCATCTGTGAACTTTACACTCTGGCTGCATGCCATAAATGATAAATGGAATGGAACTGACCTGCTTCTCCCTCACTCACTTTACACAGTATCCAAGCTTCCTTTTATACAGTGAGGGAAAACAGACTTAAAACTCCCATCATGGATCTTAACTTTAACATAAAGAATGCCTCCATCTAGGGTGTAAACTATAGTATAATGTAATACAATAAAGTATTGTATTGTATAAGGATACCATGAAGCAATCTGGCCATTCTCCTCTGACCTCTGACATCAACAGGGTATTTTCTCATCGAGAACTGCTGTTCACCAATATTTTATATCTCTGATAAACCTTAGAGATTGTGCAGGAAAATCCCAGTAGATCAACAGTTTCTGAAATACGTCCCGCATTCTGATACTTAGTTTGAACTTCGGCAGGTTGTCTTGACCTACATACCTAAATGCGCTGAGCGGCTGATTAGATATTTGCAACAGGTATAACTAAAAAAGTGGACAGGAAGTATATAACCACCATAATATGTAAACTGGGCCAATAGTTATAGCAAGTCACATATCCTAGTATTTTTTTTTCTTTTCTCCTTTTCCTCTCTCTTACATTCATTTCTTAGGTGCTGGGTGATTTAGATATTATCACCATCATATATTCTCAATTATCCCCCACTCCAATTATTAGTAATATCAGAGGATAATCCACAGCTCAGTCAATAATGAATCAGTGATCATTACTGCATATGTAAACTTCTTTTTATGATGCTTTATATATTATATTATATGAAGTAGCATCCTAATGATTAGGATGATCAGCTGAGGTGAGTATAATTCAATTCAATTCAATTCAGTTTTATTTATACAGCACCAAATCACAACAACAGTCGCCTCAAGGTGCTTTATATTGTAAGGTAGGTACCCTACAATAATACGTACAGAGAAACACCCAAAAATCATATGACTTCCCATGAGCAAGCATTTTGGCAACAGTGGGAAGGAAAAACTCCCTTTTAACAGGAAGAAACCTCTGGCAGAACCAGGCTCAGGGAGGGGTGGGGCCATCTGCTGCGACCGGTTGGGGTTAGAGAAGGAAGGTGGGATAAAGGACATGCTGTGGAAGAGAGGCAGAGATTAATAAGTATGATTCGATGCAGAGATTGCAAACTGGAAGCCGGTTCCACAGAAGAGGGGCCTGAAAACTGAAGGCTGTCCCTCCCATTCTACTTTGAAATACTCCAGGAACAACAAGTAAGCCTGCAGTGCAAGAGTGAAGTGCTCTAATGGGGTCATATGGTACTATAAGGTCATTAAGATAGGATGGGGCCTGTGTGTGAGGAGCAGGATTTTGAATTCAATTCTGGATTTAACAGGAAGCCAATGAAGGGAAGCCAATATAGGAGAAATATGCTCTCTCTTTCTAGTCCCTGTCAGTACTCTTGCTGCAGCATTTTGGATAAACTGAAGGCTTTTTTGAGAGATTTTAGGACATTGTGATAATAATGAATTACAGTAGTGCAGCCTAGAAGTAATAAATGCATGAACTAGTTTTTCAGCATCACTCTCAGACAGGATATTTCTCATTTTAGAGATGTTGCGCAAATGGAAAAAAGCAGTCCTACATATTTGTTTAATATGTGCATTGAATGTCCTGGTCAAAAATGACTCCAAGGTCACTCACAGTGTTACTGGATGCCAAGGTAATGCCATCCAAAGTAAGAATCAGGTTAGATACCATGTTTCTAAGATTTTCAGGGCCGAGTACAATAACCTTAGCTTTATCTGAATTAAGGAGCAAAAAGTTAGCGGCCATCCAGGTCTTTATGTCTTTAAGACATTCCTAGCAGTGAAAATGTACAGTATGCTATGCCTTCTGATGATACTGCCTAAGGGAAGCATGTATAATGTAAGTAGAACTGGTCCTAGCACTGAACCCTGTGGAACTCCATAATTAACCTCAGTGTGTGAAGAGGAGTCTGTTAGATAGATATGATACAAACAACTGCAGAGCAGTACCTGTAATACTTACAGCGTGCTCTAATCGTTCTAATAGTATATTATGGTCAACAGTATTGAAAGCTGCACTGAGGTCTAGCAGGACAGAGATGAGTCCACTGTCAGAGGCCATAAGAAGATCATTTGTAACCTTCACTAAAGCTGTTTCTGTGCTGTGATGGGCTCTGAAACTTGACTGAAACTCTTCAAATAAGCCATTCCTCTGCAGATGATCTATGAGATCTTTGACAGCTACTCTTTCAAGAATTTTTGATATGAAACAAATGAAGATTGACCACTGGGTCAAGACATGGCCTTTTAAGCAACGGTTTAACTACAGCCAGCTTGAAAGCCCTTGGTATGTAGCTGATTATTAGAGATAGCTTGAAGCATTAATTAATGGCAGGACTTCTTTGAGCAGTCTTGTAGGAATGGTGTCTAAAAGACATGTTGATAGTTTGGAGGAAGTAATTACTGAAATTAACTCAGAAAGATCATTTGGAGAAAAAGACTCTAAATGAATGTCAGTGGTGCTGACAGTAGCTGCAGATAATATTACATCTGTGAGATGATTATGGGTATTTTTTTCTCTAATGGTTAAAATTTTATTTGTGAAGAAGTTAATGAAGTCATTACTAGTTAACATTAAAGAGTTGGCTCAACAGTGCTCTGACTTTTTGTCAGCCTGGCTACAGTGCTGAAGAGAAACCTAGGGTTGTTCTTATTTTCTTCAATTAATGATGAATAGTAAGATTTTTCTAGCTTTACGGAGTTCTTTCTTATAAAGCAGCAAACTGATTCTCTAGGCTAAAGGATGATCTTCTATATTTGCTCTAAATTTGCCCATTTCCTCTCCAGCTCTTCCTCTCCAGTTGTCTATGAGTTATCTGCTTTAAGCTATGTGTTTGAGAGTTATACCAGGGAGTCAAGTAGGGGAGACCGGGGATAGTTGTAACATTTTTGACATTTCTGTCTGTAAATTGAAGCTCTTTTAAGGTAGTGGATTCAAAATGTAATGCAAAGTATTTACATGTCTCTGCTATTAAATAGTGCAGCTATTTTCTCTGCAGCACAATTACCCATTGCCTGGTATGGCCTCAAACACAAAGAGTGAAATGTTACAATTAACCCAGTCTGGGTTAGTTGTAACATATCCTGGGGTAAAATGTAACACAATGAAATAAGGGTACTAACAAAACATTAACATGTAATCTTTGTTTATTCAACACATGAATGCACTTAGAGCCATTTATGTAGCTATGTGTGTGTGTGACAGAATGCAGAAATCTAGCTTTTGAACATATTCCAACCCCCCCAAAAAGGCAAATTATGGATGTTGCATCTTCAAAAAATAAAAATACAATAATTGAGCCTTACACCGGAGTATCGTTGCACTGGTTTACTGAACCTTTCTTTCAGGGCATGTACAGAACATGAGCATCCATTTTCTACTGCCTCCTACAGGACACACACTTCTTCCACTTCCTTACACATTAATGTAACACAGAACTAATACTGCCTCTCCTGGCATTACCATTGGCATTACCATTGTAACACACTCATTCTGTTTCTTTCAGAAGAATAACAGGAACTTAGGATGTAGGTATCTATGAATAATAACTATTATGTATACTCATATATTTATATAACCACTTATTTCTTGCGATACCACAATGGAAATTTCTGCAACTGAATATTTCATTCATTTTGGTTGGTCTTCCTTGAGTTTGGCCTCATTGGCTCAGTGGGCATTATAACCTACAACTCTTGCACCAATTTTGAACATAACAATGAAGCTGAAAAAATGTAGTTGTTCACCAGCATCGCAATTCCATTACTTTTTATCATACCTTGGTGTGGTTTGCAAAGTGCTTCAGAAAGATGAGGAAATCTGTTTCTTGCACCCATCCTGATTTATTTCCACTACCAGTATTTCCTACTGGTCCATCTCTGACACAGTGGTCTGCATAATGTATGTGTGGTGTGGGAACGCAAACAGTGGAGGAATTGTGTTGCCAATGGCATTAACCGCATATACAAAAGCGACCAGTGAACCTCTCTCTGCTGATGTCGTTGCCCCAACTTGTTTAATATAAGTTAAAGTAATAGTGTGGTAAGTTGTAACATCTGCATTATTGTTACAAGTTAACTAACCCAGACTGTTGCTGTTACAACTGACCCAGACTCCTATAGCCATGAACTAGCTAACATTACAGCCAACGACTAAAACATTAGCACTAAAGACCTACACAGAATATATCCCCATAGACATACAAATAACATAATTTAAGTTTGATGAGTTTAACTGCAAAGCAGATAATGCTATTAGAAATTGAAATAAAGTAGAAAAACTTACTTTTTGGTATACAAATTACTTTTTTTCATGTTAAATTGTCTGTGTTTGACAAAATGTGCTGATTTTTCACATGTAATAGCAGAACTGAATTGGGCATGCACAGGATGAGTCACATCATTTGAAACTTAGCCCTGATTGGAGAAATTGGAAGTGTTACAACTGACCCACGTTACAACTATCCCCGGTCTCCCCTACTTCTGATTGAGGGACTATTTTTCACCTGAGCTATAGTATCCAGTGTCATAGAACGTATATTAAGCTTATCTCGGTATCGTCCTATTTCTTTCTTTCTCTTTCCTTGTTGCGGCACCTGCCAAAGGGGGCGGGGCCACTGATGTCACCTGGAGCAGTGTGGAGGAACGGGCCAGCGGGGAGGGGGGATGATTCGCCTCTTTACTGGAAGGTTGTCGGTTGTTACGTTGTAACTACGGTACTCGCCTCTCATCGCAAACGAGCCGCACAGCCGAGCGGGCTGACGTTGTAGCTTAACTGAAGTCTCGTTAGTATGTGCAGCGGCGCGTGCGAGGCGGTTTCCTACAAACATTCCGGATTTTTGTGGATTTTCAGTCAGTAAAAGAAGTCGAGCTTCCGCGGGAGGATACAGAGCAGCAAGATGCGAAATATGATCCTGATGGCGCTTCTGCTGGTTCGCCTGCCAACAGGTGAGGCTTTAAAGGTTTCTCCAGCAAACGCACTTTCTTCCTCATACATGTCGCTCTAAATGGAGATGTGTGTCGACTAAAGCAAAAAAGGCGAAACTAGCTGTAATTTTTAAAAGTTAATTATTGGCAGGTGTAAACAGGACAAGGCCGACCTGTGGTCACGTGACCGCTCCACTACTTTTCCGTGGGGGGTTTGTTTAAGTTGCTGTAAACAAAAGAGGGCCAAAGCGACGTTTATGTTAACCCCTCTCTTTTGAGTTTTTATTGATTTTTAAAGGAAAGGAACTTTCAGCTAACAGTTTATTAATAATAATAATTTACTAACAGCGGTCATCTATAATTGAGGACTTATTTGGATTAATGAGTCAAAATAACAGATACAGACCATTTTAAACTTTTAAAATCCGATTATTCTAACCTTAAACCACTGGTTCGCCTTTTTCTGTAGTGCCAAGATGTTCATATGGGCTAATAGACTGTGTTCAACAGGATCTATGAAGGGATTTTATCAATAGAATTTAAAAATTACCTGTTTGGCAAGAGTGCTTATGGCTGAAATTATATACCACACAGGGACCTGGAAAAACTTATCCATGCTTTTGTGACCTCCAGGTTAGATTATTGTAATTCTCTCTACTGTGGTCTCCAAGCCTTCTCTCTTCGAAGGCTGCAACTCGTTCAGAATGCTGCGGCTCACCTTCTTACTGGCACTAGAAAATTTGACCCTATTACTCCGGCTCTTGTTGATCTACACTGGTTACCAATCAAATATCGCATTGAGTTTAAAATCTTGCTACTCACTTTTAAAATCCTGAATAACATTGCGCCCAGCTACCTCACTGACCTCCTCAATTTGTACACTCCTTGTCGTGCATTAAGATCATCAGGTCAATTACTCCTGGCCCAACCTAAGTTTAGACTGAACACCAGAGGCGATCGTGCCTTTGCTTCAGCTGCACCCAACCTTTGGAATAGCCTCCCTGCTTCTATTCGAGCCTTAGACTCTATCCAGTCCTTTAAATCAAGATTAAAAGCATATCTATTTGACTTGGCTTTCCCGACCAGTTAACCCTTTAAGACCTACCATAGAACCAAGTCCGCCAGAGCTTATATTATATTTTTACCTGCTGTGGAGCCATTTTTGGGAGCATTTCAAGTTGCTATACATTAATACAACCATTATAGCCCAGATTTTAATAATATGTATGCATTAAGTGCATAGTAATTACATAAATTGCAAAAAAGGTCAATAAACTACAAAAAAATTGAAAATCGTTTTTGCTTTTTTAACATATATTTGTAGTTAGAGAAATTTAAGAGGCTTATCCCTCAAAACTGTAAATACAAAAAAGTTGCACAAAATAGTTTCCTACCACAGGAAATTTATTTTGAGTGTCTTCATAGTTTTATTTTTGAAATACACCAATTTTTATACACTGCAGGAAAAACGAAAATAAATATTATACTGCAAATTTGCAAAAAAAGCAGCATGTGCATCAAAATAAACTATTTCCAGCAGTGCAATATGAGTCCTAATCATCCCAGAAACGACACAGAAAGTCATAAAGTCAAAGATAACTTTTAAAAAGACCAGTATATGCACTGAGGCCCTGATCATAAAAAAGACTACATTTCCGCGAAAATGACGTCACTTCCGGTTTCGGGCAGGTAATGGCGGAAATGCAAAAGTTCGCGCTGACGTCTATTCCAACATAGGAAGTGTTATGAACAGCTGATTGGATCGGCACAGCGTGTTTCTGGAATATTATGTTTTTGTTCCTGCAAGCGCTTTTTATGCAGTTTTTGCAAAGCTTTATGTGGAAGGAAACCGTGACCGAGGACAAGCTGATGGCATCAGATGTAAGTACAACTCCTCCGGTTTCATATGCAAAAAAAATGATTGCGCTAGCTTACGTGGTTGCAGAGCTACCGGGATTTAAAAATAGTTACGCAAAACAGAGCGTGCCCGCTCCGACCGGCTGTAAAGGGTTAATACCCTTTTAAATCTTTTAATTTTTAAACTTTTAAATCTTTTATTAGATTTTATTAAATGTATTATTTTTATTAATTTTACTGCTGTTTTTGTCTTCGTAGCATATTTTGTATTTATCTAACTCTCCTGGTCTGTTAGTGCCTCTATCCTGTCTGTGCTTGTGCCCGATTTGTACCCTGTTTTTGACTTATGTTGACTCTCCATATTACTGTGAAGCACTTTGGTGTGCCTTCGGGTTTTTAAATGTGCTATATAAATAAAATTGTATTGTATTGTAATTGTATAAAATAGCTTGATATCGTTCATGAAACAGGTTCCCATGATCACAGGTGTGGCTCAGTGTAATACTGTGCAATCTTTACACTGAATGTATCACATTATGTCAGCACACAGTAAAAAATAATCTTTGTCAGATAAGTAGCACTGCAGCTGACTTAATTATCACGTATCATCTTTTTAACATGCTTTCCACTTGTATCACAGACTGGTTAATATACCCATCATGACTTCCTGTAACTGTCCAAAATGACAGTTAATCTAAACATGTTTTGTTTGATTTTTTTTTAATGACACAAAGGGGAGCAGGAAATAATTGCAAATATTCTGTGGAGAACAGAACATGTGGAGAACACTCCACCGCTAGTGAAACTGTTTTTAAACTGTTGGTCAATGAAAACAAGTAATTTGAAGATGCCTTGTTTATTGGAACTGTAGTATTTTGTGCCATAGATTGTTAACGCAGCTATGATTTAAAGGAAAAAAGTACCAAATACTTTTAAGAGCTCAATGATCACAAACACTTTTCAGCTCAAACTTAATAAAAGAAGCAACTTCAACTATAAGTAGAAATATGAACATAGTCTCTGCTCCTAAGTATCTTCCTACTGGGTTTTGCTCATTTACACGTTAGCCTGACATGTGGGAACCAGAAAATCTACAACCTGTAATTCAGTATCATGTATTCAGTATTCATTATTTGCATAGTGTGTTGGCCAGAGGGGCCGATGGCGCGATATGGCAGCCTGGCTTCTGTCAGTCTGCCCCAGGGCAGCTGTGGCTACAACTGTAGCCTCCACCAGTGTGTGAATGTGAGAGTGAATGAATAGTGGAATTGTACAGCGCTTTGAGGTTCTCGAAAAGCGCTATATAAATGCAATCCATTATTATTATTATTATTATTATTATTATTATTATTATTATTATTATTATAGTGAGGAGATAAATTCATATTAATATTATTATTATTAGAAAGTGTCTTCTTCAGTTTAAAAATGGCTCTGTGATGAGAAGATATTAAGTTTTGGATTGAACAATCTCTAAAAAGAAGACTCGCAATATTAACTGCAGAAATGGTTTAAAGACATTTTTCACATAGTTCCTAACATTTAGTGCATCAACAAATTTTAGTTTATAACAAAGATAATGTTATCTTATAATGTTATCAGGCTCCTTCCCCACCAGAGAGGTGTCACCTCTCTGGTGGGGAAGGAGCCTGAGTTAGTGCGTGAGGTTGAGAGGTACCGGCTAGATATAGTCGGGCTCACCTCTACAGTCGGGCTCTGGAACCAGTCTCCTGGAGAGGGGCTGGACTCTGTCTCAGTCTGGAGTTGCCCCTGGTGAGAGGCGGCGGGCTGGGGTGGGTATCCTAATATCCCCTTGCTGCCGGTACGTTGGGGTTTTTCCCGGTGGACGAGAGGGTTTGTTCCCTGCGCCTTAGGGTCGGGGAACGGGTCCTGACTGTCATCTGCGCTTATGCGCCGAGTGGCAGTTCAGAGTACCCAGCCTTCTTAGAGTCCCTGGGGGGGGGGTGCTGGAGGGTGCTCCACCTGGAGACTCTGTTGTCCTGCTGGGAGACTTCAATGCTCACGTGGGTAACGACAGCGAGACCTGGAGGGGCGTGATTGGGAGGAACGGCCTCCCTGATCTGAACCCGAGCGGTGCCATGGCGGTTTGGCCATAACGAACACCCTGTTCAGCAGATCTGCGACCATATGTTCTGGACACTCGGGTAAAGAGAGGGGCTGAGCTGTCAACTGATCACCACCTGGTGGTGAGTTGGATCAGGTGGCGGGGGAGGACGCTGGACAGACCTGGTGCACCTAAACGCGTAGTGAGGGTGTGCTGGGAACGTCTAGCAGAGGCCCCAGTCCGCGAGATCTTCAACGCACACCTCCGGCAGAGCTTCAACAGCATTCCGAGGGAGACTGGGGACATTGAGTCCGAATGGACCATGTTCAGCGTCTCCATTGCCGAAGCTGCTGCATTGAGCTGCGGCCGCAAGGTGGTTGGTGCCTGCCGTGGTGGTAATCCCCGAACCAAATGGTGGACACCAGAGGTGAAGGGAGCCACCAGGCTGAAGAAGGAGTCCTATCGGGCTTGGTTAGCCTGTGGGACTCCGGAGGCAGCCGACAGGTATCGACAGGCCAAGCGGAATGCGGCTCGGGCAGTGGCTGAAGCAAAAACTCGGGTGAGTTCGGAGAGGCCATGGAAAAAGACTTTCGGACTGCCTCGAAGAGATTCTGGCAAACCGTCAGACGTCTCAGGAGGGGAAAGCAGTGCTCTACCTGCACTGTGTATAGTGCTGGCAGAGCGCTGCTGACGTCGACTGAGAAAATTGTCAAGCGGTGGAAGGAATACTTCGAGGACCTCCTTAATCCCACTGACACGTCTTCCGAGGAGGAAGCAGAGTCTGGGGATGAGGGGAATGACCCGCCAATTTCCGGGGGCGAGGTCACTGAGGCAGTTAAACAACTCCTTGGTGGCAGAGCCCCTGGTGTTGATGAGGTCCGCCCCGAGTTCCTGAAGGCTCTGGACGTTGTAGGGCTGTCCTGGTTGACACGCCTCTGCAATGTTGCGTGGAGATCAGGGGCAGTACCTGTGGACTGGCAGACCGGGGTGGTGGTCCCCATCTTTAAGAAAGGGGACCGGAGGGTGTGTTCCAACTACAGGGGGATCACACTCCTCAGCCTCCCTGGGAAAGTCTATGCCAGGGTGCTGGAAAGGAGAGTTCGTCCGTTAGTCGAACCTCGGATACAGGAGGAACAATGCGGTTTTCGTCCTGGTCGCGGAACACTGGACCAGCTCTTTATCCTCTCGAGGATACTTGAGGGTGCATGGGAGTTTGCCCAACCAGTCTACATGTGTTTTGTGGACTTGGAGAAGTCATTCGACCGTGTCCCTCGGGGTGTCCTGTGGGAGGTGTTGCGGGAATATGGGGTGTCTGGCCCATTGCTACGGGCCATTCGATCCCTATACAACCGTTGCAAGAGCTTGGTTCGCATTGCCGGCAATAAGTCGGACTTGTTCCTGGTGGGTGATGGGCTCCGCCAGGGCTGCCCTTTGTCTCCGGTTCTGTTCATAATTTTTATGGACAGGATTTCTAGGCGCAGCCAAGTGGCGGAGGGCTTTCGCTTTGGTGGCCTCAGAATCTCATCTCTGATTTTTGCAGATGATGTGGTTCTGTTGGCTTCATCGGGTGAGGGCCTCCAGCTCGCACTGGAACGGTTCGCAGCCGAGTGTGAAGCAGCGGGAATGAGGATCAGCACCTCCAAATCTGAGGCCATGGTTCTCAGCCGGAAAAGGGTGGAGTGCCCACTCCGGGTCGGGGATGAGTTCCTGCCCCAAGTGGAGGAGTTCAAGTATCTCGGGGTCTTGTTCGCGAGTGATGGGAGAAGGGAGCCGGAGATCGACAGACGGATTGGGGCTGCAGCTGCAGTAATGCGGACGCTGCACCGGTCCGTCGTGGTGAAGAGGGAGCTGAGTGTAAAAGCGAAGCTCTCAATTTACCGGTCGATCTACGTCCCTACCCTCACCTATGGCCACGAGCTGTGGGTAGTGACCGAAAGAACGAGATCGCGGATACAAGCGGCAGAAATGAGCTTCCTCCGAAGGGTGGCTGGCCTCTCCCTTAGAGATAGGGTGAGAAGTTCGGCCATCCAGGAGGGGCTCAGAGTAGAGCAGCTGCTGCTCCACATCGAAAGGAGCCAGCTGAGGTGGTTCGGGCATCTGACAAGGATGCCCCCTGGGAGCCTCCTGGGTGAGGTGTTCCAGGCATGTCCCACCGGGAGGAGGCCCCGGGGCAGACCCAGGACACGCTGGAGAGATTATATCTCTCGGCTGGCCTGGGAACGCCTTGGTATTCCCCCGGATAAGCTGGAGGAGGTGGCTGGGGAGAGGGAGGTCTGGGCCTCTTTGCTTAGGCTGCTGCCCCCGCGACCCGGCCCCGGACAAAGCGGATGAAGATGGATGGATGGATGGACGGAACAAAGATAATAAACTGTGGAAAATAACTGATTGGGGACTTGTATTTTGAGATATAAATCTACTGAGTAAAGCTGGCATCGTTCAAGGATAACTGAGGAGAAAGTTTTTACCTTTAACTTTAACTGATACATTTGTCCATCAGCAGATGTTTTTTGTCATCAGCTTGTTTTCCAAAACTTGCCATTATAGATCGTGACTGAAGGCTGTTATTACTTGTAATAATAGAGTACAATCTGCGCACAGTTAAGCATTTCAAGCGTAAACTGTTAACCAGTTTGGTCAGATTCTTTTCAATCCATCACTCAGCAGCCATCGCACGAGGTCTTTTTTTTGGCTGATGGAATATCAATTCCAATTGTGTGTGTGTCAAATCAGTTGTTGCTGTTTAAGTTTTTAAAGTCCAATCTCACCATTCTCCCTTCCTGTGTCAGAGCTGCTGTCCGTTACAGTGAATGTTCCAGAGACGGAGAGGAGGACGATGCTGTTTGCCTCTGTGATTCTGCGCTGTGACTACTCAACCTCAGCGAACCAGCAGGACGTCCTGGTCTCCTGGAAGTTCAAATCCTTCTGTAAAGACCCCGTACTGGATTACTACTCCACAGGTGAGGCTACAGGTGGAAGAAGAGGATGGTACGTTGTTGATACACGTACTTGAAAATGAGCAGATATTAACAGATTAGACTCTTTCTGTGCTTTGTTGGTGTGTTCATAGTTTGTAGTTTCATTTTGTCAGCATCCACGCCTGAAGCACTTTCCAGCTTTGTAATGGCCACAGCGTTTGTTTTATTAGAATCACCTTCAATCTTCAGTTAAAATACTTTTATAATTTTGTGTTGACAAAAACTGCAACGTGACTTGCTGGTGAAGGCGTATACCAGCGAGGCAGTAATTTCTGCTTTTACAGTTCTAGTCTTCAGCCCGACTGGATGAATGACTCCTGTGGATCACCTTGTTTAATATTTAACTGAAACTTTGACCCCTTTTTCTTTCCTTTTGTTGCTCAAATCTTTGCCGCACAGGATTCAGGATATGAGCTCCCTTTTCTGGTCTCAGAATCCTGTGTTTCTATTATTGTAGACCAAAGGATTCAAATATGCAAGTCTTTTATAAATTACCAAAAATGTATTCAATATTGACTTAGATCCTGATACAAACCAGTCTTAACAGCAAAGTAAATCAGTTGTAGCTATCTGTGCACAAAAAGGTAAGTCAATATTTCAAAATGTTATCAAACAGTATGTTTTCCTTATTTTCATATATATATATATATATATATATATATATATATATATATATATATATATATATATATATATAACATTTTCAATAATTAAAAACTAATCTGAGACAAGCCCGCTCTGCAAGTTAACGGACACTGAAATGAATTAAAAGCGAGTGAGTAATCAAAATGAAATAAAAATAAAAACTAATTAGAAAATATAAAAATGTAATAATTTTGATAAATAATATGTTTCTAATATTATTGTTTTCATCTTCCATTCAAAATTAGCCGCTCTGCTCCCGGTACCCATCAGTGGGGTTAGTCAGATGCTGCCACTTTCACGTCAGCAAGCAGGGGAAACGATGGGTTTACTTAGCGAGCTGATAACCAGATTCACTGAATGCTTATCCAGATTGCCAGTGTTAGTTTAAGTGACTCCAGATAACAGAAAGATAACTTAGGTATGTTGATCTTGCTTTGTAGTATAGGGCCCTGGTTGTGAGAGCCTTGAGCCCCGGGTGAGAGGTGGGGAGCACCCTGAACACGACACAAGTTATTCAAAAAGTTACTAATTAAAATTTAATTCAGCTGGACAACATTTCAAATAAGTCAACAGTAATTTTCAAAAATATTTTGACAAACAGAAAGATGCACAGTGGATCCAAACATTGCATATCTGAGTTTTAACTTTGGGCTAAGTATTACTACGGTTGTTAGTAAAGGACCCAAATGCAAAACCTAAGAAAACAAAAAACAACCTTTTTAGGTTCATGGTTAAATTCAAAGTACAAAATCCACAGCGAGATAACAAATGACATCCAAAGTTTCCAGGGAACAACCCCAGGGATACAGTGACAGCACAATAAAAGAAAAAGTGTAATCAGGATTATTTATACACAGAGGACTGATGGGGGATGGGACACAGATGAGAAGTGAGATGTGAAAACTAATCAACAAAAGGTGAAAGCAACCAGGGTATCAGGGGAGGACAGACAGGGAACAAAACTAATCTTCAAGTAAAACAGGAGTTAACCTCCAGCATGTGCTTAAGAAGCACAAAACAAGAAAACATAAAGAGACCAAGAAAATACAAATACAAATAGAGGGGAAACCATTATGAATATCAAAGAATACAAAAACAAAAAACCCACAACTCGACACCGCTGAAAATCCCAGGGTCCATACCAGAGATCATGACAAGCGTGCAGTGGTTCCATTGTGTTTGCCCTGTTTCAGTGTGGTGTGCATATAGACACACCCGATCCTTGCATTCCTTTTCACACCAACACATACAGAATTACAGACATGTCTAATTTCAGCCTGCAAGGCTCTGCATTATGCATATTTTCATAAAAATTTAAATAAAAATTGTATTTTTTTTATTTTACACAGGTTTGAGGCATCAGCTGTGTGTTTTTAATCTTTGTGTGTACTGTTTAATTTTCCTTCATATTTTTAATTCCTATCAGACTGTTTTTCAGTGGTTTAAGCAGCATATGTACTTATATTCCTATTTAAATAATTTCCTTTTTTTCCTAAAGCCTATCAGGCAGCTCTGCAGCTCGGTCAGGACCCCTCCAATGACTGCCCGGACCGCCAGCGCACCGTTCGTACTGTCATCCAGAAACGGGGCATCAATGAGCCCATCCTGGGTGCGGAATACAGGAACCGCAGAATTACAATTCGAAACAGTATGTTTGATTACATCATAACTATAATGCTGCAGTACAGTCTAAATGTATTTCAATTTCTTTCACATTTCAGACTAATGTGATGTTTTCTGACAACAGCTGCTGATCTGGTCATCACTGAGGTGATGTGGTGGGATAACGGTGTGTATTTTTGCACCATTGATGCTCCCGGTGACACAACAGGGGACTCGGATCGTGAAGTCAAGCTCATCGTTTTCCGTAAGTCCCCTCAGTCGCTTCAAGTCGAGTTATTTGAGGTAGTAAAATGTAAAATATACTGCTATATCAGTAATGTTGTCAGTAATTATGTTTTACTGTCACTTGCTCCAGACTGGCTGACGGTCCTGTTAATCATCATCGGTGGTCTCCTGCTCATCATGCTCTTTTGCATATGCTGCTGTCAGTGCTGCCCGCAGAATTGTTGCTGCTACGTCCGCTGCCCTTGTTGCCCTCGGACATGCTGCTGTCCAGAAAAAGGTAGAAGAAATGCTTTTTTTGATTGTACATTTTTAGCTGTAGCTCTACATGTGGAAGATTCACTTCACTAAATCATGAGAAAGAAACTTCTGTTGCCAGAAAAGTATTCAAACATGTAACTATGTGGCAAAGTAGAAATACTGCAGCTGAATAGGCTTCAGCTGGAAATCTACGTCATAGCTCATCAAGTACACTGCCGTTCCAATTGTAGAACGATCGCGCTGCGTTCTCGGGAAGTCCGGACTCCTGTGTGAACTTCCGAAGTCCAGACTAGCGAAAAGGCGAGTACAGACTTGCGTACTTGAGTATTTAGAAACGGCCTAACAGTCTGCAGTCTATGGACTAACCTCAGCCAACGCCAGCTAACAGTGTTAGCTTGGTGGCGAGTAGCCTTCATTAATAGTGATAAAAATCACACAAATGGTAAAATGGTAAATGGCCTGTATTTATATAGCGCTTTTACTAGTCCCTAAGGACCCCAAAGCACTTTACATATCCAGTCATCCACCCATTCACACACACATTCACACACTGGTGATGGCAAGCTACATTGTAGCCACAGCCACCCTGGGGCGCACTGACAGAGGCGAGGCTGCCGGACACTGGCGCCACCGGGCCCTCTGACCACCACCAGTAGGCAACGGGTGAAGTGTCTTGCCCAAGGACACAACGACCGAGACTGTCCAAGCCGGGGTTCGAACCGGCAACCTTCCGATTACAAGGTGAACTCCCAACTCTTGAGCCACAATCGCCCCACAACAATAGTACACCGAAGATACTGAAGTTTCACCCATCCCATTCTTGTTATGATGTGGTGTCCAAGTAAGAAATGCTGGCTCTGGGTCCATGTAACTGACGCCACCAACATTAACAGGACGCTTACATTAGAGCCTGTTATTGTGTGTTTTGTTTGGATTTCCAGCAATCAGAATCAGAGAAAATGTATTAATCCTGAATGGAAACTGAGAAAAAAAAGTCCGCAGGTTGCACTCAAACCCAGGCCGGCCTCTCTCAGCTATACGACATATGATTACATGCTCATCCAACTGAGCTAAACCTGCACCCAACTGTTTTTAATCACCTAAATTGGAGAAGGCATAGAGTGGGCATAGGCTAACATATGAAACAAGAAATGACCGCCGTGTATTCTATTTATTTCCACAAAGTAACTGTATTCTGATTACCACCTATTTAAACGGAAACTGTAACGGAATACAGTTACTCATATTTTTTATTTTAAATACGTAACGCTGGTACATGTATTCCGTTACTCCCCAACACTGTATATGAAACACTGGGATACGACTACATGGTAAATAACACATAGCCACTTAAAAGTATAAATGTGGGCAATGACGTCGGCGACTTACGTAGATCTCTGCAATGGCTCCCTGCAGAAGTCTAAATCAGGCATTAGTTAAAAGTTTAATGTTTCACAAGTTTTTAATAAACATGTATTTGTACCATCGGAGGAAACCACAGTGCATGGAGAGAACCCATACGCCGTATCTCATTATTACTGCATAAACCATTTTGCAATTTTAAACTGATTAATTATTTTTAAGTAAGCCTGTAGTCTAAGATAAAGAGAGTTATTATGAGTAGATATAGATCAAACTAATTTAAAATCCATAGAGAAAAATTTCTAAATGTTTGACGAGGACATGAATTGTAAATGGTATGCAGCACTGTTCTTTTGAAGGTCGCCGCAGCTGCCAGATGTGTCATTGTGTTTCATATAATCCTGTGTGTGTGCGCAGCCCTGTGTGCTCTCGAAAATATGTGAAATATGCACTCTGCAAACACATTGTAATTATGTGCCCTTCTCACGGCATGCTACAAAAGAGGAAATACATTAGTAAAGAAATGTAAGCTGAAATTCCCCTCAGTTTGTTTTAAGACAGAATATTTACTGAGATGGTCCAGTGTACTTTAAAAACAAGCAGTATTATTATTACCCTCTGCTGTAAATCAGTATCTGCTGGTTAAGTACCTATATCAGTCTTTTTGAACTGCTTGCTCCATGTGCTTTGACTTCAGCTGTGATGGAGCACAAGATGCTGAAAGAAGCTCGGAAAGCTATGTTACCCTGGATGAATGGTCAGCCCATTTATGCTCCCATCAGCTCCAATGCTTCCTCCCAGGGCGTTCCCATTCTGTATTCAGGTGAGTGAGGGAAAGCACAATAAGACTTGTCCTTAATCCTTTATTTGCAATGACGTAAAATAAACCCCCAAACAATGTGGAATTCTGAATATGGGCATCAGAGCTTTTATTCACTTCAGCTGGTGAAGGTAGCAGACCTGCAATAGAAAGCTTTGAAGCAGGCTTGTATTGCAGTCATGCCCTTATTATTATTTATTTATTTTACCTCTGGTTGTAATGTGGTTTGTTTCCACCACGTGAACTCTTTTTTTGCAAGAAGCCTCAATTTTTGGAATCTGCTTATGCTGCCCTGTCTGTATCTGTGTTACTCTAACAGCATTAAAACCATAGACTGTACATAAAAGACGATTCAAAGCTCCCTCATTGGTTTGTGCACTCTTGCTTTTTCACACCTGTTTGTATTTTTTTAAATCTGGTTTTGATATTAGTCAGAAACGGAGGGCACTGCATGTTCGTACAACATGCATCGTGATAATTTAGCACTGACCTGAAACATATTCTGCTTCATCTTCTCTTTTACTTTAAAGCTGATGATAAATCACAAAATAAACTTCATGTTGTATTCAGGAAGTGTTGAAACAAGTGATTGAGCACGTAAACAGAAAAATGTTTACTAAGGCAATAAAGCAAGAATAGTTATTCGGTAAAATTATATACAGTCTGATTTCTCTTTGCAGTCAGAGGAGTTGCCCCCTGCTGGCCAATAGAAAGAATACTGGTTTAAGAATCTTCTGTACTGGCTTTGTCTTTTTTATACAGTCTGTGTTTAATACTGGTTCAACACTTCATGTGAGCATTTCAGTGGTCACAATGCCTTTCATTGTAAAACGTTTACATGCAACACATATGCACCGGCCCTACAAGCACTGACAGCAGCCCATTCGTTCATTTTCATTACTGACACTGGATTGCTCAATCAAATCTCTTAATGTAATTGGGCCCACCCCTGCCTTCCCTGTGCACTCATGCACCTTGCAGAACAGACATCTCACGGCATGAGAATAGTTTCTTTCCCCAGGCTGTTGGACTATATGCTACAATAACAACCTTATTTAGTCAGCCTATAACAACATTGCACACCAGATTCAGTTAAAGCACTTAATTGTAGGCTTACTTATTTCTTATTTTCTAGTTGTACTCTGTATATCTGTATCTCTAGGTAGTTAGTATATATTCCTTTTCTGTGTTTTTGTAATATATATATATACATATACTGCAAATACCATATGTTCTATTTCTGTACCACTGTTTTTTGCATCATGACACTGCGACAAATTCCTTGTTTGTGTACAAATTTGGCAATACTCCTCTAAACAATACTCCTCCCTTCAAATGTCCAGAGAATAACTTGAGTTCATGTAGGTTCAACAGTTGTTGTTTATCTTCTTAATCGCTGTCAGTTTGGTTTCAGATTCATACTCAGACTACCCAAACAAGCACAACTTTGCCATGGCTCCCATGCAGCTGTCACCCATGGGCCTACAGCAGCAGCCGCCACCTCCTCCTTTACACTATGGCAACAGCAGTGTGCGTGGCAGCATTCATGGTAACAACCAGGTGTTGGAATACTTCGAGAATCAAGTGAGAGGGCTTGATGTCATTGCACCAGGGATGGCTCCTCATGCTGTCCAGAATGTGCCTCCATTACAGGCTCAGCATGCTCCTCCACAAGTTTCCTACACACCAGGGCCTCCGAGTGTGTTGTCAGCACTGGATGAGATGGGGACGAGAGGGATGGAGAGAAGAGTGATCACCCTGCCTCCTATTATCCAGCGTGTACCCAGCTTTTCTTCACGCAGGGGCCCTGGTGGTGGAGATGGAGCTAGGGGGGCTCTCAGGATATCCAGCCAGTCCAGTGGGAGTACAAACCGCTCAGCAGGTGGTCTCCACCGCAACAGTCGTGGATCAAGAGACAGATACAGAAGTGCGTCTCCTCCCAGGCGGGGAATCCTGCGTGATTACATTGATGATTCGGATAGGGACAACAGGCGGGGAAGAGCATCTCACAGGAGTTCAAGGAATGAGAGAGGGAGTTCGTCCAGGCACCGTGCCCGAAGTCGCGATGACCTCATGGATGAGCTACAAAGCAGAGCTCCTCGTAGGCAGAGGAGCTACTCACCTCCCCTGCACCGCAACGGGTCCTGGAGCTCAGATGAAGAGGACAGTATGAGAAGAAAAGGAGGAAAAGGGAAGGACTGGTCAGAGTTGCCTCCCAGCTACCACTCCATCGACATTCAGCCTCCACGCAGTAACAACCAGAAGAACTACGACCGCCTTTCTGTAAGATCCACACACAGCTAGTGACACACTCTGACCCAGTGGTGTGTTGTTTTATTCTTCTTTTATCTTGCATGGCTTTTAATATCCCAGCCACACCTTTAGGTTGGCAGTATCAGTCAGTGCACCACTGTGATCCTACAACGACTCCAGAGTTATTGTATTTTAACTGAAATATGTTTAGAATCCTGACCGAGGACACAGAAAATGGATACATTTCATACACTGAAATGATTCAGTGTATGAAATGGTTTGAAGAGGTTTTATGCAAAACTATGAGAAAACTATAAAAGCGGGCAATTTCACAGAACTGCATTTAGGGGTTTTTAATTAATTGCAAATTAAGCAAAAGACTGATTTGTAAAGATTACAAATATACCTGAAGGTGTGGATGAAGTGCCATTCATTTAGTCTTAACTACTTTCATTTTTTATTTTCTTCTAATGTCTTGGTGCTTTTCTCTACCTGTGTGCGTAACCTCATCTTAAATTCTAATTTCACCTTTTTCACTTTTCTCTCGTAGGATCGAAGCTCCCATAGCAACACCACTGTAGTCATCTGAAACATTTCTGTCTTTTGATCTTTTCTTGAAAACGGTAAAAATGAAGATAAAGAAGTTGGTGCCTGTTTGGTCACCTGGAAGGAACAAAGATGTTGTTGATTCATTTAGTAGTGTAAATATACTGTATGAGTATAATTGTACCCTGTGGGTGATGGTGTATACTGCAGGTGATGTGCAGCTGCATGAAATCATATTATTGATTGTTATTAATATGATTGTATGTGATTCTTGTCCTAGTTCTCTTGAATTGTCTTACGTGTGGTGATGGATTTTTTGGGTTAAGTACATTTGTCGTTGTAAAAAGGTGCCTGTGCTGAAAAAGATCCAGGACTCGCAGAAGAGATCCCTACTTTCTAGTTTTACTTCCTGGTTAAGCATAAGTTTAATAAAGATACAGTGGTTATTTGTTTTTATTTTTGTTTTGCTGTCAAGTTTGTTTTTTTACAGTAATTTCTTTTTTGCCTTCCACTATTTAAAAATTGTTTATATATAATATATATATATATATATATATATATATATATATATATATATATATATATATATATATATATATATTATCCATTGTACGTGGATAAAGCAGTAACGGTAGCAATGGAAACTACATTTGCGGGAAGATGGACTGTTTTTTATATCTGGATGCACCCACACCAAAATATAATTGTGACTGGATTTTTTTTAATAGAGATGTAGCTTTGTTGTAAAGTATGTGTTTTTAATAAAATCTTTACAATACTGCCTGCATGACGTGGATTTTATTTCATTAGTCCTGTTGTAGTAGCCCATTACCTCAGGGATGAGTGGATTACGTGGACATTTGGAATACTAAAGTCACATATCAGTTTGCATTATGAACTAGTATAGTTTGCAGTGGCAATGTTTTAGTCACATTAGTCATTACAACAGCACAATCGAACTGCCTGAGAAAAGAGAGTAAAATATTAAACCATGTAGGAGGAAAGTAATTCAAGTTTTTAGTACATCTGATGAATGGCCGGATATAGCACCTATTTACAGTGACTGAGCACTGCAACCCTCATTCACCCAATCACACACAGATTCCTACAAGCAGGTTTTTCCTAACCCTTGTCTAACATTTGCACTCGCACTCTGATGGATGCATCGGGGGCAATTCGGGGTTCAGTATTTTCCCAGAGGATACTTCAGCATGCAGATAGGAGGAGCCAGGGATCAAACCACAAACCTTCAGATTTTTAGATGGCCCACTTTACCACCACAGTCTCCGCAAAGCTGAAGAAATGCCAGGTGCTTTGGATCTACAAAGGTGGCTAATGTTCAGTTTTTGAATTGTTAAAAGGGAAAAAAAGGAATATGAATGTATTCATCAAGAATTAAACAGTAATAAATAGAGATGTACCGATTCGATATTAAGTATCGGTATTGGTCAGATAAACTAAATTACTGGATCGGATATCGGAGAGAAATAAAAAATGTAATCCGATCCATTAAATATCAAAAAAGCACCTCACAAAACTTGCGACATGGCGCAACTCGGCTCATAACCGTAGCACGTCGGAGCAGTGTGCTCATGTGATAGAGCGGCTGTGTGTATTTGTAGCCTCGCTACCAAACCAGCATTTCATCTCTGAGGAAGTTATCCCAGAGAGAAGTAAAGCAAGTGTGTAAGTTCATCTCTGAATGTTTGTAAAGCATTCCAGCGTTAAGCTTAACAACCGATATATGGAGCGACTGGCTCTCTCTCCCCCTCCCTCTCCTGCTGCTACTTCAATCGTGAAACTGATCAATGATCAGCTGATCGGCTTTTCTGTCGCGAGTCCGTCTCTCTTGTTTGTTTATTGCCCACTTCGCGCCAGAAAGAGGAAACCAGCGGCTGAACAACAGCAGCACGTTTAAGCTTGATAAGCTGTTGTTAGAATTTATTTAATATTACTTTCTACACCAGGATCTTTTTCTACGTAGCTGACGCTGGTAAGTGTGCAGGGGCGGATCTAGCAAAGTTTAGCCAGGGGGGGCCGATAGGGCATTTACAGGGAAAGGGGGGGGGGGGGGGGGGGGGGGGGGACACAAAGACATACTCTTCTTTCTTATTCTCATTTAAAATGTCTAGTTTTTAATAATTAATTATCTGAATCTTACACCCAAAGTTTTAATATGATGTAAAATGTATAGAAGTCCATTACTGTATATAGTAACTATTAAGCCTAATATACACTAGTAAGCTATAGTACTTTTTCCTTTGGGAAGGTACCATCTGTGCAGTCTGCAATTCTGTTGAAGAAAGATGTTGAATCTATTTAATTATTCTTGAAAAATAATGGCTTTCTGTGCATTTTTTTTCACACTGCATCAAATTAATGTTGATTACGTCGATTAAGCATCATGAGGTGGCGGGTGGTTCCCTATTTTTTATTTTTTTTTAGTGGGAGTTTGCAACCCTATTAATTAGGTTGCTTATTCTTTAAAATACCAGAATAGGGAGGATGGAGTAGGTTTAAGTTTATTAGATTGATCAGTATTGCTGAACTATGAAATATTTTGGGTGCAGTGTATTTTTTGCATACAGGTATAACAGAATAGCTTTAGTGTTTGTTTGTTTTTTTAAAACTTGAATCTGAACTTATACAAAATGCAGCAAGATATTAAAAAAACAGTTTTAATTAAAAAACACACTATATCGGATTCATATCGGTATCGGACAATATTCAAATTTATGATATCGGTATCGGACATAAAAAGGTGGTATCGTGCCATCTCTAGTAATAAACAAACATGGCACCGTCTCTCTAATTCAAAGATATTGATTTTGTCAAACTATAGCTAGGAGTGATATTACTCTTTATACACATGGCTGAGACAATGACTGTGTAAAAGAAGGTTTCCTGGATGTGTCATTTGTCATAATTTTATTAACCCACAGGACCCCAAATCCACATTATAATCAACAGCTACATTCACCCTGGGAAAAAACGAGTGAGGGAGCCAAACTGGCTCTGGATGTCCCGGTTACTTCACAGTAAATAAGACACAAACACTCTTTAACTCACAATAGAAGTGAAGACCAATGACGTTACATCAGGTTTTATTTAACCTTGTCTTTGTTTAATCTTTGCTAAAGAACATGTGCTCTTTTGCTGGTGACTTCACTTGGTGTTAAAGACAGAAGCTGTACTCTAATATTAAAACAAGTAACTATATTCAGCATTTAGAGTGGACCTATAGGAGGTCTGAATCCAAGTAATGCAAAGAGAAAAGAATCATTTAAAGTTCATTCCTTCAAACGTGGAAGTCTGACTTCATGTTCTGAAGTTCTTACTTTTTTTACTCTTTCAATCTGCTCTTCTGCTAACAAGTGACAGTGAACTGTTGTTACATCAGTTAATGTCCTATAATTATCTGGAGTCTAATGCACAGGTGAGTTGTGTTGTTGTTGTGGGTGGCTGGCATGGTGCAGAACTGAATAGCAGACTGACGTGAGTGAGTCAGTTGTATTGTGAGTGCCTGGGCTGCAGGATGGTTAAGGTTGTGATTACCTTGGCAGTGAGTTTTATAATTATGATGATATTCAGGTGCCACACAGAGGACACATGACTGATGACTGGGAACAGAACTTTTGCAAAACTTACCTGGAAGAACACGCAACCTGACTGGGTTTGTGTGACGCAAAGAAAACTGTTTTGTGCCAGCAAACATAGCTGAGTCCTGTAGAAAAAGAAATGGCTTCTCCAGAGGCGTTATGTGGCAGCCAGATAACAGAGCCATGTGGGGATGAAAATCAAATCCAGGTAGAGCGGATTCTTTTTTTCCACTATAGATTCTCCATTAAAGCTGAAAATACCGGCATGATTGTCTGACAACCAGGTGCACAAGATTTTGGAGTAGAGTATTTATAACCTATAGCTAACAATACTTGTTGGCTTCTTTTTCATCTCCCACTTTAACTACAAGATTGTATCAGCATCAGTCGGGTTTGTTATTCCCTCCCTAATAATAATTTCCTTTAAATTGTTTAACCTTAAATTCAGAAAATGTATTGTCGTGACAGAGTTATACTTAAGGCCAGTCTGTGTGCTAAATATTTCAGAATGTAAAGCTCATTAAAAAAAAAAGTGTTACTCTGCGTTTCCCCAGACAACACTAATTTCACAGCTGAGCTGCTGTCTCCTGGGAGCCCAGTGCATTATGGGTTACATCCCAGTGTAAAAACTGTGACATCAGATAACCTTTTTCATACTCTGCAGTCTCCTGATGTCAAAGAGAAGTCCTGTACTTGTTCTTATTATTTGACGCTGCAATTATTACAAAATATATGGCTGTAAAAAGGATTGAAAGTATAAACTGCCTAATTGAAAAAAAATTCAAAAGTTGTTTTATACATTAAAACTTATGAACTCACAAATCTAGCCTCATTTATCTAGCAGACATTAGGAAGTCTAAATGTTCACACTGAGAATCTCTGATGCACAAACAAGGCTGACAGCGACGTCACCCACATAGTCCCAGGAGATGACTCACCTGTGTGGGTGTAGCATGGGCTAACATGAATTATTAACAATGGTACGGGGTTATTATAAGTCATGTTAACAGTGTAAGGCCATGAGAGGTCCTGAAAATGTCAGCTTTAATTGACTTTTTATTTTTTATTACTTTTAAATCACACCCATCTTTTTTAAAGTGTGAAAATAAGGTACCTGTTGATTTCAGACTTTTTAATAAAAAATACCATTTTTGAATCCATGTTTGCTGTAATGCTGTAGAGCTTAGTACAAGGTCTCAGATCTGGCCTGCAGGTGGGGCTGTGGACTAAGTTAGTGAAGAAGTAAACGTCCAGGAAACACCGGCAGACAAGAGGTTAATCTAACAGGTAGCTCGGGACATTTTTCAGCGTTGACTGTCGCTCTCCACATACTGTGTGTTATAAGAAGTTTATTTTTAGCAGTTTGATGGACAATTTCAGGAGATATTCAGGTGATACCAAGTGAATGACTATACTGCGATGTAATTTGACCATTTCGTTTTACTTGAAGTTTAAGTCATTCAATGACAACAACAAACTCGTCCTTACAAATTTATTATTTAACATAAACTTTTAAGAGCTGTGAAATGCTCAATCACATGAAATATTCGTCCTTAACTGAATAACAGCGATCATGATGAACTTTCAGAAGATATTCTGCTTCCCTCACTCTCAATTAAATAGGAGGATTAGGGCCACCGGGAACAAAAGTGGGCAAAAGTCAGAATTCTGACCTTAATGTGAGAATTCTGACTTTTTACTCAAAATTCTTTTACCTCAAAATTGTTACTTTACGGTCAGAATTCTGACTTTTTCCTCAGAATTCTGGAAAAGAAGAAAAAAAGACGTGCCCACTTTCTTTTTTCCAGTAGCCCTAATCCTCTTCCGTAATTAAACATTAACACTTAAATCCAAATTAAAACGGCATCAAACAACCGGATGTCTGACAGAAGCGGTTTTAGTCTTTATGATGGGCTCTTCATCGACTCGTGTCCTTCTTAGTCCATGGTCTTATCACTCCAGGCCATTGACTTCCTCTTGGCCAATTCCATCCAGGACGGCTGACCGCTGTCAGACATGGATTGCAGCACTGAGGGCAGTGTGGGTGATGATGACGGTGATGAAGAAGACGCTGCATTTTTCCGTGACCATCTGTCCTCACGCGACCTTTCTGCAACGTTGGTGGGGCTTAACTCTAAAAAACGAAACGCAGAAAAAATCTAGGTCAAATGGGTTCATTAAGAATATTAAAAAGGTGTTTGTACAGCAATGATTTATTATCACTCTGAGCAAACACACCTGCAAGGTTTACTGCTTGTCTTTCATCTGTATCTTTGATCACAGGTGCGTTTTTTGCCAAGGTAGGGGATTCACCTGATCCCTGCATGTCTGTATGCGTTTTCCTCAATTCCACCTAAGAACACACATTCAGGACAATCTTGTCAGTTCAAAAAATCCCTATTATCTGTTCATGGCCTGCATTTCAACCACCGTGAGAAAGTGCCATAAAAAGTCCAGAAACAATCATAAATTTAACCTGCTAATAAACCCAGTCAAAATCATCAGTTCCATTGCAATAAAACAATATGTTGGTAGCCACCAGGACACCAAATGAATGACGGACACATGCTAGGCTACTGTTATAGTTGCCAAATAGAGACTTAGAGATTTTTTAAACATTTATATTTTCAAATGGGCATTGATCTGACTGCCACAGACAGCAAGGGGAGGTCAGGCAGCACTGTGAGGATGGCAAATGATATGAAAGATAGTTATAAAGAAGTACCACAAACCCCCTTGGGTCCAGGTGGTGTGGTCCACTCTCCCCGTCTCTCTAAAAAAGCAGCCTTCTCGCTTACAGAACCAGACCAAAATGCTCTTCGGCTTGTGAGTGGCGGAGCCTCTTTTTGCTCACTGGCTTCTCTCTCCCCTCTTCCTGAGGCAAAAGCTGAAGCAGAACCAACAGCTGACGAGGCTGCGGGAGCTGAAGTCTGCGCTGAAGGTGTGGGCTTGAGCTGCTGGGCAGACTGGAGACCTCGATTGCTCCAGGAGGATTGCTGCTGGCCTGAGGAAAGGTAAGACTGCGCAAGAGACTGTGTGGCGCTGCCTTGTGCAAGCTGAAACGAGGTGTCTGTTTGTGAAGGGGAGCGCAAAGGAGAATGGGTTGTCCACGGATTGGTGGTTACCACTGAATGTGAGGCAGACTTAGTTGTGTTCATCTGGTCTTCACTGGTGTGTTTTGACATTTGTGGATCTCTGGAGGCATTGGACAGCACAGGAGATGCCTTCTGTTGCAGAAATCCTGGTGATGTTTTGACAGTCTGTGCTTGGCTTCTGCTTTGATTCGTTTCTGCCGATGGCTGCTTTGCAGCTTGCACAGTCTGTGTCCGTACTTGTGTAAAAGTCTCTGTTGGATTTGTGGGCTGCGCTTGTGCCTGCGGTCGTGCTGAAGATTGCATGTTTGCCTGTAAATTTCCTGCAAAATCTCTGGGGAATCTACTAATGAAAAGCTGTTGAAGGCTCTTGGTTTTTTCCATGGCCAGAGCCATCCAGGACACCTCAGATGAGGTCGCCTGCGGGGCAGGTTGAGGCTCCCGGGGTGTAGCTTCTGCTTCTTTTAGGTTTGCAGGCGTCGTCTGAACGTCGGACGTTTCGCTGGCAAATGGAGCATTATGTTTGACTGGAGGAGAGAAGCCAGATGGGGTTTGATCTAAGGGAGACACACAAATCTGTTAGATACGCTCGGCAGCACTGTTACCGTTAAAGTTTGCCCGGGTGGTATCTTAATGAGTACAAAGTTCCCCTGTGATCAGTAAAAATCTTATCTTCCTAGAGTGATTATTTACCATGTTAAACAGCAACAACGGTGCACATCTGTGTAATATTAACTCTGTAATCAAAGAGATAATGGCTGTGAGACGCTGCTTCACTATCAGTGTAAATTTAAAGCAGATCTCCAAATTAAACATCAGCTTCTATAATCAGTATGATTCCAGTGTGATATTTTGACATTATGTCAGCGTTATGCTATATTATTACATATTTATTTCAATCTAGTCTTCATTTTATTTTATTTTATTTTATTTTTACTTTACACATTTTGCCTAAATTCTTTAGCTTTTTCCTTTTAGTTCTAATTTACTTAGCTGGATTTTTCTGAATTTGCAAGACATTTTTAAAAACTATTTTAAGTACTTTCAAACCTTCTACATGGCAATGTCAGGAGCTCTGAAAGACTCACCAGCTGGTCTGACCTCTCCAGAGGAGGATGGCATCCAAGACGCATTTTCTTGCAACTTTTTTTCACTTATTTCTTGGCATTTTTGGTCACCTTGGTCCTCACCCAGTGCTGACTTTGAATGCCTGTTAGAAGATGTATCAAGCCGAAATCGAAGTGAATGAGATGTGGAGCGCAGTTTGACACCGAAAGCTGTTTTTCCTTGTTCCTCCTGGGGCTCCTTTGCTTCCACCGCCTCTTCCACCTCTTCCTGGCTGCTCTCGATCTCCTCCGCCTCAGCAGCGCCTGTGTCTGCAGGTGCATCTTTATATGCTGTCACTGATTCCACCTTTTTGAAGCTGTCACTCCTGTCCCAGGGAACAGCTGAGGTTTTAGGTGGTGCGCCTTCTTGACGAAACCTTCCTAAAGCAAAAGGATGCTCTCTTGGCTCTTTAACTTCCTCCTTTTCCCTGTTTTTCTCCTCCATTTCCCTACTGATCCTGTTCCTGGCTTCAGCTTGTTCCAAAACTCCCAAAAAACTGCCCGATCGGGGTCTTTCTCCATCTCTGTTTTTCGATGCAGTGACAGAAAAGTGGAAAGAGCCAGATCCTTGGGCATATCGTTTAATTCCTCTTGTGGGTTCGCTATCACCTTGAACCTCCTGGCTAGCAGAGGAACACCTGAATGCCATTCCTGAGGCATTATCATCATGAGGCATTAGTTGCTTCTCCAAATCCCCTTGTCTTTGTTCCTTCAGTCCTGACTCTATGAAGGACGAGTGTGGACGTTCACCAGATGCTGAACCCACACGTCTGCGAGGTTTAACTCGAGGTACTTGGGAGGCTACAGTCTCAGGAAGAACGTAGTCCTGTTTGGAGAAACTTTGACTTGTTGGTTTGGGTACCGCCTCTGATGTGACCGGTGCCATTTCTGCACATTTTGAAGGAAGACGCTGATGTACAATGGGAACAGCAACTTTTTCTTCTTCTTTTGTTTCCACTGTTACTTCTTCTTGAGCACCAAGATGGTGTTTTAGTTCTTTGACAGGCTCGGGTCGGTCAATGTTGTTCATGGTGTCTAAATGAGACTGAGAGACAGTCTGAAGATAAATAAAAAAAGAGCGAGAGATATGAAGGGCAGGAAAGTGAAGTGGCGGTGCACTATTTGCTTATACAAAGAGCATACAAGAGAGAGAAATAACTACAGCAACTTACCGCGGCAGCTTTCATCTTAGTGCTGGCCCTCTGGTTTCTGGGTTTGATAGACATTCGGTGGCGTGCGGCAGAAGTGTCTAATCGGGAAGCGAACTGAGCCGGTGTTCTAAAATCCGACGGGACCTCAGCAGCAGAAGGAGAAACAGAGGGGACGGAAAGAGGAAAAGCATGGGATGGAGTCGAGGGAAGAGATTTGATAGGTGCAGGTTTGGGGATGGGTGAGAGAGTGCGAGATGTTGGCTGAGATATCGCCTGCAAAGAAAAAAAGGCCAACAAAATCGCTGTACAATCCTGCAAACAATGGGCTAAGAGAAAGAACTACAAAATACAGTGTTTTGGATTATTATGTCAATGTATCACACATGGTTGTGTTAGGATGCCTGGGTCGTTGACCCAGGGGTTTTGAGTTTATTATATTATTTATACTTTCTAGTCTTTGGTTTCTTTGAGTTCTGTCTTATAGTTTATGTCTCTGTCTTCTCTAGCTGCTCTGTCTCCCCTGTCAGCTGTATCCCCTTGTCTAGTTCGCGTCTCTGTGTGTCCTTAGTGGCTATATCCCCATGTCCAGTCAGTGTCTGTGTCTGCCCTGGTCCCACGTCTCTGTTCCCTCTGTTGCAGTGCGTGCGAGTCTGTGTCTTTGTTCAGTCTGTGTTATGTGTTTCCTGTTTTACTTTGAAAGTCCATGTCTGATGTTAATGTGTCTGGTTTTGCTTCCCCTTGTCTCGTTAGGCCTGATTTGCCCCAGCTGTGTTTTCCTCCTGTTACCCATTCCCTGATTGCTCCCTCTGTGTATTTAAGCCCTGTGTTTCTCTGTGTCCGTGTCGCGATCTACCGGTTTCCTAGCTGTGTGTTCTGTCATTCCTCCAGTTTAAGTTTGTTTTGAGTTTTTTAGTTATGTTATATTTTTGAGTTCACGACTGTCTCCGGAGTCTGAACCTTGGGTCCTATTCCTGTCTGCACACAGCCTCACCTAACAGGTTGTTGATAACCTCTATTACCTATCTGATATTCTATATGGAGTGGAGCCAAAGAGGGGCCAGGCTTGCAGGGACACAGTTTAACAGTGCACCTTACATAAGAACCCTCTGGCTCCATCACTGATTCGACTTTTGGAAACAGCATTTCAGATGACAGATTCCTCTCTTGAAGTTTCTGTCCAGTCAATCCCACGTACACCGTAAATCCTCAGGATTTACGGTGCATTAATCTGTGTCTTAAAATAGTCCCCAACATATGCACCACTTTCTCCTGCTTAAATAAAACGTTTTACAGCGACCAGCTGTTTTAGGGTTTGCTATATACTGTTTTCTTAAATGATGCTATATAGGTATTTATAACCCCACTTTTTTCAGTTATAACTATAATAGGAAAAAATGGGGGTACAGCGCTGGCCTTTTTTTATGGGATATGCTGAGAATAAAAACATATGATCAGAACACTTTATGCTTGCTTGTTAAATTTAAACAAATGCAAATCCTGCTTTTGAATCCACGCATCATCTAATCAGCAGGATTATGCACCTTTGTAAGGGTTTCCTGAGATGTATTGTCTTCTCCTGAATCATGAGGAGGACTGTGAGGAAGTGACTCCTGGCTGCTCAGATCTGGTGGACGTCTCATTGGCAGGACCATAGGAGGTGGGCCCAAATGCATTTTCTGCTGCTGAAGCGTCATCTGTGATGACAGAGCGCATCACGAGGATTTTAATAGAGTCACTGTTACCATAAGTTTAAACAACAGGCCTAAAATAAAGAAGTGCCGTACCTGGAGAGCTTTGATTTTGCTGTGAACGTTCTCCTGAGATAAGACCCTGGTGGGTTCAGGCTCTGTCATGACCAGGTCATCCAGAAAGATGCTGTCGTGGGACAGTGCCCGCGATCCCATGATGGCCTGTGCGCATCTAAGTGGAGCCAGAAGAAGGACGAGTCAAAGTAAGGACAAGTAAGTGAACCTGAAAGAGAATTTTTCGAAAGGCGTCGTGTCACGTAAACACTCACACCAAATCTTCTTCTGATCCGAGATCTTTTCCTGCAGTGATGTCACTGGCTGACTGGCTGAGTTTGGTATTTCCTTCTCCGCCTGCTCTCTTACTTTTCCCAAAGAGACGAGTTTTCAGATCCTTGATCTTGGATCTTTTACGTCCTAACAGAGATTGAGACCGAGACAGATCCAGGTCACAGCATTTCACGCGCACGTGAACAAGGAGAACTCACGTGCTCTCACACACTCTCTATTTTCTGTTTTCGAGACGTTCTATCAATGAGCATCTCTTTCATATTTCACTTCATGACGATGTGTTAGCACTCTCAGGTTAAACTACGAGACAGATCACCTCACCTGCGACGTCCTCTGCGCTTTCTTCTGCGTCTCCCGAGAAAGACTCCATCGGTCTGATCCCTAAAAGAAAAAAAAAGTGTAGAGCAGATGACAGTTAAGTGTTCAGTGGAAAACACTTCGCTTGTTGTCTTTGCAGGAGTAAACATGGACTCGAGGTTCAAAGGTTTATTACTGTTCATTATCAGTTGGGAGGGCTGGGTGAGGACAGTCTGTTGTCAAGATGAACAACGTCTTAATCGATGTTACATGTGGCATTGCCAAGAAAAAACACCCCAGGTACTGCAGAGTAGCAAGAACGTGGATTTGAAGCATGGCATCGCACTGTACAGCACATATGATGAACAAAGCAAAAGCTAAAATCTTCCTTCACTGCTTTACCATCTTACTGAGTTGGCGTGCTACTCTATGCTAAAGTCAGTTCCAATTTTTTTCATGAAGACCGGCCTGACATTAGTATATCCCACCTTTTGCAGGGTGCTGGTGTATCTAAGGAACTGTTGTCAACAGAGCATGAGGCTGTATAACTGCCTGATAAGACAAGATGTGCCAGGTTATGGACAAACAAGCAAAGTCCACACTGCACCTCTCATGTCACCGATTACACCCTTTTCACTCGATCCTCAAAAAAGTTGCGATCAGTTTAAGCAAATCGATTTAAACAGTATGTAAACCTCAGACTTGATTTCCTCTCCGCAGTGAAGTGCTCCCTGCGGTTTCACCGTTCACTGAGCTGAACTATAGCTCCCAGAGAAACAGAGGATAATCCGGTGGATTATTGACATTGCAGAGAGATTCTTGTAAGATTTCACAACGCCGTAATGATCCACAACGCTGCAACATTTCTCCACCAGGTGACATTCCCTGGGGGAAAACACACACGCACTCCAGATGGGGAAGGAGGAAGAAAAAAAAAGAAAACAACGGCTGAACTTACCAAAAATCTAAAACCAAGCACCTCAACTTGTCCCTCCTGATCGTCCTCCTCTCTTCACGGAGCGGTCTTGTATCAGCTGTGTCCCTGCCTTAATGATTAAACCTCAGACATACCACATCTGCAGACGGAGGGAGATACCGAGGGAAGGGAGTGAGGGAGGTGGGAAAAAAAATAGGCTGGGAGAAAAGAAAGAAAGGGAGAGAGAGAGAGAGAAGGTCACTTCCTGACAGGGTGAGCAAATGCACAAGAGAAAAGAGGACAGATGAGAATGTGTGTGTGTGAGAGAGAGAGAGAGTGAGAGAAAGAGAGCGAGAGAGATACTCTATTACATTAGTGGCACACTGTGGCCCTCTGTGCTAAGCTCCTTATAAAACGTTAACCTGATTTTAGACCCAGAAATGAGAGTAGAGGGTAAAAAAATAAAAAATAAAGCTCCAGCTGGAAAGAGGACATGAATATAGGAATTATGGCTCATAGAGCTGTTTACATATTGCACAGGCTCGCTCACGCCCTTCCGATGATCAAAGAGCGGAGGCTATGGGTGTGCTGTGAGCGTTCAGAAATGAAATAAATAAATAAAAACAAACAGGAATCAGCCACCTCCCAGCACGTCACATCATTTTCACCCAAGACTGTTTGGCCACAGTCCTGAAGGTGCGGTCTTTGAAATGTTCGCCTGGGACCTTTGCTCCTCTATAACTCCCGCACACATTTTTCACGATTTGTGAGACGACGCCTTGTTTCGCAGCAACGAGATGACACATTGTTCCTGCGAGTCCTACTTCCTGCGCGTTCACACAGGACAGTACTGGGAGATGGGAGAGCTAATCTAGGCCACTGGGCTACAATCGGCGAGAGGGAGGGCCTGCAGGAATTGGCATGCGAACGCTTGCATCTGCATCCATGTGTCTGGAAGCTTGGCTGAGCAGCATCTCCAATGAGTCTCCTTACAGATAAATCCTCGTCTCTCCCACCAGAACCCACATCCAGCTGGGTAACATCTGGATTACATCCAACGGGACACATGCACCGTGATAAGAGCCCACAGTGACATAACAGTCTGGGATGTGGTTTTATTTAATTCCCTCATTCATAGATTTATTGTCCATAATCTACACATAAAGGAGAATACACACACAGGCTTATTTTTATCTTATAATAGGGATGTAATGTGATTATGGCTAATATCTGCTATCATAGGGAGGCTGTTTGTAGATAATAAAGCATCATACACGTTTATTGCACTTTCTGCTTTTGTCATCACAGCATTTGTCCCCCTGACAGAAAGAAAGCAAAGGTACTGATTTTTAGCAGTATATGGCAGTCTCTGATTCATGTGGTGTTGCGATGGATTATAATTTCTTCCTCTCACAGGCCAGATGAGGGCTGTGCATATCGAGATTAAGGCCGATAGATAATCCGATCACAGCGCTGTTTGAAGTCACGAGGGTTACCATTCATTCTAGCAAATGTGAAAAAAATGTGAGGGAATTTTCTTTGGGGTTTTTCATTTTTTCACTTTTATAGACGACTTTTTTTTGGCAAGATGTTTCCATTGATTCACCCAAGAACAATTGGCCGATATCTGAAACCACTGAACAAGCTTTCCCCTGCAGCTTATCTGTATTTAGTTTGGGATTCTGGATTCAGATAAGAGTTTGATGGTAATCGTTAACTAGACATCAGTGTCTTACATGCATGAAATGTTGCACCAATACAGAGCCAGCAGAAACAGAAGAAGCTATGGCTACAATATAGCTTTGGGACATAAAAATCAGTCAAAGATATTAAACATGTACATCTCCGGTAATTGTAAGTGTTAATAACCTTATCCAGAATTCAATAATTGTGGAAATATGTAGGTTTTTAAGGAATCATGAGTTCAGTGCTCCATGACTGCTCAATCTGCTGATCAGTGTAATATGTATGAAAGCTATGAAGCAGGTGGTGAATGTGCCTTAAGCTTAGACTTTGTTGTAATAAGAGTCAGAATGGGATTTGCAATGTTTGTGAACTTGTTACAGATGTAAAGACCTATGTCTGAATCAAATACAGTGTGTATAAGTGAATGAGTGGTTTTTGATGGATATAATCTGACTGTGTGGAGACTATGACAAGGTCTGATCTGCACTGACCTGCATCTGCTCTTTTTTTTTTTAAGTCAGATTTTTATTGTTGGCAAATGTTTAGTTGAATCAGAGGACTCAGTCTTGTCTATCAACGCTTCATCAGACAAGCTACGATAAAATTTGACCAATCAGGAGTTGGCAGTTCGTCTTGTAATCAGAAGGTTGCCGGTTCGAGCCCTGGCTCCGACAGTCTCGGTCATTGTGTCCTTGGGCAAGACACTTCTACCCGTTGCCTACTGGTGGTGGTCAGAGGGCCCGGTGGCGCCAGTGTCCGGCAGCCTCGCCTCTGTCAGTGCGCCCCAGGGTGGCTGTGGCTACAATGTAGCTTGCCATCACCAGTGTGTGAATGTGTGTGTGAATGGGTGGATGACTGGATATGTAAAGCGCTTTGGGGTCCTTAGGGACTAAGTAAAGTGCTAAACAAATACAGGCCATTTACCATTTTTTAGTCAGTTTTCCAAGTTCACAAAATCTTTTCAGTTAGTTTAATTTTTTTCCAAGTCTAGTTTTTGTTTTTTAGTTCAATAAAATGTTTTAATTCTAGGTTTTAGAGTAATCCTCCACCCTAACCCTATAATAACCTGGAAAACAACCAGCTGATTACCATAAACACTTTCTGTAAGTGCACCTTTCTGTGTAACTCTACCCACTCTCGTCCTCTTGGTCACTGTTTTCATTTTATCTGTGTCTTGGACTTTTTTATTCTGTAGAAAACAAGAAAGTATCTCACAATCTTTCAGCACACTTTGGTCAGTTTTAATATTTATTCTGCATTTATGTATTATAAATAGTTTAAAAACTGTTACATTTTATTCATTTTTCAGTACAAAACGATATTCAGGGCCATGTTTGGTTTCTTTAATCTACTAATAGAATCAGGACGGTACATTTCCAGTCAACTGAAAAGGGCCTAATGTTTCATTACCTAGAGGTCCAATTACCCTTCATAAGCAATTCATTTAAAAAGGGCCTAAAGTTGGCAATCCTGTAACACATTTTACTATTAATGCGTTTTAAATATGTTTTGGTTTTGTATTTTTAAATTTAAATTTGATTTAAACAAAAATACATTTTTAATTGTGTAAAGTAATCTAGAAAAAATGTTTTGAAATAATTAATTTCCCCCCAAAAAGGTCTCTGTAGAATTACAATCTGTGGAAGTAAAAAAAAAAAAAAAAGATAAAAATATCCATATTTTTCATAAATATCATAGAAAACGGAAAAAAAAAATCATAGAAAACTGAAGAACTGAAAACTGAACTTAAAAATTCACCAATAGCAGCGGCAGTACAGTTAGCAGAAATTTAAGACGTTTCAGTGCAGCAGAAATCAAACAGTAACCCATCTTGTTATAAAAGTCAGTCCCCAGACACCCGCAAGCTAAAGCAAATCCTACAATACTGTAGATCTGCTTGTGTTTGGAAGGCAGGTAAGTAAATTAAACGGCTTGGCAAAAAAATAATCATTTTAGCTTTGTGAGTCTCATAGAGTTTTTGTGTGTTTGGTGTGGAAAATGTCTACGGTGGTCTCCTGGCACTGCCTGAGGTCATAGTCACAGTATCCAACAGAGAATCGGCCCTGCGAGACAAACGACAGAAAGATCTCGTTCACTTTAGCCACTCCATACTTACAGATGAATACTAATAAGTATATAATGCGTAGTCTCACTTTAGGTCTCTTGAAGTAATCCAACCCTCTTCCAATTTTTATGATCCAACCATTATCGAACCTAAAAATAAAATCAGGTTTAATTTGCTGGGATAAAAGAGACCGTATTTTGAGCAATGGAGTGTTAATGTAGAAGTGAACATCAGATGTCACAAGGATGAACTTCCTCATGCTGCACGTATGTGGCTGCTGTAAATGAGGAAAATCTGCAGGTGTACCTGATCTCCCGGTCATGGATAGTGGAGGAGTACTGCAGGTCTAGAGTCACTCCGTGAGCGCTGAGACTCTCTTTCAACTCGGCCAGAGCGCCGCTCTGCTGGCCACTATCAGCCTGCGGGACGGGAAATGACAGTATAAACTAAACAGAGAAGACAGCAGTGGCTGCTCAGCTTTGACTATAAAATGCAGCTCTATTGTGTGAGTAACTCACTTCATCCTGCGACGTGAGGAGGTGGATCTTGTTCACCTTGCAGGGGGCTTTTAGCAGCATCTCACAGAACCGAAGGAAGTTGTACAACTGTTTGTGAGAGGAAAGGCGAGGGCTTTGTTTGGCATATTATATAAGGTTGGTACAGTTTAGGGCTGATTTTTAAATCATAAACATAAAATTACAATTATTTATTATAAAGTCCTAGTCAAACTAATAAGGAGAAAGCTGCTTGCTTGCAGCTTGCAACACATGATCAGAGAAAAAAAAGATTTTCAGTATATGCGTTCAGGCTTTTATCAAACACATCATCCACATCATAACTGAATGTGTTCCTCCTTTTCCCATACACGACCTCTACAAAAAGTTTAATTAAAGTCAGCTTAGCAGTCTTTTCATAACCTACCAGACAGATTTTTATAACATTTGTTTGTTTAACTTCAACTAATCTGTGATAGTTCTATTAATCAATAAATCTTTCAGCCATCTAAATGTTGAAGGCTTTCTGGCCACAGAGAGACCCTGGCGCAGACCAGGACATGTTAAAGAGATTATGTCCCCCCTGTCGGCTGCTCCTGCTACCCAAGGCGGAAAATGTATACGTGTATTGCAGACTTAGTCCTCTAGTATCATTCTATTGGTATCAAATTAATGGATAAACTCATTAAAGATAAGCTCCAACCTCTGAACAAAGCCTGATAAAAGACTGATGACAGAGTGGAATGAATAAAAACCCCAGTTAATGAGGACAAAACTCTTACTTGGTGGGTGTGCCGTATGTACGGGTCCTCCACCCAGACTTCAGTGAGAGCGCTGCTGATGTATGGCTTGAACAGAACCTCATAGCTGTAACCAGTAGCATCCTCTGATATTCTTATCTGCTCGTGGTACTTCCCATCTATCAGGGAAGATAAGAGAAACACAAATTTTGAAAACCCCCTTCTTTAGCTGTGGCTCTTACCATATATTTTCCCCCTAAATCTAAAAACTTAACCAGCACAGTCCTACACTGGAATAGGATCCTGCCTATAAGAGATACTAGACATAATTAGATTTATACATAAATGTAAGGGATATAACAAAACAATAAACAAGATTTTGGTTGTTGAGAAGATCGCACAGTCAATATTCAGCTAGAGCTGGATTACAGGGCAAAGTGGGCTTCAGCAACCCAAATCAACAGGGTCAGTAAGATTGTGCAAATTATTAATTTGGTCATATGCAACACTGAAGCACCTTGTTCACCTGATTTGAGTTCTTGCTTGTGTCAAAATTACCACAAAGTTCTACTTCTTGCTCCCTTTCGGGGTCGCTACATCTACCTCTGCCCCTTGGAGCTCCACTGTTACACCTGTCTCCCTCTCATTTACACACAGGTGCTACAGGTCTAACAGTCAAAACCACTGCAAACAAGAGGCTCAGTCGATCAGGGTAATTCATCTTTGCCCGGCCCACTTTGCCCTTTTTTGCTCCATTACTGGCAAATTACCTTCCTTCATCTGATTCACATGAACTTTGATTTGCTCTGCTCTGTCCATGTAGCCCTTTATCTTCTCTCTGTAGTGTCCTCTCTTTGAGTCATCTTTTACAGCTGCTCACAGGACAAAGAGAACATTAAAAAAAAGACGTTCAGCGTAATTCAGGGCAATGTTTAAAATATGTAATTATTAATATTTATTTATTTTTAAAGGAGGACCTTTTAACGCGTCCATAAGCAGCTGGATGCCTTCCTGGTAGCAGATGAGAGACTCCTGGAAACGTTCGCTCTGGTCCAGCTCCACCGCTCGCTTCAAGACAGACACGGCGGACGCCTCCATTCCCGACAGGTGGTTTTGTGTCATTGTTCTGTCTTTCAACTGTCTTTTAAGACCTATATAACTCTAAATAAACTTCACGTTTCACCAGTGACAGGAAAGAAGCTGAGAGAAGTAGCTCTACCCACGAGTGCCCCATAAAAATAACTCCCGGAGAAACGTAATGACCTTGGTTAGAAAATTGATGGTTATGTATTTTTTTTTATAAAAACACACAGTTAAAGTATTTTCAGTTTTTATTAAGTCCAAATTTATTCAAACAACATATTTATCACACTAGAAAAATTAGGGTAGGAACAATGTGCAAATTGCGGTGCTCTCGAAGAGGCGGTGCTCTTTTAATGTAACTCCCCGACGTTTCCGGTTAAGACGGCGGAGAGAGAGGGCTTGACAGCAGCGTGACTCTCCTGTTTCACTGCTGTTTTCAGTGCCGAATTAATGTTTAAATGTGCGAACTTGGTAAATTTGGTATGATTATAGGTCAGTTTTTCATAGCGGTTAGTTAGGCTCGAGTTCCGTGTTATTTAGCGGTTAGCAAGGCTGTAACCTTGTCTCGTAGCCCCTGTTAGCTAAAGAGCAGCAGAAGGAACACAACATGTCAGCTGTCTGTCGCAGTTTGAGCTTTTTATCAGTAAAGGTGGGTACATCACTGCACGTTTTTAATGTTTCAGACTTGAACTGTCTACAAAGTGTTTCGTACATCTTGAAGTTGACATACGGGCTCATTTAGTTTAACGCTGCTTGAGGAAAAATCCAGCTAAACCTGAAACCCAAATCAGGGATGGGACTTGGAGAATAGTTACTGGATTTTTCTAGGTTTACTGGATTTATTTATTTTGTTTGCTAGATGACTGCAGTGCTGAATTTTAGGACGCGAAACTTTCAAATATAATGACCAATGTCCTGGATACATATACAACGTGCTCAGTTATGTAAAAAAAGAAAAGAAAATGAGGCCATTGTAACTAACTCAGCATTAATGAAACTCACTTGTTGTGTGAAGCCACTGGGCTTCTCTGCACCACTATCCAGTCAGCTGTGATGTGCACTAGGCTACATTTGCTGCAGAAAGTGCTCCAAGTATTAAAGTTAGAACTTTAATACTAATATTGTCATCTAAGATTCAGTTCAGGTTTATTTTATATATAGCACCAGTTCACATCAAAAATCGCTTCAATATGCTTTAATTCAATTCAATTCAATTTTATTTATATAGCGCCAAATCAAAACAAAAGTCGCCTCAAGGCGCTTTATGCCGTAAGGTAAAGACTCTAGAGTTCAACTAGCCCCCATGAACAAGCACTTTGTGATGGTGGGAAGGAAAAACTCCCTTTTAACAGGAAGAAACCTCTGACAGAACCACCTCATGGAGGGGCAGGCATATGCTGTGACTGGAGAGGGTGATAAGAGGAAATAGAAGAGAGAGGGGAAAAAAGCAAAGAGGTAGGAAAAAGCAGACTAAGGGAGAGAGGGAAGGCAAAAATGTATGTATGCAATAATGACTTGGTGCAGTGGTGTGTAAACAGAAGGGGAGTGAAAAGAGACAAGTGGAAGTGCTCAGGTGTATCAGATGTATGTAAGGAGGAAGAATTTTATATCCAATTCTAGATTTAACAGGGATCCAGAGATGAAAAGCTAATATGGGAGGAATGTGCTCCAACTTCCCTTTTGCTATTAGCTGTTTGGAGTAACACAAATCCAACAACCTGACCAGAGTCAGGCAAAGCATAAATCAGTAAACGGATAACTACACATGACAAATGTTAGGGAAATCTGTTCATATTTTGTGGATCTGAAAGATAAAAACAAAATATCTGCTGATGTGTCAGAATATCAGATTTTTAAATCATTAAAAAAACAAAAACAAAAACTTTTGTTCCCTAAAGAAAAGAATATCTACCACCAGTAACAGCAATCTATCTCTGAGACTTAACTCTACAGAACTTTTTAGATTTTCTACATATGTAAGTAAACACATTTTCCTTGATACTGGGCTTTGCTTTTTACCTTCTCTCTGTTTGCATATGTTACAGACCCTGACAGAAGCTCCAGTTTTGTCACCTTGTGCATGGTATGTGTCAGCAAGAAGCAAATTCTCCAAATCCAGAATCCCACCAGAGGTAAGAATAAATTTAGAATCTATAATGTTGTACATTTGTAAAGTAATTAGCAACACTCAAAGTATGTAACGTCTTGTGGCCCTACCCATGTGTGTGTCAAAATATAATTCTTTTACATTAATATTTATTTGGATTAAGTAAGTTTGGGTATAATTCCAGCAGGTCCAGTAGACACAATGGTTTAGGTGGATTATTAGCTACTCAGCATTTTTTTTTTTTTTTTTATTTTTTTTTATTTTAGTGTTGCTTTAGGCCCGTCATTACAGATGAATCCTGCCATGGAATAATGATAATCCTTTATTCTGTATTTTCTTAACAGATTTTTGCTGAGCGATCGAAAGAGCACGAGAAATATGGTGGCGATCCAGACCAGCCGCACAAGCTGCACATAGTGACGCGGGTCAAAAGTGCGCTGCGAAGGCCATACTGGGAGAAAGAGATAATAAAACACCTCGGGCTTCAAAAGGTAAAATTTCTGTCATGGTACAGGACCCCAAACTGGGTTCCCTTTTTGTAAATCAAGATTTAATGCTTCGATTGTTCTGTCCCAATCGATATGCAAACAAATGGAGTTTTTGGCCTTGAATGTAGATATTGCTAATACTTTTTCGATAACCATTGCTGGATGTTACAGGCCCCCATCTGCTTCAAAAGAGGCATTATCTTCATTAAAGCACCTTTTGGCTAAACTAAATTATACCGAACTACTAATGGCTGGAGACTTGAACTGGGACTGGCTAAATGCAACTTCTGGTGAATTTAAAGAATTCTGCGATTCAATTAATCTTACCCAGCTAGTCTATCTTCCTACCAGGCCAAATCTTAAATGCCCTGAAAAGTCTACATTAATTGATTTGGTTTTAACAAATGTACCTCATAAATTCTCTTCACTTGGTGTTTTCTGTAATGACCTAAGTGATCACTGTGTTGTTGCTGTTTGCAGAAATGCTAAAATTCCAAAATGTAAGCCACGCATAGTGTGCAAAAGGAATCTTAAACAATTTAATGAACAGGCTTTTCATCATGATTTGTCATTAGTTAATTGGGAAAAAATCGGACTATTACCAGATGTAGAGCTAGCTTGGACATATTTTAAGGAAAGTTTTATGGGAATTGTTAATAAACATGCCCCCTTACGGAAAGTTAGAATTAAAGGTCGAGAAAATCCTTGGTTTTCGCAGACACTCGCAGATAGCATACACAAGCGTAATAGAGCATGGGACAAGGCGAGACAAACAGATACTTCCACTGATTGGTCTGTTTTCAAACAGCTTAGAAATAAATGTACTTCTCTTATTAAAAAGGCCAAATCTGAATACTTTTTGTCTGTCACCACTGAGAACCTCAATGATCCACAGAAATTTTGGAAAGTAATAAAGTCTTTTTCCGCCAATAAAATGACTCAAACCTTTCCTAAATCTGTTGTAAAAGATTCAGTCTCAATTAATGATAAAACTGAAATTTTGAATTGTTTTAATGAACACTTTCTATCAGTGGGTTCCTTGTTTGCTTCTGCAGAAACTTTTTTAACAAATACTTGCCCAGAACTCTCTGTTTTCTGGAGACCGTTTTAACTTTGTACCTTTTAGTGTTTATGAAGTGCATAAAGCTTTAAAGGCTTTGGATCACAGAAAACCTCCTGGTCCAGACTTGATGGAACCTTATTTTTTGAAGTTGGCAGCTGATTTTATTGCAGAACCACTCTCAATTCTATTTAATTTTTCAATTAAAACCAAAGAAATTCCAGCGGTTTGGAAATCAGCTTTCGTTTTGCCTTTATTGAAAGGAGGTGATCCATCGGTGTTGACTAATTATAGGCCAATATCAAATTTGTGTGTTTTATCCAAAATCCTGGAATCTCTAGTTTGTGACCAGTTGAAAGAGTTTTTGTACTCTAATGATATTGTCTCCAAATTTCAGTCAGGCTTCAGGAAAAAACACAGTACTAACACTGCCACTATGAAAGTGATAAATGATATTATTGTGGCACTTGATAAGAAATTGTACTGTGCGTCACTCTTTATTGACCTCTCAAAAGCTTTTGACACTGTTGATCATGCAGTCCTAAAAAACAGACTGCTCAGCCTTGGATTGTCAGAACATGCATTAGCGTGGTTCTCAAATTATCTGAAAAATAGAACCCAGTGCATTAAACTTGAAGGTCTTTGTTCTAAATTTGTTGCTGTCCACAAGGGGGTGCCACAGGGCTCAGTTTTGGGTCCCCTTCTGTTCCTTTTATATATCAATGACTTGGGTCAAAATGTCTCAGACACAAATTTGCATTTTTATGCTGACGACACAGTTATTTACTGTTATGGATCATCTCTTGCTCAGGCCATTGAAACTTTACAGAAAGCCTTTGTTGCTTTCCAGCATTCACTTATTCAGCTAAAATTAGTTCTCAATGCTGACAAGACTAAGCTAATGTTGTTTTCCAAGTCAAAGAAGGTCCCGGAGCCTATTCCAGTGGTGTCCACCCTTGAAGGAAATGTCATAGAGATAGTTCATGAATATAAATACCTTGGTGTCTGGATTGATGACTCCTTCACCTTTAAACCACATATAGAGAGACTAGTAAAGAAACTGAGACTTAAACTTCATTTTTTCTTCCGTAATAAACAGTGCTTTTCTTTTGCAGTAAAAAAACGTCTTGTCACTGCAACCTTTTTATCTGTGTTAGATTATGGTGACATTCTGTATATGAACGCTTCTTCTTCATGTCTTCTAATGTTGGACACGATGTATCATGCTTCCTTGAGGTTTATTACCAATTGTAAATACCTGACCCATCACTGTGATTTGTACTTAAGAGTAAAATGGCCTTCTTTGGCCATTAGAAGACAGGGGCATTGGTACACTTTTATTTACAAAGCTATGCTTGGATTGCTGCCTCCTTATATTTGTACTTTGGTCACAAGGACAAATAGTGGTTCTTACTCCTTGCGCTCAAATGATCAGCTGCTGTTGTCTGTTCCCCTTGTCCGCACAGAGCTGGGTAAGAAAGCCTTTGTCCACTCTGCGCCTTTTTCATGGAACATGTTACAGAAAGACTGGAAACTAACTGAATTGTTGTCTTTAAATGTTTTTAAAACTAAACTCAAAGGCCTACAGGCTGCCTCAATAATGTGTAATTGTTTTGTGTAATTTTAACTTTGTTTGTTCGTATGTATTTGTCTTGAAATGTGCTGCCTCTTGGCCAGGACTCCCTTGAAAAAGAGGTCTTTGATCTCAACGGGACATTCCTGGTTAAATAAAGGTTAAATAAAATAAAGGCTACAGATCGTTTTTGTTTTACTTTTGGATTAACTTAATGTAACCGGATCATGTTCAATGTTTTGTTTTTTTTTTTTTGCACATACAACAAAACACTGCTGTCAGCTTTAGTTCAGGAATTTCCATGTAATTCTTTGCGTCTTTCAGCATCTTTCAACAGTGACTTGTACCCTGAAGGAGCTCTGATCAGGATAAATGATCTGTACAGAGTGTGTCACCTCATGCAGACGCTCACAGCCTTTATCTTTTGGAATAATTTTCTCTGCCTTTGTCTCGCACTTAGGCTCACATCCCTGTAATTCATAAAAATACTCCTGCAGTCAACAGCCAACTGAAGTTTGTCAAGCACCTTGTAAGGTAGGATTAATTAACCAAAAGTAGTAACACATCACTCTTAAAGTACTATTAAAAAAAGGTTAGTTTTTTTTTCAAATTGAGGTTGCCTGAGATGCCTACATATCTATACTGTTATATCTCCTTTGCCATCTCTTTCTGATACCTTCAGGATACAGCCACTAAAGACTCCCTATGGGCTCCCTGCTGAGCACGACATGGCCGATGCATACATCAACAGCAAAGGAGAACTTATTGTACACCACCTCCTCCAACCTGTAGACAACAAGGCAATCGAATCTTAGCTCCACTGTTGCATGTGTGAATGTCCTGGAAAATGTCCTGTTGTCATTCTCTCTGCAGTGAGAGAAAGCTGTGGCACCAACCAGACTTCTTGATTGCTGTTTCCTGTGTTTTGATGCTGAGCTGCAGATGAATATGATTAAATGTTCTCATCAACCTGTCTCTCAAATGATTGAGCAAAGTGCCATCCTGATGAAGCAGGAATACTGACATTAACGTCGCATCTGAAAAATTCAACTCTGTGCAAACCCACTGTTCTAAGTTTGAGTTAATTCAGGAATTACTCAAACTTTTCCAGAAAACTTGATTTATTTTTATTTTTTCTACATATCAACAGTTTAGCAATTTGAATACCAGCATATTAATTTTACAGACAGCTAGTAATTTGGTAAAAAGTGTAATTTGGGTTCTGAGATAATTCAACAACAGTTAGTGGTTCAGATTGTTAAAATTAAAAATGACTTCCTAAATCCCAAAGACAAGTTTTTTGCTCACCACCTCAATTGTATCAGACTGCCAAACAGTTATTTATAGAAATCGAGGGCCCCCTTTTGTGTTGCGGTTTTTAGTTTTGTAGTAATGCTCAACGTGCTCAGCATAGCACCAGCCAGTCTCATCAGCTACAAATAATCCACGCCCATAAAATGTTTTTAGATGGTTATAGTTTTCAGTTTAAAGACAAAAACAGCAAATGGGAACTCCACCTATTTTGTTTTCTAAGAACAAAGGCTCACATAAAAACATTGCCAGTAATTATACTGGCCACTTCATTAGGTACATATGGTACACTGCTTGCTAATCCAAATATTTAATCAGCCAATCACATGGCAGCAACTCCATGCATTTAGACATGGTCATTACAGCCTGCTGCAGTATCAGAATGCCTCAAGGTGATTGAGTGTGCCATGGTTGTTTATGCCAGACAGTGTAGTCTTGAGTATTTCAGAAACTGCTTATATTCTGGGATTTTCCAACACAACCTTCTCCAAGGTTGTGTACCAACAGAGCATCATTTAAACACTACAACCTACCCAAGTGTTGTTGATCACAGTCCACAAATCTTCTGATGCTTCCATCTGTGTAATCTTGTGAATATAGACCAAAATCTCTGAGGAATATTTCAAGCACCATGTTCAACCTATGCTATGAAGAATTTAGATTGTTCTGAAGACAAAAGTATCCAGTGAGTTTAAGGATGTATTATTTTCATCCATAAAGGCAACATACAACTCTTGCAAATACGCTGCCTCTAACCCTGAAGAAGTAACACAAAAAATACACAAGCAGTTTTTTTTCCCATCTTTTTCTTGTTTTTATTAAGTCTGCATTAGTTAGGTCAAACTCATGCTACCATGAAATGTCATGTAAAAATTTATTTTGCTCTTCAAAGATGGATCTTGGCACTCACATGCACCATGAACTTGGTTCCAACACGAGACGTACAAAGGTTACAGGAAAGTGCGTGAGACAGCTGTCTACAATAAATGATTACACCTGTAAATCAAGAAAAACAAAATACAGCTAACAGCTAGTGGTTGCTCAGTGTGCTCCCTTGTTCATGAACCATACATTTTATTACTCAGATATTCCAATATAAATCATGGTGGATAAGTCCTTAAATAAGGCTGAAACAAACATGCTTTTTAAATAAAATGAATCAGTGGATTGCGTTAGTAATTTCTATTTTTTTAATTAAGAGGGAAAAAAGGAAGTGGGCTGTCTGCTGGAGTTTTAGTAATGAGGTAGCCCTGAGAGAGTAAACCCGAACACTGTCAAGCCTCTTCAGTCATCTTCAGAATCAGAGTCGTAACCTCGCCCTCTGATGGTTTTCTTCTCCACTTTTGTGAACTTTGTTCCTGATCTCTGTGTCGCTGTTGGGGGCTCCCTCAGGTTGCCACTAGAAACAGGAAAAAGGGATCATGTTAGATAAAACGTTTTCATTCACAACACATAAGGTGCTCGAGTGAGTCTACTGCACATCTCACCTGTAGTTAATAACGTCCGCACAGCCAAGTCTCCATTCGAGCATCTCTGTGGTGAACTCGTCCGTGTTTCCCAGGTCAGTGAATCCGACCACATAGTCCTTTGTTTTTCCATCAATAAGCAAAGCCAGAGTCGGAATAACTTTGATGCGCAGCCTCTCTGTCAGAAATGGGGCTTTCTCTGCATTCAGTTTGATGAATTTGGTCTCAACGTGCTTCTTTGCCAAGATGGCCAAGTGTTTGTCGAGGATCTTACATCTAAGGACAGAGCGACAAGTTCAGATGTCTGACATCAACAGATTAATATCTTGGCGACTGAGTAAAAAAAAACTGACGCTAAACAAGGCACAATGTTGATTGTTAAAGGTCAAATTCCCACACTTCACACGTAGGAAATGTCATTTTGTCTGGAAAGATGATTTTAATAAATAAATTCATTAATTTGCAGAACATATTAATTTTCTATAAACTACCTCTGATTCTTTGTTTTGTTTTTTGGACTACATTACATTTCTAATTCATGGTCCTGTTGCATCATTTAGTGACTTACCTGAAGGTTGAATTTCTGTAGAAATGGCACACGACATTCTTGCTGTCTTTCACTTCACTGAAAAAGTCTTTCTCACTGGATATGTCTCTGTACTCCCCATGACCTTTAGACAACCACTCCTGAAAAGCAAAACAAAAGATTACAAATACAAGAAAAGCTATTATAGTGGAGTACAATGAAAACACTCTTTAAAGGGTTTGAATAATAGACCCAAATGCTGTGTAGCCTAACTTCAGAGCAAGGCAGTCTATAAACATGACACCAGGTCTTTTATTGTGATCCTTCAAAGAACTGAGTGACTTCAGTACAAATTGTAGTGTCGAAAGTTTCATTTTTTAGACTAGGTTCTGCTGATGGTGCGGATAAGAAGTGAATCTTCTCAGTGATTCAAATTATTTTATCTGCTTTAAGAAATTAACACAGCAAAATGTTACAGTGATTATAAATTGTCCCACACACCTGCTTCTGTTTTTGGGCCTTTTTTAGTGCCTCTAATCGCCTTTCCTTCAGCCTCTCCAAATCATCTTCATCCATTTCATTCAGCTTGGCCAACTGGGCATCCACCTGCTCCTCCACCAGCTTGGCTGACTGCTCCAAAACTTTTGCTATGATTTCCATTGATTGGTTAGCCATGGCTGCCTGACTCTGTTTGAAAATGGGCAGATAAACAATGGTGAGACATGACACCAGACAGCAGGACAATAACAACATCACAGTGCCTAATATCGATATCAGCTGATACAAGCTTTCTGCAAATGTCAGTGGCTGATGTGTATCCGTCATGTGACATCCACACTGCACTGGCTACAAGTTCAAAGGTAGCGTGATGGAGCGCATGACGACTAGGAAATAGTTAACTTATTCATACGACTTATTTATAAGCTTTCTTTTGCGCAAAGACGCAAAATAAAGAGAAAGGAATCTCGACATCGCCTTTGTTCCCAAATTTTATAATGGGGAAAACCCTGTTTTACCCCTACACTGTGAGCTGGTGTGATCAAGTATGTACAACAATGTAACGTTAGCAACGTTGCTTACACAGAAACTGGTCCGAGAGCTCCTCTTTTAGCTAGCTAACGCCGCAGACAAAGCCAGTAACGGCAGGGGGCACACCTTGTTTCTGCCCGGTGGTGCCTACAGTTAGCTGGTACAGGCACAGACCGTAACTGGGTACCTCTTACGTATCTACAGCTAACTTATACAAACTAAGAAACGTAGCTACACGTACTTCTACACGCCAGCAGTTCAACAAAAATCTCCCTATAAACTCTCAGTCTGCGTTTGCTTGCTATCTTAACTAGCTAGCATTAGCCCCGCCATTGTTAACAAACGTTACAGCAACAGTTTTGGAAACAGTTGTATTGATCCTTTTTTTTTTAATGAACGTCAACTGTGCATTTTGTCGAAAATATAAAGTATAACCAAGCTGCTATTAAATTATTACCTAGTAAAGTGACAGATGCTCGTCAACACAGCCCGCGCACGAAACGTTTCTCTGCGGATACAACGTCACAGCGGGCCCGTCTGACGTCGTGGGAAGTACATCCGGGCAACTCGTGAAATACTACGGGTTAATTTTTATTTATTAATTTATTTTGTGTGTGTGTGTGTGTGTGTGTGTTATATTTTTTCACGTTGTACTGCTGCTTTTGTTTATAGCGACCCAAAAGCTCAGTTGTCATCTGATGTATTAAAGAAAAAATATATTGTTTGCAGTAAATCCCGTGCTGAAGAATATTTGTAGTTTATATGCAAAACCAAAACATCATGAATGAAGTCGAAATTTCGAGGTAAGACTTGAAATAGCATTTGAAGAGGGGCGGGGGGGGAATCGAAATTCTATTTTGAGAATCAAGTCGAAATGTGAAGATTAAAGCTGTTGCCATGGCTTATACCCGCTACAGCTCCAAAAGCAACCTCCTTTGTCCTATATATTCATTGATGATATCATCAATTCTTCATATAATCCCCCATCTTCAAGCCATCTGTCACTCCTGCTGCACACCTCACCACTGTCTCACTGTCCTGCACCACCTTCACATACTTCTTTACCACTTACTCTTTAGTGAGGTACCACAGTTCCTCTCCTGCCATCCTATCATATGCCTTCTCTAGACCCCCCCCCCAAAAAAAATGGTGTGGCTTGTCAACTTTATCCCATTTAAACAATACAAAATAAGTTATTAAATTCAATGTTTTTTGGCATCAAAATAATATACATCTCTAACAGACATGTCTAGCATATTTATATGCTCATCACTGTCAGACCTGGGAATAACACAACAGACACACTGAAGATAATTTTCATAACCATATTCTATCAGCTGAAAGTCCTTTTGAAGGCCAGTTTATAGAAAGGCAAAGACAAATAAATGAATACAGAATTTACAGTTTATTACCAAGGTTTAGAAAACTTACAAACAAGTTTCACAGCTTCAGGTCTTCAGGCACGAGCCAGATTAGACAAGACAGGCCAATTTATTATTATTATTTTTATTTTAACTTCTGGCCATTCCCCTCGGGAAACACGTGAGAGGTGAAGAGAGGCAACGTCTTGAAAGTGAATCACACATTCTAAATTACATTCATTTCAACAAGTTTCAAAAGATGACCGATTGATTTGGTTTGCATATCAGAATTATCTTTTAAAACACGCATTTTAACTGCAAGCAAATTATCCTCCATGGTGCGATCACAAGTCAAGCAGCTGCATCTGCTGTTAAAGTCAAACCTCACACAAATACTGCGACACAGCTGCAAGCTGTACAAAGTGTCTCGAGGGTGTGAATCAGACACTGTGGGTGACAGTTAAAAATCAGATCGCCTCTTCCTATGCACATTCAGCATAAACACTAAATGCTTTATTTAATGTTACGTGGTCTTGAAGGGACATCTCATTGTTATGTGAGAAAAAATAGAAATGCATAGGCTACTCATTGATTGCCATGACCCCTGTCGACATCCTCCTATATCAGAGTGCTACTGAGAATCAACAATTAACCTCACCTCAAGTGCTTTGGCCAGCTTCTGACTTCCATGTTGGAACATTTAGAAACATTTAAAGAGTTACAATTTAGAGACAGTTACTAAGAATCCACTACCGGTAAACAATACAAGAGGTAATTTTTCTACATACATGTTTTTTTCTTTTAAAACTTTAGACAAAGATCTTTAAAACATTATTTACACAGTATAATAACAGCGTTTGGCACTTCTTTTTTTGGAAAGAAACGAGAAACAAGAGAAAAAAAAAAGAAAAAGCAACACTGCTGCACGCAGCAGTAGATGCTTCACAGATAAGTGCTAGTGGCAAAGAGCACCGATAAAACAATGATGGGGAAAACCCCCCCCAAAAATTCTCCAATCATTTCTGAAAATGTCTTATGTATAAAGAATGCTACAAGGTAAGCGGTTTGTAAAACTGCTGAAATATACTTTTTGTTTTAACATGATCACGTATCCAAGCGAGGAAAATTTAACATACCAGATTCTAACGCTCAAGACGGGGAAAAACCCAAAATGAAAACAAAAAATACATTTCGAAATCAGGCCTGGATGGAACGGATGTTATTGTTTGTCTCAGAGTCCAGCTACGACTCAGAGATCTAACAGCAGCCTTCGTTGGTATCGAGCCAGAAAGCCGTCTCCAGATCTGACTCTCTGTGACTCTCTAACCCAAAATGACCCTGAACTGTCTCTGGAAACAGATCTCTGGAGCAGATCTACAGCACCAATGCTCAGGTCACCACAGGAGTATGCGATCTAATACCAGCTGAAAGTTTTGCAGTGCTACAAAAAACAGATACCCTTAATGCTTTTTTTGCCCTTAATAAAATCTTGCATATGAAAATGAGTCGTAGGAAAATAAGAGTGAATGAAAGTGAGTTTCCAAAAAGCTGCTACTATCATCATTGTTCTGTGATAAAAACAACCGCTTTGTCCAAAATACTTCAAAATACTGTCATGGCTCTTTCTCATAAAAGTGTAGCCATTATTTGTATCTTTCATAAGTCAGAATTTAGACATCATGATTTGTATTGTGAAATTAACAAATCAAAAAAGTGTTGTTTACAACGATCGCATGTAGCGAGGAGAGCACCCCGTCTTTCTTCATGCTATCTTCAGAGTGCTGCCGTAAGTCTGCTGCAAAACCACCTGCACGTTGTCTAAGATGAAGTCAAAAGCCATACTCCAAACAGACTCCACTGACTGCTGCATGAGCCTGCAGGGAAAAACAAAAACAAAAAAACGAAGCTCAAGCGTAACAAGCAAGTGAAACCTTGAAAACAAAGAAAGAGGAAGACAGTTAAATTGAGGAATCTTAACTCCACAGAACTAACCTTTTCATGTATTTCATAGTCAAATCCAACTTCTCCAAATCTTTGTCCTCAATTAAGTCAGTGCAATATTTCACCACCTGCAAGATGTCCTCCTCCATGGGTTCTAAAAAAATAAACAAAAAATAAATAGATAAAGATGCACTTTTGGAAACCCATAAAAATCAACAACAACAACAACAACAGCACCACAGGAAACGCCATCATAACACATCTGTGTACCTGTTATGGTGGTAACCCATTCCCGTAGTAGTGTTTTAATGTCTGTCAAGTCACAGGCTCCTGCCAGTGCTGGAGGAGGACGAGCAGCCAATTTAACCACAGCTGGTGGGATCTCTGGTTTCGAAACTGATGTTGAGGGACCATTTTCAGTCTGGGAATGAAAAGAAGTTGCAATTTTTAAAGATAAGTCAACTAAATCACATGTTTTCACGTGTTGGCAGCATCATATGCATAGAGCAGAGGACAAACTTGCCTTTCGATTGTTTATTGGTTCCTGTGATTTTCCAGTAGGTGGCAGGCTTTTGGCTGGGCTGTTTGTTGTTGGATGCTTCTTGAGTGGAGAAGCTCCTTTTTTAAGAGGACTGACTGCGTTTTTTCTCTTGTAGCGAAGCTTTACACGACCACTGCCGATTCCGGCCCCAGACTGTTTTAGCTGCAGCAGTGGATTCTTCTGCTCCACTGCAGAGAAACCAGAAGGGCAAAAAAACAAAAAACAAACAAGAAACAAAATAAAATCAAATAATAAAATCAGGGTTAAAAAAATAAAAAGTAAAAACAACCAATCAAAAGGAAAAGCACTCCTTCAGGAAATTCATCTGCTGACTTACACATTTTCACCTGAGGGTGGATACCGGTTGCGCGGCTGTAGGCAGCCTTCAGCTCCTCCTGTAATTCTTTGGGAAGGGCAGCAAACACATCTGGATCGACCTGCAGTCAGACAGATGGGAAGCTCACTTACTACCAACAATGAAACCAGCTTTTGTTTTCTTTAACTTGTGGGACCATCTGCTTCAGTCACAACTCATGTGTTCATGGCACATTTCCAGTAGAGAAAAGCGCTTTGTGCTGTTTAAAGGCTCCAATAAGCAAAATTGCTACAAGCCAGCAAGGCACTACATGTTTCTGTGGAATGGAGTACAACAGAAACTACAGTTTCCAATTTTTCCTGATTTTCTCTCTACTTTAGACTGTAAAATTAAACCACCGGCAAACCATCACCAAAAAAAAAAAAAAAAAAAAATCTATAGCATACACACCTGTGAGAAGTTGGGCAGTTCCAGTACAATTCCTGGACTTTCTGGCTGGTTTGGAATCTGCAGGACCAACGTTCCTACAGGTGGATAATTCAGTGCAGGTACGGTTGCAAGGGGAGGACGAGGGGGAGAGGCTGGATGAGAAATGAGAGGGGAAAGCTGCAGAACAGGGGAATGGCAGTTATTTGGCCTCCCATCTCTCCTGGTCCACGACTGCTCCACTTGTTCTCTCAGCTCTGCAGGCAGGGCCTCCAACACAGAACGATCCACCTTGGACAAAATTAGGAGACAGTTAGAGGCATGTTACCGTTTAGGTTTTGTTTTACCAGTCAGACATTTCACTCCAGTCCTGACCTGTGAAGGGGAGGGGACTTCGATACTGAAGTTGAGACGTGTCCGAGAATGCTTTGGAGTTTGTCTGCACGCTGGTTGTTCCTTGCTTGTTCCGGGTACTGGCTCAGCAGGTGACAAAGGATATGGCGCAGAGTTTGCTGTTGGGACTGTTGTAGAGGAAGTAGTCTTCTCCTGAAGCGCGTCTGCAGCATCTGTAATAATATTACAAGACGTAAGTGATTTTTACAGACAGCAATGAAGACAAGCCGAACCAAAAAACACCGAACGCGCCTCGGTTAGTAGATCTGGCACTCGATGCCTGGCCTAACAGCATCTCTTTGATGGAGCGTCCTCGCAGGCCTCGGCAGTCCTGTGTTGCAGACTGATGTCCCTCAAGAAGCTGAACCTGAATGCCAACTCCTCTCAAGTCTTGCACCTCTACCTTCATGGCGTGGAACAGCTTGATGACTGCAGCAGCGATTAGCTGACCACTGTCAGTGGACTGAGCGAGCATCACGGTCCTGATGAAAAGGGAGACAGATAAAGATAAGCTTACAAAGAAACAGTGGTAAGGATAAACAACAGAGGAGAAAATATGAAGATTTAGTTGTAACACACAAGGACAGAATAATGATCTCTTTCTTACTTGGCTAAATGATCACATATGCCATGGCCACCGTATTTAGCAGGTTCAAGTGGCGCTCCAATTTTGCGAACCATGACTTTCAGAGTGACTCTTCGACCCCGCAGACCTGCTTCTTGTAAACGTTTTTGCACTTCCATGGACAAATTAGTGAGGAAACATTCCGTCTCATCAACCTGGTAAATGATACATAAGAGGATTAGAAGGGGAAAAAAAAAAAAAAAAAAAAGCTGGCATGTTGAAGTAGAACACATGACACAGAAGGGAGGACAAATAGCAGGTCTAACCCGAGTAAAGCGGATGTTGTAGTTCATCTCAGCAGAGACAGATTTCCTTTCCTTTTCATAGCGGACTGGCCGGTCGTCTAGACCCCTACAGAAGCGGAACAGAGTCTGTCCAGTACGGGGTCCAAACTTCTTTTGCAGCTTAGACAGAGAAACTTGTTGGAGGTCACCACAGGACCGCACACCCATGAGGGCCAGCTTTCTCCCCATAACAGGCCCAACACCTTGAAAAAGTAGCATCACCATCATTTGACTGAATATTTTACCACACAGAATTGATATCAGTGGATTGTCCAGAAGGTGGTGCTGCACACCTACCAGGCAAGCTTGTCACCGGGAGGTCCCTGATAAAATCGTCCACTTCTTCAGACTTTAGGAAATACTGGCCGTCAGGTTTGGCCTTACGAGTCGCCAGCCGAGCCAAAAGGATGTTGGACCCTGAAGAGACCAGATTAGTCAGACTTTGTAAAATGCAGCGGCCGCCTTGATCTATTTTACAGTACGAACTAGGCAAACAAATTACCCATGCCCACTGAAGCACAGCATCCCGTTTTCTCCTTGATGTCTGCTCTGACCGCTTTGGCTAGATCTTCAGGGCTGGCGCCCACTTCAGCTAGCAGTGCAGAGCCATCTATCAACACTTCATCGCAGCTGAGGGCCTCGATGTCATGGGTATAACTGAAAAGAGTAAAATCATGAATAAGTTATGCATATTAAGAATTAAGGGAGAACATAATTAGTGTGAGTAAAAGATAGCGCTGTTTTTCTACCTGGCCAGAGTCTCATACATATTGAGGGCCACCTCTTTATAGGCCTCAAAATCATATGGGACAGACTGCAGTGCGGGGCACAGCTGTTTTGCTTTCCCAAAAAACATGCCGTTTCTTACGCCCGCTTGCCTGTGGAAGAAAGAATATATGTTCATATTCTTATTGTTACGAAACTAAGGCAGACCTGATCTGTTTTTATAGGTTACCTGGCCTCATAACTGCAGGATGCAATCTCTGCCATTGAGAGAGCAACAGCATCCTGCTCTACTCCATTGGTACGAGAGTCAGGGCTTTCTTGTGAAGGAGTTGTGTGTATCTCATCCTCTGCGCTCTCTGAAAGGTGAACAGAGAGGGGACGCTTAGTTACAGAAGGGCTGGACATGTAAAAGCCTGTGAAAGCCACTGTTATGACAATCTCACCAGCTTGTGGATGTGTGTATTTTTTCTGGTAGTATTCCATCTCCAGCTGAGGGTTAGCTCCTGGTCTCACAGGCCCTCTGCCCTGTCCACGATTACTGGTCACAGCTACAGGCTTACCTGGAAGAACCAATTTTAAACACGAGCAGCGAGTGTGTTACATCCATATTTTTTTAAATTTACTGATAGCACATTTAAACAGACAAAAACGTGGCTTGCCTTTAAGATCTGGTCGATTTCGAATCCCCACAGACACAAAGAAACAGTCCATGTCCACATGGAGGATACAAGATTTAACACTGACTTGGGCTGATGAACCTGACACATAACAAATACATACAAATATTGTCAATGGGCAGTTTTTCAGATTTAAATAAAATATTAATGCACAATTGTGGTGCATGTATGCAGTGCCTCAATGATGTCGACGGCCTACCAATTAAAGGTATTCACTGCTATACTCAATATATACCAGGTTTTCTAGCATACAAGCATATAAGTCATACAACTGCAAAAAAAAAAAAGGTAATTGTAGAATTATAAATCATGATATACTGCTAAGCTTTTTTTTCCCCTTTATAGGGGATCTAGACCTTGACTGACATACAACCAAGGTCCCCAGCTGGAGCAGGCAAGGGCACATCTTTTATCCCTGGTCCAAAGTCTTTAGGCAACATAAAGAAAAGAAGCCCTCAGAAATGTACAGAAAACAAACACAGCAACCCTACCTTTCCTACCTTTAGTGTCTATAGATCGCTGGGCCGCAGATTTCCTCAAACGCTCTTTCCCAGGAAGGCTGGCGCCCCCTGCTCCTTTTCGTTTGCTGTGCAGTTCATTGACGTACTCAGAAAAGCCACTCCTCCACGTGGAGATCTGGTGCAAACGTGAGTGAGAGTAGAACTCGGAGATCAAACTGCCCGTATGTTCTAGCAGCTGTGCTGAAGACTTAGATGATGATGACGATGACTCGTCCATGGGAGGTTCAGATTTGAATGTTACATTATTTGTGCTGAGGGAGGCAGAGTCAGATGTAAAGGCGTTGTGGTGACTTCCGTTTAGTCGAACTGGAGAATGTGAAAGAGAGCGAGATGCAGGAGAAAGAGTCTTTTCAGAAATCATATCGACCTGAAGGGGTGCTTGAAGCTGCTTTGGGAAGAGGTGGCTTTCAGTGGCTTTTATAGCCTCTTGATAGGTTGGTGGTGGAGGCTTAAGTCTTTTCTCATTGGCTCTTTGTGAGCTGGATTGCTGCACGAGGACAAGGGACTGGTCAGATTGCTTTGGAGGGCTTTGGGGAAACTCGTAGGGGTCAGGCTTGGCCTGGAACTGTACAGAAGGACTTTGAGGTTTATCTGGTGAACTCCTAACCCTGCATTTGGACAGGCTGTTGATCAAAAATGGTTGATTTGTAACAGGGGACAGGTCCTCTGAATTTAAGGCACCATTAACAATGTGAGTGTGTCCATTGGTCAAGGGGGCATCCTTCACATCTGAGGCCCCAGCGAGATGAGGTTCTTCTTTGCTACACTCTTGGATTTCATTCATTTTCGAATGGCTCACATCCACTGAGGTCTGCAAGTTTCTATTTCTGTGATAAAAAGGACATGAAGAGTTTTTAATCAATGACATTTAAAAAAAACTTCAAGCTCTTTAAAGATTTCTGTTCAAAACCTTAAAATGTAAAGTTAGTTTAAAAAAAAAAAAATCTACAGAACTTACTGAGCTATTACCTAAAGTGGACCTATTTTTCACATTTTGAGATCCTTATTTGTGTTACTTGAGTCTACCAGAGTTGCTTGATTCTCAATTCAAATGAAACCTCATTTATCTTACACGATCTGAAATTAGTTGTGCTAACACATCTCCCTTTAAGCCAACTTCATTCTGAAAAAGACTATCTGAACATCGAATGTGTGCACAACAGGAGCCTTGTGTCAAACATATTATAAAGGATAGGCCACCTCTATGACATCAGAGTGGTCTGAAAGGAGAACAAATGTCTGAAATATAGTGTTTCGATGCTAAATAATGAATAAGGAAAAATGCACAAGAGGTCCACTTTAAGTGTAACTACTTACTTTACATACTCACGTTTTTAATTCTGCTTCCTGTGGGGAAGCAGACTGCGGAGACTTGTGTGGGTGCTTTGTGGAGTTTGGATTAAGCAGCAGGTGTGTGTGCAAAGGGCTTCTGTGGCTGGGATCTGTAATGAGGTGGCCGGATGCAGAGTGACTCGGTTCGGGGTTAACAAAGCGAGCTGGAGAGCTGTGCTGAATGGACTCAGGTTGAGGTCGGGATTGGTTGGGGATGTGGACGGGGATGGGGGTGCTCTGAGCGCTGCATAAAGACTTCTTATGATTGAGAACAGGGGGTTTAATTTTGCAATGCGGCAGATTTAGTTTTAGATGGGTACTTGATTGAAGCACCCCATGGCTCGGTCCAGGAATCTCTGAGGTCTGACGAAGAGTCATGCCAGGGAAGAGCGGGCCTTTGTGTTTGCCATACAGCTGGTACTGTAGATATGGCAGGAGGTGCCCAGCTTTGATACTGTTTTAAACAAATGACAAGATAAACAAGGTTTTCAGCTAATACTGTACAACAAAATATGAAATATAAACATTATCATCTTGCAATGAACAGACCTGTCAGTGATCCACTCTGGCCTGATGACCTTCTCCCCTTTGAGCTCCTGAATTTTGCTGTTAGGCAAGTTAGTGGCGATGATGTGGGTGGTTTTGGAGCGTGAATAGTAGACATGAAACTGACCCCCATGCAGCATCATCAGTCTGCGTAGTTCATCTGCACTGGGATCTGCTCCCAAAAATATGAAAGTGTGGCAAAAATGACAATGTCAACTTACTAAAAGGCAAAAAACACCTTAGACAGCATCTTGATGCGCATCATGACAGCTGTCAGCTCATCAGGATACATCACTGTCATATTTCCCAGTGCCTCAAAAACCAGCAATTTTAACACAGCCATAGTCACTGTGTGGATAAAAACTCCCAAGCTACTGCACTTTGGCATCTTTTGCCTGTGAGATGAGTCTCCAGTGTGCTGCAGATGTCATCAGGTGATGAGCCTGATGTTTATTTCAGTTTTTCCAAGTTATTTTTTCCCTTGATCATTTTTCATATGATGATTTTGAGCTACGAAGCTTTTATGAAAGCAAAATACAATACTACATCAAGCATACACTAACCTGTGATTTGATCACAGTGGAAAAACAGTACCTTGAGTTATAAAATCAAGACAGTCAAAAACTGATTTATGAAACTATAAATCAAACCAAAAAAAACTAATAAATCAGTGTGAGAAAAATGCCAAAGAAGTCTGTACGTACTTTTTTAATTTCTGAAAGAAAACAGCATTCAGAAGACTGTTTTCATCAGTTAATCCTCTGAGAGAGAAATCTGAGAGAATTTATGGTCTTCATGCTGGAGCAGCTGAAGAAATGAGGCAAACCAAATTTATAATCTGCATAAATATTTACAAAGCATTACCTGTGTATCCGTTGACATAAATAGCCACTCCGGTGAAGATGCTGGAGCACGCTCCTTCTTTTTGCTTTTCTCTGGGGGCGTCAAGTCTAAACTGCTCGTCCAGCTTAGAAACTTTGGCGGCCATGTAGCCGCCCTGCATGCAGTAATTAGAGCAGTTATAGAAACAAAAAGACAAACAGGAAACAATTAACAAACCAGATTTTTATGGTTTGCACATGACCAGCAAAAATATGAAGATTTTAAAATATTTTATGTGATATCTATATACAGTCATAATATTGCACACAATATCTAAACATACACACACACATATATACACACACATACACTGGAGGTTTTCTCACTCAGTTATTCTGCACAGATACTGATATTATGATATATTGCTGTCTACTTGAGTTTTCATTATTGCCTTGCCTGTATATTGGACTGCTATATGGAGAGGTCACTCTTCTTATAAAGCATAAATGTGAATGCCAGTCTTAACCAATTAGACAACTAGTGATCTAAATCCAGCTCTTAGCTGTTATAATGAGTGTGTGGGAGGGCGATGGGGTGTTCCTAGTGTCCCCATTAATGCTGGAAGGCACACAATGCACAAACCATGTAATACCTTTTAACTGACTATCCTTACACACAGCTCCATTCCATACCGAGCTGAGTTAAATAAGACTCACCCTTTCGCCCCAACCATTGTCATCGCTGGCATTGGCTCTTTTCCTCATCCAACCATCTCGACTCATACTGAGTATCTGAAAGCAGAAGAGAGACAATTCCTAAGTACAAAGACAGAACAACTCAGAGATGCACAATCACTGAGTTGTGTTGGGAAGCGTATCTGTAACCGGAAGGTCGCCGGTTCGATCCCCGGGCTCTCTGTCCTGGTCGTTGTGTCCTTGGGCAAGACACTTTACCCTACCGCCTACTGGTGTTGGCCAGAGGGGCCGATGGCGCGATATGGCAGCCTCGCTTCTGTCAGTCTGCCCCAGGGCAGCTGTGGCTACAACCGTAGCTTGCCTCCACCAGTGTGTGAATGTGAGAGTGAATGAATAGTGGTATTGTAAAGCGCTTTGGGTGCCTTGAAAAGCGCTATATAAATCCAATCCATTATTATTATTATTATTAATCATAAATGCACACAATAAAACTGCTGACTTAATTTCACAGGTTATGGTTAAATCCAGGAGGACAAGAAAATTACCTTTGCGATGCATAACAGCTTTTTATCCAATCTGAAATGAACCTAAATGTCATAAATGCTGCTCAGATGGTGTGGCAGTTATTTTAAACACCAGGTGACAGTAAAGTCAGTCCTTCCTGAGTGATGTCTCTTGTTTACAAAACTTCCCCATGTGCAAACCAAATGGCAGGAACAATGCAACCAGTGTTGATGACTGATATTAACAACAGTTAAACCAATCAATGTTAAATGAGCTTAGATGCCATGGTACTGGCCGCACACTTTAAGGGAAAGCCGTCCGTGCCAAAGGACATGCCCGGGCAGATTCTCTGCGGTTGACAGGTAGGTCACAACGAGTCGGTCACAGCATAGCCCCATGTGCCACTTTGTCACTTCTTCCATGTACGAGCTAGGTGGACGGCTAGCATTAGCCTAGCAACTCTAAGCGGTTTCAGCTGGTTAATAATGCATGTCGCTACGCCACTAAATGGTATTATAAATCAAGGATCAGGAACAGTTTGAGTGTTTTGCAGACTCTTGCTAACAATACTGATAGAATTAGCAACCCAGCGTTAAACAGCGCTATAACACTATGCAACTTTAGTGTGGCGATAACCACGGCTGTAAACAAACCAACCTTCCTGAGTGATTGCTCGCAAAGAGAAGTGCTTTACCTTGTATCCTGTCAGACTTGGTTGTTAGCCACAGACTTCTCTCTGCAGATACTGCTCAGCTGAAACGTTGTGTGCCCACTGATTGGGTTAAACGAGGTAAGACCAAAGCAAAGCGAGATGAAAATCCTCTGACAGTCAGATCGAGTCCTCCGCCTCCCCGATTCTGTTATTCCGAGGACTCCTTTTGGTGAACCGAGGTCCCCTTTATTGTGTCATGCTGCCACGCCATGTCTCTTGAACATTTTCACTCACCCTCCCAGTCCCTTCGCTCTCCATTTCAACCGCCTGAATCCCTTTGCTTTCTTTTCTCTCTCTCAGCAAGCACCAATGAGCAAGGCAAAAGTAGTTCCGGTAGCAAAACTTTCAAAATAAAGGTTGTCGACTAGGCTGTTATGGTTTTCTGGAACAAGGGTGTGCAGAGCTGCCATGAGGTGTGATAAATAGAGTCAAGATGGGGGTCGGATTACATTAGAGATCAGCTCTGAGCCCTTTCTTGTTTGTAATGATAACGACGGACAGGTCAAGCAGGAGTCTCCGTTTCCAGATGACATCATCTGTAGTGAGCCTGGACAAGTGGAGGTATGCTCTGCAGATGGAAAGTCAGTACAAACAAAACAGAATGCATGTCTGTGAATGAAAAGGAAACTGCTTTGTGGAAACACTAACAGTGAAGCTGCAAGAAGCAGGTGAAGTGAAGGTAGATGAGGTTAAATACCTGAGATCAACCATCCAAAGCAATGTACAGTGTACAAGGGAGGTAAAGAAAGGAGTGCAGGCGGTTTGGAATGGACAGAGAGAAGTGTCAAGAATAATTTTGAGATAAAGATAGCAACAAGAGTGAAAGGGAAGTTTTATGAGATGCTATGGTATATAGTTTGGAGATGGTGACACGAAAAAGACACGAGCTGAATACGCTAGATTTTCACTGGGACTGACCAGGATGGACACGACTAGAAAGGAGTACACCATAAGGACAGCTCAGGTTGAGCGATTTGGAGACAAATGCAAAGCAAAGCTGGCATGGCTTGGACATGTGCAGGGGAGGCACAGTGGATATACTGGACAAAGGATCTTGGACATGGAGCTGCCAGGCAGGAGGAGATGAGGAAGACAACAGACAAAGTTCTTGGAGAACATGGAGAGTGTTGTTGTGACAGAGGAGGATGTTAGGGACAGGGTGAGATGGAGGCAGATGATCCACTGTGGCAACCCCTATATTGAGCAGCCAAAAGAGGTAGAACAAAAATAGACCACTATGGTAACATTTTGTGTAAGGGAGCAAAATTCTGTGGAATTTAATTGACCTATACCTCCAGTGTAGTTTCTTATGGTGTGTATGATTACTCACATATATACTGCACTGCAGACATGAGCTTATTTTACAATATCCAGACTGTTAACACAGTAGTTTTATGTTATATTTTAAACTTGTGGAAAACGCACACTCATAAGCTAAGATAACCGTTCAGCATATTCAAACATGTGGACAGCATTTGATTTTCTATAGTTTTTAAAAATGTATTTCTGTATGTATGATATGTAGTGTAGAAAAAATACCAAATTATAATTAGTGCGCTTTCCTTAAAATCAAACACATTTCTATATATCTGTTGATTTAAACTGAAAAATTTGCCTAGCATAAACCGCTATTTTCAAAAACAAAATACGCCCAACTTCCGATCGTCGTGTACCCTTTCAGGTAGCTTGACGCATCATCCCCGGCTTCTTGTTTTCAGCACTGTATACAGTATTTGCTTGAAGCTGCGATGCTGCCACTACGCGGACAGTCACGTACATGTCACCTGGATTGTCTATAACAGTACAGAAAGCTCTGTGCAGTTTTTAACCCACTGGCGGTGCTAGTTTACTCACTCGGGAGCCGAAAAACGAGTCGCCGTTGTGAAGCCGCTATTTTGTCGCGGCGACAGTCGGTTATTTCAGAGTGACGCTGCTCATTTGAACTCAGGAGGGTTTGTGTGCAAGGTGTCCGCTTTTCTGCGACACAACAGCGGTTGGCGGAGCAGTCTAGGGACACACACACATACACGTTTTTTTTTTCCGTGGTGTGCGTATACTGTCTGGCCCCCAGCACGGTTGTCCTCAGATGGCCGTTCATCTCATAGGCAACTGACGGCCGTGACGCAGAGGCACGTGCAGCACGAACGAGGACGTGAACACTCATCCGCGCGAACCTGCTATCTATTTTTTAATGTAGTCTTGCATAGTATTAAAAACAGCGCTAGCAAAAGCAAAGACGGGGTGGAGTTTCCTCCATCGCTAGCAAAATAAGTGAGTTGGACGCTGAGGAGCATAAAAAAACTAGTCTGGGCCCTGTCTCCTTTGCAGTACCTTGTTTGATTTGGACACTTAATCAAAGCTTTCTCATCTTTGATCGGTTTGTTTAAAATATAGACTGCAACAAAGGAGCCTGCGTGTTAAAGGAAGTGTAAATAAAGTGGGTCATATTTTTCAGGGGGATAAACAAGTAGTCTGCTACTGATTGTGTTTGGAGACTTCGTATTTCACTGAAAGCAAGGATGCTACTGACCCAAGCCTGTCCCAAAAAGCACTCACCCCTCCCATCCCCACACCCCTTATTGGTTGTTCTCTGTTGCTATGGTACCAGACATCGGATGCTGAAGCTTCATGTGCGACATCTGTGTTGGTGCAGCAGGAAGTGGTGGAGTGGAGTGATGGAGAGTGTAACTTGGTGACTAATGAGGCTGACTTTCACTCAGTGTGAGTGTTTGTGTTCATGACTCATGTTTTGGGGAACATAAATCTGTTTACAGTCACATTGTGCGGACCTTCTTCTCTTGTGTGTAAATCAACTATGACTGTGTGTGCGTGCATGAGTGTAATGGAAAAAAAGCCCAGAAAAGATCCTCCTCCAAATCATCAAAGGAACTAAGTTTCCTAATGAGAAACATTCATAAGAAAGTGTGTTCATCTGAGCAGTCCTTATTCACAAGTAAGGTCAAAAATATGCAAAGTAGCTTTCTATAAACGTACACCTGCACTTATTTAAAGGTTCATTAAGTACACTGAAACACATGCAACACATGTTGCCTCTGATTAGCCACCTACATTTTTTCTCTCAAGTAATCTCAACATTGGGGTAGAGCAGGCAGTCTATTAATCAGAAGGTCAGTAGTTCAATTCCCAGCTACTCCAGTCTGCATGTTGAAGTATTCTTGGGGATGATATTTAAATCTAGTGCATCCACTGGAGTGTGCAAATGTTAGACAGGGCGTGCTTAGGTGTAGAAAAAAGCACTTGTAAGAATTTGTGTGTTATTGGGAGAATGAGGCTTCTAGTAAAATGCATTTTGAGTGCTCAGAGTAGAAAAGCACTATATACAGCCATCATCCAGTGGTTTCTGATGGGTTTCACATGCTGATTATTAGAAGAAATATTCCTCATTGAGGGAAAAGATTATCATCCTGTATGTATTTCCATGTAACCCTTAACCAGACCCAATTTGTAAACCGACAGAGGGACGTCTTCAGTACAAAGTTTCTTTATGTAACTCCACACTCAAAAATAAAAAGGGACAAACATTTTATTCTCTTGCAAGTCTTCCTCTTTTTTTTCTAAAAACAAACCATCCATCAAATATTGCACAGTAAAAACAATGAAAAAAAGTACATCATTACAACCGTCATTAGCAAAAGATGCAAACAAGTTCTCTAGTTGTAGGTCTTTTTTTTTTTTAAGGATATTCTCCTGCTTTGGCCCCTTGAGAAAAAGTCCGCTAGATTAATGATTACTTCCAAAGTATGAAAAAGGCTTTCCGGGTGAATTTGAACATACATGTGAATCCTCCAAGGTCCGAGGGACATTTGGCAAATGGTTAAGAGGCTCATTTAATGTGCACACAGTAAGGAAGCGTATGCACCAAAACATACTGTGGGGGTTATTAGGCTCTGTGGGAGTTCATCCATCTCAGTGCTCTCCAGAGTTTTACCTCCTCTACCGTCAATGAGATCCAGTGGGCAGGTTATAGTGAATCCTTTCTAAGTTAGTTGAGTTTGGCACTAATGCGTATCCACTGAAGGGCCTGCCTGGTGTACTGGACAGCGTGAGCGATGCTACTGTGAAGAGTCAATGGCCCAGACAAAGTATTCAAGTAGTTGAAGAACTCTGATGAGGAAGAAAAAAAAGATATTGGTCTTAAAACATCTGAAAACCAAAATGCATTTGACATATTTTCATGGTAATCTCTCCCCTTTTTATTTCCCATTTAAATCACCACTACCTTTATTCTCCTTTGCAAGGTTGTCTGCCACCTCCCAGTACTCATAGCTGTACAGCACACTGTTGGTAATGTTCAGGTGAGTTGCTGCCATCTGGTGGATACGGTGGGGAATGCTTATGAGGGAGGCAGAGCTGCTGCCCTCGTGGGAAACTCGTGCGAGGTGTTTGGTATTAGGCGAGAGTGAAGAGGGGGGTCCTCCTGTACCCCTAAGAGTGAAAACACACATACACAACAGAGTGATGGGCAATCAGCGGTGGTTTCAGTGGACTAAATGGGCTGAAGAAAAGGCCGATCATTCAAAGTTATCATCCACCTACTTCCCAGAGTCACTCCAACCGGGTGGGGTAGTAGGCACTTTAGGAGAGCTCTGTAACAACATGCAAACAAGGCTTATTGACGTGTCATCCACACATAAAAGTTGACTTGTTTTCAAGTAAATGACTTGTTTTTAGATGTACCTTAAAGTAATCCAGCAGCACTTTGGAGTATTTCAGCGCGTGATCCTTCTTCAAGCGAAACATCTGCCAGTAAAGGAGGGCCAGGCATCGGAAACTGTGGGTAAGAGTCGGACATGGCGCAAAATTATCCTCAAAATGCACGTCCTTCAGTATGATGATAGATGTGGCTTAAACAGATGAGATGAAGAAATATGTACCACAGAACCGCCAGCTGTTTGTCTTCCTGTCTCGCCCCGGGGCCAGAGTGGCTCTTCAGCTTCATTGCGTACCTTAAGAAACAGGCTTTTTAACACCAGAGCCACAATTTGTGTTTATGCACATATCCAAATCCAAATGACTTGTGACCGCTTTAGCATTGAAATGTCATTCACCTAATGAGCTCCACTGTTTCCGAATACATGGTATAAGGAGACTTTGCTTCGAGCGGCCCTTCCTCCATTGCCTTCCCACATTCCATGAACGAGAGAGCAGCATCAACATAGTTCACAGCCTTCCCTAGCTTGTCGACCTGGAAAGAAATAATCAAAAGAGGCAAAATATTATTTTATTTGTTAATTTTTTTTGGGCAGCCCAGTGATACATGTTTAGCACTGTCACAGAAAAAAAGTTCTGGGTTTGAATCCAGTAGCTTGCTTCCTCCCACAGTTGGAGAGGCAAAAGAAGCCAAAATGTTAGGTTATTTAGTGATTCTAAACTGGCTGTACATATGGCTGGCACCCCAATCGCCCTGATATAAACCAATTTATACCAGAAGATGGTGTCAGTGTAATCTTTATTGTAAGGGTATGCTTCAAAGTGCTGTAAATGTTTCATTTCAGATGGTTCTTGCAATTCCTGGATTGGCCACTTAAAAAAAAAAAGTCAATCCACAAAGACCCCAATGTTAAAATGTCTAACTTGATAGGCATATTTACACTATAGCACTTAAAGCCTGGCACAAAAAAAGTTTTGGTCTCTAATTTGTTTGGGATGATCAGCTGCTCCTGAGGTTTCTAAACGAGAAAAAGAAGAAACTGAGAGTCTGTGTTCATTCGATTCCCAGGAAAAGGCAGCAGCATGGAGAATTTCAGGAGGTGAAGCTGTATCGCGGCCGCTGTCGTGCATATTTCAGGATGTCAGTGGGGCAGTTTGAGCTCATGTTGGCAGAGTTGGGAACACATCTTAGGAGGGAGAGAAATCATTTTAGAGAGCCGACTGACCCAGAGCAGTGTCTGTGTCTGAGGTAAAATTGGATTATTTCACTATTTGTATATTCAGTATTGGTGCACGTTTATTGCTGAATGCAGTGGTCTGATTGGTCGGAAAAATCTGAAAACTCAAGCTCAGTTTGAAAAAACAAATGAATCCATCACGCAGTCGTTGTGAACGCCTGCATTAAGAGTAGTTGTTTTTTAATTTTTACTTCTATTATCCGACAAATAACAAGTAATAATGTGAGCTACAAACTGTCGAATAGTTTTGCGCTGTTTCACTGAGTGAAATTTTGGATTGTGTATTTTATTTATATGTAACACTGATTTTGCAGTGCACCCACAAAGTTTTTGGGTGCTGCATCCAAACCAAGCCTGTTAACATTAGCTGATAAATTAGCATTCCCTACTCTCATCCAAGTATGGTCACTTTGTTAACAAGGGTCTTCCATGTTCATAATCCAGATGGGTGATGTCACAGTAGCTATGCCCATCTTTTAAATGCAGTCTGTGATTTCGGAGACACTGTAAGCGAGGAGCTACATCACAGTCCAGAAATGCACAAAGAAGGATTATTTTGAACTGTGAATCATGCAAAGCTACACAGAGACAAAGAACTGCATGCTTAATGAACACAGATTTTAAAAAATAAATAAATAAGCTCCAAACTTCTTCCACGTTATCTGCAATAACTATAATTTCAATATTAACAATTTATATTCAAGCAAAGATCAAAGACTCACCATGGCATCAGCACGGTGCTTCATCCTTTTGGCTTCATGTAAGTAGTACTCAGCATGGTGAGGACTAGAAAAAAAAAGACAAACACACAATAACGTTGATTACAGACTGTAAAGAGTATTTTATGAGATCATGCAGAGCATTCTGGGTGATATAAGGGAAAATGTAATGGTCTCAAAATGAAAGTACTGAATGTTGGTGATGTTTTTCAATTAAAAAGTGTATTAGCAAAGCAAATTAAATGTATTTTGAATATTCAGCACTTACACTTGGGTAAATCAAATGACCTTATCTACTGTGAAACATGGGGTTTTGTGTTTATCGCAAAGGTTTCCTAATTTTAAAGTATAGTTCAAAATTTTAAAAGACATGAACAAAATGTAATCACGTGACCCCTGACAACTTCATTATGATCTAATTACACATTGTCTGAAATGCAATCTGGGTTAATTATAGTGATTTTTGTGGAATCTTTTTACATAATCCTGTTTACATATCATCATTAAGATTACATAGACTGTCAGTCTGTGTTTTTATATGACAGAAAGGCAGTGTGGGCTGTGCAGGAATGGACTGTGTGGACTACGCGGGATCGCTCACGTTTCGTGGTTTGGCACAGTCCCCCTTTGTGCTGCAGTGCTCCAGGACTCAGGTGGTGGCTGGGGCTGCTTCGACACTTTCACACACTCCACTTCCATCTTGGGCTGAGTGCACGAAAGGAGACGAGGATGAGCAAAAATGGTTGGAATAAGTGGAGTTGGCATTATTTAGAGTAGCTGTTTATGCTACCTTTATCGCAGAATCTCTGTTCTTGTCTTTGTTCTTGTGGGTGTGATGCTGTTCTGCAGCTTTTGTTTTGGAGTTAGACTTGGGGATCTCGGGGCTCTGGGGCCGGGGAGACAAGGGAGACAGCGGAGACAGCGGCCTCTTACTGTCCAAATCGTCCTCCACACACCTGATTGATACAAATGCCACATAATATGGGATTAAATTGCATCGGTGCAACTGGGTGTGCATGCCACGTGGCTGTATGTGCAAACTGAAGTGTGTCGTCATAGTTTTTCTTACCCACTGTCCACGGTATCAGTCGTTACGGTCTCAGCTGTGAAAGATGACGACTCTGTGTGGCCTGAGGTTTTGTCTGCATAACTCCTCTTGTTTTCTCTGTGTGACACACCATTCTCCAGCTGGTCACACACAAACACACATGTACATCATGAGACCATACAAAAGTATTCAAATGACATTTTTCCTGCAGAACACAATGATTTATTCCATTTCTGTGGACATGCACGTCACATTTGGCAAAGAATGAAAGGAAACACTGTCTACCTTGCGCTTTCTTGTGCTGTCTTTAGTCTGTGTCTCAGGGATGTGCAGGTGTTTCATAGTCTCAATTTGCTTGTCCTTGGCTGATAAGGATGAGGAGGAAGAGGAGGTTTTTTTAGGAGTGGATTGAGTAGCAGTGTCTGGGACCCTCTTGAGAAGACAGAGGTCTATGTGCACCACCAGATTTCGGAGCCCTCGCTGGGAGTGGGGTGCAGCCTTGTTCCCTCGTCCAAAGGGGACGAGGGTGTAGAGTTTTTGCTTCCCCGCACTTTGCTGGTCCTCACTCGGGTTACCTGAGCTCGGTTGTCTCTGCTGCACCACCTTAGGCCTGCTGGCGTCAGGCCTTCCTGGGCCCTGTTGCCCTGGCTTGGCGAGTTTCCTCTGAGAGGTGGAGTCTGCTGGGACTTTGGTAATCGGAGCTTGAAATTCAGATTCAGAATCTGAACTCGATGAGGACGAAGAAGAGGATGAGGAGGATGTTCTCTGAGGAGTTGGGGACCGTGAAGATGAAGGAGGCGACGGGTCTGGCTGGAACTGTCTCTCCTCCTCACTTCTTCCCCGCTTTTTTGTCCCCCCTTGCTGATGTGAGTGGTTGGTAGGGACTTTATGTTTGGCCTCCCATTTATGTCGCTGTTGTTGCGCCTCCCTCTTCCTCCGACTTTCCTCTCTTGCCGTCTCCTCTCTCCTCCTGTCCTGTTCCGTCACTCCTTCCTCCTCTTCCCCCTCCTCTTCTTCAGCCGAACTCTGGATCCAGGACCGTCTCAATAGCTGCTCCTCAGCCAGCCTCCTGTCTTCCTTTTGCTCCCGTTTCCCTTGCTGTTTTTCCTTTTGTCTATCTTCCTTTCTCTCGTGTTTTCTCCCCTCTCCTGTGGTCAGATGATCTCTTCTGCGTTCCACCTCCTGTTTCTTAGTTTGAGGTTTTTTCGGTGTTGTTTTCGCGTGATTAACATTCACAGTGGTGGGGGCAGTGGCCTCCCAAGACTTGGACCTGTGTTTTTTGAGGCCAGGGATGGACTGAGAGTTTGGCCCACAACCAGGATTACTAGCAGCTCTGGAGGTAGATTGAGAATTATGAAGAGGATTGATTTCACGAGCAGTAGGGACTAAATGCTTTGCTCTTGTGGGGCTATGTTGAGAATTTGGTTGAAATGGAGGTCGGGGCTTGTGACTGGACCTGCTTCCCTGGATTTGCGCAAGCTGTGATGTGTTTCTAGTTTGGGACACATCAGCCAGCTGTTTAGAGCTTGGATAAAAGTTAGGCTTGGGTCTAGATGTGTGGCTTTGATTCTGACTAGAGGTTAAAATGACAGAAGCCTTTGATTTAGTCTGACTTTGGCCTTGGTCCTGTGGTGGTCGAGTCTTGGGTCTGTGTTTGTGAGATGGCTGAAGATGAGTATTACTCGTGGACTTGATATTTGTATTAGTGTCAGACACCGGGGCGATCCATGGCCTAATTTTTATCCTGTGGGAATTGGTTGATTGACTGGGTTGAGGTTGATTCTGACTCTGAAACTCAGGGTAGTGACAAACCCTGGAAGGAGCAGGTATACTGGGACTCGGGCTTCTTGGAGGATCTCTAGCTATAGGGCTAGGACTACGGCTGTCTCTTAGTGTCCCACATGGACTGGGGCAAATACTTAGAACTGGACTTGGAATTGGGCTGTGCCTTGGACTAGGGCTGGGACTTTGACAAGTGCTGGTAAATGGGCTCGGACTTGGACAGTAGCTGTAACCAGGGCTTGGAAGGGGGCTGTTGTTGTTGCTGTAACTGAACTGTGGGCTGGGAATAGGGCTTTGGCTAGGGCTGTATTCCTGATTGCTGTCAAATGACCTTGCTGGGGATGGGGCTCGGTGGGTGTGGGGAGAGTGCAGGCGTCCTGGAATAGTCTGGGAGGGATTTTGCTCAGTGCTGGCACATTTTTTCCGCGACTTCTTCAGCCATTTATCTAACTGCCACTGGGCAGCAGGGGGGTGATCAGGCTTAAGAAAACACAGAAACAGAGAGAGATAAAAAGACAAATTAATCATAAAATATTGATGACAGTCGGGGATTGTGAGGATTTCAACATACAGAAATAGGCTGGAACAACATAATAAAAATGCTATTATGCAGCTATATCCACTGTAGATCTGAATTATTATTACTGACATAGCCATATGCACACAGCATTTTATCACTGCCACTGGCTGAATTAATTATAATTCTATTTTATGTACTTTTTTCAACTACTTCCAACATAAAAAGGCAATGCTGGCTAAAGAGGTCCTTAAAAGTTGTCATCAACCTATTCTTATTTACATCAACCTGATCTGAATGTGTCTAGAAAGCAGACACAAAAGGATATAAAAAGTGAGTGAACAATTCAATCATAAAAAAATAATTTTATAGAACAGAGTGTGGAATGATTTCAGTAGTTTGAGGAAAGAAACAGCTCGATGCTAAAGCAGTGGAGACTTGCCAGATTGCAGGGGCTTCTAATAAAGCAAGAGGTTAGGACTTAATTATGCAGTAAATTTTTTGCAGGCTACACGTGCAATCGAAAGGTCAAACATTAAATCATGAAATACTACTAAAAAAAAACCCAAGATATTACACTACTACTATAAGTAGGAGAGTAATTAAACCTCCTGACCTATTTTGCATCATTATGGGCTAATTTTGTGATAATCCAGGGCGAACAGACGATTCCGGATCACTTAATCTTACATTCAACCATCGTAAGGAATGATACAAGCCTCACCCAAATGTGTTTATATCACACTATCTGCACATTCTAATAGAAACATGTAAAACTGTAATACTTTCACAGCACATGAGAAAATACCTCACCGGCTCAGCTGTTGTGAAACTATTTAAAGTCCAAATGACAAATCTGGATTATGACTCATAAATAAATTCCAACATTAGAACCTTTCAACAGCATACTTTCCAACGCATGCTCAGTGGACTCGGACTGAGGTTACAGTAGCTCAACCCCTCATCCACTTATACCAAATGACTCACTTAATGTTTGCTCAACAACTGGCTTGCTAACCATAAGAATGAGAAGGAAAGTAGGAGCTTTTTACTCACGTAAAAAAACAACAACAACAAAGAGTTTACTCACAGCTGGAGCGCAAACGTCTCTCTCTCTTACGTGCTCACTTCTTTTCTGTCTTCGCTGACCAGGAGCTAAATTAAACCTCCACTCCTCAAGCCAAACAGTGACCCCTCTGCCCTCCTACCCTCATCCCTCGCTCCCTTTCCAGAGAAGACACTGCATCTCTTGTGCCCTCTTGACTGCCTCCCCTCCTACTTTTCTGTCCCTCCCTTTTTTTTCTCACTACCTGGAACTCTGGATTTGCTGCTTCCACAACTCCAACCCCCCATCTGTTCCTTGGGAGACACTCAAATACTTGACGTAAATGAAAAACACATGGTTTACACCCCCCCTCCCTCCCCACAAACACACTCCCTTCCTCTATATAGGGGCCCAATGTTGTGCATGTTCAGTAATACAGTCTATGCTATGTCATACAGGGCCTTGCATTCATAGAAGAGAAGCTGGTTTCCCCTTCATTTCCCACACAACACACATCTACAATGCCCCCCACCTCCAACAGCCCATACCCTGGCCTACACCCTATCTGTATTTATTTGAGATAATAACAAACAAGCAGTCCACATTATTTTTACTGTAATATCTATTTTTTGAAAAAGGTCTAGTTGTAACTGTCAACCCGAATTCAGGTTTTGATGACTTCCACATCCCGAGGGCTTCTCTCTTTAAGAGTCACACTTTTAAAATGACACCTACGCACTAGTTCTCCGAGCTACCTCTGCCCCTCAACCCCCAAGTCCTCTTCCTCTCCCACTTGCATGCATTCCTCATTGCTCTGTCCCTCTCCACACCTGCTGTCAACTGCCTTAAAGCCCACAACTCCCTGCAGAGAAATCACCCTCAGGCTCATAAACAGAGAAGGAGAGAAACAAGTGAGACATGGGCAGAGAAGACGGAGAACGCAGACGGGGAGGCTGTGGCTTCAGCATTTGGTACCTCCTTGTTGTTGCACAGTGGCTGGATGTTGGCAGGCGACTCGGGATCAGGGTGAACTTCTGGACTCCGGCTTGGGCTCCGGGAATGAAAGCTACTGCTGCCTGACTCATTGGTGGAGTCTGAGCCTGAGGAGTCTGAGCTGGAATGTCTCACCCGCCTGCCATGTGTGTGCGCTCGCTGTGCTGACAGGCTGTCAGTCAACACACACACAAACATCAGAGAGGGGTCAGAGGGGGTACGCAGGCATATATACTGTTGTTATTCACAATATTTAACTCATATTTACAGGTATACAGAAGAAAAAGGAAAAGGAAGTGAAGGATTTGTAAGCAGGTACCTGTGTCTGTCCCAGGAAGCTGACTCATGAATCACCTGTGGGACACAAAACAAACACAGTAATTTGTTATTATACACATTAGAAAAAGTGTCATTCAAGAGGAGAAGCCAGGCACTTTTTCTTTCCCTTTGGCTTTCTCTGTCCTCACACACTCTCCCGCATAGTCTCTCTGTCTCCTCAAGGATTCTCAATATCTTCTAATCATGTCCGCCTCAGGCCAAGACTACTGACAAAGAAATGATCAACAATATGGGAAGATGAGTGTTACCTACCGTGGGAGTTTCCTCATCATCACTGCTCAGCTTCAAGTCATCGGCGAGCATGCTGTAAACCAACAAATACACAGTCACAAAGCCAAGAACCAACTGAAACCTAATCTCTCCTGCCAGACAACCACCTTTCACAGCCCATACTTGATTCGATCTGATACATTTTTTTTTTAATCAGTCTATCAGAATGATGCATTTCAAATTTTCAGCACTTCCAAACGTTTGTGTTCTTCTTTATTGAAATGATAAGTTTGAACACAGCCCACAGATCTTCAGACATATATTCATTAGTGGAAACTACATGAGGGTGCAACCAGGACATGGTTTAAATCCACTCACTTATCTGGATGGTTATCTGCAGTGTTCTCAAATGGGCTCAATTTGACATTATAAGGTAAACACTTCAACGGTGTTTAAAGTCTGACATTTGCATTTCCATGAACAGCTCCGTCTATTAATGTCTTCAAAAATTAAGAGCTGCAGTGCAGTGAAAAAGAGTGTGAAAGTCTTCAGCCACCCCTCATTATTTTTCATCTGAAAATTCTACACTCAGGACCCCATATAGACAAAATGAAACGTTTGTGTAAAATTCTGGCAAATTTATTAAAAAAACAAAACAAAAGTATAACATGTATCAAGTACATGTTGCCATGACACTCATAATTGAGCTCAGGTGGATCCTGCTTCCCTTGATCATCTGTCAGATGTTTCTCCAACTTGTATTGGAGTAAATTCAGCTGACTGGACATAATTTGGAAAGACACACGGCAGTCTATATAAGATGCCATCGCTGACTGTACCTCTCAGAGTATAAACCAAGCCAAGAAGTCTAAGAATTGTCTGCAGACCTGTAGAACTGTATCAAGGATCAGACCTGGGGAATGATACTGAAAAATTTCTGCAGCTTTAAAAGGCCCCAGTGAGCACAGAGGCCTCCATCATCCGTAACTGGAAGAAGTTTGGAACCAGCAGGAGTCTTCAAGATCTAGCCACCCTGCCAATCTGAGCGATTGGGGTAGAAAGGTCTTAATAAGAGATGTAACCAAGAACCTGATGGTCACATTGACAGAGCTCCAGCATTGCTCTGTGGAGAGAGGAGAAGCTTCCACCAGCCAGCCCTGTGATGTAGAGTGGCCAGATGAAGACACTCCTCAGTAAAATCACATGACAGCTCAACTGGAGTTTGCCAAAGGACACCATAAAAAGCAAAATTCTCTGGTCTGAGCAAAAACAAAAAATTGGTGTGGCTTTTTGGTGTGAATGCCATCATCACCTGAAAATATCATCCCTAAAGTGGTGGCAGCATCATGCTATGGGGATGTTTTCAGAAGGAGGACTGAATCCGGACACTAATCAGGGTATAGAGACATTCTTGATGATAACCTGCTCCTGAGCCCTTTGGACCTGGGGCAATGGTTAATTTTCCAACAAGACAACGAACCTAAGCACACAGCCAAGATAACAAAGGACTGACTTTGAGACCACTAGCCTAGTGTTTTTTGCAAAACCAAACAAAATATTCCTCTGAAAATGGTCAGGTACAAGGACTAAATAAAAAAATCAACCAAAGTCCAAAGAAAAACATTGCAAGACTTTCAAAATGACAAGAAAGTCTGGCTCCTTGGAAATAAAATATAAAGAGTTGAGTGGTGGTTTAAGTCTTTTGTACAGTACTTTAAGTTTCTTTTGATTTCAAAATTAAATTTCAATGCAGTTATTTTTCTCCCCAAAACAAATAAAACTCAGTTTCAAAACCACATAAATTAAGCACCTTTGGCTCTTAAACTATACAAAGATAACTAAGTCAGATTAACCAATCACTGCTAAACCCTTTACTCAATATTGTCTTCAGTAAAGATGACTGGTTATGTATTGGTTATATTATGTAACTGCACAAGCTTTATTTACATTGCAGAAACATGTTCAAATGTTTAAAAAGAACTTTCTATAAATATTTTAGTAAAGTCACCCCCCCCCCCCCCCCCCTCAAAAAAAAAATAAAATTCTGTCTTACATAACAAAGGTTGTGAAATTGTATAGTTGGCTTACACCACTCAACATGTGTTTCACGTTAAAAGGAGGATGTAAAAAGTTAACAAACAGCAGCACATCGGTCTCCACTGACAGCTTTCAGGAATGTTCAGTAACCTTTAACCCGACTTGTAGCCTGGAACACCGTTAGCTGATTGACCTGAGATGTCTACATCTCTCGCCCCTCTTTCGCTATCACTCGTGTTTTTCCTCGCAGCTACTGACACGATGAGGTTGATGAATACAGTTTACAGAAGTTCTCGTGACACGCACGAGTATTTGTGATGTGTTTCATCACTCTGTGTGTGTGTGTATGTGTGCGCGCTACAGAAGCAGCTCAAGCTTGAGGAACATCAGAGGATCGTGTTTCCTTAGGCCACACTTACGATTTGTGGGGGGCCACATGAGGGTGACGGGCCATTCGCAGCGGAACATCCCCTCGGTCTGACAGAGAGAAAGAAACCAGATTACAACACTAATAACAGGGAGCTGCTTGTAAATGATGACAAATGTCAGATATTCAAATTTGACAGAAAAATCGGCAAAAACATACTTTGCCTTTGTTGTGTAATTGGCTGTTTGGTATCCTTTGGAAAGACAGACAACAAAACAACTGTAAGTAAATCTCACTTTTAACAGTTAAAAATGTGTCGTCCCTATAGATAAACATTGACTCATAATATGCAGGAAAATCACCAGAAGTGATTGAGGTTTGGTTTTTTTTCACACATTTGTTTTTCCTTGTCAACCACAGACACGCTGATTCAGAAACAGCGAGCGTAATCTCAGTCCTTCAACCTCAAACACAGATGAGAACCAGGAGGTGAAAGTCTGAGCAGTTGAACAAAATTTTAAAACCTGCAGATCTTCCCAGGAATTTACATCCCAACAGCTTCACCTCCAGGTCAGATCGTGCAAACCTCTAGAAAAATAGTAACAAACCAAAGAGCAATATCTACAGGCCTTAGTTAACATGTTAAATGTTAAAGTTTGTGACACTACAAGTAGAACCGGAGAAAGCCTCTTCTCTCTAAAAACAACATGTTACATCTGGTAAAAACCACAAGACGTCTGTAACACAGTGCTTTGGACAGAGGAGATCTAAGTATTTGGATGTTTGGACATAACACAGAGTGCCACGTTTGGAGAAAACCAAACAGCAAATCAGCACAAATATCTCATATCAACTGTCAGCACGGTGGTGGATGGGTGACGATTTGGGCTGGTTTTGCAGCCCCACAACATGGACATCTTGCTGTAACTGAGTCAACTATGAACTCTGTATATCACATTATTCTAGAGTCAAATAGGAGGCCATCTGTCCAACAGCTGAAGTCTGAGTAAAACTGGGTCATGCAACAGGACAAAGATCCCAAGCACAGCAGCAAATCTACAACAGAATAGAATCAAGGTTCAAACGTCAACCGGATCGAAATGCTGTCACAGACATACCTTAGAGTTGTACAGGATTCGTTGTGCTGGGTCACGCCTCAAGGAGTCCCCAAAGTCCCTCCAGGACTGGGTCATGTCCTGTTTAGCAGAAATGCAGAGTTGGGGTCAAAGGCCAATGGTGAAATGCCACTGTGATGGATGAATCTTCCTGAATACTAAATCAGCAGAACTTTCTTCATTTCTCTACAGTCCTGAGCACCATGTTTAACAGCTGACTCTAATTATGAACACTGTTCCTCCCCACCAGGGGGAGCGTGTCTGGCTGTGAATATGGGTTAGCGTCCCTGTCTACTGTAAGTTGAGAGATGTGAATTGCACGCTTGAAACATCTGTGATCAGTGTGCAGTGAATTAAAACCCCCGGCTCACCAGAGCTGTCGGTGTACAAAAACAGGTGCATGTAACAGCGGCTCACTAGCTTTGAATGTGAACAAAACGGAACATTTTGGGCTCAAAGTGTGATCTAATAAAATTAGAAATAGACATGATTTTGCAGTTTTCAGGAGGACTGCACCATAGAGCTGTTGCATTTTTCATTCTGCATTTTCAAAGGTATTCAATACGTGAGTCAGAACACACACAAAAAGCTCATCACAACATTTGTTGTGGAAGGAAGCCCTGGGGAGAAGAGCATGAAAGACATCTGGAAGCGAACCGCAACGAGTGCTCATCAGTGCTGAGTGCGCCGGTACAATCACCAATTGTAGAACATGCAATAAAAGTGAAAACGTAGCTTTGCTGGATTGATCTGTTTTAAATATCTCCTCAAAGATCTTAGAAGGAAGTAAGTAAAAGAATCATCGACCCACCCGTCACGGACTGCTACAGGAAACACTGCTTTACTTACAAAGTGCAGGGTCTTCGGTTCACTCCTGTGGCATGCAGTGTTTCAGCTATTACCACAGATTAAATGTGCTCCCACAGTGTGTGTGTGTGTGTGTGGGGGGGGGGGGTTGTGCTATTCAGGTTACTAACTGTTCACCTGATAACTCATTTATACAGAAAGAGAGATCAGCATTCGCTTTTGATTTCCTGTACACTGAGACAGTTGTACTAGTTTTAGACACAACTTCATATTCGAGGAACTTGTGATGGACATTTTCTAAACTTCTCAGACTTTAAGATTACATGCATTACATTTTAAAAAATAAATCTTGGTCGACCACAGTTGAAGCAGTTTTAATGGGGATGTCTCATAAAATCTGTATATTTCTTGGTTAGTATAACAGATGTCAGGCCTGTCAGTCTGATGAGTACCTGTGCATTATGTTGTTTGTTCTAATAATAGCTTCCATGCAGACATTAGATGCATGACACATTATAGTATATTTCAAATGATTAACTGTGTTACTACTTACAGATTAGACTGTGATGGTGTGTGCGCGTTTGCGTGTGTGTGTGTGTGTGTGTTGCAGCTCGCCCTGAGGTGACATGTGAAAGTCTGTGGTAAATACACACTATTATACACCTGGACTATTACGAGAATGTGCGCCATTTCTTATTTGTTCTCTCTGCACAGCACTTGAGAGGAAACCAGGCACACGCAGGAGGCAGTGCATCCACAGAACACCGCCTTTGCTCCAGCTCTGATCATAATCTCTTCTGATTAGATTGCCCGCAGTCAGACTAACCAGAGCTCATAGATGCTAACAAAACGTCTTGATTTTGTACCATTCATCCCCCATTTTAGCTCATGTGATTCCTCAGATGTGTCCCAATGTGGAAGCATGGCAGCTCTGGCTCTAATATATACGTGCATGCAGCAATCGTTGGGTAAAGAACAAAAGCAGAGGGTTTCTTGGCTGCTGAAGCGGTGAGCATGCTCTGGAAAAGGTCATGCTTTATCAGATCTGATGTCAGAAGATCTGCGTGAGTGTGTTTTTGTGTGTGTGCGGCAGAGAGTTGGTGGAGCTGATCTTAAAGGATTCAGCTAACATTTTGGTTAATTTGCTGCACTTACTCTGTTTAAGAGTTCAGGTAAGTAAATTATCAGCACTCTTATTATCTGTGCGTTTAATAAAACCCACATCCAGTTAGCTTAGCTTGGCATAAAATCAGGAATTCGGGGTAAACAGTCTAGTCTGGCTCTTTCCAAAGAAGAAAAAACAAAAGATAGAGAGAAGACAAACAATAATAATGTATACACACACACACACACACACACACACACACACACACACACACACACACACACACACACACACACACACACACACACACACACATATATATGTACATTAAATTACTTTTTTTTTCTCTCCCTCTTCTCCTCCTCCCTCTTCCCACCCTCAGCATTAAGCCTTGGAGGGTGTGTGTTTCCTCTCTCCGCTCATCCTTTCACTTCATTATCTCTTCTCCTTTAGTCACCAAGGACACAGCACCAGCCCTCACTCCCTTTTCTCCATTAAAAACAACAGTATCTCCCAGGTGGAGTATTATGTGTTGCTATCTTCCTCCCACCTTTCCCCAACAGGTCCTCTGTAACTCTATTCTTCTTCTTTGCCCTGCTCTTCAGTCTACACTAGTGACCGTCCACAGGGTAGCAACTTAGACCAGTGGGCTGCTCGGCACACACTCAGATCTGGTTAATTATGGTCAGAATGATTAGGTGGTATCAGTCAACAGTAAACATTTAGTAACTTTAAATAAAAGAAAAATCTGTGTATGTTTTTGTAATTAAAATGCTTCTTGTTTTTGCACTACGAGGAGTTTCTGTTTAATTTATCATATAACTTCCTAATTGTTAAAGGTGAGAGGTGTGGAAAACAATTGTAACTGTAGAAAAAAGGTGCACAAGAGAAGAGTTACAGCTACTGGGTGGTGATAAGGCAACCAGATGAACTGATACACAAGCACAAACTTCTGGTATCAACCTCGAGGTGCAATAATAACCACAATCTACTACACACTAGTGTCGACCAGATAGCATCTGATACTGGATTATTAACCATGTTATCACATGTGTTCTATTAAAATATATCAATAATAATCATCAATGCTACTGTATCCTGAGATCCCAAAGTCAAAGACAAAATGACATCTAAATGTTAGTGTAGATTGTGGAAAAAAGCTGGATATCTTCCACTGTTTCCTGACATTTATGACAGAAGTGTTCAGCAAATGCAGATGAACTGATAATGCATATATATGCATATATGCACAGGCTGCAGCCCACAAATGAGCTGCTGCTGGCATTTTCTCCTCTTAAGCATTAATGTAATTGTAATCAGCCTTCTGAGTCTAAAGACAGACTGAAATGACTCTGCAAAAACATGCAATCAAATGAAAGAGCTGTAAGAAGTGCAAGACACATCTCAAATATGAGGTGGCAAATTTAATAAGGCAGTTGTAATACGTGCTAATGCTTTAAAAACAAACCAACTGAAATCAAACTTGAGCTATTTCTTACCTCAAATATATCTTTGGCACAGCTGTTGTGTTGGCTTCCTCTTTCCTGAGGAAAAAGAAGGACAGATGTTTGGTAATTGAGGAGAACGTGACTAAGGGTTAGGACTGACAGATATTCCCTGACAGAGGGATTTTTTTTAAACACTTCAAAGCAGAAGATGCAGGTTTAGTTACCAATTAGACAATGAATAAAGAGCTATTGTTGACTGTGCACACAAATCATATTTGAACATCTTAGTTTCAGTTAAGTGAGGCGTGGGTGTATTCATTTAAATTTCAAATACTGCACACTTAGGCGCGCTGATTAGCAAACATGGCGATGCACATGCAGTCAGCGCACACACAGTAAATACACGGGCTAGTTCATTTCTCGCTCTGGGCGTTGATCACGGGTTTTACGTTTCAGCCTCCATCACAAGGATGCAAACAGGCTTAAAAAAATGAAAAAAGAAAAAAAAAATCACCTTCTGCATTCTGCTTCCCGCCTTTTTGCTGCAGCTGCATTCATACCTTAGCGTAGCACTTTACTGTAAACCTGAGAGTCTCTCACATGCACAGTAACTGTGAGAGTTGGGATGACTCTGAAGCTTCTTGATGACTCATATCTTAGAAATCACAGCTGCAGATAATCAGCCGGATGCTGATTCTTTTGCAAGCAACTTTCTGTTTCCATCCACATTAGGCAACCCCACCGTCTCTAACTCTCACACACATACATTTATCCTTTTAAACACTTGAGCTCACAATTTAAATTCACACTCACTTGTATGAAAAACCCAGAACCACGCAGCTCAAGCATTAAGACGAAGAATAAATGCTTCACGCTACTTTCACTTCCCCATCTGTGTAACCGTGTGTGTCGTGGGAGTGGGTTTCGTCTTGACTGTGAGTTTTGGTTTTCTTCGTTTGTTTTTTCGTGTCTGCCACAGATGACAGTGCTGCACCAAGTATCAGCAGAAATACTGAGTTCAGATGTTTCGAATCAACCCCGACCTGCAGAACAATGATCTGACTCTATTTCACAATTTGCTTTTAGACAATTACACATTTAACTTTTCCTTTGCACTTTATAATTCATTTCAGTGCATGTGTGTAGCGCAGCAAAAGCATTCATGTGTGTGTGTGTGTGTCTCTGCTCGCATGCATGACTCACTATGGTGTCTGAGTGGCTGAAGTGTAAGCCTGCAGAAGGAAAATAGTGTGTGTGTGAAGAGCTGTCTCATTGCTACACCCACAAGACAGTTATGAGGCCTTAGGTCTAAATGAAAAACAAACACAGAAGGATAGTATTTTAGTACCTGTGGCGGTGCACAGGAAAAAGTCTGCCCTGCTTCATCAGCTAACACTTACAGTCACACAGTGCTACTTTACGTGTGCAATGTGTTTAACAAGTTCATGCCTACTAACATCACAGGCTCCAGCTCTGGTGCAATACCCAGATGAGTAAACCCCCTCTGGACCAAACAAACCACAACCCGTCACAATACCTGCAGCAAACAGCATGCAAGCCTACAAGGCTGCAAACCACCTGTTACATTCTTAAAGTATCTTCAATTACTGAAGCTATGCTCAATTTCAAGGTATTTTTAGCCTTTTTCTATCTGAGCTTTAAACGGAAATTTTACAGATGCTATATATATTTTTTTAAAGGAGTACAAAAAGCACGATTCTGCACACAGTGATAAATATTAACTACACAGTTGATGTAGATGAACCTGTTATTATTCACATAATATTTTCGAACTACTTCAGGAACAAATCTGTGACATTTTAAATGCGAGGACGAAGCGCAGCATTTACATCCATGACATTTATAAAATAAGCACAGTGACATAAAGCTGTCTACTCCTGTTTTCTAAGTAGGACCTAGTCCCTGCTCTTTGCCCTCTCACCTGAGAATATGCGCATCGGAGCAGAAAGCAGACAATGGAAAGTTTCCCTTTGCCAGCGAGGACAGTAGGCATGGTTCCTGGATAGTCAGTGCTCTCCTCCGGCGTCCATACCAGTGAGGACTGGTGTTAGCAGATCCGATCCTTCCCTCACTACCATCACCACCATCATCACGCTGGCATCGGTCCCGGCTCGTAGGTCCACCGTACAGCAGCAGCAGCGGCAGCGGAGTCTCACCGGAGAGGCAGACCGAGGGCGAGGTAGGCGGTCCGGCGACGTCACGGATGACACGCGTAGCTCACACCAGAGAGATCACGACTCAGTGGACCTGTGGATGTGCGAAAAGTTTGAAGTGCGTAAACGGGAGATCATAGCCGTCAGCTGTCGAGTGCACCACTGACGACACACTCGATGATGTAGAATTAGAAAACGTTTTGGGACATCCAGTCTAGGGTGAAGGTATGAGTAGCCTTATTTATCATTTCAGTTACTTGGGGCATTGCAGCGAGCACAAAATAATAGCATGACATGATACGGGAAGTTGATAACAGCTAAAGAGTAAGAACTTGGTTTCTGCATACACGCTTTATCAGGCACACCATGCTAGTATCAGGTTGGACCCTCTTTTACGGTCAGAAATGCCTTAATTCTTCATGGCATAGATTCAGTAAGGCTCTCAAAACAGAACCTTGTTGAGATTTTTGTCCATACTGACAGATTAGCATCACACAGTCATCATAATGTGAATCTACTGCTCTACTACATCCCCCGGGTGCTCTACTGGACTGAAATTTGATGACATTTGAGAACTCATTGTCATGTTCAAGAATCCAGGTTCAAGATGATCTGAGCTTTGTGAGACTGTGCTTTATTCTGCTGGAAGTAGTTATTGGAAGATAGGTGTGTTGTGGTCATAAAGGGATGGACATTATCAGCAACAATACACAGGTAGGTTATGGCGCTAAGGTGCCTGAAGTCTGTCAAAAAATACATTACCTCCCCAACATTATATCTCAATATCTTTGAAACATTGATTTGAAAAAATAAAATAAAATAAAATAAAATAAAATAAAATAAATGTGCCACACCATTGGTGTGTTGCATCAGAAACCAGGACTCATAAGATCAAGTAATGTTGTTCCAGTCTTCGATTATCCAATTTCTGGCGATCCTGTGAGAACCGTAGCCTCAGTTTTCTGTTCTCAGCTGACAGGAGTGGCACCTGGTGTGGTCTTCTGCTGCTGTAGTGTAAATGCTTCAAAGTTCAATGTGTTGTGTGTTTCAATGTGTTTTAGAGATGCTCCTATGCATACCTTGGTTGTAATGAGTTTAAATCAATTTGATTTATATAGGCAAGGCAAGGCAAGTTTATTTGTATAGCACAATTCAACAACAAGGTGATTCAAAGTGCTTTACAGAGACATTAGAAACAAAAACAAATAAAAAGCATGATTTAAAATTGATTTAGCACCAAATTACAACAACAGTTGCCTCAAGGCACTTTATATTTTAAGGTGAAAACCTTAGAGTAATAGAGAGAAAACCACAAGAATGAAACAACCCCCTTTGAGCAAGCACTTGGTGACAGTGGGAAGGAAAAACGCCCTTTTAACAGGAAGAAGCCTCCAGCTGAATCAGGCTCAGGGAAGGGCAGACATCTGCAGAGACCGGTTGGGGATCAGGGTAGCGAGACAAGATTTGAAGACAGTTGATTTAAGCTTTGCAACACTCCATCCTGTTGGAAGCAGCCATCAGAAGACAGGCACACTGTGATCATAAGGGGATGGACATATTCAGCAACAATAATCAGTGACTCAGCTTCACTGTCCTGCATTTAGCTGACAGAGCTAGCACCTGGTGTGGTCTTCTGCTCCTGTAGCCCATCTGCTTCAGGGTGCAATATTTTATGTGCTCTTCTGCATTCACAGGTTGCAATGAGTGGTTATTTAAGTTATCCGTTACTTTCCTATCAGCTTTAAACAGTCTCATAGATTCACACATATTATAGCTCATAGAAAATCAGCACACATATAGTTGTCTATGCAAGCATGTTCGACAAAGTAAACATGCATCACTTTTATATATTAGTAGTAAAGTTTGGCAAAAAGGGAGCCAAATCAAGCACATTGTGTACATTGTTTCACACGCCTCTTATGGCCATAAAGGGACATTCATGTTGCACCTGATTTACGCTCCTGTGTCTTGTTTTGATTTTACTCTTGCTATAAGATCAGGTAAACATGATTATTAGTTTTGCAGCAGGCAGTTCTACATGCAAAGCTTTACCTCACATGGAAAAAAAATCTTTGGCTGAAAGCATGTTGTGAGGAAAATTGAATTTGTCATGTCCTGCTGTAGGCTTCAACCCCTCCACAGAAAATGTACTGTATGTCTGATCATCTCTCTTTCTGACATTTTGGCACTGTGTGTTTGTCTAGCCCATCCATTATTCTGCTTAATGCATTCTGGCCTGTGAAGTAACTCTGGCTCTTGGATGGACTTTGCCTTGTCACAATAAAATATGAGCTGTCTCTCTAGCTCAGATGGCTTTCGGGGGATGCCGGAAGAAGAATGAGATATGGACACAAAAAGGCTGATACGTTAGAGTTCTGACTTCATTGATTTAAAGAAGCACAGGTGACACCATGATCATTCAAACCAGCTATTTCCCTGTAACAGCAGCATATTCTTTATAAAGAGGGACAGGGGGAACATTTTAACTGATTAAATGTGGAGTTTGGTTTGGGCTGCACACACTTCAGAGAACACAGTGTTCCTGGTTTTGTTTATGGCAGCTGTCAAAGACCGAACACGGGAGCAGTCACAGATAACTCTGCGACTCTGTCACACGCTTCAGTTTTGCTTGTTTATGAGCCCACATGAAGAAACTCATTTGATCTGCCAAATGCTGAAGACATCAAAAACTTCGTGCACATGAGAAGACTGCGCTTGTTTGTGAGTTCATGTGTGCTGTTCTTTTGTTTAGATTTGACATGAGATGGACTTGACTTTACAGACTGATTGTGAGCCTTTGACTTTAGCTCGTTCAATGGGACTTGCTCTCTGTATGGTTTCTTTGATTTCAGATAGTATAGTAGTACAGGTGGCATGTGTTTGTGTGAGCATACTCATTTTTATTTACATGGTATGCTCCGTTCATTTCTTGTGCACTGATATACTTATAATGAACTCTGTACTTCCTTACTATCATGTGTAATGGATGAGCTTTTAAGAAGTTTTTGAGACTTCTACATCATGAGTATGATCCCCCCAAACCCCCCTCCCCAAACAAACAAACAAGCAAAATAAATAAATACTTTGTAAAATGCATATTTAAGTGATAAGTTACAAAAAAAAGTTAAATGTAGCAAATACGATAACTAATATGCTTCCAGGCTACTTTTCCAGTAGCCTTGAAACATGTACATAGAAAGAATAGTTTAGCTGACCTGAGAAGGTTTGAACACTGGACTTCCTTTAAAGTGATGGATAGGCTGTGAGGCACAAATCCAAAGCAATGCATAAATACATAAAATGAAGAAGTCATCATCAAAATGAAAACTGCATTTCAAGCTTCTAGAAAAGTGTATGGATAAACCAATGAAATATCTCCTCAGTAGCCAAAAAAGTGAGTGAATTGCTAAGATGCTAATAATAACTCAACAGCTGAGTGTAATTAGTGGGAGTAAATGTTCCTATCTATAAATAAATATCTAATAAATAAGCAAACAAATAAATAAACAAACAGTTCGTTTCCAAGTTTATTTGTAATAATTTCCATTTTTCAAATAATGTGAGCAAAATTCTGTGTAAAGTGAGTCCAAATGAACCCAGTGGTTTTAGCAATGAGCTATTTAAGTCCATCTGAGAAGTCTGTGGGAGTACCTCTCTGAGAATCTGACTGGTTTATTCTAATATTACATAAACTATTCCTGGTTCCTTCTGCATGCACACAAAGGCAAAGAGAATGAAAGTACAGAATCTGCCTGTGGAACAGAGTGGAAACTGTACAGATGAACTGGGAATGGAGGGATATGAAATGCCTGGAGCTAGTCTCCACAGCCACACAGTGGCACCCTTGGTTACAGGCCCATGGTGACAGGACCTCAAAGGTACAGCGGTATCCCTCAACGGCTGCCTGTTTAGAACACAGCTTGCCTCAAGAGTCACCCTTCCTGACAACACATGTGTGCGCGCACATGCAGGCATGCATGTACACATTTTCACCCACACACACTCCTTTTCTGCAAAATAAGGGAGATGGAGAAGGTGTGAGGAGAACAGAAGCGGGGTGAGCTACACTGTTAGTGCATTTTTGTACAGTGCTCATATTTCTCTAAAATACAATATCTAATTGATTTAACAGTCCAGCCTCCCTTTCCCCCTCCTTTGTAGTTAATAAATGATCTACTGCTGCTTTATAACAATAAAAACTTCACTGGAGTAAAGACTCTGAAACATCCCTCCGACTGTTAGAAACTGTGGCAGGAATCACAGAATATATAGAAAACGAGCATGACACATTGCTTATGGTAATGATGATATAATGATACAGTCATTAAAAGATAGTTGATACATTTTAACACTGTCATGCTTAAATATCTGTACAGCTATAAAAGAACCCCAAAACACCCCAAATAGGCAAAAAAGAAGGAATTATGTATTTATTCACTGTAATGCATCAGTGAATAAATACACAACTCCTTACTTACTCTAACTTGTCAGAGTAAGTAAAGAGTTACTCTGTGTCCCACAGTTTCAACTGTTTTTTTTTTCTTTGGTCCTCACTGTTAACATCCCTCCACTTCATAAACTTGACAAATGCCACCGCCAGGAGTCATAAAGTCTGCGCTCTGATCAGTCAGACTGGCGAGGGAGTCCATTTAGAGTGCCTACATGTATTATTAAAAATAATGGATACCCATGTATCAGTAATGCATTGCAGATGGAAGCGATAGGCTATATTGCCATATCAATATTTTGGCCCACGCTTACTTAGAAGTGTTGACAGTTATTAATAAAGTTTTGATGAAAATAACTTTTTTTTCCAGATGTTGCGCAATTTTTTAAAAAAAATCTATTTAAAAAAAAATTTATTTTAAAAAAGTCTAATTAAGAAGCACTTGTACCCATGCTGCCTCAAATTTATACACTGAAGACAAAGCAGGAGTTGTATTCATATTTTTGTGGGTTATTATTAATTGGCTGCTTGCTTACCTTGTTCACGCCGTGTTAGTGTAGCATGCAGCATATAAGCCACCAAGAGGTGTCTCGTAACTTAAGCCAGAAGGCATTCATGCGACGCTGAGAAGATTAGAACAGATCAGTGAATAGAGGGCGCCGCCTCGTGGCCAAAGTGGAAACTTATGCACTCCTCTGCTACAGTGCAGGGTGCAGTGGAAATATGAGAGCTCCCCTAAACGTTTTCCCTGTTGCCTTTGCAGGACAAAAGAAGTGAGAGAGCTAAATAATATTCTCTTGTTCAATAGCACCTTATTTACACATTATTTAATCACATTTCAATGTTCTTCCTGGTCAGTTTGATGCCATATTTGGCTCATTTTCTTCAACCCCCCTCACGGCCAGTTTAATGGCTAACCTAATATTAACATGGTTGCATGATAATGTTTCGGTCTGAGTTCTTTGTAGTTTCAATGTTTTTTAAGATCAGGTGGTTTTCCTTCATCTAATGAGTCTAATTATATGTTTTGAATGTGTGGAGGGTTTAGGCAAGTCTTTAAAATGAGACACATAAGTCAGCGTTTATTTAGATTCTCAGTAAAAACGGGATCATCTGGTGGATTATATTTGTTGACAAATCACTCCGTGTGTGCATTTCTCTAAAGGCGTAGAATGAATAGCTGCCTGAGGGCATCTACTGAATCTATCACCTGTTGAGGCAGATGACAAACTCTTTTCGGTAGCTCTTCCATTAAACTCTTCTCAAAGCTTCAAAAGTGCAGGAAAAATAACTGGAATGTCCCCACCAACCTCTCTTTGGGAGATATTTTAGGACTATGTGAGGAGCTGGTGAGGAGGCAGAGCCTTAATGACACCTGTAACCCAAACCACGTTCTGTAAATACAAAGAGTATGAGCTGATGCCCTCAGGGTAAAATTCACAGTGTGCTGTTTACACTGAACCAAACTGTAAACAGAACAGGGCTATTTTTTTCTTTACCGGTAACACTGTTTAAAAGTAGAAGATTGATGTGTGTGTGTGTGTGTGTGTGTGTGTGTGTGTGTGTGTGTGTGTGTGTGTGTGTGTGTGTGTGAAGCTAGCGTTTTACAGTGAATATAAAAGTTATGTAAAAAAAAAACATTTTTTTAAGTAGAACGACTTTTTATTTATTAATTTATTTGGTTGTTTTTTTTATGTTACCTCCAATATATATTATCCTGACCCCATAATTGAGGGCTACACCATAATAGTCCATGCAGCAGCTTGGCAGCATGTCTTTATGGATACATAGATCGGTGTTATGAAGGAGCTTCGGTGAAAATATATTTTATGTTACCTTTCTTCAGAGCTTGTCTTTTAAAGGACATCAGTAAGCCGATTTGTCTGCTCAGCTGCTTCCCATTTTTTTTCCAACTGAGGCCTGTCCAAAAAAAAAAAACCCTCCAAAAAACACACAGCTTACAGCAGATAACAACGGATAGCCTGTGGCGTGGTTATAATAAAAACGGATGAAAGGGCAGGATATGCAAAGCCACGCAGTAAAAGCCTATTCATGACACGATAAAAGTGCCCCAACAACTGGTTGGACAGGCTTGTCCCTCTCCTGTGATGTCATCCAATAGACAAGCGGCTGGCGGCTGCGATGCGCACGTATGCAGTCCACTGCCTCGACGCATTACAACGAACCGCACTTGACAGCTTTCCAGGTTAGAAGGGGGGAAACAGACTTGCTGAATTTCCACAAGCCAGCCGTCATCCGCATCCACCCGAGGTACAGTTCCCCCCCCCCCTTTCTTCCCACAGCACACCCTACACACACTCTCTCTCTCATATCATGCATCATATGGTTGGATTAATGCTGTTCCTGTTCTAACGCACAGATGACAGCGTAACCAGGGCGCTGAGCTGCTGAGATACCAAAACACAGCCGCTTTGTTGAATCGGATCTGCTGTGACTGGACATGAATTCGGCGGAACAGACGGTTACATGGTTGATTACGCTCGGGGTGCTGGAATCGCCAAAGAAGACCATCTCAGATCCCGAGGCATTTCTGCAGACCTCCCTGAAGGATGGGGTGGTCTTGTGTAGACTCCTGGAGCGGCTCAGCCCGGGGTCCACGGAGAAGGTAGGGAAATAGCCGACACTCACTCCCCGCTCTCCTCCGCATCCCCAACCGCCCGCCCGCGTCGGCGTGTCTCCGCGTTGCCCAGCACAGGGAAACCGACGCGGTTTGTTGTCTGGCCTCTCTTTCTGCCCACTGATCCATGAGGAAATTTCTTTTGTAGGTCACGGCAGCCCGTGTTATTGTCTGCGATGGAAGTACTATGGTTGCGCGTATGTCAGCGTGTAAAAAGAGGAGAAAAAGGGAGGGGGAAAATACAGGTCGATGTCTGTACCACCCAATAATAATCTGCTCTCAATAACGTAACACTACAGCAAAATGAAGACTGATCATTCTTTGGGAGCTGTTAGATGCTTTAGAGGCTTTCAAATAAAGGCCTCGACATATGCTTTTAATGCAGCTCTAACCACTCAGCAGATCTTTGCTATCGTTGAAAGAACCCGTTTTATTTTCTCTTTAATCCCGGCGGATGCGGCTTGTATGTCAGTGTATTTTGATAGTGCACGCCGATTGATCCGCCGGGGATGAGGGGCTTTCTGTACACAGACCATTGCTATAAGAGTGGGCCGCCATTGACTGCAAAGGCGCATAGACAGCGATAGACCCTCTCCCTTTTTAAAGAAACAGCGCAGTGTTTGTGTCTGTCAGCTTACCAGCAGCGTCTGCTGGTTTCAGCAACAACCTGAAGGAGGCCATTTGTTTTCCTCAAAAGAGGATGTGCTGCCGGAGGCTATACCTGCACCCTCACAACAACAAATTTGCCTGCCAATGCCCAAACGGGTTTTTCCATTTTCCTCCCTTAAAATGACAAATATCACTCTGGGGTGGAGGTTATGTTTGATCATCAAGCATGCAGGAGAACATCTGAGGGTGGCTAAAAGACAGCCTCCCCCTTTTCTTTTCTTTTCTTTTTTTATTTATAGGCTACCTATCCTTATATGGTGATGGGTGGAATCCTGTGTGGGCAAATAATGTCTCAATAATGTTAAATCTACTTCTGTCACAATAATAATGTTCTTTATTTTCATTTAAGTTTTTTTTTGTGTGTGTGTAAAGGCTTGCAGTGATAAAGTAATCACTTATGTGGCCACAGGTATGCCAGCATATGAATAATGTGCAAGCACCACATAGAGTAATGAGCTTTATTCATATTAATAGAAGGAAAACAAAAAACAAAACCAGATAAAAATATGTATTTTCTCTCTCTCGGGCTAATTCTTAACTGCTTTCAGATCCAATGAGCCGAAACTGTAAATGAATAGAAATATTATTATTATTATTATCATTATTGTTATTACGTTTTTTTTAAACCAAAACATGCACCAACCAAATAATGACATATTAGCCAAGTGTGATGAAGGAATTTTTAATACAGTGTGTCTGCTAAATTATTATGATTAATATACACTATCCAAGGAACAATTTTTATTTGAAAAACAACTAAAACTATGAAATGAAGATACTTTATCTATCTACCTATCTGTCTTGACATGTTTACATTTTTTTAATAAGTAGGGTGTCTCTCTGTGACCACAAATTCAGGCTGACCAATCACTATCATTCTGGGCTGCACTGTACAGTATGGCCATGCCAAAATCGGAAGATGTGTGGCACAGCTGGACCATATGTCAGTCGTGATAGCTACCTAAAAAGCCGAAGATGTGAACAGGAGATAGCCCTTTCCATGTGTTGCAGCCCGTGCTAACATTTTACGAGGCCCAAGAGAAAAACAAGATACATTTTGCTCATTAACAGTTCAAGTCACACTAGCTGCACAGAACAAAGGCATGGGGGGCACCATAGTGGATTTAAACTTAATTTAAATTCATGCAGTGACTCCCCATTGATACACCTGTTTCCTTATTTTATGCTTGTGACCAGGTGTGTCTGCATTGCTCTGCCATCACAAGTGAAATTTCCATTTGGTGCTAATAAATCTTGAAGCGTGGCCAAGAGAGAAAAGTTACTACACTCACAGGCCGTTTATAGGAACCCCTTGCTAGAGTCATATTGGCCTCCCGTCCACCTTCAGAACTGGCTTAATTCTTCTTGGTACAGATTCATCAAGGTGCTGGAAACATTCCTCAGAGATTTTTGTCCATATTGACATGAACTCGAGACATATTTGCAACAGATCCGTGCATATGTTGTGACCCTACCATCTGAACGTCACAACAAACGCCGAGCCTCATCAGACCAAACGTTCTATATTTAGTGAGCTCATGTGAACTGGCACCTGAAGTGGTTTTCTGCTCCTGTGGCCCATTTACCTGAAGGTACACTGTCTGGTGCATTCAGAGATGCTGTTCTGCATACCTTGGTTGTAACAAGCAGTTATTTGTGTTACTGTTGTCTTCCCAACAGTTTGAAGCAGTCTGTGCATTCTCCTCTGACCTCTGGCACCAACATGATATTTTCTCCCAGAGAACTGCCACTCACTGGATATTTTCTCTGTTTTTCTGTCCTTTCTCTGTAAACGTTAGAGATGGTTGTGTGGGAAAATCCCAGTAGATCAACAGTTTGTGAAATACTCCGAATAGACCAGCTCCTCTGGCACCAGCTAGTGTTCCCCATTTAAAGTTGCTTAGATCATCTTTCTTTCCCATTCTCATATACAGATTAAACTTCGGCAGGTCCTCCTGACTATGTTTACACCCTTAAGGCACTAAATTGCTGCCATGTGATTGGCTAATTAAATATTTGCAAAACAACCAGTGGACTTAATAAAGTGGCCAGATGTGCCACTAGATACACGCTAGATACAGCTGCAGCCTATTACAGTATGTTTCACAGAGGGATTTCCCTCCTTAGTCTACTGTGTTTTTACAGCACATATCAGGGCTTTATACTAGTACCAACCATCAAGCATTAACTGCCCCCACAAAACAGCTGATTTGAAAAAAAAAAAAGTCACCTCAGAAAATTACAGTTTCCAACATAAACAAGCGTCCTGTGAAGAAGCATATTACAAAACTAATGAGAAGTGTTTGATGTTGTGAGTTTTTTCCTGTGGAACCTTCACTCATATACCAGATCCTTGAACTGGTACTCACCTTGAATACTCTGTCATTTTACATTTGACATTTTTACATATATTGATAAACTTAGCAGAAAGGTAAAATATAAAGTTTGGTCAATGATTTATTTGTTGTAACAATGCTCCTTAGCAATAAGTCTTACACCTCTGGAAGGCCTGTTTATTTCCCCTTAAATGGTGCGAAATTTATAAGAAAAATGCTTTTGTGAGTTGAGAGGCAGAGTTGAGTATGTAGCGTATTTTGCTACTGACTCTTGTTTTGAGCTTCTGGCATTGCAGGTACCGACAATCAGGTGCCTGATTGTCAGTACCTGTGAGCATGGACCCTGCTACAGCGGTCAGTTGCCGTCTCCTCCAAGCATACCACATTTGACTGATCTTGATAGGGCCTGTGCCAAAGGGCAACTTCAACCTAATGTTTCACCAAACCAAGGTGCAGCATTATTTGGAGTGAATCTTACTACCATTTCCAAACTGACTTCCATATAACAGGGGATGTCAGAGACAGGCTACCAAATGGGTATCCCAAGAAGATGACACCACATGAAGACCGTTTTCTCAACCTGTCAGCACCTAGGAACCACAGGCAGTCTTCTACAGATTTGAAGTCTAGGTTTGCAGGACAATATGGCCGACGACTCGCTATCTAGACAATTTCTGGTCTCATAGAGCTGCTGGGAAGCCTGCCTTTCACTGTCAGGCTCATTTGCGCTTTTGTTTGCAACATGTGCACTGGAACCTGGATGCCGAAGAACGTTATGTTCAGCGATGTGTTCATATTCTGCTTTCAGCATTTGGATTATTGGCTCAAAATGTGGAGAAGATATGGAGAACGCTATGCTGATTGATGCACCAATAGGGTAACAGCTTTTGGTGTATGCAGTGTGATTGTGAAGGCGGGCATCTCCCTCACTGGAAAAACAAGGTTTCCTTTGAAATTGCCTCCAGGTCACTGGAGAGAGCTTGAGATGAGATTCTGCAACCAGTAGCAATCCCACATCCCCACAGTCTGAGGCCAAACTCTATCCTCCAAGATGACATTGCTCACTCCCACAGAGTGATGTATATCAGACACTACTTCAAGAATTTGCGAGTGGAGAGGATGGAATAGCCCCTGTGGGATCAGCCTGGATGTGCTGCTCCTGCCAGAGTGACCAACACAACCACACTGGCTGACTTGTGACAAATGCTGGTCGAAGGCTGGGACGCCATTCCACAGCAGTTCTTCCACATGCTACTGGAGCTCCTGTTTGTTAAATGAATAAATTGTTAAACTGCCAACACGTGTTGTTTTTATTAGACTTCAATCATCCAGACCAATAAACAACACCAAACAAGATCCAATAGCAGAATAAGCTGTTTGGCACTGGCAGAGGGGATCTGGCGAGGGCAACAACACACTCAACTCTGCTGCTCAAACCGCAAATACATTTTCCCCACAATTATGGCAACATTTAAGCAAAATAAACAAGCAAATGTCCTTAATTTTTGTGCTAAGTTCATTCATATTTCTCTGCAAGTCAAATAAAAAGAAACGGCAGTACAGGAATGCTGCAGATATGTTTGACCAAGAACGACTGCTAAGCTTGATTTCATCTATAAAATGTACTAATCAGTAGGCTAAAATAGAATTTATTTTATTAATTCTATGTATTTTTTTGTTAGTAGATTGAACTTTATCATCATGAAGATGATCATGTTTTGAATATTTTACTGATTCAACATAATTTTGCAGTCCTTTGGATAAAATCATATTTTTGCTTACCGACACCGCCCACTATTTTTGCCTTATTTTATTCTTCTTCTTTACGAATTTAAATGGGACAGGAATAAAAACCAGTGCACTCACATGCTAAAGCAACATCAGAAGTTGGTGGGGTGGGGAAGACGGGGAAGGGGGGCATCCCTATTTGTTTACGTCATTTCCCTCGACCCAGCGCTGCACTCTCTTCCACTTCCCCGCTGAGAGGGGGGGTTGTGTTCAGCCTCCCGGAGTGTCAGGCCCGGTCAGTGCTCACACACGGGAGACAGTAGAATGCGCGTCGTAGAAGAAGAAGGAGAAGAAGATAGATTTTTAAGGCAATGAAAGCCGCACGCAACCGCAGTGAGAGAGGCGAGCGTGAACTGGAAGTTTAACTCCTGACCAGCGTTTCCGTTTTTTCAGGTTTACCAAGAACCGAAGAACGACGGCGAGTGCCTGAGCAACATAAAAGAGTTTCTGAAGGGCTGCACGGCTTTCCGCGTCGAGGTGAGTACCCTCTCGGATTTATTTTAGGTGTGCGTAGAGGGGATTGCAATCACTTAACCACGTAAGAAGCTGTATGAAACGTAGAGTTTGCATGTTCAGGAGGAGACAATGGACAATGCGTCCATGGAGTGGAGGGACGGAGCCCCTGACAGAGAGGGAGGAGGAGTGAATTAGCAAGCGAGAACAATCACCCATCGCTCGGCTGAGAGCTTTGTTTTTTGTTTTTTTGTTTACCGTAAGGTGGATGCATGTGCAGTATTTTAGCCACTTCGGTGGGCTCTGATTGATACTGTGGAAATATCCACGTTCCTCACGCGCAGTCTCAGGAACGTGTTGTGTTTACGCTGTCTGATTAATCCAGATAGCTTTGTCCTCGGGCTCATGCGTGGCTTTACCCTCACCACCATTTCACACTGGCCACCCTATAAACATGTCTCTGAGAACAAGTCACTGAGGCTGGGGATGGTTATGTAAGCCAGTCTTGTCCCAACATGGTTATTAACGCGTTATAATAATAACAATAATAAGGTGTAAAGTCTTAACATGTCCCCGGATTAAGCACCTCACTCCTGGGCCCGTGTAGAAATATCTGGATAATTTTGTATAATTTCCAACCCCACTCTTCTGCAAATTAAGGACAGAGTGCTGTTTATGGCTGAGTATCAGCTGGGGCATAGAGGGGTCATTGAACCGTCCCACTCTGACAATGCAAGTCAGTGTTCCTCAGCATTGCTTCTCCCTGGTGAGTCTTCCAGCTACAGAACAAGAGGAGGAGCTGGGGGAAAAGCACTGTCAATTTGAGTGTGTGAAACATGCCATTTTAGTAGTAACAGACGATTGAAATGCAAGTAAAGCAAGCTGAGTGCATGCATGGCTTTATTGGTAAAGACCTTTGCTTTGGCTGACTGCAGGGACAGGTCCTGACAGCAGTGCTGAGCAAGGATCTGTGTTTCTTTCTCGTATAGTCCTCATCCTATCTCCTCTTTTGTGTCAGGCTGTTACTTTACCTGAGGATGAACCACTCACAAATACCACTTTTTTCTTTCTTTTTTTTAAAGGATGTTCAATCCTCGTGTGCACATGTGTGATCAGCTGTTTGCAAACTGTTTTTGAGTGAACTGTAGAGAGCAGGATTACAGTAATTTGGGACATGGGAGTCCTACTGCTCACCAGCTGCAGGGCAAAGATGGATGTTATCCAGAGCACTGCTGGCTCGGACCCCGGGTAACTGGTCCGATGGTAGATTAGAGCAGTGGGCGCTTGCATGTTAAAGACGGGGGGGGGGGGGAGGAGGCACTGTGCTTTTGCAGTTCTGGCCGACCTCTTTTAAATAGAGTTAAGCTGGACACTTGGCTGAGTGGGGACATCCCAGATTTGCTGCGGTCCCATGTGTGGTTGAAATATCTCACCAGGAACGATGTCGTTTCGATCTGATTTTTAATAATTCTGCTTAGATGCTTGCGACCACGTCTGATATTTGGACGCCTGCTGTTACTTATCCATCAACATTAATGCCTTTGACCACAGGAAGAGGAATCATCGGAGTTCCCATAACCCCTGTGGTCCCTCAGAAAGAGCAAACTTATCCCATCTAGCTACCCCGATAAAACTTAAAGTTCCATATTCCTACAGAAGTGATGATATCCCAAATAGAATCTGGAAAAGGCAAAGCGTTTAGGATTTAGCGTTTTATGTATCTGTGCCATCAAACTGCAATCTTGGTACCAGCTTTTTGAGTGCTTGCCACAGAGATGAGCTCAAGATGCAGCTTTCCTGGAGTCCAGCATGGTTTATTTAAGGTTTCCAGAATATCAGTGTGCTTCGGCTTCAGCTTTGTTCTGTTTAATGTCACTTGGTTGAAAGCTGAAGAGACAAATGTTTTTTATTTTAATTCGTCTTGTTCTTGTGCCACATTAAAGAAAATCAATAGGTTTTTGTCTTTTTAAGCAAGAAATTGTAAAGCAAACGCTGAAAATCAGACTTGTTAGCCTGGTCTTTATTTTCAGTGGATTTCTGTGTTGTGTCAGCTGTCTGAGGGTCTAAGCAGAACCTTGGCAATACGGCCCTTTAATGATGCTATAGAGGAGGAAATACAGTTAGTACAGCTCTCATTACCCCTCTGGCCCCACTGGAATAGTAACACTATGCCAACCCGGAGACTAATAACAAATCCACCTGTCTACACCAAGTGGCAACCCCCTGGGCTGAAAAATGAAACCGGTGAAGTGGCAAAAATTCCTCAAATGACCACTGAAGGGTGTTGAAAAAAGAAAGTTATAGACTCCCATGTTGAGACACCCATTTATAGCAGAAATAAACATGTTTAAGACCAGCTACAAAAAACGTTTTATGTCCCTATAACTGATGTCTTAAAAGCTTGCATTAATAGGGGTGTTACAGCTGCTACCTGTCTGCTAGGATTTGCCAAAACCAATTCATATCAGTGAACTGAACTTAATTGTATTTGTGTTGTTGGTGGCATTAGGAGTAAATGCTACCATTTTATAATAGTTACTCAGCACCAGGTATCTCTCAAACAGTCTATGGTTGCTAGTGTTGGCCACAGACTGAATATAAGTGATGGACACAGTGTTTGGGTCTGAAACATGAAGACAAAGCGCGAGGGCTTTAAACCTGGATCCTCTGCAGTGGCCGACTGGGTGACTCTGGTTAGTTCTACAGTTAAACAACCCTTAGATCCATTGATCTGCGATCTCTGCAAACACTTTCCTGATGACATCATGGGTTCGATTGCTAATCTTACTTCTTAGGACAAACGTGATGATGATTTCGTAAACTGTTGTTCCCATTAGAGTCAGAATTGATCATGCAGTCTTACTCAGACTGGGCAGGGATAGCTCAGTAGGTAGAGTGGTGGCCCCATGATCGGAAGGTCGGGGGTTCGACTCCACTGAACGGCTACCCTGAGGTACCCCTGAGCAAGGTACCCCTGAGCAAGGTACCGTCCCTACACACTGCTCCCCGGGCGCTGCACTGGTGGCTGCCCACTGCTTCACTGGGTGAATGGGTTAAATGCAGAGGAACTATTTCCCTATGGGGACTAACACGCACACTTTACACTTTACTTTTTTTTTTTACTTTTACTCAGACAGCTCCACTCCTCGTTTGTGATGTCTGGTTTCAAAACACCAATTGGGTAACACTCTCCAGTCAAGGCATCAAAATGGGTGAAGTTACAGTAAAATGGTAAATGGCCTGTATTTATATAGCGCTTTTCTAGTCCCTAAGGACCCCAAAGCGCTTTACATATCCAGTCATCCACCCATTCACACACACATTCACACACTGGTGATGGCAAGCTACATTGTAGCCACAGCCACCCTGGGGCGCACTGACAGAGGCGAGGCTGCCGGACACTGGCGCCACCGGGCCCTCTGACCACCACCAGTAGGCAACGGGTGAAGTGTCTTGCCCAAGGACACAACGACCGAGACTGTCCAAGCCGGGGCTTTGCTCATCTTTTATATACAGTCTGTAGGCTACGCTGATCTGATAAGTTGATTTCGGTTTTATTGTTAAAAATTATCTAACAGTTTTAAGGCACTAAAAGCGAGTGAGATCTTTAAAAAAGGCATGTATCGTGCTATTTAAAGCCTTCAATTTGCTGTAAGCACCATGAATCTGCAAGGCTAAAGTAGCTAATAAGATTTTAAAAACTCTTGTTGGTCTGTAAGCTTGACTTTTTTGTCAGGGGCCTTTTGTCCTGAGTACAGTCTTCATGAACTCAAACACATGATCAGCTGGATTGAGATCAGCTGACTGACTTGGCCAGTGAAGAGTTGTTTGTTGCTGTTTTGCCAAACAGGAAACTGCTTAGCTGCCTTGCCTGTAAGTTTACAGCATCTCTAACGCTGTCCGCCTAATATGAGCGCTTTTGTTTCAGAGTTTTGTTTCGGTGTTGATTTGTTTTCAGTATAATCTACTCGACTCATCCTTCAGTCTCATATTACCCGTAGTATATATGGACCAGGTTGTTCTATCATCCTGTGCAGATAACTGCTCATTTCCTCAGCTGTGACGGTGTGAGAGCAAGTGTATCACTGCTGTAGCGTGCTGAGTCACAGAAGGGTGTTGGACCATTGTTTCAGCCTGCGGGGATCATTACCTGGCTATGATGCTGAGGCTCAGCAGACAAGTCGGAGCTCGTCACGTTAGTCATGTTAATGATCGCCGTGCAAAAATCTTAAATATACATAACTCGTCATGTTTCACCGTGAAGCAAAAGCTGTTGTTTAAACTGAAGAAGAAATCTTAAGGGTCTAAAACTGAATCTTAAGATGTTAGAGAAGTGGCAGCGAGTCTTGTAGCTTTTAATCACAAGCACACAAACACCTACATACTCTGTGTTCCACACCACTCACTCAAACAGTCATCCACATTTTCCCTGAGGACATGTCTACGATCAGAGCGGAAGATGAAAGAGACTTGTATCTCACAGTCGCTCATCCTCTGTGCTACCGAAGTGAGAGTAACTAATCACTTGGAGGCACTGCACAGGAAGAGATAGCCTAAGTCATCAACAGAGATACAGTCACTGCCATTCATACTAGAGAGGCCAGTGTCAGGGTGGTGGTGGGACAGACAGTGCTTTTTGTTGTTGTTGTCACGAAATTCCATGAAAAGAGCCAAATAAGGGATACTTATCACATCAGTCTTCTGATTCTTCTGCTCACGTTCATTCTGTTTCATTTACATCTGTATTTCCTTGAAATTACCAGATTGAATAAAGGATGTATTACAAAAGAGGTCAAAGACGTATTCAGTTCATGTCATTTTCCAAAACGGTTAGATGCTCTAGTTTTTTAGTAAACGTCACTCACACAGTAGACTTCACACTAGCCTGAGGAATTCTGATTGAAAATGTTGTAAACAACATTATGTTCCCTGCGTATGTATATTAAATGCAAGGTCTGCAGTTTCTGTCACTTAAGGCGTTTTCACAAATGTACTGCAGCCCACACATTAAGGAGTTGATGTACGAAAACGCACTGATCAAAATGAAAGGATGTGACACTGCAGCGGTTAGCATCATATCCTCACAGAGACGGTTGTGGGTTCAAATCCCCCAGCTGACTGAAGCCTTGCTCGGTGGAGTTTGCGTTTTCTCTCAGCCTACCTGAGTTCTCTCTGGGTACTCAGGCTTCCTCCCGAAGGTTAAAGACAAGCAAAGTAGGTTAACTGGTGATTCTAAATAGGCCATAGATGTGAATGTCAATGGCTGTCTGTCTCTATGTGTTCGCCCTGTGACGAACTAGCAGCCTCTCCTGGCTCTTAGCCACTGAGCTGGGAGAGCTTCCAGCCCACCCGTGACCCTGAAGGGAAACAACAGTTAAGAATAATGATGGCTGGAATGGATGAAAATGAAAAAAATAATTCTATATAAAGAAAATTATTATTATCTTTTTGTGATTTTTGCTAACAATAATAAAAATACACATATTAGCTATTTGGCGATGTTGGTGTCTGCATTTATAACAGCTGATAAGATAATAATTACACCTCATACACTCCCCTTCTGGTTGTCTGTCTATGTATGATCCCCTGGCACTACAGCTTGTTTGTTCTCGTTTTTCTGTCCCACCCAGCTTCCCTTTTTCAATTCATTGACTTCTCATTACGGTTAGTAGATGGGGATCTGCTCAGGAGCCACCACCAGTCCCCAAATTGCGGCTTCAATTCATGCTTACGCCATCTGCCATTATCTACTAGGAATGCTGTCCAACCTAATTGAGGATGTGGTCCCAGCTAGTGAAATGACAATCTAAAAAAAAGTAAAGAGATGTGAGAAACACCCTTCAGCTATGTAATGAGTGCTGTCGTTGCATAGTTTATCCACCAGAGGGCACTCTGCTAAAACGAGCCGAGTTAGGCAGAACTGTTTTAACAGTAGAACAAGTTTATTGTTTATACAGCATTGATATATCATCTTACTAAGGACTCATAACTAGTCATGTTAGGGAAATATGCTTTATCTCTTTTAAGATAAAAAAGTTTTAACTCGCCAAATAATGGCCTCTGTGTTACTCTGTATCCTGTATGGTTTGGCTTCTAATAATGAAAAATCATCAATATTTGAGTTTTATCCTCTCTGTGTTTTGCAATAGTGTTTGTTATGTACATTATTCAGCTGACTGTTACTGACTGATTGCTCGGTGTTGTCATCGCTGCGGCCGACTGTCAGGCTCATGTTCTTTTGTCTCTCACCCGTAGCCATTCGAGGCCAGTGACCTGCTGCTGGGACTGAACTTCTCCAAAGTGCTCAGCAGTTTGGTTACTCTGAATAAAGTGACTGCAGGTCAGTTAAAAATGTGCAGTGTGTGTGTGTGAGAGTGTCATTATGGACGTGGGAGTAGTCATGAGGCTGATTTATATTTCCCCGCTCTTGCGCAGATATCGGTGTGGGCAGCGATTCGGTGTGCGCCCGACACTCTTCAGCCCACCGCATCAAGTCGTTCGAGTCGCTGTCCTCTCAGGCTTCACTGGCCCGATCCTCCAAGCTGCTGCAGAACCAGTTTCGCAGCCTGGTAAGGTCAACATGTGCTTCTGACCCGTATTGACGCAGATTTGGTGGATATGTGTCAAAGGCATATGTTATTTATCATTACAGCTCTAACACTCTAGAGAACATAAATAAAACACTTAACATTGAACTTCTGATGTGTCACAAACAGTCTGTTCTTATTCTTTTTTTCTGCTCACTGGTTTCTGGTCCAGACACATGACTCCAGTATTACATGCTGCCATTTTGAAAAGTGCTTTTATAGTGCCTGAGCAGAGTTTGCTGCAGGCAAATGACTCAGGGGTAGATGGAGGCAGCAGCAAATTTGCATGTCATCCTCATACACGGAAAGAGGCGTACAGTTACACCTAAGCCATTTTAAAGCATAAAGGGAACATAGTCCTGGAAGAAAAATCTAGTCTAAAAAGTATTTGATGATGATAATGATGATGATGAATAGAGAAGTTTTTGGGGATTTGATCTAGGGCTGTGCAATATGACCAAAATCTCATATCCCGATATAAGACATCTATTGTCCGATAGCGATATAAATCACAAAAATTTAACATTTTCTGTAAATTCTGTGAATCTCAGGCAGCTCGACTTGCGTGAAGTGTTTCCAGCTGCGCGTCATGTACCTGGAGTCGAGTGTTTTAACAGATGCATGAAACTATACATTTTTAGACATAAGTTGTAACGGCCGCCGTTTTCTTTGTGAGTATTTATTACACGGCGTGCTGCGGGGAAAAGCCTGTTCTAACGTTTGAGTCTAAGGTTTATTTTTTAGCACCTGGCGGCTTTTTTTTTGCTTCTCATCCGTAAAGACTCTGCATCCTCTTTCACGTGATTCAGTTTATTTTGAAAAGTCTCAACAGGATCTTGAGCTTTATGGTGAAAGGTTTGTGTGGAAAATAAACAAGCGGACACGAGATGGTTTTAACATCGTTGTTGCTAACGACGATGCATAAAAACAGGTGCTTGTCTGTCTGTAGTGTGGTTATATTAAATATAAGAGAAAGAGAGAACTTTAAGAAATTAATATAGCCACTACAGTGACCATCAAAACCATGAAAAAATATTGCCGTAAACAGTTTATTTTGCGACACCACGAAACAAACGGTACTGTAAAATGAAACGATAGACGTTTTTATATCGTCATCCGAAATATATCGTTATATCGAACAGCCCTAATTTGATCAGTGCCAGGAGAGTAGCCTTTATAATGAAGTTCATCATCCGAGGTATGGCAAATCACAGAAGCTTTCTTTTTTTAGACACTTGTTCAGCAAGTGTCTAAATTTTATGTCAGAAATTTCTAAGAAGTAGGAAACTTAATGAACAGAAATTATCACCAGAACTGTAGAAGTTTCAGGTTTCTACTGCAGGAACTGTCTCTTACTGAAATCCATCATTTTGCACCAGTTCAGGTCAGCCTGTCTGTCACAACATATTAATAGCAATAATCAGTTTATCACATTTTAGTTAAATCAGAGCAAAGACTTCAATAGTTATAGATGGTAAGATTTGCTGTATAGTAGTGGTTACAAATGCTATTTCCATTTCCGTTGGCTTCTCCTCCTCCTTGCTGACGCTCCCGCCTCTTTCACCAGGACATGTCAGAGAACAGCGGACAGCAGCTGCTGGTCAAGGCACGTTTCAACTTCCAGCAGACCAACGAGGATGAGCTCACCTTTGCTAAGGGCGATTTCATCAGCGTGACTCGTCAGGAGGAGGGCGGCTGGTGGGAAGGGATGCTTAATGGCAAGACTGGCTGGTTTCCTAGCAACTATGTGCGTGAGGTCAAGGGCTCCGGTAAGTACCTCGGCTAACCTGATGAGTGATTAACAGGGTCTGATTAAGAATTTATGGGAGACGCAGAACTTCCTGATGTGCTTTTAATAACTAACTGGTTGAATTTCTGAAACAAATTTCACATTTAGAGACACTCATGCTATTTCCAAAATTGGACTCACTAGACCAAGATATTAATACCTTAGTGTAGTGATTCATCACACTGTGTTTGTTGCAACATAAAAAATTGGCAGTTGCATCCTTCAGTCCACGTATTTCTAAATAAATCTCCTGCCCCTGCATACCTTTGTGGAAAATAGTATACTAAAGAGAAATCTCTGTCACGCTAACCATTTGCACGGCTTCACAGCTGCCTTTGTCACCATCTTTCCACCCGATGCCGTGACAGTAATGTAGTGCCACATCTGCTGCAGTCTTTTGTTTTTCCCGCTTGTGTCGAGATGCCAGTGACACAGCGCTGCCACTGTGAAGATGTTTTCGAGTAACACAAGATGTGCTTTCTCTGCATGAAGGGTTCATTTTAACAAGCTAAAACTGTGGTTCGGAAACTTGAGGCCAAGAGAAGTGCACCGTGTCTCGTATTTCGAATATTTTAACCTTGGTGGGAGTTTAAATGACTCTGCTTGCACTGTGACCCAAAACATGGCGGTTAATTGGCTTGGGTTGTTTTCTTTATTTACGTAAGGAATAAATAAATGTATGCCCAATGGTTTCTGTATAAACAATTTATATTTTTAGTGGTATCCAGATGGCCTGGTCAGAGTATTTCAAAAACTGCTGATCTACTGGGATTTTCCCACACAACCATCTCTTGGGTTTACAGAGAATGGTTTGTAAAAGAAAATGTCCAGTCAGCGACAGTTCTTTCGGAGAAAATGTCTTGTTGATGCCACACTTTAGAGGAGCATCTTTCAAGCTGATACCAAGGCAACAATAACTCAAATAACCACATGTTACAACCGAGGATAACGGTAACATTTCACAACATATCAAACATTATAGCAAATGGGCTACAGCAGCAGAAGACCACATTGGGTGCCACTATTGTCAGCTACGAACAGGAAACTGAGGCTACAATTCACACATGCTGAAAACTGCAACATAAGATTAGAGAAATGTTGCGTGGTCAGATGAGTCTCGATTTCTGCTGCTAAATTCAGATGATGAGGACAAAAAAAAGCATGAAACCATAGATCCATCCTGCCTTGTATCAATGTTTCAGGCTGCTGATGGTGTAGCGATGGGGGCAATTTTTCCTAGGCACGGTTAGTTGAGTGTAATTTAATTTAAACACTACAGGCTAACCGACTATTGTTGCTGACAGTATGCATCCTGGCAGCACGGTGGCACGGTGGTTAGCACTGTTACTGCACAGCAAGAAGGTCCTGAGTTCAATTCCACCATCAGGCCGGGATCTTTCTGTGTGGAGTTTGCATGTTCTCCCCGTGTTTGCGTGGTTCTCTCCGGGTACTCCGGCTTCCTCCCACCGTCCAAAGACATGCAGTTTGTGGGGATAGGTTAATTGGATAATCCAAATTGCCACTAGGTGTGAATGTGAGTGTGAATGGTTGTCTGTCCCTGTGTGTTGGCCCTGCGACAGACTGGCGACCTGTCCAGGGTGTACCCTGCCTTTCGCCCTATGACAGCTGGGATAGGCTCCAGCGCCCCCCGCGACCCTGAAAAGGATAAGCGAATGGATGGAATGGATGGAAGTATGCATCCATCCTTGTATGATTATGATGTGCACATCTCCTCGTGGCTGCTTTTCAGCAGGATAACGTGCCATATGGCGAGGCTCAAATCAGCTTAAACTGGTTTCTTAAATATAACGGTGAGTTCACTGTACTCAAAGGCTACAGTTAGAATCTACAGCAACTGTGATGATTCCAGCACTTTGAATCTGAGCCACGAAGAATTAAGGCACTTCTGAATGGATAAGGGGGTCCAACCTAGTGCTGTGACGGTGTACTTAATAAAGTGTGCAGTGATTTATAAACTGTGGGTAGACAAACTGGCTTGTTGATGTGGTTTGTGTAATATTGAATTCAAAATAGCTTGAGGGTCAGTGTATACTTGCATCAATCACATCATTTGTTTCCCTTCTGATCGCAGACAAACAAGTGTCCCCCAAGTCTGGCACCCTTAAGAGCCCACCTAAAGGCTTTGACACATCTGCAATCAGCAAGACGTACTATAATTTGGTAAGCAAGCAACTTAACAGTTTTTTTTTTTTGCTTTCTCCTGTTAGTATTATTTTCCTCCATGCACCTCTGTGGTTACTATCTTTGGCTTTTCTTGTTTCACGTCTTCCTGTTTTTGTGTGGGTCTTTGCTTTTTTTCCTTCTGTTAATGACCTTCACTGAAAGAAGCTGTCCTCTCAGTTATTTTGCCTTACATGATGGGCAAAATTGTTTTATCACACTGCATCTTTATCACATAGTAGCTACTCTGTGTATGGTTATCTGTATATGTGGGTCTTTTGGCTGATTATGTACAACCGACTGCATTAAATGAATATTTTAAAAAAAAATACTGATTTTATTAAAAAAAAAACTGCCCCTTATTGGAGTTATAAATATTTTGCATTGTAATCCATTTTTAAATGTAATGCTGGAGGTCAGCACTGAACCCAAAGCTATGTTTTTATTCATTTATTTATTGTTGAAGATCAAATTATGTATGCATCTTCTGTTCTTGTGTTATTAATTACCTTGACAGAAATTGTGAAAATAATTGATACACTGTGTATTTACATCCACATTTTAATCTTGTATTTTGGTGTGCACTAGAAAGCAATCAAATAAATATTTAACAGAATGAGTGTTATAGCCGTTCTGAATGACTATAACAAGTCTGTTATTATAGATAATAATTTAATTTCTCTGCTTTATTTTTAGGTGTTACAGAACATTTTAGAAACAGAGACTGAATATTCCAAGGACCTTCAGAGTCTCCTGATGAACTACCTGCGACCTCTTCAGAATATTGAAAAGTATGACTCACTTAGACATAATGCGACATAACATGCAGTTCTTTTGAAATGTATAAAATTCACGTGAATTGTTTGTTTTTGTTTTTTTGCATAATCTAAAGGACTAAGTGGGCAGAAGTCCTTGGCTTACTTGTACGTGTTACTGAATAATTTTTTTTTACCAATCTCCGTACTTCATCACTTTTTCTTCCAGACTGAGCAGCTCAGATGTGGCTCTGATTCTGGGAAACCTGGAAGAGATCAGCACCTTCCAGCAGATGCTCGTCCAATCACTGGAGGAGTGCACCAAGTTAGTCCCTCCCAGCACACACAGCCCCACTGCAGCAGCATCTTCACTGTTTCTCAAGACACAGAAGGACATCTAGTGTTGGGCTGCATGTACTACAGGGATATTGGGCTAGACTGTACTTAGACTATGGAAATTTACGGAATTACACTGCATATGTGCATATTGCCTCTTCTTAGTGTGGGAGAGTTAATATAGGTGTATTTTGACCTTCTGCGATCCTATTTTTTATTTTTGTTTTTTATCTGTTTAGGCTTCCAGAAAGCCAACAAAGGGTGGGCAGCTTCTTCCTCAAGCACATGCCACAGATGAAGGCTCTCTATGTTGGTTACTGCTCGAACCATCCCTCTGCAGTTAATGTACTCACCCAATACAGGTATGCTCATATCAGCTGTATTTAGTATCATTAAACAGTGACGTCGGCCTTTCCCACACGTGGCACAGCAGGTCGTACAAATGACCGTGTTAACAAATCTTGTTGACGTTAAATTTGGTCTTAGCTTCCTCTTGTTTAGGCTTGTCACTGTCATCATCACTGTCCAGTCGATATTCCATTGTTACACACACTGCTGTTGAGGTGTTTTTTTTTTTAATTTAATGTATTTGCAGTAGTAAATTACAGACGGGACATCGTAAGAGGCTTAAGGTGGGGCACACTGAACCATTAAGTTTGTGAGATGGCTTAATTTCACCTGATGCATGTCAGCTAGTTATTAAAACAAGTGACCAGAAGATAGCCATTAGCAAAGTAAGTAGATCCAAGAACAACAAGAATGACCACACAGGTAACAGTTTAATGCTCCATCAGTGTTTGGACAGATTGTGCTTTAACAGAAGAGGAAGTGCAGTATTCTCTTTCACTCATGTGTCTGACGCATTAGCACAAACTCTATCTGGAGGTGATAGGCTGAATGTAAATTTTGCTCAGCAGTCTTAGTAACATGAAATTTAAAGGAGCTGCGAGGACCTCTAGAGGACAGAAAATTGAGAGAGATTATCTCGAGTGAGCTGTAGAAGCTCACCTGAGTCGCATCTGAAATATGAAGTTTGTCAGCCTTGTAGATACTTATTGAATTATCCGTCATTCTAAACGTGTCCATAGGCTTTCTAACGTTACTGCCTGGATGGATTGTAACAAATGCTGTCCATATGGAGGTGCTGAAAAGGCAGTGTGTTATTTATCATTTTACCCCTCAGCCTGAGAGCCTGATGGATGTAATGTCGTTACATGAACACAATAACTCGAATGAGGCGATATAGGATATCAAATTGATATCATAGGTGCGTCTATTAAAAAACCCTTGAACAAATTTGAAACTCAGTGACTTCGACCTCAAAGTGTAGGTAAGAGGTCAGGTTTTCTAAAAACAAATCTTGTGAATGTGATAACTCACTAAGGATTTTCAAATTTATACCATATGAGACAAATGGGTAGCAATTTAAAAAACAAAATACGGACTTTATAAAGTGGGCAGCACTGTTGCCTCACTGCAAGAAGGTTCTGAGTTTGACTCCACCATCTGGTCGGGGCTTTCAGGGTATAGCTTGCATGTTCTCCCTGTGTCCGTGTCTGGGAGGGGTTCTCTCTGGGTGGGTTCTCGTAGTCATTCAGGTAGTGGGGTTAGGTTAATTGATGAATCTTATTTTGCCTGTGAGTGCAAGTGATTGTCTGTATATGGTCTCTCTGTGTTAGCCCTGTGTCAGCTTGGCAACCTGTCCAGGGTGTACAGGTAGCTATGAGAGGTGGGTTTTTTAAAACTGGGTTTTCAATTTTTTTATAAAAATGTGTTTTTAGCCTTTTGAAAGTGGAGGACTGTGTATAAAAAAAGCTAAAAGCAATTCACATATTGACACATTGTTTTATGTTTGATGAAGTCCTCTGTGGTAGTGAACAGAGGCAATATTACCAAAAAAGTATCTTTGTTCAACAAATTATGGCTCTAAGTGAACATCTCACGTTGGGCTTTAAGTCACAGTGAGAGGAATAGTCAAGATTTTCTGACATTCTTACAGAGCATTGATGAATTCATTTCAATTTAATTTTATTTATACAGCGCCAAATCACAACAACAGTCGCCTCAAGGCGCTTTATATTGTAAGGTAGACTCTACAATAATACACACAGAGAAAAACCCAACAATCATATGACCCCCTATGAGCAAGCACTTTGGCGACAGTGGGAAGGAAAAACTCCCTTTTAACAGGAAGAAACCAGAACCAGACTCAGGGAGGGGCGGCCATCTGCTGTGACCGGTTGGGGTGAGAGAAGGAAGACGGAATAAAAGACAAGCTGTGGAAGTAAGCCAGAGATTAATAGTCAGTCAGATTAGTCAGATTTTTAAAAAAACAATGTGCAGATTGATTGAAATAATAGGTCTAGCTGCCTCCATAAGCCTCCTTATGAAGGTAACAGGAGTGAGCAGCACAATCAGAATGCCAATTAGGATGGTTTGACCTTCAGTGGTTCTTAAAACTATTAAATAACTAACAAAGCCAACTTATGTGTTGCGTGCAGACCCTGTGATGATGCTGTTTGTGGTGTAGCTTAAATGTTTTGTTTGTCTTTGGTTCTCTTGCAGTGATGTATTGGGAGATTTTATGGAAGGGCGCGGTGCTGTCAGTCCCGGGATCCTCACCCTGACCACAGGCCTCAGTAAACCCTTTATGAGGCTGGACAAATACCCCACACTACTTAAAGAGCTCGAGAGACACATGGAGGTGTGTGTGTCACTGGATAGCCATTTTTCTTCAGCTCCTGTGTTTAGCTTTTTTTGTTAAATGTACAACGTGCCTGCCCTTTTTAGGAGAATCACCCAGACAGACCAGACATCCAGAAGTGCATGTCGTCTTTCAAAAGTCTGTCGGTAAGCTGAACTCGCTTCCTCTCCAGACAGACACAACACGTAACCAGACTTTCTATGAAATGAAGTGGTTTAAGAAAAGATTTTGAAACAGCCGTCTGTCTCTTTCACGCCAGGCTCAGTGCCAGGAGGTGCGGAAACGAAAGGAGCTGGAGCTGCAGATTCTTACAGAATCCATCCGGCTGTGGGAGGGGGATGACATCAAAACCTTAGGCTCTGTGATCTACATGAGCCAGGTCTTGGTCCAGAGTCAGCTGTCAGAGGTATTTATTTGGCTCCTTCATCTATACTTCGCTCTGCTATAAACTGCTGCAATATTCGCTTCCTGTAAATATAATATTAAAGTGCATAAATTGTAGTCTTTTGTACACATAGTACAAATAGTTAGTTCAATGCAAAGAGTCAAAATAATTACTGTTAAAGTTCAAGTTAGTGGTAAAGAAATGTGTCCCAAAACTCGCAAAATTTAAATTAAAGCTAAAAACAGTTACTGTTTATACCTGCCTAACCTTTGCTGCTGCAGCCATTTGTTCATCTGTAGACTTTGAAGTGGGCTATACAAGCTAAAGGCATCCTATTTGTACAAAGAAATGCTTACTCATACTCTCTACACTTTCTGCTTTAGGAGAAAAATGAGCGTTACCTCATGCTCTTCCCCCACATCCTCCTCATGCTGTCTGCCAGCCCCAGGATGAGTGGCTTCATATTCCAGGTCAGTAGTCTCATTTATTTATATATATATAAAATAAATTTAAAAAAAATTATTTGTTTGTTTTATTTTTTCTTGCATGTCATGTGTATGATGTGGTTATTTCACTCTCCAGGGAAAACTGCCCCTGGCAGGCATGACAGTAACCAAACTAGAAGATTGCGAAGCCCATAGAAATGCTTTCGAGCTCAATGGTAAGGGCACGTTTTACAAGCAAGATGTTGACTCATTCCTGTGGATTTTTATTAACACTTTAAACAATACTGTCCCTGTTCCTGCAGGCACAATGTTTGACCGTCTCCTGGTGATATGCACCAACCAGCAGGACCTGCAGGACTGGGTGGAACACCTGACCAGACAAATCAAACACACTGCAGCCACAGCGCCCAGCCACAAACCACTCACTGTTCCCTGCCACACGGTCAGAACTCAGTGATTAACATACCCACATGTAGATCATTTTCTTTCTATTCATTGAAACCCAGAATATATTGATTTCTCACTGACTGTGACCCTTTAATTACAGTGCATTATACATATAATCACCTCAAATGATGATGCAAACCCACGTGAAGTGGCTGATTACTTTTACTGGAATTGACCACAATACACAATTGCATTTACTGAAATTAACTTTAAAAATGCATAATATTTAGCATTTATCCTTAGAAAGAACAAATTGATATAATTCTATTTTTGGTGTACCCCTGTGCATGTTGGTGACACCACTGTGAAATGAGTTAAATGCCATACATAGGGCTGTGTCACAGATGTATGTAGTGGAGTTTTAGCATGTCCAACCAGGAGTAGATCTCTGGACACTCAATATGGAAGCGTGATATACCATATCTGGTTCAAATATGAATATGAAGCTGCCAAACAGGAGGGAAAGAACTTTCTACACACTTTCTGCAGAGAAGCTTTGTGGATGTAGTAAAGGAGAGGACATGCAGAGGGTTGTTGTGACAGAAGAGGATGCTAGGGATAAGGTGAGGTGAATGCAGGTGATGAACTGTGGTGACCCCTCACAAAATAAGACGCTGCAAACATTTAGTTTTCTTGAAGGAGGCATTTTGTGTCTTAAGTTTTTGCCCACAATCAACCGAACATTTATTCGTGACATTTTTCAGTCCGCAGTGCTCAGTCCAGTATGAATTACACATTTCCTGCTCAGTTGTTTGGTGTCATGATTATTTAATTGTGACCGCAGTAACCATGTTTATGCCCACCCCTCTTTAGTTAATTTCTCCAGGTTCCTAAGGTTTGAGGGGTTCCTTCCCATGACCTGTAACTCTGTCAACAAACTCTCAGTAGTGTTCAGGCCGAAGCTCTGGGTGTGTCACTCCAAATCCATTTTTTTGTCATTTCTTGAATAATTTGGCTCTGTGTTTTGAATCGTTATCTTATTGGAAGGTTCATTGCTGCTCAAGTCCAAGTTTTTCGGTAGCCTGGCTTATGCTTTCATTGAGAATCTAGATATAATAGTCCTATTTCATGACTCCACCAACTTTTACAAGGTTTCCAGGCCCATTTGCTGAAAAACAAAGACCAGTGCATTATACTCACACCTCAGCGTTTGACTGCTGGGAATGTATTTTTGGGTTGAACACTTCACCTTTCTTTCACCACTCCTCTGCTCCCGAAGAGCAGTGTCTGTTTTGAAATCGGTTTTCTGTAGGTTCGCCTTGGTTGCGACATGTGGGTTACTGTTGGCCTCACGTAACACTTTTCTTGTGAGAAGGGGCATCATCTTGGGTTTACTATTTCTTTGGACCTTGACTGTGTGGAATTATACCTATTACTGATCTTTTTAGGCTGTGGCTGCAGGCATCTGCAATAGCTTGGTCATAGCCTTTGTAGCCCACGCCATCCTTTTGAACTCTCACAATGTGTGACCTGAGGTCCTTCACTTATTCATCTGCTTCTGACCGTGACCTGATTGTTCTTTTTTAATCAACTCCCCTCAATTTATAACCCCTAGAAATTTTCTGAAAATCAACATGGCTTGCATTTATTGTAGGGCTGAACGATTATGGAAAATAATCTAATTGCGATTTTTTGCCCCAATATTGCGATTGCGATGCGATATGCGATTATTTTTTAAGGTATTTGTCTTCTGTATTATTAAACAAAGACAAGCAATACATCATATAGTATGGCCAATACTATATTACATTAATTTTAAACTGTTCTTTCCTGGAAGACAGACCTCTGTTATGATGACATGAGGTGATGCATGAATTGATGACTGACATTTTTATTTAACTTCTTCAATCACAACAGTATATTTGAACATACACAATAGTTTATTTTTAGCTTACAAACATCTGAGCATAAAGTGCTGACAAGGAACCCTGGTGTAAACATTAAAATGAAAGTGAGTACAATGTGCAGATTGCAGAAATATACATAAACAAAATCAGTGGCTTTACCACACTCAGTTTTTCGACATCTGTGAACTACTAGACAGTCATTCAATTAAAAAATAATATTAAATAAATAAAACTAATAAATAAAAAATACACACATCTTACTGATCTCTGCAGTCAGTAACATTACACATAAAGTGCAAACATAATAGCAATTGTATAAACACACACACAAACACGCCTTTAAAGTTTAAAGGCGTGAAATTGGACGGTCTAGCCTTCTGAATCAGAAGGCTAGTTCTGATTAGCGTCACCGCTGTCTCAGTGGAGTTTAATAAACTTGGCCGTCTGCTTCTTGCTATCTAAAATATAACCAGACACTGGTGTAAATTCTCAACTGTCTCATACTTCTGTTTAATAAGTTTTCTGTTTGACGTTTAGTCAGCTGTGTGAAAACCAAGGAGGAACCCACCCGGGGGATTAATAAAGTTTTATTTTATCTAATCTAATAACTTTAATCTCAGCCAAACCGATTTACTCACGAACAAACAAAACACTGAAAAAAGCCCAACAATAACATTTTTAGGTTGTCTAAGTGACTTATATATTACGTTTAACCCGAGCAGCGAAACTCCGCGGTGATCTGAAAATGATGTGCCGGGAGTTGTGCCGTTCTCGGCCGCATCAGTAACCCTCGAGCTCCCGGCTAGCTGTCGAGCTGGTGGGTAGCAGACGCCTCTGAAAACGTCGAAGCACTTTTGCAAATATGGGATATCTTGATAAACCGAGCAGATATTTGATGTTTACACAACTACTTTCTCGCCTGAAAATATGTTAAAAGTTTATTTTGTGACCCAGAAAGATTAGTATGAGTAATTTTAAAACTTAGTAGCGGCCGCCATTGCTGGAAACTGGAGTTTGGCTGGGCCGCGCTATGAATTCTGGGATATGGTAGTAATTTGGACAGCCTTCGGCGCATCGCTGTGACGTAATCGGTCTACAAATGCGGCCTCAGGAGGATGCAGCCCATGAATTGTATAATATAATCGCAGTATAATCGCAGCCTTTGCAGTTAGAAAATTGCACTTGATCATGTCGCGATATTATCGCAAATGCGATATATCGTTCAGCCCTAATTTATTGCCTCACATTATAGAAACATCTGGAACGCCCTGGGTGTCCTGCACTGTAAACAATTGTCTTGATAGATACTGAGGCATGTGAAGATAATTTGGAACAGGGGTAAAAATTAAACATTAGTATTTTTATTGCTTTTTGTTGTGATGCTTGTTTGCTATTCTCATGTATGAAACAGCAAAAACACCTTTTTGTAAGCGCCAAACAAATGAAGAGTAAATCCGTACAGTTATTGTTCTTCTTTGCAAGCTACATATTCATTGTATAATTCACTCACTTTGTTGCTTCTCGTCCCCCTCAGCTCCCATCTCACCCTCTCACCCCATCCCGACATGGTGAGAACAGGGCCTTGACAGTGGCTCCTACCTACCACACCCTGCCTCACCCATCCTCCCATGGGACACCTCACAACACCATGATGTGGGGCCCACTGGAACCACCAAATACCCCCAAACCATGGAGCCTGAGCTGCCTGCGACCTGCACCCCCACTACGGCCCTCTGCCGCCCTCTGTTACAAGGAGGTAAACCTGATTTACGTTGCTTATGTTAAAACTATATAATCCTAATGCTAAGAAACTGTATGTGCTAGTGAAATGAATAATGATCCTTTTTTAAAAATTAATATAGCCTGTTTATAAAGTATTCTACCGTTTGCCCTTCATGTGCAGGATCTTAGTAAAAGTCCTAAGAGTGTGAAGAAACTTCTTCCCAAGCGCAAACCCGAGCGGAAACAGTCTGAAGAGGAATTTGCCTTGAGGAAGAGTATGTGTAAAGTCTTTTATTTTCATATGCTTAGTCTTTTTTGCCTCCATAAAAAGTAATAGTATGACATTTAAGAAATGGCTGAATTGCTGCCTGACTCTACGGAAAACTGCATATTGTTGTGTATACCTCCTTTTCCTTATAGATTAAACAGTGCTGCTAAACTAATAGCTTGTTCTCTCCCTACATTTTACTCACTAGACGGCTAACAAAGCGGTATCAGTCTTCCTATTTCTTTCATAGTGAGAGAACAAAGACATTAGCATGTGAATTAAATGTGCTTTTTCCTGGCACCGTCTCTTTCTCAGGCACAGCTGCTCTGGAAGAAGACGCCCAAATCCTGAAAGTTATCGAGGCATACTGCACCAGCGCCAAAACCAGGCAGACTCTTAACTCTAGTAAGAAAAAAACAAACTCTTACCCGTCCAGATATACAAACGAAAGAAGAGAGGTTCATACTGGATCTTGCTCTCTTTGTAGCAGCTGCATCTGTATTCTGTACTCAGTGCCTTTCTTTAACTTTATTCTGTACTGACCCCTCTAACAGTATCTCTTCTTCTTCCTGTTTCTCCTCCATTCCTTTACTTTTGGCATTATTTTCCTTGAGTTTATCCTTTCCTCATCTTTTATTTGATGCTTTTCTATAATTTTATCCATCGTCTCATCCTGCATCTTCCATTGGTTTTATGATTTGCCATTTGTTGCGTGTTTGCGTATGCTTCCTCCTTCCTCCCTCCCTCCCTGTGCCGTCACTCGTCTTTCCTCGACCACCATTTCCTCCTCCTGCATTCGCAACATCACTCTCAACCCCGCCCACTCCACCCAGCCTGGCAGGGCACCGACCTGATGCACAACCACGTGCTGGCCGACGTGGACCAGTCCTGCGTGGATTCGCCGGGCCGCCGTAGCAGCGTGTCCCGGCCAGAACTGACCTCTGACCTTTCAGAGGACTCAGACTATGACTCCATCTGGACCACGCACAGTTACAGAATGGGCTCAGTGCCACGCAAGAGCTGCATCTCTCACCAGAACTGAAGACCGTACAGTACTGCCAAGCTGTGCTGTGAAGTGAAGTACAGCCTGCTTACCTCTTTTCTCTTCAATGTGTTTGAAAAAAAAAGATTTTTTTAATTTATCTATTTATTTTCTATTATGATTTTTCAATTTTTTTGTTAATTTATTTGTTTTATTTATTTTTCGACAGTTTGTTTGAAGAGGTTTCAGGCATCTCCCTGTTGCCTTTGCCATTTCCCCTTTTATGTGCCTCCTCTCTTTCTGTAGTTGTCATGCAGTAGGTGTTTGATAATTTATTGTTAATTTATCTTGAATGTGACCACTCCCCTGGTTTGAACATAAATGGGGTAAGCTCTCAGGAGAGAGTACAGGGATTTCAGAGTGGAATATGTGGGAGGGAGACCCAGGGGTGGGAGAAGTGGGGACTGAGCTTTTCCTGTCTGATATTCAGATGTATTTCAGGAACGACTGTATTCTATTTACCATGTACTACTCCTCTCCAGTATGTGTTTCTAGAGTATGTATGCTGAAACATAGCACAGATGCTACACAGGTACAGGCACATATCCCCCTGCTGTCTGAAAATATGACGGAATGCAAATGCAATATCCAAATTATCGACGTTTAATAGAATTTTCAGAACATGAAGTTATACCCGTGTTGCAAACCCGTGACAGCATGAAATTTAACATTCCAGATAGCTTTTGTGTGTTCAGTCCAAACTGAATATTCAGTGGTTTAATTAAATATTCAGCGCCTAATAGTTTGTCAAATTCAGTCCAATTTTTTTGTCCTTTGTCCATAGCTGCTACAGAAAGAGAAGATTATCACTTCACTCTCTGAGTAAGGTGTTACTAATTTGATTAAAGTCGTTCTACCAAGACTGATAAATAATAAGGTTCTGACCGTCTAAATGACCAAAAAACTCAATTTCAGACTTGCCTATAGTAGTATGCAGATGTACAGATAGTTTTAGTACGTCTCTTGTGACCATTGCAAATATAATTCTAGCTCTTTGGTATCAGGTGGGGGGGACAGACTATCTGCAGGACTACATACCACCGCTGGCATTAAGTAATTGGACATAATTTGTTTTCCTTTGATTTTTTTTTTTAAGCGAAGAAGTGACTTTTATTACTATTCCTTTTGATAGTTTACTCCTAGTGTAGTCTCTAAGGCATGATCCTCAGTCTGATCTTAAAGTGGATCCATTATGCTTTTCCCAGTTTTCTCTTAAATATACAGTTTCAACTTTGAAATACAAGTCAAAATCTCAGCCTTCAGGATTCAGTGCTCTAAAAGCTTAGTTTGACATTCATTTGTTCTTTTTTCGGGATACATAACAACACGTCGAGATGTATGACGATAAAGAGAGGGGTCTTCTTGATACATCTTCTGTTTGTAAAGACAGCCAATAAGGAGAAATTTGGTGGCTTAAAAGGGAGAGGAGCTAAAATAACTTGGATTAAAGTCAAGACCACACAAAGGACCAGTATAAGCTAAATAAGGATTATTATGAGCAATAATCATGCAAAGACACTCTAGTAGAGTCAAGGAATAAGAATAGGATTTTAATTGGTCCCCTTTAATGTCTAGTTATGTTTCTGTCCGTATCACAGGGTTGCATTTATATAATGGTTTAATACTCAAGTTAATGAATTATTTAAATAAAAGGTTTCATATAAAACAAGCAAAGGGTGTCAGTCTGTGAGCTACAAGCTAAAACGGTTACAATCCTATAGTAGAAATTGAACGCCTTCGTTTGATGGGGGATATGTGTCCCATACGTTAAAGAAACAACTTACCATTTGGGGAAATGCACTCACTACATTTCTTGCCAAGTTCTGTGTGAAGAGTGATAACACCCACGTTCAGTATGACTCTGAAGCTTAGCATAAAGAACGAGAAGAGCTAGTCTGCCTCTGTCTAACGGTAATAAATCCAACAGCTAGGACCTTTTTAAATGTCACCGTTTTAATAAACAAAATTAAGCAGGTTAATTTTAGCCAACTAACTGGTGCTTGTTGACTGACAGCCCCCCCTTTTTTTTAAGTTGTGCTAGGTTTTTATGCTAGTTTTGGCTAAACATGTTGCAGCTCCAGCTCTAACCCTGCAAGCATGAATTGATATCAGTTTTCTTATCTCACTCATTCATGGGAAGAAGCATTTACTTGCGTCCAACTTTGAGTCATGAAGTCGCGTTATGTTCCAGGAGAACAGCTTGTCAGCCATGTTTACTAGCTTTCAACGTCAACTAGCTTGACAGGCTTCTCAGACAGGAGAGGATGGTTATAAAATCACAGATGAAACTAATAACTCTGGGTGTAGCTCTTGTTGTATGCTCTGACAATTTCAACCACACAAAGATGTTCAATGCCATTTGAAAACATCAGCCCTTTTCTTTCTTTTTTCCTTTCTTTTTCTTTTTTTGTTGTTGCAACAAACTAGCACCTATGCTGTGGCCTCATTACCGAGACTTGCCTTCGTGTTGTCCGGCTTGTGAGGCTTCCCATACTATCTAGCGTTAATGACTATTTTTATGAAGAAGTATTTTTCCAGTCTTGGATATTAAAAGTACAGGCTGACATCCTCTTACAGTAAGCAATGTAAGTGACATAGAATATATTGGTCCATGTTACAGTTTGAACTGCTCTTTTTTTTCTTCTTCTTCTTGTATTTATTATTTGGTATAAATGCTCCTTTTTAAAAAATTTATTTATATTTTATTCTGTATGCCGATGTTTACAAAATGATCCCTGGAAGAATCGTTTGTTTTCTTTTTGAAATTTTCTCGGTCTGTATCAACGTTTACACAGAATTTATGACATGAAGTGTTTGAGTTCTTTTGCACAATCATGTAACAGGCCAGTGGGTGGGTTGAGGGATAGAATCTGTTAAAATTCTGTACTTTTTGTCGTCTGCCTAGAGTGTGTATGATATAATCCTAAAGGTAGACTTAAGTATTCAGTGTTACTGTAAAGTAAATGCTCATTTGTGGTGTAAATGCTCACCCTCTGTGTTTTGATAGCATTGAGGGGTTTAAAAAGAAAAACAAGCAAGAGAGAGAGAGATCATGATTATACAGGAACATTTCTATGTGAACTACTTGTTCAGCTCAGAATACTGTCAGAGTGGACTTGAAATCTAAAGAGCACATAATGACCCTTTCTGTAAATACTAGTCATCTTGGAGCAAGGAAAAAAACCCATTCAATCTTCTATGAGTATTTGAGCTAAGAATATCACTGTCCTTATATCATGTGCTATATTTTGTGACAGGTGTATTCTGTGGTTTAAGAAACTAAGTCGAACTGTGGGACAGGCAGGGTGACGAGACTAACTGTCTTTAGCCAACATTGTCCTCTGTGTGCTCAAATGTTGTATTCAGTTCACACATGTAGCCATGTCTTATCTGCAAACAGCGCCTTCAGTGTATTTGTTCTACACTGCTGAAGTGTTCAAGTCCCAAACGCTGTATTATGAGTTTTGAATAAATCTGTCATTTGGTAGACGTTGGCATTCATGTGACTTTGTTTTTGCAGAACAAGTATGTGGTTTCATTTGGGAGAGATGGTGAAGTCTTTGCTAGTTTCAAATTACCAAGGTGTATGACGAATGGTCACATGACTCTGTTTTTGTGTCTCCCATTTGCTTTCACTATCCTCTGTGTCTTCTGTCTGAAAACTGGTCTGTGCATGACTAACACACAACTACAACCAGCTGTGCGTGTTTGTGTCTCTTGGATGCTGTGTGTCATTCCAATAAAATTCGGATTTTGGTCTTAAAAAAGGAAAAGTCATTTACCAAAGATGACTGCACTGGCTTACTGCGTTCGGAAGTATCATCTGTTGAAGAGCTGTTCTGTGTTGAAACAGGGCCACAAAGGGAAACAGGGCTCCATGTGATCATCCCCGGTGAGGAGAAAGTACTTTTGGAGGATCCCAGTCGCAATGGACAAAGTACTTTGGAAGAAAAGTAAGATGATGGATGACTCTCTTTTCCATGCTTCTATCCTGGTTTATGCCTAATGTCTTTAAATCCTGTAATACTCAGCTTAGTCCTTGCTGTATTCTGTATGCGGTGCTTATAGAGCTGTGGAAAAAGTATTTGCCCCCTTCCTGGTTTTTTTTTTATTATTATTTATTTTATCTTTTTGCATATTTGACACACCTACCTGTTTCAGATAATCAAATTTTACCTACCTGACCCTGTGTGGAAAAGGCTAATAACTGCTTGTGCTACGCGCGGGCAGCAAGAACTGCTTTCAAGCAAGGGATTTAGGCCCAGTCTTCTTTGAAGAATGGTTTTGATTCAGACAGATTGGAGGGTTTGTTTATTAAAGCATGAACAGCCTGTTTAAGGTCATGCCAAAGCATTTCAATCAGGTTTAAGGCTGGACTTTTGGTCAGCAGCGGTTTTCTCCTTAGAGACATCCAAGGGAGAGCTCCTTATTGTTGAATCATGAACTCTGACCTGAACAGAAACGAGGGAGACCTGCAGTTCTTTAGATGTTGTTCTGGGTTGTTTTGTGACTTCCTGGATGAGTCGTTGATGCACTTGTGGAGTACTTTTGGTAGGCTGGCTCCCTCTGGGAAGGTTGCCCCAGTGTTCCAAGTTTTCTCCATTGGTAGATAATGGCTCTCACCGTGGTTCACTGGAGTCCCAAAAATGGCCTTGTAGCAATTTCAACACTGATAGATGTCAATGACTTTGTTTCTCATCTGTTTTTCTTTAAATAATGGTGTGAAGTGTTGCTTTTAGACCACTTTTTCTGACAAGTTCTATTTTAAGTGATTTCTTGATTCACAGTTGATTCATACTAATATAGAAAACTGTTGTTGGAACCCTGCGTCATTACTGCGAGCTAGCTGAAGGCTCTCCTCACCATTTGAGGTCTGTGTTGAAATGACAGTTGTGTTACAGTTTTTTTTTATATAACCGTAGTCTAGTGAGGAGTAAAATAAGTTGTATAAGGGTATGTGTCAGTAGGGGTGGGCGGTATAAACAGTATACCGTAGAAACTGTATGAATTTGGCCAAAGGTAGAGATTTTGACTATACCGCTCTGCCGCAATAGCGCATGTTGATGGTGTCATCAAGCTGCGCCTGTTTTGGTCGAAAGCATCGCACCGTCTGCAAGCAATATCGTCTGCAAGCAATATCGTCTGCAAATTGGGCGACAGTAATAGTGAAGAGATGAAGCACGTTTTGGAATATGAGGAAAGCGAAAAACTGCGCTTCCTCCACTTCCGTACCATTGATTGATTCATGCTGAATTCTCTCGCAGCTGCTCTATTCCCATGTTGTTGCAGTATATTAATGACTAACCTCGTATTGTGGATGGATTATCTCAGTTGTTGTCCTGACTAGGGATGGGTATCGTTTAGGTTTTATCTGATACCGGTGCCAAACCGGTACTTTTGAAATGGTGACGGTGCTTAACCCTTTAAAACCGGTCGGAGCGGGCACGCTCCATTTTGCGCAACTATTTTTAAATTCCTGTAGAACTGCAACCACGTAAGCTAGCGCAATAATTTTTTTTGCATATGAAACCGGAGGAGTTGTACTTACATCTTATGCCATCAGCTTGTCCTAGGTCACGGTTTCCTTCCACATATAGCTTTGCAAAAACTGCATAAAAAACGCTTGCAGCAACAAAAACATAATATCCCAGAAACACGCTTTGCCGATCCGATCAGCTGTTCGTAACACTTCCTACGTTGGAATAGACGTCAGCGCGAACTATCGCATGTCCGCCATTACCTGCCCGAAACCGGAAGTAACGTCATTTTTGCGGAAATTTAGTTTTTTACCATCAGGGCCTCATAAGCATATACTGGTGTTTTTAAAACTGTTTCGTTTCTGGGATTCTTAGAACTCAAATTGCACTGCTGGAAATAGTTTATTTTGATGCATATGCTGCTTTTTTGCAAATTTGCACTATAATATTTATTTTCATTTTTCCTGCAGTATATAAAAATTGGTGTATTATAAAAATAAAACTATGAAGACACTCAAAATAAATTTCCTGTGGTGGGAAACTATTTTGTGCAACTTTTTTGTATTTACAGTTTTGATAAGCCCCTTAAATTTTTCTAATTAGAAATATATGTTAAAGAAACAAAAACAATTTTCAATTTTTTTGTAGTTTATTGCACTTTTTTTGCAATTTATGTAATTGCTATCCACTTAATGCATACCTATTATTAAAATTTGGGCTATAATGGTTGTATTGATGTATAGCAACTTGAAATGTTCCCAAAAATGGCATTACAGCATGTAAAAATATAATATAAGCTCTGGTTCTATTCTAGGTCTTAAAGGGTTAAACGGTGCTTGAACCGGTGCTTAAAGAATGGAAAACACAAACTTTGTCCAAAAACCTCTTGTGTTTTTATTTTTAGCAGTTTCTTTTTTCTGCAAAATGATAACCAAGTTAGCCTTTTCTGTTGATACACCATACCTCCTTTGGTTGGAACCGGTGCTTAAACAATGGAAAACACAAACATTGTCCTAAAACCTCTCATGTTTAGCTGTTTTTTTTTATTTTATAAAAAGATAATAATGTTAGCCTTTTCTGCAGCTATGGGGTATATATGGTATCACTCTATCAAACAAGAAGACAGACAACATGTAACTATGATGGTGTTTGCTAGTTCACCTTACGTGCATTAATTTAATAACGTTAAGTTACTCAACCAGAGAAGAACGGCTGCTGCTGCCATAATCAACCGTCATCATTTCTGCTACACTGGCAGGGCTAGGGGCCAGGACTCTACTCTTCGTCTGTGAAGGTTCTCAGTCATCCAGGTCATTGTAGTCAAAGGAGCTTGCAAAGAAAAGCGTCTGGACTTCTTTAAGTTAATTGAAGACGTTTCACCTCTCATCCGAGAAGCTTCTTCAGTTCTAAGGTCAAATGGTGGAGAGTCCCAGATATAAACCTAGTGGGATATGTCTGTGAAGGTTCTCAGTCATCCAGGTCATCGTAGTCAAAGGAGCTTGCAAAGAAAAGCGTCTGGACTTGCAAAGAAAAGCGTCTGGATGAGAGGTGAAACGTCTTCAAGTAACTTAAAGAAGTCCAGACGCTTTTCTTTGCAAGCTCCCTAAACCTAGTGGGAGTATCCCCCCACAGAGGGACAAAAGGACCCCCTAATGATCCTCTAATCATTGGTGTCGTAAACCACCACCTCTGTTCAAAGATGGTCGCTCACAGTGGACATAGATGGCACTGTGAGCGACCATCTTTGAACAGAGGCGGTGGTTTACGACACCAACTCTCTGCCATCTATAATCCAGCTTTGAGTTCCCTCCCCAGATGCCTTAACGCCCACTCACATCCTGGGCCATCTGACCTCAGGAATTCGCATGATAAGGTGGGGCCAGGTTTCACAATGAAGTCACCCGAAACTCTGGCTGATTGGGACCCACACCCAGTTTCACACCTTGGCTCAGGCGATTAGAGGATCATCAGGGGGTCCTTTTGTCCCTCTGTGGGGGGATACTCCCACTAGGTTTATATCTGGGACTCCCCACCATTTGACCTTAGAACTGAAGAAGCTTCTCGGATGAGAGGTGAAACGTCTTCAATTAACTTAAAGAAGTCCAGACGCTTTTCTTTGCAAGCTCCTTTGACGACTCTACTCTTCGGTTTCTTGGGGGATGTTGCTAACTCCAGGTCTGATAACAGGCACCACACCAGCAGTAGATGTGCTCGGTGTGAGGTCTTGCAGCAAGCTATTAAATACTGTGCATTTCTCGGCTTTTAAAAAAACGCTATGCATTGCCAGGTGTTTCATCAGATTCGAGGTGTTACCTCCTTTGCACAGTATTACCGTAAAGCACTTGTTGCAGGCTGCTGAGTTTGCATCTTTTGCTGTGAAGTACAGCCAAACTTTTGACCGCTTTGCCTTGGGCATTTTTAATCTGTAGCTCTGCTCTAAAAGAACGTACGTACCTGGGCCCACCTACTATCCTTGGAAAGGTAAAATTATTGGCTAGAATCCAAAGTGTATGACATCTCAAGAAAAAAAAGCACCGAAATGTGCGCTGCTTTTCGGTCTGGTTGCTACCGTTTATGTCAGAACCTATCGGTATCCATCCCTAGTCCTGACTGAAATTTGGTCCGTTTACAGCATTATGCCATGCGATTGCATTTGTCCCTAGCCATCAGACCCTCACGTTAACTTTTATTGAGTGGAAAAAAGCTAGCGTTCATCCTCCAGCTTCACTGTTTATGTTATGCTAACATAGCTCGCTAGCAATCATATAGCACTTCATTAAATACCAGCTAGTCCAACTTCAGTAACCCTACAAACGTCACTGCTGTTTAGTTTTCTGTCTTCGTTAATGTTGGAAGTGATAGCAGAGCCATATGTTTGTTTGTTTTTTCCAGAAACCTCCCTGTCAGAACTCTGCTATATCATGTTTAGGTGGAAACTAGCGAGCTAACTTCCTGCTAATTCATAGCTCTGCTCGGTTTTCATGGATGCCTGAATGTTAAACTTAATTGTTACACCTGGTAAAGCAGCAACGCTGATCATTTTATTAAAGATAAAAGAATTTAGACAGTTTTTAATGCTCAGTGATGCCGCAGTGTTCGTTTGACTTTGGGACCTGAAGCGGACAGAGTTTTGGACCCAGATTACTCTGCGAGGCTCCTGACTATGGTAGCCGTTAGGGGTGGGTTTTTATAATCGATTCATCGATTAAAATCGATTCTGGCTTGGATAACGTAAAATCGATTCATTAAAATCCTGAATCGATTTTTTTAATATAAATTTATTTTGCCCGAAATGCCAGAATCTCTGGTGACATCTCACAAAATTTCAAGAACCACCAAACAGTTAAGACAGTAAATGAGAGCAGGTACACGGATTCTGCACATAGACTTAAACACCCGCGGATCAGAATCAGTGAGATGTCGCCTTTCTCACGGTCGGGGCTGAAAGCCGACAGCTCGCTGATTCTGATCTGTCGGCGGGTCCGCGCTTTGTGTTCACGCCCTTTATGAGCCGATTCTAAAGCTGTTAGTTTGATCTCTCTCCAAACAATATTGACCGAACCAGCAGCAGAAGAAGATCCAAACGCTTCACATAAACATCGTCATGAATTCACTCTGACTTTTACTGTTTTGCTTCCACCGCGATGCACAGCGCTCTCTCTCTCTCTCTCTCTCTCTCTCTCTCTCTCTCTCTCTCTGTACTTCAAGAACAGTTTCCCTTTCTTCATTATTCGCTTGCTTGTTACACAAGTCTACTGTTGTTTACAGCGCTGTCAGCCGCTGTTTTTTTCCCTTTTACATTCTTCCGAAAAGAAAACCTCATTTCTGCTGTTCAATACTGAATAAATTTAAACTTTTTAAAATTATTCAAAATGCAAAACGCTTAACCATGTCTCTAATAAAACCGCTGTAACTTCAGAGGTAATGTTCATATGTTGATTAATGGTTTTCTTTCGTTTTTGATGTACTGCAGAATATTTTTATAAAATCCCAGGCCAGGAAAATCACCTTCATGTTTTTCTGTGTTTTATCTTCAGCTACTTTGACACAAAAGCATCTGCTGTGACGCTCACACCTTTGATAAAGTCTTGCGAGTGTCAGCTTCCTTTTTATTGATACAAAAATATGTAAATGTACTGATCTGAATTATAATATTTCTGACTGTCGAAATTTCCCAGATTTAAATCGAATCGAATCGAATTAAATCGAATTAAATCGAATTAAATCGAATCGTGGATCGAATCGATTCGGGACCTTGTGAATCGGAATTGAATCGATTCTAGAAATCAGTGACGATACCCAGCCCTAGTAGCCGTAATTAGTGATGTGCAAATCATGAACGAATCGTTCAATACTTGAGAATCACTTTACTGACTCGTGAATCATGATTCACAAGCCCAACTGTCTCATTCACTGACTCATCCCTGTTGCTGTTAGCAAACTAATTTCACTAGCAGAAATTTATCTACCTTATAATTACAATTATGGGGGAAGAAACAACAGCCAGTTTCTTAACTGAACTGCTCTGCTCTGAACTGGGAAAAAAAGCCCTGAGTAGAAAGCTCACATCAAGACAATAGCTCCTCAGTTCACAGTAGCATCGCTCTGCTAACATGCCAACAGCACATTTGAGTTACTCACCCCGACCCTTCCTGTGCGGAATCATAGCATAAGCGAATCACTCACTCACCCCCTCTTTTCCTGTGCTGAATCGTAGCATGAACGAATCACTCACCCCCTCCCTTGCTGTGCTGAATTGTAGCATAAAGGAATCATTCACTCACCCCCTCCCTCCTGGCTCACAGCTTCTTCTTCTTCTTCTTGGTTGGAAACCAATGTTAAGGCACATTACCGCCCTCTGGCTTGCAGCTCAGTGGACATTTAGATGAGAAAATATATATTTGACACATTTGAGCAAAATACTAATAAAATAAAATAACAATAAATAAAATGAATTTTCCCTTTAGAAATCGTAATTTTTTTGCTCTTTTTTGCTCTATAAAAATAGTTGTTTTTCTTTTTTAATCACTCATCTTAGTCGTAGGATATACATGAAAAGAGAAACAAAGTAAGTTTGAGTGAAAATGTAAATTTTTTGCACTCTCTGGGCAACTGACTTAGTGACTCAAATGACTCAAAAAACCCGATTCATTTTGGTGAGTGACTCATTCAAACTCGATTCAGTAAAAATCATCGAATTTACCATCACTAGCCGTAATGCTCTGACAATCACACCAAGCGGTGCGGCTTCATAGCTTACCAAAGTCGTACTAAAACATTTTGACAGATTTTTGAGCGCCGTGTTCCACATAAAATCGGTTCGAGGTCATTAAGCACAACCAGAATTCATACATAAGGCACACTGGATTATAAGGCGCACTGTCAATTTTTGAGAAAATTAAAGGATTTTAAGTGCGCCTTTATAGTGCTAAAATACGGAAGAAAAGAATATATCGTGATATATACTGTGATATGGATTTTACGCCATATCGCCCAGCCCTATGTGTCAGCCTTCCTTGTAGGAAAAATAAACTGTTGGTGTTGTTTTGTCTTTTTTTTTGACTGTTTGTTAGCAGTTTTAGAGATATCATTTTCAAATTTTGTGTGATGGTAGATAACAACAACAGCTTGAGTTGATTTAATTTGGGTGAAAATTTTGTCAAGGTCAGACAAAATGTGAAAATCAGTAATGCTTCATCTTAAAACTACAATACAATTGTCTATGACTCATTGTTAGCACCATTGTTTTTTTGCTTTGTTTTTTTTTCAAGTACTTCGCCCTACCACCTCACAATGATGCCTTAGCAGGCCTTCCACATCTAAAAAAAAAAAAAAAAAAAAAAATCACAAAACATCAAAGTCTCTTGCACTTTGGGGGAAGTTGCGCTCTCTAAGTGCGTTTGTTGTAAATATTTTTATTAATTTCTATAATTATTTTTAAAATTTTATTTATTTATTTTTAAATAGGAGCCTGGTGGACGTGGTATATGCCCTGAGGGATGAGGTTCAAGAGCTGAAACAGGTGATGTTGGATGTTTGTTGGGTAACTCATGATACTGTGTTTATAAAATTATAGATGTCAAAACTGGATAATTTTAAAGGCTGAGTGACTAAATGTCATCTTCAGATTTGTTTTAAAATGTATTTCATGATTGTTTTCCAACACAGGATAACAAGAAGATGAAGAGGTCACTGGAGGAAGAGCAGCGAGCACGGAAGGATCTAGAAAAAGTTGTTAGAAACGTTCTGAAGAGCATTAATGACCCAGCGTGGGATGAGACAAACCTGTGAGGCTCAAGTTAACACCCATGTGAAGCTTGTAGAAAGAAAGAACTTGTACAGTACCTGTGGACTTGATTGCACTGTTTGAAAGACATGAATTAAGCTCAGTTGCGTGAAGGTAAATGTCCATCTTAAGGCAAGTAAATGTGGGCTTGTTTGAGATGGATCCACCAGTGCACTTTAAGTGCCATTCAGCTTAATAGACAGGCCTTATTGAGATGACTTGTTAAACTTCCTCGACCATCTGTCCCAAAATAACATTCCTTGATCACTAAGCAAGCATGACTGTACTGAACCATCCAGCATCAATGTCTGTGGCTGTGTTCACGAAGCTGGAGGATAACTGGAGAGAGTTCCTCTCCGTCTGTTTACAATCATTTAACGGCACAACTATCCACTGTACAGAATGGTACTTTAATGGTGTTAATGGTCCAAAGGCTTTGACAAGTCTTAACTTGAACAAAGCCATTTCATAACCTCTTTATTTAATTTTTTATGAAATGATTTTTTTGCAGGGTATCCTCCTCAGACTCAGGCTAAGCCTGATGTTTTTAACCTTTAGCAAAGCTTGTGCCAGGAAACTCCTTTATGTCTGTTTTTAATCCATTTTTTTCTTTTGTTTTTGTTTGACAACTTTACTTTTTCATTTTTCCTAAGGGAACTGTACAGATATTAATGTTGTACTGTATATTGTAAATACTGCTAAAAGATGAGCCTTTGCCCGTTGGGATAAATAAATGTGTTTTTTGAGGTATGCTTTTGAATGCCGCTACTAAATCTGCACCATCCCCATTTAGTATTATGGAAGGAATATATACACACACGCGCTCGCACTTGTGTGCCCGCTGGGATTAATACATGTCTGTCAGGAAACCTAATAAGAATACCAATATTTAAATTCAAAATTTTACTATTAAACTTTTAGTTTATATTTAACTTGCCTGAAAGCTTTAGGTGACATAGAAAACCACAAAATCAGCTTATACGCCTTTGTGTGACTACTTCATTATTTCTTTTCAGCACCTATGCACAGAGGCTGTGGATAGGTGCTGGTTTGAAGCCTTTTTGGGAATCTCGCCATATTTCAACAGGTTTGAGAACCAATAATTACATGATGCTACGAGCAGAACTTATTTCTATCCCAAGAAAATCACAACAAGTTAAGTCAAAAAATGACTCTCACCAAAGAGTATACCTGTCTAAAAACTTTTTCCAGTGGTAGATGAAGTAATTTATATATAAATAATTTTTCAAAAGTCCACAGACTTAACAAGTTATTATTTTAAGCTCTACTTTGGTTAAATGTTGTTTAGTTTCTGATAAAACATCTTCACCTGAAAATGTGAAGTAAATAATTCTAGTGTTTAAAAGAACAGTGGTTTCCACTGAAATTTAGTAGACTGAATGAAACAGTATGTTTTCTATAGTATATCGTTACTAAAATATGGGCTTGTGAGATTTAACAGTGACTGTAGCTGAGTAATATTAGATTGAAATGTATCTAATTGGCTAATAACAGGCCAAACACTAATATCATGAACACAAATATGTGCCTAAACCATTATAAACCACTATATTCTTTCCTTTTGTGCTTTAGTATATTAGGTACTAAACAATAACATGTAATTAAACAATATTACATTTTATAACAACAACCACAACCCTGTTACTGTTCTTCTTACAAGTCAGTATATAAACATTTTAATGCAGAGATTTTTATGGATTTATTACAAGCAGTTTATCAGTAGAGTGTATACAATATACTATGCTATTACTGTAACTGGTTTTGTCTCATAGGATTAGTTAATACTTTGGTAATACTGTAGTAATAACTTGAAATTTCCATATTATCACCACTTTATTACCACTATTACCACAATATTACTGAGCTGTAATAAGCACCGATGAAATATTTGGCTCTCTGTGTTTACCTTTGATGACAGTAGAAAAAGCTCGCTGACTTGTCTACCTCTCATTTATATGTCAAATATCTGGACCGGGGTTAAATTCAACTTGCTCAATATATAGATCTGGTTTCTGAAGTTTCTCCACAGGGAAACATCTGGATTTTGCTGTTTTTGTTTTGTTTTGCTGTTTAGTGCTGAGAATAAAGACTCTGGGCTAAACTGGGTTCCATTGGAGCTGGAGATGAAGCCAACGGGAATGAAAATAACCAAAAGCAGCCAAAACTGTGAAGTAAGGGGCAATAAAGCCATACGCCCGGTCCTGCTGCTACACATGAGTGAATTAATTCATCTTATTCAGATGTCATTCTTCACTTGGCCGGAGGGTGCCTAACAATGGCTGCTAGGCCTTATTAGTTATTTATTTATTTGTAAGTTTTCAATTTTCACAACAGAGCACAAGCTAAGACCTACTGAAAATATTTTCAGTGTAGGCAATTAGAGAAAAGAAATCACAAACACTGGCAGCGAGACAATGTGAAACAATAAAAACAAAAATACGTAAGGGGTTTTACAGAACTTTGTGGAGTCAGAAATGGGAAAGGATCGAAAAGGCATCTTTCTTGTATGTGCTTTATATATTTCATGAAGTCAGACCACACTTCCTGGAACTCTCCAGCAGTTATGAAGCCCGCCAATGCTCGACAACATTGTTACTTGGATATACCCGTGGGTAAAATAGTGCTCCTAATAGACACAGCCGAGGAGGTTCTGAAGGAGGCCTGTGTAGCCACTCACCAATACACTGGATTGCTTATTGAATGAAAGAGCAGCACCACAATAACTGAAGGTAAGTAACGATCACTGATTCGCATTTTCAACACAAATTGTTAGGTACCAAGCCCATTCTATGAACTTTGACACCAGTTTTGTGTATCCCCCCATGTTTTGGGAGAACTTTGCGAGTGAATGATATTCCAAACAGATCCACGAGGTAGAAGGAGGAGGGTTAGCTGAGAAAGAAAGCAAGGTAGGAGAGATATCAACTCTGCCATTGCTTTTTGGAAGCAATGCAATATTAAATTGAAAAAATAGGCCTTATACCAGCCTATATCTATTTTTCTCCCCCAGCCTTTCACTGTTTATTGCACACATTAAAAAGTGCCCTATCACCTTAACCTCTTGCCTTGTTTAACACAGTAAAGGTAAGTTTGGCATGAAAAACTGATGGCCAAAGTGCTTGACTATTTACATGCAATACCATGATATCATAGTGGTCTGTGTGTATTCTAGCTCTTTTTAAAAAATCCAGTCTATTGAATTCTATTGTGCACTCTGGTAATCGCGACAAGCTTTGTAGGGTGGAGAAGATCTCATCCGGCTGTTGTTGGATGAATAAGCGCAGATGTCAACCTTTTCACTGTGACTCTCACCTTGTCCACTCTGTTGTAATGAAAACGGCAGCCTTTTGTTTCATGTTGAATATTCCTTCATAGGAACAAAGGCACAATTCGCATTCATCCTGTGAGGCAGATCTCGGCAGATAAAGCCAGGCCAGCACTGCCACACTCTGACCTTGCTGGCATGACTCCCTGAAAGTGTTTGGCTGCCTCTCTATCCTAAATAATGAACTGGCTCATGAAAAGAGCCATTGCCTTACTGCTGGGAAGTTTACCTGGCACTCTGAGCATGATGTTGCCCATAAAGGTACATAAGTACACATTGCAGCTAACATTTGGGCTCCAGCTTGCTTTTATTTGTCCTTCAACTTTCCCGGGGAACACTTGAGAGCCTTCTTCTTCCTGTCAAGTGTCTGGTGGGTGAGAAACTTTAGAAATAAGGAGGCAGACGCATATTATCGGGGTTCTGACCTGCCCCAGCCCCTCTTCACTCTCTGACTCTTTCTTCCAACCAGGATGGAGTGACAGCTTGTCACTGTGGCTGCTCCACAATACAGCTCAGACCCCCCGACTATTGTGGAGCTCAGGAAAAAAAAGCACCAAGGTCTTCCTCTCTCTTTCCTTCACTCTTTTTTCTCCCTCTTTTCAAAGCAGAGAATCAATCAGCTGTACACACACACACACATACACACGACTCATTTCTTTTCCCTTCCCTCTGTCTATTCAGCAGCCAGTGATCATTTAGACTTGACATGTATTGTGAAAAACTGAGCTGCTTTGCCTCTTTCTTCTTCTCTTTCTTTCACTCCCTTTCTCTTTCAACTGTCTGTCATTAATGTCCAGGTCTTACAATATACGAACAGAGGAGAAGAAGAAAGCGAAGAGTGAGGGATGAATTGATGGATGGGAGGATAAGCGCTCAGTGTCCTTTCTTTAAAGATTTGTTATTGTACAGTACTGTCTCCCAGTCATTTTTGGTTGGTGTTTCAGTCTGAAAGCCCATCCACGTGCTCTTTTGTATGGGAAAGCAATAAGGCCCCATTGAATGAAGCTGAATGGACCTGCCATCCTTAGGGGCTGAGGCCTGAGGACTCCTATTCTTTAGCCCCCAATCTAATTGGAGCTGAAATGAAATGGAGGTTTCTTATGAAAATAGGCTTTGTTTGGCCGCAAGGCTGGTAATTCATAAACAATAAGCAGGGCCCCATTGTGTAGATAATAATATATTCATGCCGCTGGAGATGGGGAGAAAGCAAAGCGAAGGCTGAGGATATATAAGGAGGATAGGCAGAGACAGCGATGGAGAGTGAAGGGATAAGAAGAAGGGGAGGAGGAAGACGAGGGGCTAATAGCAAATAGTGGGTCAGAGAAAATTTGTAATAGTTGGGTAGAGGCAGAGGATTTATTAGAGGAAGGGAAAGGACTGAAAGTGGGTAGGAGTGAAAAGTGAGTGGGAGTGAGGAAGGTGAAAATAGGAGTAGGAGAGATAGACAAGATAAGAATGAGGCGAGGAGGGCGGGAGATTGGGAAATGGTTTTGAGTACCTCTGAGTCTACAGGTGACTGGTTTGGCAGCAGTGGGGGGAGAAGGCAAGTGAGTGAAAGTATCATAGAAAATGGAAAAGGTTGCACAGTGCAAATCTGTGTGGTGTTGAGAGTGGTGGAGCTGATAGAGTGGATTGGTCAAGTGCAGAGACAGAGCAGTGGAAAAAGAAAAAAAACCCCACAGTCAATGTCTGACAAGAGAGAGGAGAGAGGAGACCGGTGTGCCTGCGCTGGTGTAAACATGACAGGAGGGCTTTTACCGCCCGGAGACAGGAGTGTGGCTGAGGAGAGCAGGTGAGCTTTCTTGACACTCTGATGCATCAGTCCACGCAGATTATTGCTCTCTGTCATCATCTGTAATCGCACAGGTCAAAGCTGCGTCTGTGCGATGATCTCCAGCTTAGGCTGCACATCCCTAAAGAAGTGTCATCTCAAACAGCAGGACCAAAAAAAAGAGAAAAAAAGTGCTGGACTTAGTGCGAGTGGAGTGACAGGCTGACTGAAGGGACCCTGCTTCCTGTATGTGATCTGAGCAGCTGCTTGGTTCATGTAAACGGGCTTGTTACCATTGATGGAGTGATTTTTATAAAGTGACTGGAAACATCCATTCCTCTGGAAGCTTTGGGAAACAAAAAGTGCTGCCAGCTGTGCTTCTAATTTTCTTTTTTCCCTCCTCCTCCTCCTTCTTCTTCTTCTAAAGTGGTATATGCTGGACAGAGTTTCGTGGAAGTGGAGGGAGAGGATTTTGAGGACCCAAATTCAAAACCCAAACTGTGAACACCGAGAGCGAGAGCTTTGAATTAACAGTGAGTAAATCTCAAATGGTACTAAATAGGTTGACTGAGTTTGCGTGTGTGTGTGTGTGTGGGGGAGTCAGGGCTGTTTGCATGCTCTTACACTTTTTTGTGCAACAAGTGCAGTGTCACCTGTGAGGTGTAACCCACATACAGGAGTTGTGGTCCACGCAAAAAAAAGTTTTTGTGGACACACTGTGCAAAAACTTGTCCACAGGTGTAAATATCAAATGGACAGAGCGATGAGCTTTTTACATTTTAACGGAATGTTTGTGTTTTTACTTTTAGTGTGCAAGTTTGCACATAACTGCACATCAAGAGGACTTGATGTGTGCATGTAAGTGTGTGTGTGTCCGAGTGTGAAGCCCTCTGTCTCACTGATGGATGGATTCTTTCATTGGAAAGCAAAATGTTAAATAACGAGCCATGGTGTTAGGTAAATACTGTTGTTAGTCATAATTACCAAGAAGGCTCTGCTCTGTTTAGGTGCATGCAAACACCTCTACCTGCTATTTCACGCCAAACGAGTGCTGTGGAAATAACTCAAGGAATTTAAAATATTAGTGAGGGGAAAATGATTTGCATGAAATATCTGGATAATTGCTGTAATTGCTTAAATATATTAGGCTTTCTTCTTGTTTTGGTTATGCAGGTGTATTAGCCAAGAGGTGGTGATATTTCATTTGACCAACACGTGCAATTCAATCCCTAAGGCACCTAAGTTTTTGCTTTGAGCCACTAGATGTCAGTATTTAACAAGCTATACACCAGCACTGTAGCCCTCCTGCAGAAGACATCCAGCATAAGCCTCCTGAGGTTCTGTGCTCAAAGATTTTCTCTGTTATTTGCCTCAGTGTGTGTGTATTTACGCAAAAATGTTATAGATTTATAAAACCATAAATGTGACATTATGTGCAACAGTAAACAGGTGCTCGTATACCTTGTTTTTTTAAAGGTTTTAAATCATAACACTTCTTTAAGATAGATTTCAGCAGGTGCTTTTTGCCTTTCAGTGCAAAATGAGAAGACATAACGCTGATCATTTAATTGCATGTCACAGTGAAGATCATGTGCTGCATTTATTTTTAATCATATGGTTACTCCTGCCACGAGATGGCAATCACACCTAATGAAAAACCTCTCGGCCGTATGTGTGCATATGTTCTCCTATTTGTGAGTGTGTGTGTGTCTCTGTGTGCGTGAGTGTGTCGGTGCTGGATTTGCTCTCAACACGCATGCTTTTGCATATAACAAGATGTCTTCACATTGTTGTGTTTTTTGGTTTGTTTGCCCTGTCTTTCGTGTGTATGAGTGTGTGTATGCAAATGTGTGTGTATGTGTGCTTGTGATAACCTGCAGTGTTTGTTGAATATCTGTGCAAGCCGAGCTGGATGTTTCCCTGCTGGAGGTCCTTGTTTGTTTTGTTTATTTGCATGCATCAGAGTGGTTGTTGGCGGTGTTGGTCACTACAAGTGGCTGGCATTTGGTGCCTGGTAATCAGGCAACGGGCAAACTGGGTGGCACCGCTGCGAATGGTTTGCTGGAGATTATCCCAAAATTATCCATGAATTATCCCAGAGAATTACACAATTCCAGTCAGGCCTTGTCCATTGATGGAACTGGAAAGAGGAGAGTGTTGGACCAAGTGTGTGTGTGTGTGCATATTGTTAGGGGGACCTTTGGATGGAGCAATGTTGGTGTCTATATTACGTATTGCAGCTCTGTGTGTATGTGTGTGTTTAATGATTCTGGCAGTGTTGGTGCATTGGGGTAATGGAGCATGTTAATCCACATCAAACGGCTATTACCGGCAGATTTTACTCATAAAAATTGCTATGTTCAGTAAGAGGGGCGATAAATTTAAATACTTTGAGCAAACCTGTGTGGTTCATGCATGCTTTGTTTTCCAACACGTGTCAATAAAAAATTCAGTTAAGTAGCAGAAGTTTATCATTTAGCCCTCCAATTAAAATGTTATCTAATCCTTAAAATCTGGCAGAAGCTACAGTGTAAGTGTAAATTTTTATTAGGTTGGGTTTTTTTTGTTTTTTTCCCCCAGAGCTACAGGTTTTCATGCCCGTTGGACCATTGTATTGAACTCATTTCTGTGTTGCTGCTGTCTCTGCACATCGTGCTGTCATTAAAGTCTGGATAGATAGGAGGGGACTAGCTGCTGGCTTGTGTGTGTGGCAGTCGGAGCCCCAAAAGGATGAATAGTGCTGGTGAACCTCTCTGCGATAAGTGTTTGGTAAACGGGTCAGTAGATTGTCCTCTGAGGCTCAATCTGAGCTATTTTCCCTGGCTGAGAACACAAATTATCCTCTGCATTCATTCCATAAACAGACCTCCAGTGGCGCAGACTCCACATAGTTTGTTGTGCTTGCGCGCTCGCTCATTCTGTTTTCTTGTGCTTTGGCTGAATACGCAGGCCCGCTTACACATGTGAACCACATGGGATAACACATGCATGCTTCTCACCCTCTCGACAACAAAGGCCAAACTGACAAGCAGATGAATGCACAACTATAGAGGATGAGAAAACAATTGCATTTAGAGCGGGCGTGAGTAGAGGATCACAGCGAAACACACACTGGCATAGGAAGTAGGAAGAGGATAATGGTAAGAGGCAAAAGAGGGGCAAAAAAGAGGGAAAGGCTGAGGTGGTGAAAGGTTAAGTACTCTCTCTTTTTTTTTTGGATGCTGTACTTCCTGCAGGGCCTTGTTCCTTGACCTGCTGGTTAGAGGAGAGAGTTTGGAAAAAAAAGTGTGAGCAAAGGGGAAAGGAGGGAGAAAAGGCTAAAGCTGCATGTGAGGTTGCAAGGTGAGAGGTGGAAGAGCTAGAATGGGAGGAGTATTTGCCTCCGGCTGATAGGGAACAATTGGGCTCAGAAGACGGCATGCACACACACACACACACACACACACACACACACACACACACACACACACACACACTCAACACCGAAACAAAAATGGACATTCTCACACACACTCACACGCATAGAGCTGCACACACTTCGAACTACAGGCCCAGCAGGCACATGAACTTCAGTGCAGTTGTTGCCATGGCGATACACTGAGTTGCTGACCCCCCGACTTCATTTTTCCTGCCGCTTGGCTATTGAAAGAGATGATTGACAAGTGTCCAAATGTCAGCCGACCCAGCCGGCCACACAGATGGGGTGGGGTGGGGGAGTTGGGGGTGGGCAGCCATTTTATGTTACTTTCACTCACAGGAAGGAAAGCGTGTGTGTGTGTGTGTGTGTGTGTGTGTGTGTGTGTGTGTGCTTGTGGATACACGTGCACCGAGTGTCTGTTAAAGCTGAGCAATTACTTAAATTATTAGCAATCACAATAAACTGTATCTACCCTGTGATGCTATGAATAGACCGAACAAACAAAACACCAGAGGTACACACACATAATACAGTAGCTGTATTCACTTGTAAACACACATATCTCAACCGGTGCAAAGAAAGCCTCCAAATAAAGCCATTTAGCATGCAAGACAGGGTCGTATATTTGGTTTGTCTTTTGAGCTGCACTGATAACATGTTCGCTGAAAGGCAGGACTGGCTGGTTGTGGTGGCTATTGAGTGTTTGTATGTGTTTGCATCTTTAGTGTTTTTACTGTGTGCTGTGTGCATATTTATGCGCACAAACACTGATGGACCAAATTGACATGAATCCTCTTATTCATACATAAAACGTAATAATTAAAAAAAAAAAACCCAAAAATTTTACACTCAACAATGAAACTTATAGAAAACAAGCACACTTTTTTCTTTTTTCTTTGTATTTCTGTAGATATTTTTCCTCCTGTGTTTTTTTTAATCCTCTCTCCCTTTCTCACTGTCTCATTGTCTGCAGGATTGAAGGGATCGGTCTTATCTTGATCACCCACTGCAACACATTAACCTCTCCTCTCTTATCTCTACACTGGTCATTAGTGCCAAAACCCTTAACGTCCTATTGACAAGGAGCACAAAACTCTGCATCTGTGTGTGTGCATGCATGTGTTGAGCTATTGCAGGTGACATGTGGATGAGATCTGCTGAGTTGGTGATCTGAGCCGATAACATTATTAGTTGTGTGTGTGTATGTGTGCCTGTGTGTGTGCAAAATATGACGAGAGAGTGGGAGGAGAAAATATTTCTATATAAAGTATTTGATCGAAAATTGAGCAGCCCATATTTAATACGTATTTATGTGCTTTTATTTTGACACTTTGGCAGTCTGAAGATCTGAAAAGATATGATTAATAAGTCATTGATTATATTTGATATATTTAGTGACTGAATGTAACATAATTTGCATTAAATGTAGCGAGTACATATATTCAAAATAAGGTCTGAATTACACTCCCCTGCCACCTGAAATCGCTGCCGGAGAAATGTAATCATTCAAAACCCAGTCATCCGCTTTGCTGTGAGGCCATTTAGAAGGTATTGAGGGGAAAATAAAAATGCACTTCCTGTTCTCTAATGCGCCAGTATTGGTGCTGAATGGGTTACTCCATTTGATGCTGATGGAGCATTACACTTCAGCTCAGTCAAACAGCTGTCAGCAGCAAGTGTATCACAAATTCAATCAGTTCACGTTATCATGTCATGACACGCAGCAATCAAATCACTTATTGCAGAAATATTTGCACCTCCTTTAAACGCTCCTGGCACATCTGAAGCTGCTTTGAAATAAGGTGAAAAAAAAAGAGTGACAAAATATATGAACGCATAAATCCATCCATTCATCGCTTCATGCTTTTACTGTGTTCGGGGAGGTCACAACACAATTAGAAAATTATATATGTTTTATGTTGGAGGCACACAATCGTCGCTCTGCTGTTTTATTCCAAAGGAAAAACAAAATCACATTTCTGCTAATACGTGTCATCGAGAAATTTGGGGCCTTTTAGCTGTGAGTTAAATGTGTGCCACTGTTTATCGCTAAATGCAGTACTTATCTGTCTCTCTCTCTCTGTCTGTTTTCTATCTTTCCCTGGCCCCGTGTGTTAGTGGGACTGACAATCAAACAGGTTAAAAGAATAATTGCAACTCTATTTACCCCAAACAGCCTCTCCTCTACACATAATTACATCAACACACACACGCACACATGCACGTCACATACTGAGGCGCACTCAGAGAGAAAGAGGGAGAGAGAGGGAGAGTCCCTGCACTAATATTTAGGTTGTAGCAGTCATGTGTTTGAGTGAACCCTCCTCTTGTCCCCCTCTTCAACGCAAAGCACTGTTAACCACTGGCACTCACCGAGTGAGGAATACACCCCACATCGACGGTACTCATCACGCCGTGGGTGTCGACGTTTGTCTGTTTGTGCTTGTGTGAGAATAAAAATATATCAGACATTAAGACAGCTTCATCCTCCGAGGTGAGGGATTCTTTACTGAATATAGATGTTTGTTCATCATAACTTAATTAAAACTGGGTATTTTAAACCAAGAAGAAGTTCTTATAGTGACCTTTACTAACTGCTTTTTTCCCCATGAATTACCATTTAAAGCAAATTGAAGTACATTAAAAATAAAACTGTGGAAGTATTTTTAAAAGCACTAGAACTACTGAATATCTCATCTTCTTACCTGACAAGTAACTGAATTGATTGTTTCCTGAGTAATCAATTCGCTTTAAAAAAGCGTCACTAGATAGAAATATGAGTCTCCTTTAATTTAACAAGCACAGTATTTTCTGGTCATGCACAAGGGAACATAACTCTATTTTCTAGTGGCTCTTGTGCTAAAAACAATGTTCAGTAAGTTCTCCAGCATAAACATATGAAAACGTTTAAAAAATCAACGTGAACATCATCCTGTTTGAATGGCGATCAGACAGTTACAGACAGGCTTAAACAGAAGAATGTGTAAGAAAGTGCACAAGAGCAAATTGCAATGATAAGGTAGTGCAATACAGTAGTTACACACTTGCAGCATATGCGGTTCATGTGTGTTACACGCGTGAACCCCACACATCTATGCAGAGCTTTTTTTCTTAAGCTTGCTTGTATTTCTGAGTTGACAGCGATGGATAATGCGCACAAGCCGTATTTTGGAATTCAAGTTCAGCTGAGTCGAAAACTAAGGCGACTGGAAAAAATAATCAAATATAATATTTTGGTGTTTTTGCTTCCAACACAGCTGCAGGTGTACTCCCTGCATCCGTCCTTGCAGTGCCCGTCCTCAGACATTGGTGGTGCTGCTGCTGCATTGTGATTAACGACCGCCGAGGCTATACTGTGGATCCACTCACAGCCCGACATTACATTAGGGGACATTATCTAAATGCTCAACAAAGTGAAATTGAATTTAGGGCTCCTTCTCCAGCCGCCACCCCCCTCCCGGCACCCACCCCGACCCCCACCCACCCATTCTGCTGGTTCAACTGGGCCGCTCTAGGATCCCATTCTCTCCTTATTGTTAGAGGGAGTCAAGCATGATCCTCTGCTTCTCATCCACTTTCAAATTGAATCAGTCTCAATTTGACCTTTTATGCACCAAAATCCGCTACAGATGTACAGTATGTGCATGCAAGTAACATTTGACACGCGTGTGTGTGTGTATGTGTGTGTGTCCCCATATGTGCCCTCCGTGTCAGCTCGCAGTGCTTACAGTGAAGTGGGGAACAGCATCTTCCTATTTGCTGCAGAATAGACCAATTAGTGTTTAGCAACAGAGCAGGAACCCATGTGAATGTGTCATTGATTAGCAGGATTTGGCTAATCATCACATCTCATAAACTCACCCACTAATGTCAGCTGGATCTCCTAGAATACGCCTCCTTTTCCTTGCTCAATCTATCCCTCTATCTCTTCTCCTTCTCCTTTCAGCTCCCTCTTCCCATCTGTCTTTCCGCACTTGTCTTTTTGCCCATCTGTCTCCGTCTGTCTTCTCTCCTTTTCTTCCTCTTTTTTCTCCCCTCTTCTCAGTTTCTTCCTTCCTCTCTTCCTCTTTCTTCTCCCTTTTTTCAGTGCTGGAGGGTGTACAGTAGAAGGAGCAGAGCAGATGCTGACTTCCCTGCTCATGCATCAAGAAATCAGGACAAGAATCTGCATTGCTGTGGATAAAGCCAATATGCACTTTTAAAAATAATAATTGTCTCCCCTGCATTTATTAATTTGTCAGTGAGCTTTTAATATAGTCTTCATCAGGAGTGGATTTTTTTGTTTTTTCCATTTTCTTTTCAGCTGGTGTTAAAAGTCACGTTCAGCATGAAAAAGAACATCATACTATCACTTTCACTCTCCACCATCCCAAACTTTGCCTAATACTTCAGTAACCTTGTTTAATTGAATCCTTCCTTTTGCATTTTGACATTTTTGGTTAAAACGATAAGGAAAAGAGCCCTTATTAAAAGGAGAAGAAGAAAACAAATAAAAGCTGTAGCTGTATACCAAATCAAAGTATCTGTAATGCCTTGGCTTCCTATTAAACTGGGCAAATTGACAACAGCAAAAATAAAAGCAAAAAATATATTTATTATTATTAATTTATACATACTTAACTAAATGTCATTTGCTTGTAAGTAGTGTTGTTTAATAATTTATTGACTGATATCTGAATACTTTTGTGTACTAAATACTGAAAGGTTGAGGAAAAGGATTTAAGGCATGTATAAACAATTACACATGCTCATGAATACGGGCTCTTATATTAGTCTTCCATAAAATAATCACAATATCTGGTTCACCCAAAACTGTGGACCCAAAGACTCAAAGCTGTGATTTTCAAGTCTCACAGCCGATATTTATTTATAAATACAAGTTTTTACTGAATTACAAAACACACATACTGAAACCTTTAATTGGCTGATTTGGTGGTGAATCTCTAAGTATGTGTATCCTGTTTCATATCTTTGCATTGTTACTAATGTATTTGTGAAAAGTTGTTTGAGACCTAATGTAAAAAACCCCCCAAAAAAACACCAACCAAAACAAAAAGAAACGATTGGGTAAAGCACTTCTCAGTCAATTGTAAGTTTTGTTCAACCAGCGCTCCGAAATCTAACGATAATCAGTTTACAATAATATTGTACGGACAAGAAAAGCAGCAAATTCTCAGCAAATTTTGAAGCTCAGACAGTAAATTAATTACCAAAATATTGGGAATAGGATTTTTCTGGTGGTTGATTCTTTCATTTCTAGTTAATTGTTGGATTGAGCTTTATCATAAATGTTAATGGTGGACTTTTGTTAAAAGTTGGCCTTTTAATAACTGATAAAACAAAAACCGGTTTTGACTCACTGGCCAATTATTATTGAGCAAACCAGCTTCGAACATCATCTGGATAGCTGGGTTAAAGTTACAAAATACGTAAATAAAACTTTGTAAATAACTAATAAATACAGTCTCCAGCATATGTGAACATTGGGATGGATATGAAATTGCAACCGATGTTTATAATACTTATTTTAAAGAGCAAATAAGTAGTACATCTTATCTGGTTAAAAAAAAGACATAACTTACAACATCACTGATGACTACCTGTTATTATAATTTCAATACGGTTTAACACTAAAATAATTATTTACTAAAGTATAACTACCAGTTTATTACATTTAATAATCTTATAACGTGTCAACAATTGTTTTCATTCACGAGTTAACGCGAATACTATAGTCTGAGAGACTTTTAACTTGCCTTGTTGATTCAAGTCAGCGTGCTGTTACACTTCAAATATAGTAAAACCTAACCGCCTACACTGATATGAACTGCATTAGCTTGCATATAAACAGAGGGCAGAGTTGTTTTACATCCATTTCATCTTTTTTGCTTTGAATAAGAAGAAATTTAATTAGTAGTTTTGGAGCTTTCAGTGTTGTGTAATAAGTATTAGTTATCATATTAATTAACATCTGTTTGACACAGTATGGTGGCCAGCTGGGAGCATGAAGGAGGACATGCGGTGTGCATGTAAGTGTGTGTGCGTGAGCGCATGTGTGTGAAAGGTTGCACAGGGGAAACTCGCAGCGTTTGATTTGTTGTGTTGCTAATGTGACACTGATTATACAGGTCAGAGTAAAACAAAGCGGTGAGACGTTGCGATGCTAATACAGACGCTGTGATAACGGGGTTGTCGTTTCACACACACACACATACACGCACACTGAAACACAGACAGATGTAAATGTATACACATGTATGCATTCTTGTGTCCTTGTGAAAAGCAGGCAAAGATACACCAACACTCTCATAACACAAGCATGTCACCAAAAAACAACAAGAACAAAAAAAACATCTCTCAGTGACTTCAACAAACCACACTAAGCCTTTTTTTTGTAAGAGGTAGACTGTTGCCATGGAGAGAAGAGGTTAGTGAATTTGACCTATGCTATCATTCTAGCTTTGGTCCCGCAGCTGTAATTTCAAATGAGAGAAAAAAATATGTGTTTCTCACTGAATTGATTTATCCCTATGTTTATGAGTAGATAAGTGCAGTGATGCTTAGATGGAGGGTTATTTTCATGGGGTGACTCTTTTGTGTGTATTGTGTTTATCTAGGCCACTGTTGATGTAGGGAGTACTGTAGCTCTTTTTCTCACAGCGGGGACCCTCTTTTTGTGTTTGTGTGTATGGCTTTTCTGTATGTGTGCGTGCAATTTGTTTGCGCTTGTGTGTGTGTGTGTGCCAATCTCCACCACAGGTACAGCAAAGGCATGGGATGCATTGTGGTTTATGAAGAGCAGTGCGTGATCAGACTGCCCTGCAACACTAACAAAATCAATCTCAGGAGGATGGAAAAAGTAACAGGGACTAAATAACATACAGTGCATTTGTTCTGGTTTCGTTTCCATGAAATCTGGGAACCGGCAGCTACTCTTCTGACTTAGCCTTTAAGGGCAAAAGCCAGTTTTTGTGGGGCAGATGTCTGTCTTAACCTTATTTGTGTCTTTATGTCTTTATTTATGAATTCAAATCAATTTAAAACAATTAATAAAAAGCAAAAATAATTGTTAAGCAATTGCAGAGATTTTCATGTACACATGTGCTGCTGCTGTTTGGGTCACTATGTGGACAGTTTACCTGCCAACAACCAAAGCCTCCTTATGTCTGGGCAGTATTGCTTAGACTGCAAGTACCTGCAGAAACAAGGAGAGTTCCAGTCACAAAAATCATGCCTACAGATTCTGTACAGTATATACATTTGAAGATATTTGTTTATAGCAATTATTTACCATATAAGCTGTTTATTGATGAGCACATATCTCCTTTTACTGCAATATGAAACCTGCTTTATGTTGACACAGTGGTTCCCAGGACAGAACTGAGTGTGTGTGTGTGTGCCTGTGTGTGCTCGTGCACGTGCATGTGTGTGTGTGCGCGCGCAACATATGGAAGATGACAAGAGAGCAAATAGGGAGCCAAGACATGGTCATCTGTCTGGGTTTTGGGATAATTTGCTGGCGCGGGTGTGAATGTTGGTGGAGAAGATGGGCGGGTATGTGTCAGTCATGTGTTTGACAGGGTCTTGTATAGGTTGTCATGTTGCCCAGCAGCCGAAGCAGAGGAGCAACGAACCCCAGGGGCCAAATAGGGGTCAACGTCTGCCCTAAATGGTCCCCTAGACAGCACAGGGTGCAGATAGGCAAGGCATTGCACCAAGAAGGTCACCCTAGGGGTGATCCAATTCTCTGTGTTTGGGCGTTGGGAGATTGTGTGCTCACCTCTGTCAACCCTTCCACATACAGGTCAGCAAAAAAATAAGATGGAGACTCAGAACGGCTTGAAGAAGGGTTGACATAAGAGAGAGTGCGGAGTAACCTGTGTTTATGTGTGTGTGTGTGTGTGTCAGAGGGAGGAATGTATGTATAATTCACCAAGCATGGCTGTGTTTCTCTCATCCTTCCTCCAGTCACCTCAACAGGCAATGTAGTAGACACTAATGTGCCTCTTAGTTCTCAGCTGACCCTTAAAGGCCCCAGTGGGGATACCGAGGGGGTGACTTTGCTCCTGTAGCCTGGGAGACTTCCATATTCATTGTTTCCTCCTCTTCTTATACCCGTTATCTCTCCTTCATTGTCTGTTTGTACTTCTCTCTTTTTTACCATGTACTCGATTTCTCTTTCAACTTTTCTCCTCTGGGACGCCTCTCACCTTGCTCCTAAATGCTGAGCATGTTTATGTAGTTTTCTTTCGGGTATTCTTCCGTGACCCATCCTTATTGAGGTATAATATAAATCAATAAAGTTGTGATGCGCTCAGATTTTGCTTTATGTTCAGTAACTGTAGATGGAGGAGGTCAAGGTTTCTGCAGTCGTGATCAGTTTGAGCGCTTGTTAAACATGGTGATGTAGACTGCGTCTTGCAGGAGCAGTAAGTCCTTGAACCCAGAATATTATGCGAGTAATAATACTACTGAAGACTTATGCACTCTGTAACAAATGTGTATTGGATACACTAATATAAATGTGGCCTACAAATATGTGTGTGATTGTGTGAGGAAAGCCAGTGGGAAATACCATCTGGTCGTGAAGGCCAATAGACCGTTGGAGACTTGCTTCCTACGTGTCAGTGGCAGCTGTGTGTGTGTGTGTCCATGTGTGTGCTCAGTAATTACTGTCATGGGTGTCACAGTACGATCAGACCAGTAACGGCCATCATGTGTTGACACATATAGTTTCTGAACAAATGATTAACCGCTCCTGCCTCCTGTTGTTCTGCAGCAGTGAACCTATGATTGAATTGTACAAGAATAGCTGGAGAGAGTCAATAACTTGATGCTGCGTGTCTCAGTTATGGGAAACACGCCAGTGGTTTTTATTTATTTATTTATTTATCCTCATTAATAAAGTTTTCATCATCATTACTGACTAATATTGTAAGCCCTTCCATATAATTTGGCCTAAATAAATGCCAGAATGGTTAAAAAAATCTCCATCATAAATTTAGCAATGGGTGGATTAGAGCTAAAATAGTTAGTTAATAAATTGGTAAGAACCTGAATAATTGTTTCAGAAGGTTTTTGTTGTTGTTGTTGTTGTTGTTGTTGTTTTTGTTGTTGTTTTTGGGGGAGAAGTACAAACAGACAATGAAAGAGAGATAACGGGTATAAGAAGAGGAGGAAATTACAATATTACAATATTACGAATAATCGCTTGCTACAGTTTCTCCAGTGTGAGCCTTTTCCTAGTTTTTATAAAACTATAAAAACAAATATTTCGAATATTTGGGTAATTTGAATTTTAAAAATACATTTTATTTTACAAAACAATTAGTGAAAATGTGTTTGTTAGTGGTGGTGATGGCAAGGTAAACCCTTTCTCTCAAGGTGCAAAAATTACTAAATCAAGGATCATTATTTTATTTTATTTCTTTTTTTCTTTTTTAAATTGTCATGTCTGAAGCTTCAATGGCTATTTAAATTTGAAAATATACAGTATGATTGTTTAAGCAGTTGTAAAATGTATTATTATAATAACAATCCTTCAACCAGCTGTAATCCTTCCTTATAGCACGGTTCTAGTCTTAGATTCTTTTAAACTAAAACAGCACCCATCATCTATTCTTTCTTGTCTTCTTCATTTTCAGTTTAAGACCTACTATGCCACTCTGCCCCCCACCCACCCCGATAGCCGTCTTCTATCCCATGGGCAAGCTAAAGACTGACAGCTTTGTTTGTGTTCTCCACTAAGTGAATTTTCATCAACTAGTCTGCATGAATCCTCCCAAGGGCCAGGGCAGGAGAGGCTGTGAGAGATTTAGTTGAGGGCTGGTGGATAGCCAGCTTGAGATAGTGGAAGAGAGCACTACAGACTGCATCCACAGTAAGCTAATTTTTCAACTGCCCTGACAACAATATGTCCACACTAGTGTAAAGTAGAGCCTACAGGATGTAGGGAACCACGGAAAAATCTTTTTCAGTTGAAATCATACTTACTTTTCAACCAATCGATAGGCCAATAGAAAAAAAAAATATTGAGCAAGAGCGCCAGGTTCACTTTATTTAACAAAGTGAAATTTTAAAAAATTTGTTCTGGATATGTTCAGATCACAAGGTGAACTTCTGACCATGTGGCTGAAAAATAAATGCTTACTGCCTAAGCAACCACCCTCAATGTAATTTTGTCTTGCAGATGAAAGTGGCAGCCAACACAATGAAATTCAGTGACATGCAATGTGTTAGCATAACAGAAAACATGCTAACAAGTAGTATGCTGTGATTGAAGTCGAATTTGTGGGTAGGTTAAAGGTACAGAAGCACAATGCCAGCTAATAATGCAAAGATTTAAACAATGCTACACCAGTTCAGCTGTCCTGAAGATGGTGCCGTAGAAAACGAGGTTAAACAAAAAACACCAAACATGTATCCACAGTATTATATGTATCATGTGATTAATTACCCTGCACCATTTTCCCCTCACAACACCGGTCAGTCGTGCGCTTCTCTTAAGCCCATCTCAGTGCAAACCTTTGGTTTGTGTCACTTCTGCATCTGCTCTGTCACGTTATTTTCTTCCCAGGAGCACTTCTGTTGAGAGTTTGTTTTTTTGACTTTCATTGTGCTTTATTCAATTTCTGTCACGCTTTTTTATTTTTCCATTGTGCTGAATAAAACATAATGAAATAAAACTTCAGCTCTGCTTTGTGTGCTTTTTTAACGTTTTTCTGCATGCTGCTGTTTTCTTAAGTTGCAGTGCTTTAACCACAATAAGGGATTAATAAATCCTTAATGTACTTCATCATACAACCGTTTTATGCTTTTAAAGGCATTATTAAAAATTTTAATCAATTCACAATGTACTTAACTTTAACTTTAGTAATATGTTCATATTTCTCGGTGCAGGGTTCTTAATTAACTGCCGTCATTGACATAAGTTCTGACTGATGTAGGTACAACACTGCAATAGTCAAAGTGGGTTAAAAAAATGCATGGATGACCTTGTCCAGCAGACAGGAATGATCAATTTTTGGAAAAGCGTGAGAGAGCAACTTTTTTGCTTGGACATGGAAAAAGAGCACTACTGCTGTTATCTGTACAGCAGTAGTGGGTGATATCATGACTGATACTGATATTGAACCACAACTGAGGAACTCCACAACTGAAATGAATGAATAACAGCAAGCATGCATTAGCAAGCATTAGCTAAGGCCAAAGAAAAGGTTTCAGCTACAGAGGTAAGTAATTTCTCCTGGTAATTTCAAACGCATTTTTATTTTAACCAAGCTTGACTCTTTAGATTTTTTGGATCTGAATAAACAGATCTGACTATGTGGAGCAGGCGATGTAAGAGTGCTCTGGGGCAGTGGCTCCTTGGCTCCCAACTTCTGAGGTGACCAGAACGCATTCTTCCAAGAATACAACTTCCAAAAATTCAAGATGTGATTAGAGAGTTCCAAGAACAGCCCATGTAAATACAGAACCTTATGGGTTCAAATTTCAGGTTTCTCCCCTTCAATATGATCTTAACCGTGGACTGCTGACATTATGTGGGCAATAAAATTTATGTCACCTACATGTTATACACACAGTGGCTTTTATAACATCTCATTCTAAAACTTAGTTTCTTAATATTTTGCTGCGAAATACAGAGTTGGTCCTTCTTTTACAGCTATGACAGCTTCCACGCTTCTGGAAAAGATTTCTACATGATTGTAGAAATCTTGTCTCTGTGGGCTAACAATATCTTTTCTATTTCAGCCCAATGGTGTTCAGTGGGGTTGAGACTAGGGCTCAGTGTAGGCTAGTCAGGTTCTTTCACACCAAACTCATCTAACCATGTGCACTATGGCACAGCCATGCTGAAACAGAAAAGGGCCTTCCCCAAGGTATTCCTACTAAGTTGGAAGCATAGATTCGTACAAAATCTGTGCTGAAGCAATAAGATTTTTCTTCAACCCAACTTAAAGGCCCAAGTCATCCCCTGAATAACAGTCCTATAGCATTAAACCTCCTTCACCACACTTTACAGCTGCCCCAATGCAGTCAGCTGGGTCCCAATACACGAAAACCCATCTATATCAGTCTACAGATAGAGAAACATGATTCATCATTCTGTAAAACATGTTTCCACTGCTACAGAATCCAGTGGTGGTTTTCTTTAAACAGTTCCCTCCAATGGTTCCTGTTATTCTGGATGATGTAAGGCCCGAATACAGGTGCTTAGTCTTACGAGTCCACACCATGAAGCTCCTGGTGTACAGTGTTTGTGTTGGTGTTAATGCCAGAGCAGGTTTGGAATATTCCAGTTATTGAGTCAGCATAGCACTACGCACCTTAGCACATGTGGCTGAAGAGTGTTGAGGTTAGTTACAGCTTCATATGTTCTTCCACTTCAAGGGAGAACGATATTTCATAAACTGTTGCAACAGTGTCTTATTCAAGTTCCACATTCAAATTCACTTTAAAAGGACCTATTCTTTCACAAATCTTTGTAATGGCAGAGTGCATGGCTGCATGTGGGACTAAATTAAACACCTGAATTTGGTGATTAAGAGGGCTGGTCCAATACTTTTGTCCAAATTAGAAAATGAGGGCAGATTAAAAAAAAAAGTCCTGTGTTTCTGTGGCCTAAAATCTCCTGGATTTTCAATGCACTGTACACCCACACTGATAGTGAGCAGGCATGCACAATTTTTCACATCATTTCACATTAAATATTCTCCGCTAGACACCACATAACATTACAATATCCTGTGGATGTCTTTATATTTTGTTTGGAAAATGGGAATTCAAGCAGCGACTTATTGACACGTGTGCAAACATTCATGGAAATACAGTATAAAAACCAAAGACCATGTCTGAAAGTCAATATTGGACATGGCTACTTTATTCTTCAACACAGCCTGAACTCTGTCTGAAATATTGCTCAGGAATAGTTCTCCAGGCTTTTTGAAGGCCATTCAGTGCTCTTCTTTGCTCATCTTTTATTCCATTCTATGAAAAGATGATCCCGAACTGCTTAAATAATTGTGAGGTCTGGGTTCTGGGGAGGTCAGTCCGTGACTGATAGTGTTCCACTGTCTCTTTTTTACCCAGTTACAGTGGGGCAAAAAAGTATTTAGTCAGCCACCGATTGTGCAAGTTCCCCCACCTAAAATGATGACAGAGGTCAGTAATTTGCACCAGAGGTACACTTCAACTGTGAGAGACAGAATGTGAAAAAAAAAATCCATGAATTCACATGGTAGGATTTGTAAAGAATTTATTCGTAAATCAGGGTGGAAAATAAGTATTTGGTCAATAACAAAAATACAACTCAATACTTTGTAACATAACCTTTGTTGGCAATAACAGAGGTCAAACGTTTACTATAGGTCTTTACCAGGTTTGCACACATAGTAGCTGGTATTTTGGCCCATTCCTCCATGCAGATCTTCTCGAGAGCAGTGATGTTTTGGGGCTGTCGCCGAGCAACACGGACTTTCAACTCCCGCCACAGATTTTCTATGGGGTTGAGGTCTGGAGACTGGCTAGGCCACTCCAGGACTTTCAAATGCTTCTTACGGAGCCACTCCTTTGTTGCCCGGGCGGTGTGTTTTGGATCATTGTCATGTTGGAAGACCCAGCCTCGTTTCATCTTCAAAGTTCTCACTGATGGAAGGAGGTTTTGGCTCAAAATCTCACGATACATGGCCCCATTCATTCTGTCCTTAACACGGATCAGTCGTCCTGTCCCCTTGGCAGAAAAACAGCCCCATAGCATGATGTTTCCACCCCCATGCTTCACAGTAGGTATGGTGTTCTTGGGATGCAACTCAGTATTCTTCTTCCTCCAATCACGACGAGTTGAGTTTATACCAAAAAGTTCTACTTTGGTTTCATCTGACCACATGACATTCTCCCAATCCTCTGCTGTATCATCCATGTGCTCTCTGGCAAACTTCAGACGGGCCTGGACATGCACTGGCTTCAGCAGCGGAACACGTCTGGCACTGCGGGATTTGATTCCCTGCCGTTGTAGTGTGTTACTGATGGTGACCTTTGTTACTTTGGTCCCAGCTCTCTGCAGGTCATTCACCAGGTCCCCCCGTGTGGTTCTGGGATCTTTGCTCACCGTTCTCATGATCATTTTGACCCCACGGGATGAGATCTTGCGTGGAGCCCCAGATCGAGGGAGATTATCAGTGGTCTTGTATGTCTTCCATTTTCTGATGATTGCTCCCACAGTTGATTTTTTCACACCAAGCTGCTTGCCTATTGTAGATTCACTCTTCCCAGTCTGGTGCAGGTCTACAATACTTTTCCTGGTGTCCTTCGAAAGCTCTTTGGTCTTGGCCATGGCGGAGTTTGGAGTCTGACTGTTTGAGGCTGTGGACAGGTGTCTTTTATACAGATGATGAGTTCAAACAGGTGCCATTCATACAGGTAACGAGTGGGGGACAGAAAAGCTTTTTACAGACGACGTTACAGGTCTGTGAGAGCCAGAGATTTTCCTTGTTTGAGGTGACCAAATACTTATTTTCCACCCTAATTTACGAATAAATTCTTTACAAATCCTACCATGTGAATTCATGGATTTTTTTTTTCACATTCTGTCTCTCACAGTTGAAGTGTACCTCTGGTGCAAATTACTGACCTCTGTCATCATTTCAATTGGGGGAACTTGCACAATCGGTGGCTGACTAAATACTTTTTTGCCCCACTGTATGATTTAACTCCATTGGCAGTGTGTTTGGGATCATTGTCATGCTGAAAACTAAAGGAGCTTCTAATCAAGTACTTTCCAGATGGTATTGCATGGTTGATCTAAATCTGATGGTACTTTTCTGTGTTCATAAGTAATCAATTTTGAAAACATCTCCAACAACCATAGCTTAAATGCAGCACCAAACCATGACAGTGGCTGTAAACATTTACTGTGTACCACTCTCCTGACTTCCTCTGTATATTTTTTATGATTTGAACTAAAGATTTTGGAATTGTCCTCCATAATACCTGCTGTCACTGATGTTCAATACAGTTATTATGTAATTTGGCTTAACTTAGCCTTTCTTCCCTGTTTCTCTTCCTCAAGAATAGCTTATTGACAGCCACCCTTACTCTCAGACCATTGCTGATGAGGCTTCAGTGAACAGTTGATAGATCAAATGAAGGACCAGATGCATCTCTCAGGTCTATGTCAGATTTTTTCCTATTTCTTGAGTACGTGACTTTCACATACAGATCATCTGCTGTTGATAGTGCTTTAGGCCTCCTACTTCTTCTTTTGTCCTCCACTTGTCCAATTCCTTCAGTTTTTTTTAAGAACGCTTTGCACGCCATGCTGAGATAAGCCAAGTTTTTGGCAAATAGCTCTCCAGGAATCTTATTGGTGCAAAAATACTATTTTAGGCCTGTCAAACTGTCTTATCTTTTCCATTATTTGTAGATTCAACTAAAAAAGAATGGGAACAAATTATTTGGATTGTGACAGGCTGCTAATACCAAAGTGCCTTAAGATATGATTTAAAACTGGTTCTTTGTCAAGCTGTCTGTTATTTGTAGAGACAACACTGGTTACACAACCTTGAATTACATGCCTTTTGTTTACTTGAATGAATGATTCATAGGTCAGTGTTAAATTGCTTAAAAAAACAAAAGAAAATTCCTCTCAAAATGATCAGGTGCAAGGACTGGACAGAAAATAAGTGAAAAAGCAGCCAATGTTCAAAGAAATTCTTTGAAAGACCTTCAGAAAGCCTGGAGAGCTATTGTTAAAAACTGCGGGAAAATCTGGCTCACGAGAAGTAATATAGCAAAGAAAAGAGGGGTGGCTCAAGACTTTTGCACAGTAATGTACAGTGTTGGAAAGTTTTCTTTTGAAATGTAATAGGTAACTAATTACTAGTCAATAAAAATGCAGTGCATGAAGTAACCATGTGCTTTACTGACACATTACTAAGCAGTCCAGCAGAAATGTCCAGCAGGATGTCTCTCCTGGTTTCACATGGAGCATTTTAGTGTTGAAAGCTTTCTCATGGCTGATGAACAAGCTTGACTCTGACTTTGTACAGATGTCAATTATATGCCAAAATGCATTTTTTTCTTCTTTTTGCATAATTGTGTAGTGGTTTGTCCCATTAGTTTGCTGAAAAATCTGACCACTCCTCAGTGCAAACTCAATTGAGCTGCAAGATAATTTGAGTATTTCTTTTTAAAGTTTAAAGTGCCACAAATTTTAAAACTTTTCAATAATGATGTTTTACTTTTTTTTCTGGAGCGAGCTCTTGGCAGATTGTGTGCTTAGGATCATTATACCTTTAAAAGGTCTATTTCTGGTTCAAACTCGGCTTTTAGATAGATGGCCTCATGTCTTCAAGCACTTTGGTAAAGAAAAGACTTATAAAGAAACAATCTAAATGCAAATCACATTGTGATTTTTATTGCTACCACATTGGGCAGCGACATTTAAGTCATATTAATAAGTTACTGCAAGAAAAAAACAAAGCTTAGTAATGTTTGGAAACAGCTTGTATCATATTGCTGCCCCTTTTGCTGTAATCTGAAAATGCCGGTTTAAAGTGTATTATGCAGAGATTTCTTTGCCACTTATCTGACATTTTAAACCACATGGTATCTAATGTTCAAGAGGGATGTGTAGTGGTTAGATTGTCGTCTGGCGGCTGTCAAACTGGAGGCGTTGAGCCTGTGATGCTACTTATTAGGAGATGGGATTAGTCTACATATTATGTACATTAGTATACATATAGTAATCCATCGACAGCACGGCGACTAAGTTTCTCACCTTATCAAAATACCCATACAATACATACACTCTCCATAAAGAATGTATGAATTTAATGTGTTCAGCCCACTGGAAAAACACAAGATGAAAGATCTTTGACAGTCATTAAAGACTTTTTTTTTGGTGCTGGTAAAAACTACAGTGTCATATAGGCCACTTAAAGTTCAGGTGTATAAATATCATGTTGCATGCCCTGGAGCAGAAGTGAGTACATAAAGCCAGGGAGAACTATAACTCTTACCTTCTCATAGTGGATGAATCTGCTAGCCTACAGACTGAAAGAGAAAAAGGCCATGGACTAAGGTCTCTATTTAGTGTTTTAACTATTCTTCTTTGATTCAATCCAGTCTGAACAAGTCAAGGTCTGAGAAATGGAGTGAGCGGGACGAGTGTTATAGTGAAGCAGAAGGGAGTTGGGGATGGCGGGGGGTGGGGGGGTGCATAAGAGGTGTAATTGTGTTTTTCATTGTTAAACAACCTTCAGAGAGAAAGGCAACCACTACCAATATTAGCAATCAGGCCTTCAGATTGAAGATAGAGATGAGAAATGATGCGCAGGGTGCATTTGTAAAAGAAGAGATCTTTCAAAAATGATTCCTCGCTGCTGCCACCCTCTTTTCCTGTGAAATAAGCATGCGGGACAAACTTCTGCTTTCTTTTCATGCCTGGATTTGCTCAGTGATCACATCACAGAGTACCAGTTGCTCACATGCGGACAAGGCTGAGGAGAAAAATGTGATTAGGCTTCTTTGGCGACACAACTTTAACACCAACAGACTGTGGTGTAGGATGTAGTGCATTCAGCATCCTGTATACACACACACACACACACACACACACACACACACACACACACACACACACACACACACACACATATTCACTCAGCTGTTTTCCTTCCTGAGTGTCTGGTCTCTTTTCCTCTTTCTGCTCTGCAGAAGCAGATGCGGAGGAGCAGAGATAACTCTTAACTTTGTTTTGACACTTTTGATTAAGGACCATTGAAGGAACACCTGTATGGCGGGAGGGAACAATGCACCAAGCCCGTAGAGAGATTGATTTTGTGCATTAGAGAAGCAGCCTTTGTCTAAAGCCACGAGGCCCTTTGTTATGCTAACCAGCCATGGAAGATTTCCAATTCAATTTCACCTGAACGCTGGTCAGCCGCACGCTCCATTGTATGGCGTCCCTCGGGCCCCGGCGGCCCCCCCACCACCGCTGCCACCGCTGCCTCTCCCCTGTCGTCTCTCAAACTGCAATTTAGCCACTGAGGAGGGTGCATTTGTATGTGAGCGAGTTGGGTTGTGTGTATGTGTGTGTATTTGAGGGGTGGAGGGGGGGTGCTCCGCGGCCTAGATTGACAGCCGACTGGATACTCTTGCCACAATATTCGCTGCATCCTGTCCTTGTGTGTGCAGTGGGCCGCGGAGAGGATCACAGTGAAATGAGATGATATTAATTATCCTAATCCTGATAGCTCTCTCTGGAACTCTGCTTCCACTCATCTGTCTCAGGAGAGGACTTGGATGGTCAGACAGAGAGAATGTCAGAGAAATGAAATGAAAGCCGGCAGATTCAGTAGAGAATACTCCCAACAAAAAGGCTGCCTTTTGAATAAGGTAGTTTTGCTGTTCTCTCTGTCTTTTTCTTTCCCTTTCACGATTTCATGGTCACGCAATTGTCCTTCCTTTTCCAGTGTTCTGCTCTCATCATGTAACTAAGAGTTTTTTTTTCTCTCATTAGCCATCTTAAAAAGAAAACTTTAAGAAAAAACTGTGGCCCAATAAATGCAAAAATATGGAATCAGTAATCGTATATGTCCTGTTAAACAAGATGAATGTTAGTCGCCCGCTTGCTCTACTTAGTTTGGCCAAGTTAAGCCTGTGCACATGGTTACATATGTGCAGCCTTTTGAAATTATTATTTATATTTGCCAAATTATTTTCAGATAAATTAAAAGGGGGGAGCCATTTTAATTGAATATCTCTCAAAAAGAGCACATGATAATTGAATCAGAGGGGGAAAGGCAGGCTGCATGAATGGGCCTGTGTTACATAGAGATTCGTATTAAGATCAAGTCTCTACAGTGATGAAATAACACAATGCTCAGCTGCAACCATTGACTCTAATACATGCAATAAGAGAAACTTCTTAACTCACTCATTATGCTTGATGATTGTATTATTTTAGTGGCGTCACACTCCAGTAGGCTGGTTTTGATAACACGACTTTCAGAGCTCTCAGTCATTAATTAGTTTTTTTCATCTTTATATCATGAAAAAGCTGTGTTTTTTTCTGCTTCTATGAGAAATGCAACTTTCAATTCCTTTAAGTTGGAATTGATGTATGTGCCGCACCTCCAGGTTTGTGTGTTTATGCCATACTCGTTTTGTCTCGCTCGCCTATGTGAAATTTCTTAATAGGGGCCGTTTGTATTTTAGCAATCGAACACGATGTGGGTTTGTGCAGTTTATTTTTCCGTGTTTCAAATTAATTGATTTGTCGTTCATCTGTGTGTTTGCACGGTTGTTTCCGATTCTGATAGTTCTTTGTTCAGTAATGTAGCACATCAACATAAATGTGCGCGCAGAAAGGCCTAATCCTGGCCTCAAGTGGAGGTACAGTATATTTAGAGAGCCTTTGATTGTGAAGGTTGTTATTATTGAATTTGAGTGACGATCACGGTCGTTTGATCATAAATCAATGCCTCGCTGTTACGTTACGATGTGCTCAAGGGGACGCAGAAGTGTAGAAATTGTTTCATGGGGGCATTTTTGCGTTTCTTCATCTTCGAGGAGCTCTTGTCTTCTCTCTTGAGCTCGCCCCGTAGCCTGATGAGACCCCTGCAGGCACCTCACTTACTCACTCACTCACCCCCTGAAACCACTGCAGCAGACAAAGTGAGAATAGCTGTTTACCCCCTTGTGCCTGAGGTATCAGTGCCAGTTTAGAGTGGCACATCTTCCCCCTCCCACCGCTCTACCCTTCAATAGGCTTGTGAAGTGTGAAGTATATTTTTGTTCTCGTGTTTTTATACCAATTTTAATTCCACAGCTGCATATCTGAGAAGCAGGATTTCCTTGGTTGGCTTCCCAGTTTTTCTTTCTCTCAATCTCGCTATTTCCCTCCCTTGTATCCTCCCTCTCCATCACCCACCCCAACTCCTTCTCCTAACCCTACAATCCCTAACCTCTCTGTGTCGCTCTTCCCTGCTCCCCCTCCCAAAAAACCCTCCCCACCCCCTTCCGTTGCCTGGGGGCTGATTATTTTAGTGGAAATACCGCCATCGTGTATCGCTGCCAGATTCTGCCAGCCCAAGCCTCTGCCACCCCGTCCCTCCTTCCCTCCCCGCCCCCATACCCACATCCCTCCACTTAGAATAACCAATCTGATGATGTGACAGTTTCTTTCTCCCCGTAGAAAATCTGCCTCTAACCCTTTTTCTCTCCCTCTTGCGCTTTGGATTCCATCGTTGTTTGACATGTTATGGAAGGGTTTCAGCTTCCCACCTCCGCAATCCTTATTCTATCCCAGGGAAGCGGTTGGCATGGGAATCTAATACTTGGCAAAGAGGGCAAGGATGGAGGGGAGGTGGGGTAACTTAAAAAAAAATCGTTTTTAACACACTGTGTAGTTTTTCTTCCTGAAATATCCTCTTCATATTCTTCTTCCTTTGATTTTGTGATGTTGTGTGACTTTACACAAAGTTTACAAGGAATTATTACCCCAGTGTTGTGTCTGTGTGTGCGTGCGCGTGCATTTCTGTGAGCGCACTCGTGTTTGCTTGTGTGTCACGTAACTATGCCAATGGTCTTTGTTTCTTAGGTCGATGGTCATTAGTTGCCATGGCACTTGCAGGAGGAGAAATCAGGTCCTGTTACAACGCTTTGATGAGAGAGACATAAAAACCTCTTTCTTCATAACACCTAGAGTTGTAACTCAGTTTCACCCGTCAGCGCCCGCGGTGAGGCCAGCCTCAGTTTGCAGACACGTAGCCTAGCCTAAAGCGTGACTGATGGCTCACTCAGATTCCAGATTCAGAAAGCACCTAGAAAATGTTCACTTCCATGTGATGGTGGTCATTAACTAATTTTTTGTCATCATCTGCCATCACATTCTTTGTCATGCAATCATACAGTTAGAATTTGCCAATTACGGCCCGCTTATGTTGGTTTAAGGTATTTTAGGCACAAGGTTAGCCCAGAAGAGGTTAATCAAGGCTCTCTTGTTACATTGTCTCACTTAATGTATTGCCCAGAAGTGCTCCCTCTCCCTCTCTCTGCCTCTGTCTGTCTGTTTTTCAGAATGGCTCAGCCTTGGTGGGATCTGGCCGCCTACAGATAACTGCAGTCTTTGTGCAAACCATTCTAAGCAGATACATACTGTTCCATTCAGACAGGGTTAGGTTATTTATTTGTCCATTCTGATCATTTACATGCATTTCCATCACGTGTCCTTGAACTGATATGTTTATTCAATCACTAATCTATGCACAAAGATGAATATGAAAGTAATCGTACAAAAGTGAACCGTAATTTAATCTTGCACCAATCAAGTCGTCAACTCATGTCCAAGTCTAGAAGCAGGCCATGTATACGATGCAGTGTACCGCTTATTAACATGTGAGCGAGAGAGAAGATGAGCGCAGATAGCCACATCTACACTGAGTTGTTTATCAGTGTGCAGTTCTTCTTAGCAAAGCTGAACAGTAATGGCAGCCCCCAGTGTGAGGCTGAGCAGGCAGAGCTGTCATTGTTTAACGCCTTCCCTGATTAGTTTACTCTCGCCTGATTAGAAATTAATTAAAATGATGACACAGATCCCAGCGGAGGAGAAGTAGAAGGGGGAGGAGGTGGAGGAAAATTAAGGGCGGAAAGGGGGGGGGGTGGGGGGTGGGAGGGAGGTGAGGTAAAGAGAGGAGAGGGTTAGTGGTTTGTTGGCGATGTCCATTGGGAAGGGGAAGTTAAGTCGGGGAGCGTTTAGCGGGAGAGTGAGGGATTTGGTGTGGATTGTGTGGTGGGCAAGAGGGGGTAAGGTGTTTTGGGGGGAGAAAGGGGGAGGGATGGGGGAGTGCAGGGAGTGGTGCTCTGGCGGGCGACAAACATGGCTTAATAAGTGACTCTTGTCGCAATCAGAACATCGTTTGCTCATGCATTCTAATGAGCTGGATGTCGCAGTGGAGATCAGTTCACGCTCTAATTTATTCAATATATTTTGTGTATTCACCCTGTTTATTTAATAACAGGGACTGCGCGCATTAATCAACATCTCAGCCATCATCACATCAGCGCAAAGACTCCAGAGAGAGTTTTCTTTCTGTTCTGCCTGGGTCATGTCACAGCTCCTCGGGACAACACTGCTGGCAAACATTGTGCCGCTGCTATCTTCTTCTTGGTTATTGCATCTGCAGACATGGTGAATGTTGCCACGCAAGTCAGAACAAAAGCCTTGAGTATTACATCGAGGCCTGATAACATCGTGCTTGAGCAAATATCGGTGCTGTAAACATTTGAGTGTGTATCTGAGGCTTACATGTCACTCATGGATGAGCTTGTAATTCGATCTGGTAATAATTCTCCCTGAAGTCGCACTCCTGCTATCCCACTGGAGCCCGGGTGTTTTTTTCTTCTCTTTCTCACTCCCTTGTTTGTACTGCCTTCATCTTTGCCTCGCTGAAAGCTGCACGCTGACTCGAAGGTAAACTTTTAATCAACAGCAAGAATGTAAAAGCGCAGCCATGTTGAGATTAGGACCCAAAGAATGCTGGATGGCAGGTGAGGTTAAACAGGACAACTTTTAACTGAACAAAAAGGTGAGGACGTAGAGAGGTGGGAACAAATACACAAGGCAATTTATAAGAGGAGCTAAGAAAACATGAAATTAATCTTAGAAGGGAAGACATCATAAATTTGGGAAACGGGCATCAAATCAAATGAAACAGAAGGCAAGTGACTATCAAAATAAAACAGGAAATGACAAAATAACCTGATAGGCCTTTACTGCTAAAACCTACTCAGTTTGGCCTATCAGTTCAACTTGACTACAGTTTTTAGTTTGGGGGTTTTCAAGTTTTCCATTAGGTGGTAGTTCTGTGGGCCGGGGTGCCAAACAATCTGAGTCGAACCAAAAAATGTGACGTCATCAGACTGCATGCCACTAATTGGCCGATCGGTGCCGTCACTCAGTGAGTCGGGAGAGCAACTCCTTCCCAAAAATCAAAAACGTCGTTTTTGAAACCCAGCAATGAAGGAAAAATCTCCACAACCAGGTCCAGATGCTTGCCATCAGTTTAGCAGCAGGGTTAGGGTTAGTCATCCACTGTCTTCTATTTTTCTGTTTTGTTTGGTCGCATACAAATGACATCATAGGACTTTCGACCGCATTGCTTTAGTGTCCCCAACCACATTCGGGTGGTACTCAGTTGTAATGTAAAACGACTGAAACCGAGCAGTTGAGTAGAGCTGAGAAGGTCCAAGTGGAAAAGAGGAATTAGAGACACAAATAAGAAGATGCAGCAGACAAGAGGAAATACTGAGAAACACAAGGAGACAAACTAGAGAATAACTAAAAAACCCTTTCAACTTTCAAAGTTTATTCCTTTAATCAAACAGCTGCTTTTCCTTTTACCTTAACACCGTCATTTTGTCTTGTCTTCTTTTGCACCTTCATGTTTTCCCCTCACCTTCTTCTTATTCAAGTCATAATGTAATCAAAATAGTAGGAGATGTGCCATAGGTGCCTGTGAGTGTGCATATGTGTGCCTCTGGGCCTTGCAGTGTGGAGACTAGTGGGTTTCCCATAGTGATGTGGGCCCGTGGTTCTCCTGGTAACCTAATTGGCATGTGTTTCCTGGCGGGTCTTATTGTGGCCTCTCCTAATCACTGTCCCCAGCCCTAACAAGAGCGGCCTACAGTATTGCAGCAGCACTGAAGGAGCATGTCTTTTGTTGTTTTATTTCTTTCTCTTTCTTCCTCTTGTCTGTCCTCATCCCCCTCGTCCTAACAGAGGGGCTCGTTGAGAAGGCCTGATTACCACAGTCAGATCCTGAAATGCATGTATTTGTGCGTGCGTGTGTGTGTTTGAGAGAGAGTGCACACCAAAATACATGTGTATATGAATGAGCTTACCATTCCGCCCCACACTAAAACCAGTTGGTTTATTGAGGCAGACTCCTTCCCAACTGAGCATGTAAACCCTAATTGGGAAATGCTTTAAATAATTTCTAATTAGTACAAGTGTGGTAATAATTGGCTGGGTAATCTGAGGATTAATTAGCGGTGTTGTGGATGTGCGTTAGTGAGTGACTGTGAATGAGTGCATGCATGTGTGCTCCATGAGCACGTGTGTGGGTCATTGTGCATGCGTGCATGTGCGCGTGTGTCTGTATGTTCGTCCACAGTCAGGCCTGGACGGGCGGTTGAATAGACCCCAGGTTCTGCAGCTTGCTAATGGAATCCTGTCCTCTCAAGGAGGTCTGTGGAGGAGGGAGGCCAAGACAGAAGCACCTTTGTTGGCCAAGTTGTACTGTGGGTGGCCCCCCCTGCCTGCAGTCCCTCATTTGTATCACGGTGGGCATCCACCCCCTCTCTTATGACCCCCACCTTATTTAACAGCTAACCTCGCCTCTACCTCCCCCTTCACCTCACCCAGCTATCCCAGCTCTCGCCCCCACCCCTCGTCGTGCACACTGCTCTCATCTTCTTTCTTTGGCTAAATGACACGTTTTATTTTCTTTGACCCAATATGCTCCCAAGCCCGGCTGTTGCTCCCCCTCTTCCCGTTTTTTTTTTTTAAATTTTACCTAGCTGTATTCTTCTGCCACTTTTTCCTCTCCAGTCACGTTCACCCTCTTCTACCCTCCTCCACATCTCCACATCCCCTCTCCCTATCTTCCTGTGAAGGAGAGGGCGAGCAAGCGCTGGGGCTCTTGAGTTGTGTACTTCCACCTGGTCTACCCTCTAATTACTGCATCCTTTCTTTTGAAAAAAAAAAGAAAGAACTGGAGGAGGGAAAAAAAGAAGGAAATGAAGAACAAGAAGACTGCGACCACTTGTTGCTCCAAGCATTGGTTTTATAACACTCCCCACTAAAATGGTATCATTTGGTTTAGGATTTCTTTTCTTTTTTAAAATTTCTATAAAGACTTTACTTTGATAAAACATTTCAAGCAATGTGCTGTAAAGGATCTCTCTGCCATACTTATTTCCTCCTATATAATATTAAGCCTGCGCTCAGAAGTTTTGCCATCTCTGCTGTCATGTTGCAAATCATTCTTCCTGCCTCGCCGTCACCTTCTACCCGCCTTATCTCACTCAGTCACTTGCTTTCTCTGTGACAGATGGTTCTTGAGGCCATACAAATGGGAAGCAGTAAGCAAGTAAACAAACAAGCTGGGATCAATATCCCAGGAGACTAATTGAACAATGTCACAAACAATTTTGCTCCAGCCTGCTCTCAGTCATTTGTTTCACATGGCTCTCACCAAGCTTCAGAAGTACAGCTGGCAGGCAAGGCAGTGTGATCAAATATGTGTTAGGGCCACTCCCAAATATGTACTCACAATAATCCAGAGGTTGCAAACAGATGATCATATTTGAGAAGACGTGCTTTCTCTTAATGTTTAGGCCTTTGTGATTTGGTGTGCATTGTAAAGTTTTGCAGTATGCACCAATTTTATTTCAGATCAGTCATCTGAATGTGTGCGTCGCTGATTCGTTTGAGCAACAATTCATCTTTTAAATTTTTGCACATCGCGTGCTATTTTTTAATATTTTATATTTCCACTCTCTCTAAACTTAGCATCTACTAATCTTGCACCTTTCTCTGCTTTATGGTGCTTGTGTGACTAATGACACACACACACACACACACACACACACACACACACACACACACACACACACACACTGATTTAGCTAATGGTGCTCCAAGGTGCTTATCGCTTCCTTGCTAATCTGGCTGGCGAGATGCATTTACAAAGGTTGTAGATTTATTACAGACGCATCTCCCTCCGCAGTTAACACACATATGGGGAAGATGTGGGTTTTACAGTGGGTTTTAAACTGTTCCTATTTTCTCAGTGATGTATACTCAATCCATGAGGCTAGTCCCGGGGTCTGGCCCATTCTCTGACATTTACTGGGCTGGTACAAGGACGTACCCTTTCCCTTCCCCTCCTCTTCCTCCCATTCCTCCCAGTTAATCAGACTGGTGTGAAAAGGAGGCTGATAAGCCCATTGTCTGGCTGACAATGTCTTGGTGATAGGGCCGTAGTGGCCAACTGGATGGTGTTCTGTCCCTTCTCCTCCTGCATCAACCCATCCCATATTTTCCTTGCCCTGAACCTTTCTGTTCTCGCCCCTCCCCTCTCCTCACCCTTTTATCAGCCCTTCTTCACCCTTTTCTCAAAACTCTTACCCCCCTCTGCCTCTGCCATGTCTGTAACCCCCACTCCCCCATGCAGTCCCAAGCTTTCCCTCGCTGACCCCTCTCTTCTTTCCCCTCTCTGCTCACCCTGCTCTTCCCTCTTTTCCATAGAGTGGCGCGGAGCCACCAGAGGGAACTCATTAGTGCACTGCTCCCAGGTTAATTGGCTAGCTCAAAGAAAAGGACTGAGAAAGAAGAAATGAATGAGAAGAACACCCACTCTGTCCAGGGAGAAAAGAGAATCGACCGGTGTGTTTCTCACACTGGCAGCTCCTCTAAACAGTGATGCAGCTGCTGTCAGACCAGATGTGATCCTCTCCTACTGATTAGCACTGCAACTTTGCTAACAGTCCATGCAGAGGGGGCAAGGCCTTGGCCTCTATTGTTGGATTTATCTACTGTGGAACTATGTAACAAATCTGTAAGGCGCCCCATGTGACAGGTTCATATTTCTCTAAGAAAAGAAAAACGATAATATCAAACTGAATTGAAAGTGTTATCTGCTGGCTATCTGGATGAGTCTATGCAGAGATGGCGACCGCAGACTGCGCACGCATCTGTGCATTCACAAGTCCATAAGAGACTCACCAGAGAGTGCTTCAGTGCCCTGGAGGGCATGGCACGGCCCTCTATGTCCTAAGAAACAGAGGAAAATGACTCTTGAGGGAGTGTGTGGTAGGAGTGGTGCTTATGACAATACCAGGAGTGTGTGAGTGGAGTCTGGAGTGCTGTCCACTCTTTAATTAACTACACCACTTCCTGTCACCTTGGGCAACCAGCACATGTCAGCCAGATAACAACTGGCCGCACATTGTCAAAACAACACTAAATAAATCAGGATCTTGTTACATCAATTGTGGGATTTGCTTGTGTTTGGCAAAAACCTTATTGTCACGATGTTAACGAAGATATTTTTACATAAGTGATCTGCATCTTTGCAATGGACGTGTCTAAATTTAGTAGTAGCACAAACAATCTGATGGTAAATACTTTATATTGTAAATTACTCATAGTTGTGAAATTACAATCTCAACGGCAACTTTAATAGTTTTAATGATAAGTTTCTGGGCATAATTCAATTGAACATCAAGAATTTGCTCTCAACTTCAGAAAATAACTTTGTCAGGGTATTTTAACCGTACAACAACAGAATTCGGGAAATTTTGGGTTTAGTTCACTTTGAATCTTTATCTTTCTGCAAGCAACAAGAATACAGAAAACACAAACACACTAAAAATACATTCAGCAGTCATTAATAGTCCTGGTCTTACATATGTAATGTGACTGACAATACACTCCTAGAGAAAAAAGCAAACAGCATACATTCTAATAGCTGTATACAGCATTTGAGGCTTTAGGGTGAAAAAATATGTGAACATTTCTTTGGATCTAATTTTTCTAAAACTAAATCTCTGACAGGAAGAGAAGATGTCAAATTCCTCTGAAGGAGGATTTCCCAAACTCCCATATTTGCTTTCTGTGTCATTGTCCAGCTACATATGCCTGACAAAGAGAGACGCTGCTCACTGCTGATTTACTCATATCTTAAAAATGTTGCCCAGTGGATTTCTGTTTTGCCACCAAGTCACCGTGGACAGGACTGATTCTGCAGTAAAACGGCAGAATAGCAACTTTCTCTTCAACTTTCTGTCAACACATTTGAAAAAAGTACAGTGTTCATATATTCAATTTCTCACTCTTTTATGTGCGAAAGCCAGGAGGGTTGGACCGCAAACCTTACAATTACCGTGCAGCCCGGCTCTATTACCTCTTATGTAAATACCATATTATTGGTCGAGGATTTTTAAGGCTCAAAATTATAGAGAAATATAGAGTTGGGAGTATGTGACACGGGAGGCCTGCGTAAATAACAAACAAAGCTCTTTTTCTCTGTCTCTCCCTTTCTTCTCTTTTTCTCACCAGCGAGATGATAACAGGATCAGTGGTTCGCTGGGCTTCAGCCAGCACAGGGATCATATTCATATGAGAGGGGTTGAGACTCTCTCCAGACTGCACCTAACGGAGTGGGGCGGATTAGGAGTAGGGATAGCAACAGCATTAGTCACAGGCTCATCTTTTGCCGTCTTCACTTCTCTTCTGGCTGTGTTTCAGTTTGTTGGACATCACTGCTTGTAACACCCCCCACCTCAGCACCACCACTAACACACACACATGCACAGCATAGACACACACATCATACTCACCTCCCCCCTTGTCTTTTCAGCTGAGAGAGAAAGCAAAAAGCAAGACAGGGGGGCACTGCATAGATTCGCTGCCATTGTGTGTCAATCATTCTGTGTGTGTGTGTGTGTGTGTGTGTGTGTGTGTGTGTGTGTGTGTGTGTGTGTGTGTGTGTGTGTGTGTGTGTGTGTGAGAAAGAGAGAGAGAGCTCTTGCCTCCAGTGATTAGCTCTGTCAATGCTGGGCTCTTGCTGCTTACAGAATAATACAGTAAGGCCTTGAGGAGCAGGAGGGAGAGAAGAGGAAGGCGGTATGCCTGTAGGTCAATGGTTTGTGTTATTGAGTGTGCATACCTGTGCTTGTGTGCGTGTCTGTGTGTGTGTGGGTGTGAGACAGAGAGAGACTGTGTTTACGCATCCGTCTTCTGGACTATCTGTTTGTGTGGGAGAGTGTATTTTTGGAAGCGAATTCAAGCTGAGTTGCTTGGTTTTGTTAGACAACGCATGAAATAAGAGGTGGATGTCTGAGCCTCAAAGGACAAATTCTGAGCACCTGAAAAGGAAAATAATTAGTGCAGTCGGATCACACGCACACAATGGCCACTTCTTCATCCACTGGTCAGTTAGCTCTACACACCCTTCCCCTCTCTCTCTCTCTCGCTCTCTGAGTTTCTCGTTATGTTTTGCAGTCTTGCTCTCTCTTCTCCTCTGAGACACACACACACATATGCACACATCTTTTTGCTCATGTCATAAGTGGGTGTGCAGAGTATCGCCTTGAGCTGCAGATGAACATGAAATAAACACAAACTAGGGTAGTGACAGTTTTAAATCGGCTTTAGATCACTATGAAAGGTAAAGGATTAGGATGCTTTTTTCAGTCCTGAGGAGATAGGACACAGTCTTGGAGGAGAGCCCACTCCTCTCAGCCCACTGTGGGCCGGGTGTCTATCTTCTAATCTTCTAAAGCACTCTTACACCATTTGCATGTAATATGGCCTACATAATAGTTAGCATATGCCCATTTATATAGGCCATGCAGAAAAGGCTTTGGAAAATGATTGGAGAACAGGTTTTTTTGTGCGATCTTTCATCGATTTCACCAGTTTCTGCTTCATTTCTATTTCTCCATCCAGACTGCAAATTGTACTTATGATGCTGTGTGTTAATTCTTTTAGGTGCAGCTGCTTTTTAACAGCTATATTTTTATATTCACATAACAAAATTTAAGAAGCAATTAACGTGCTCCTGTGTTTGGCCTTCAAATCCTTAAATTCTCCAATATATGCTATTTATTATTTCACTCCTGAGTCTGGCAGTTTAAAAAAACAAAAAACAAAACGGGTTAAAATTCTCCACAATGACAGCCTTAAATTCTGCATTTAAGGCTGTCATTATGATATAAAGAATTCTGCAACAGATAACATTTTTATTTACATAATTTGTAATATTTGATTAATTTTCTTATCAAACGGGGCCAAATGATAACAAAACTTTTAGCTGCTGCTTTCATAATAAACCGGGTTATTTTATTTAATCCGTGTTTAATGAATGCTTCCTATCTAATCGCTCTAATTGTGAATATATAAGCCACCGTGTAGGCCGTGCACTTGTTTTTTTTTCTGCCTTCCGTGGGTTTTGTCAGCTTTTTTTTTCTTCTTAAAAAAAAAAACAAAAAACAAAAAAAAAAACGTCCCGGGAAGACGTTTTTCTCTGTATCTCGCGTGTGTGTGCGTGTGTATTTTTCCTTTCTCCTCTTATATGCTTTCTCTCAGTTTCCCTTTCGAGTGCACGGAGGGAGCTCGCAACAAAATCAAATTAAATTTTCTATTGAAAATGTTGCTCTTGTTATTCAGATGCTGCTTTGGGGTCTTTTGTGTGATTCTAATTATTCTCCACTATCAGGACGGTCCACAGGGTAATTAGTCACTTCTCACCAAAGTCCTCCCTGCATCCTCAGATTCTTATCACCACAACTGTGACATTTTAAAAGAGACATTTTTGTCTCTTTTATGATAGCATTGAGTATTTTTTTCTTCCCCTCTTCATTCGTGTCCGCTTATTTTAAGCAATTTGGTGCCACAGTGCGCATAAATAGCCACTGCTTTTCGTAAATGCACCTGTTTTTTTTCCCCTATTTTTTCCTCCGGTGGTGTCGAATTGGAGGCGACATTGTAGCCCGTGCTGGAGATCCCGTTTTGTGGACAAGCACAAACGTTCCTCCGTAACAATCAGAGCCATAATGCCGTGTATAGGAACAGTGTCCTGAAATCAACAGGCGCCGGGGAACAGGTGCTCCGGCCACCGCGAGAGGTCCATAGCAGAAGGGCATTTCAGCGTGGGCATGGTTCACAATGAATTGCAACACTTACACTTTGGTGGTGTTGGTGATGATGGGGGGACTGGTCACTTGGATGGATCCTAACAGTGTTTTTAACGGAAGAAACAAACTCTGTCGAATATTTTTTTCAGGCAAAAAAACAAAAACCTTGAAGGGGAATAAAAACAAGATGGAGACCTTGAAATATTTACACAATCAGACAGCATAAAAATATTTATTTATTTCTAATAGACTCTAATAGAGTCTTTCCTTCAACCCCCCCCCCCCCCCCCCCCCCACACACACACACACACTTTAAAAATATCCAGTCAAGTATAAATTGTTGCTTCAAGTCCAAATCTTTGCCTATGTTTGCTGATATTTAATTGCTGAAAATCGACTCTGCTGCTGATTGTTGCACAGCAGGACCCCGCCACCTCCACTACCAAGCATTTATTTTATTTCTGGTTCATGTGTTTCCTTCTGCTGTTTTCAGGAGAATTTTAATCTTAAAGCCTGTGCAGTGTGGACTAATAATGCCTTTGTTTAGTCTGTGATTAGACATGGCCACCTCATACCTCTTAGTTGTAATTTAAAAGAAAACTTTTTTTTTAAATGACAAAATTGATTCCTTATTTTCAGATGCAGCATCAAAAACACTTCTAAAGCAATTTTACAGCATTTTTTTTTTAACATACATGTGCTTTACTGCTTTACTGGATGCATCAAACCTCTTCCCCCCCCCAAAAAAAATCCCTATTGCTCATTTGTGCCACCTGTAGGTTGTGACCTTCGGGGAGAGTGTGTGCCTCATAAAAGAACTGCAAGCATGAAGAATAATATCCAGTCAAATAGTGTGGTGGCTTTAAGGAAGCTGGTGAAACATGATTTATGCCCATTAAATAATTAAGAAAAATAGCACAGGGAGGAAGGAAACAGGAGACAGAATGGGGACAGGCAGCAATGGTCAGATCAGCAGATCTTGGTCCAGGCTGACAGCTGAATCAGTGATGACTTACCAAATTAAGATGAAGTGATAACAAAATAATCACGAGTGCATGTCTGTGCAGCGAGTCTGGCGTGTCATGTCTGTGTCCGTGTGCCTGCAAACATCAATTTATTTGTGTTTAACGCACTGCCTAGAAAGTGTTGATAATATGTGATTTTTAGTAGTTTTAGAAAGAGAGAAAGGAAAATGGAGAGTGGTGGTTGTGCCGGGGTGATGGGTGGGTGGGGTGTGGGGTGTTTTCTAATCAGAGTCACTGTCGTTTTTGTTGTCACCTGCTCCCAGACAGACAAAGTGGCATTTCCTGACTGTTCCCATCCCCGTCTGAGTTATCTGACACCCAAAAATACGGCTATGGGGAAGCAGGGAGACGAGGCACCACAGCCTTATCCCGGTAAGGAGATGGCTTCTTATCAGATCAGGCTAGGAAGTTTATTTTATGGACTAAATCTGGATAGAGGGGATAAAGAAATGACACATCCCTTGCGGACACAAAGGGAGAAGGAGATTAGTCCTCCAGCAGCATATATGGCTTTAGTTCAACCTGACAGGCAGCGGATTGAAAGGTCATGAAATAATAATCCCCCTATTCTTCTGCTCTAATCCTACGAGGGTGTGTTTCACTATGGGAACGTATAGGCTGAGGCTATGTGCTGCAGGGTGGATGTTCATTTTATGTTGTCACTGTATTTAGATAGGCATCCAACACTGATTTAAATTAATTAGACTAATTATGATTGAAGTGGGGTTTTTATGATGGGTGTTACTGCCAACACGTCTGTGTCTGGCTTCTAGGCATCCCCCCCCCCCCCCCCCTTCTGTTTTTGTAATTTATGGTTGTACATATGCTAGAGGTTGTTTTCTGCACGTTTGACTTTTTTATGAGACAGATTGAAGGTTAAAGGGACATTACAAGACTCTCCCATCACCAGAAGGCTTTCGCTTCTCCACCTCACAAACATTAAGCATCAGGTGTGATACTTCAGTCCACTGTGTATGTGTGTGTGTGTCCAAGTATGTGCATTATAAAGAGGGAGAGATTATACGGTTTGAAAAGTGTGGTCCAGCCCAGTCGGTGTGCGTGTGTGTGTGTGTGTGTGTGTGTGTGTGTGTGTGTGTGTGGGGGGGGGCATTTCTTATGTGTTTAGAGAGTGGTGGGTATAGACGTGAAGGGAGAGGGTAGAGTCTGTCCAACAGCCTGATAATCAAGCATCGAAAATGAGAGAAATTCAGTGCAAACTAATGTGTTCCACACAATTACTCGATTAATAATTCTTATTCCATTATAGTGCCATGGAGACTCAGAGAGAGAATGAGGGAGACGGTGGGAGAGAGATTTTCTGAAACAGGGAAGGAGACGAGAGAGGGAGGCGGGAGGGAAAAGAAAGAGAGAGAGAGAGCACATCAGGCATGAGATCTGCAGTGGCTGTATATTTCCCAATGCCTAGTTAAGGCTGCAAGGCAGGGGTCAGGAAACTTAATTATAGCGTAAGTGGATAGAAACTGCAGAATGATAAAGAGAAACATGCAGACAGATTGGAATGGCAAGGACAGGTTTAATACTATCTTCTCCTGTCTGCTTCCCTCCCACAATACAAGCCAGACCTGCAATCACACAAGGAAACAGCCCATACACCCTGCCTGACAATAACACTAATGCATATCAAAATTACATACTCCACAACTGCAAGGCATTTTGCATGGCCACTATTACTTTCCAATTTTGTGAGTTCAAGAAAATACATATCCCATGTAATGGTGATATCAGAGGAGTGTATTTCCATGCTCTCTCTCTCTTTCTCACTCTCTCTCACTCTCTTGTGTGTGTGTGTGTGTGTGTGTGTGTGTGTGTGTGTGTGTGTGTGTGTGTGTGTGTGTGTGTGTCATGTCTTCTGATAAGCGTTCACCTGTGGTTGAACAAAAGTTATTAAAACATATCTACACTGACGGAGCAGCTGAATAAATAATCTGGCTTTTTTTTTTTTTTTTAATTTTCACTCCAACATTAATTCTTCATCTTCTCGTCTATTTATTTCCCTTAATATCTCAACGTGCAGATTTTTTTTTTCCCAGAAAGCCCATGTGTGTCTTGTAATTCCGCATGTCTTGATTTGGATTTCAAATCACTGGGGCTCAATGGGTGTCCCAATACGCCACTGTCCGTTGTGTGAGCTTCGCAATCTATTTGCACTGTATAAGATTTGCATATCTGCTGCTCATGAAGCAAGGCTTTAATTTCCTCCTGCTGGAGATAAACATCACCTTGTTGGAGCAGATGGGTGGAGGCAGGATGGGGTCAATGGAAGAAGAAGCAGGACAATGGCATTGGTTCAGGCACTGAACGGGCAGAAGTAATAAAATTGCACAATTTCCATACGATGTCCTTTTTTGGGGGGATAAATTAGGATCAAATGTGATATGAGGGGATGCTGCAAAATTCAGTGGAGGAAAGAACATTTGGATACCTGCCTCTTGAGTACATACAAGACAAAATTTGCGAACGTCTGTGTATTCCTGTTTTGTAAACTATGTTTTAAAGTTATGGACATGTGATCCCCCTCCCCCAAAAAGGGCTTCAGACCATGATTTTTAACTGCAAATTTGTTATATTTCCAGTTAGCTTCCATATATATGATCATCTTCATATACTTTGTCTCTGTCAATATCTATATTGAGTATAATTAATAATCTCCACTGAACTAGTGTCTATTTCTTGCTACTGTTGGCGTATTGTACTGATCGCATTAGACGAGAGGTGCCACATTTCATGAATTAGAGTGTCAACTAAGCACCTTTCTTATGACAATATTGGACACAATGGAAATGATTAATTAGCCTCAAATAGATGGAATTTAATCATTGCCTGAGCTGGAATTCAGTCCACATTTAAGGAGGTAAATTGGATGTAAGCTTGCACAAAGTGAACTTTTCATTTTTACTTTAACTTACATCATGTGCATTGTGGGAGGTCACACATTGTTCAGCAGCATTTGTATTAGAGGGGGGAGACCGGGATATAGCAAGAATAGTTTCTGAACAGTGAGCAGCTCGTGCGGGACTTATGTAAACCACTAGTTATTTGGATGTGGAAACGTTGTAATTATTGTACTTCTACAGGGGATTGCTCTGCTTCTGCCTTGGGGGGAGGTGGGCAAGGCTGGGGGGTTACAATAGGTTAGAGGGGTGGGGTGTGTGTGAAGAATGGAACACTCCAGTCTTTTATTAGCTTGCGTTATCTAATATTTATTTATTTATCATAGACACCAATGCAAATCAGGAGTTATGGAGCCTGCTAATGACACCAACAAGAGTAATTAATTAAAAAGCAGAGGTGCGTGTGCCCGCACGCGCACACATTGTACATACGTGGACCCTCATGTAACAAGTTCATCTAATTTTCACAACACACAGTCAGATAAGATGACAAGAGGGAGGAAAAGGCAAGAAATCTGCATCACAGTGTTAATTTAATCAGACTTCAGTAATACCTCTTCTTTTCCCTCTCTCCCCAGGCAGCTCGCGGTTTCTCTGCTAGCTTGAGGAGAAGATGAAGGGAGCTTTCAGCCTCTTAGAAGATGAGGGTTAAAGAACGGAGAGATTAAGGAAGTGAGAGAGCGACTGAAAAGAGGACTGGGGATTATGTCATCTACAATTGATGTGCTCTCTTAATGTACCTTTAAACATGTGCCACTGGGGCCTGCTTTTATAATGTCTATTCACACATGTGAAGGGGTGGGACGGGGTGGGGTGGGGTGGGGTGAGGGGGGTTGAAGTATTAACCCAAAAATACTTTGCAACAGATGTGTGGCTCATGTATTGATAGTAGTTATCAGGGTTTATGTCACTTTGATATGTATACAGCATGTGAGAAATCGTCTTTGTCAAAGGAAGTCCATTTCTGCTCAGTTTCCCATACACTGCCATGCATTGTACTGATCTCCATATCAAAAAGAGATCCTTTATCGAGTGATCATAAGGACAAAATGTGTCTTTATTCCGCGTCTTCTGCTCAAATGAAAATGTTCCTGCAATCTGGTCCAACTTGGACTATGAGCAAAGGATTTATTAAATTGATTCTCCTCTTCGCGCTCGAAGGAATTGTCTCTCAAATTGCTGCTTGTCTCAACAAAATGACAGCGGAGAGTGTCTGTGGAAGATCTACAGATCTTATCCATACGAATGTTATGGGGTTAAGTGTACTTGGAGGTGTGTGTGCGCGTATACTGTATCTGTGTGCACGTACGCTTGTCTCCGTGTCTGTAGTGTGTGCAATCATTCGATTAAATCCACAGCTATCACTAACGGGATTAGCTGAGTGGACAGCAGAAGTCTATCATTGCTTATTGATTTCTTCTGATTCCCATCAGCCCATCAGGGCAAGACATTCTGTGAGTGGCCCCAGTGGGAATCACTGCTACCGGCCGGGGTTAATGTATTGTAGCTAACATATCTGAGAAGGTTCAAAGCAGGCACCAATCTTTCTGTGTCAGGAAAAGTCGAATAAGTCAAAGCTATCAGGGGCAACAGATGCTTCTGTCTCTTCCTCTTCGGTGTAAAATATACTCTGACTCTATCTCAAGTGAACTACTTGGCGTCGAGTTGGATCAATTGAGTTTTAAGACAGCAGTGTTGAGCAACAGTAAACAGAAGGGGTGTTCTTTTCTTTCCTATGGACATTTTTTGTGTGTGAAACGAAACAGTGAACGTATTGGCATTTTTTCATATCCTTGGCTAGATCTTTCCTGTTTAACCCTAAAGCGCGGGGTTAATTGAATGGTGAATTGCTTTGTGCTGTAGTCAAGCTGAAGATTCCACAGCATTTGAAAACTTAAAAGACAAAATACAATAACCCGTACAGACCAGTCACAGCTATTTGTGGTCCCCAGGTGCATTCAGCTCGATTTTTTAATTAGGCTGCGTGTCACCTACAGTGCAGCCAGTGGCATACCCTAGGAATTATGGACATAGCTAAGATAGCTGTCTCTCGACAAAGAACAAGTAAAAATCAAACCTTAAAGAGTATATATATTTCTGCCTGCCTCCTTCCAGCCATCTTATTTTAAAAATCCAGCATAGAAATTGCAGTTCAAACAATTATGCAAAGGTTTTACAGCTGGGCACATTGGATAAGTCTGTTGTAGGTCCAATAAAGAATAGGCTAAGCTGTGCTTTCTTTGCTTAGTTGTGATGACCTAATTAGCCTCACATGGCCATTTTTAGTTTGAATTTTCACAATAACATTTTCATGGTATCTAATTATGTCCTCATGAGCATAATTAGATTCCCTGTTGAAAAGAGTGAGTCAGCCAAAAACATTTTTTTTTACTAAGCACAGCAACTTCCATAACAGATCGGAAGCTTAATATGGATTTTAACTCTGAGGAGTGCAAATGTGTTTGATCAGCAAAATATAGATAAATATTTTGGCACAATATGTGCTTCTCAAAAAAAAAAGTCTCTTGTATTGATAATACATTTAACCAATGAAAAGCTCTTGGTGTTCAGATGGCATTAGCAAATTAAATAAAGCTTCTAAGGTTGCAAACAAGAGGCAAAAAGGTTATACAGGTTGTTTGTGCACAAGATTTCTCTTTTGCTTGTGACTGAAACTGTCTTGCTGAAACTAACAAGGCCTTCCCTGAAGATGCTGTCTGGACAGTACTATATGTTGTATCAAACACTGTGTATGTTTAGTCACTCATCTAGGACATCTTCACAGATGTGCGAGTTTCCTATACCATGTGCACTATTGCACACACTGGATTTTGCTGGATTTTGCACTGTTCTGAAAACAAGCAACACACTCTCTCTCCTCTTCAGCCCAGAGGATCATGGCATCCATCATTTTCCTTTTTTTCAAACTCGCTCCAATCCTGGTCAAGAGAAGGAAGCTGTGGATTTTGCATTTTAGAGAATGTTTTATTTTCTTGTTTGCCCAGAAAGTTTCACTCTTGTTTTTTTTACCTAAAAATATTCAAATTTCTTTAATTCTTGTAAAATATAACGTGAGCTATAATGTGCCATGATATTTTAAAATGAGCATATATGTTACAAAAATAATAAAAATTTCTCAGTGAAGTATTTTATATGTTGCACTGTTTTCAGTTAAAATATGAGTTTTTAATGATCTGTCCATGATTGCATTCTGTTTTTATTTACACTTTGCACAGCCTCTTTAAAGTTGTACACCTTTAAAGCTCAGTTTTTAATTACTTCCATTTTTCTCTGTCACAGATGACAGCACCGCTGTCTTCTTTCCTTGGGAGTAAGAGATGGAAAAAAATAGAGATGCTAACAGAGGATAATAATCTAGGGGAAGCTGACAGCAGTTCACCCTCAATGGTTCAGATGTCAAAGGCTAAAAGAGGGTCACAGAAATTAATAATAACGTTTGTGAAAAGACATGTTCAAGGTTTAAAGCTGTACCTCCGGATGCAGCTGTGACAGGACCATAAGAATTAGTCCAATTAAAAGTGGTAATTGCTTTGCTAATTTCTCCGATTAATTTCTCAGAGTATAGGAAAGAGTGGGAGCATAATTGGCGAAATGCTTTAACCCTTCAGTGTCTTAATTTCTTCCTTTACCTCCTCTTTACTGATGTCTGTGCTCTCTGCATAATAGCTCATCTGCGCTTCTCAACATTAAGTCATCACCTCTGATTTTTCTTGAGCTTCAAAAATATCAGAGTTATTAGCTTTTTTCTGAAACTTTTTTCTCTGAATGTTTTGTCACATAGCCTGTTGGTTTATAATAAATGGCAATTGCAGTCTAATAGTGGGATATACAGCAAGTAAATTCATTTATTCTTTATCATCACGGCAGACAATTAAAATGTAAGGCCCTTCATATTTTTTAAAAGAAAATAAAGAGCCACGAAGCTCTCGCTATTCTCAATTTTCCATCTTTCAAAATAGCAAAGGAGAAAAATTTATACATAATTGTGGGAATGTATTTGTGGGTGGTTGAGTGACATCTGAAAAAAACAAGGAGACATACCATCACCTACTATGGTGCACTAGTGAATGTGGCAGGTCATAGCCTTGTTGCTTTTAGTCTAATACAAGACATTTCACCCTGTTTCAAAGAGCTGATATAGCATCTGTTATGCATCACTAACAATGTAAGTTCTTTTTGAAAGGATTGACATCCGGGAGGCGTCATTGAAGTTGTGACACATTCATGTCACATTGGAGTAATTTAATAATAATGAGTTTTAGATATGTAAATGGTGTTCACATTTCAAAATTCTTTTTGTGAAAGCTGTCGTAAATGCAATCTGAAAACCAAACAATCATATATGCAAAACCTGCAGTTCTTTCCCTGCAAAACACTGATGCTATGCAAGGTCCTTCATTGCATGAAGGATCTACGGTGGGGTCTACGGTGTGTGATAATTGAGACCATTGGTGGTGATGACACCTGAAAAGGTTTACAAAGCTCCAATTAAAGAGAAGTTATGTACCTTTTGATTTAATTATATTTATATAGTACAAAATAATAACAATAGTCTAGAGTTACTTTATATTAAAAAGTTAAAAACACTGTACCATTATAGATAGAAACCCAATAAGAAAATGATAAAAGTTTATTTGAATCTATTTAAAGGAAACTTTTGTTTTGTGATGGTGTCTCATCTGCTGACAGTAGCCATTAGCTTAGTAGAAATACTAGCACATAGATTGGTCCTGCTGGTGGTATAATGGTGGGTCCAAGGATTGATACTGTGGATGCCATCCATTAATTTCCCTTCCGCTTATCCAATTCAGAAAGACAGCCAACCTTACCCTAATGTAACCCCTCCTAACCGCATGTCTTTGGACTGTGGGAGCTGTACACAGAGAGAGCACATGCAAACCCCTCATGTAAAACCCCGGGCGAATGGTGTGTTTGAACTAAGGACCTTCTTGCTGTGAGTGCTAACCATCTCAACACTGCACTTTTTAATTTTTTGGTTAAGTTCTATTCAGTTCAAATTCATATATACAGCGCCAAATCACAACAACCGTTGCCTCGAGGGGCTTTATATTGTAAGGTTGACCTCACAATAATACACACAGAGAAAACCCCAACAATCATATGACCCCCTATGAGTAAGCACTTTGCCGACAGTGGGAAGGAAAAACTCCCTTTTAACAGGAAGAAACCTCCAGCAGAACCAGGCTCAGGGAGGGGCGGCCATCTGCTGCGACCGGTTGGGGTTTCTCAATAATAAAAAAGGAAAAAAGGCTAAAGTTTGGCCACAACATGGCCCAATACTCATGCAATTGTGAAAGCGTTATATCTCTGCAACTGCAACACAAACTGATGGATTTTTTTTGTCATTATCTATATAATCATATGATCCCCTATGAGCAAAGACTTTGGCCCGTACAGCAAGAGATAAAAAGATGACTTTAATATGTTACAGAGATTTCTGCCTCATGTGTAGCTGTTTCTAAATTATATGGCTCATGTTTTTCTAAATGAAGACACATGACCCAGTGTGTCTGTGCCTCATTAATAGTTTCTGGACAGCAATGGATTTTTATGGCACATGAATTGGATACATGTCTTAGATAGGCAGCCAATTTTTGTTGTTAGCAATATCAATCAGTTGACCGTAGGAAAGCTGTAAAAAAAAACCATCAGTGTTACCCTTTAAGCATTAAATACCTAGTGCGTTCTGCTTTCAGCTCACCACAGCCACTGAAACCTGCCTCATCATTGCCACGTAAGAATGGCTTTCCCCCCCTTATTAATCATCACGTCATTCTGTGGTGACTGGACATTACTATTGCAGGGTCAGCGAGAAGGATTTCCCTCACAATACAGTTGTGCCTGACTTGATTATAGTGCATACACATGTCAGAAAATATTCTGGGAACAAATGAATTTCCTCTTCTGCTCTAGCTGACAAGGTGGTCAGCTCTGTAATTTGTTCCCGTCTAGCTCAAAGTGTTCAGAGTAGGCAGTCCATTGAATTCCCATCCGTCATGGTTAGTTACACGCTTGTCAGCTGCTCTCCCACTGCCCAGCAGTCTAGCCATCACCCCTGACCTGGAAGCATTATATCTAAATCACATTACATGGCCTTGTGTTCTTTAGTTCCCTTTTGAAGTCACCAGAGTGAGACATCTGTCCGGCCCTGTTTGACTTTTCTTCCCACTCAGCCACCACATCTTGATTAGCTGATCTGATTTTGTGCGTGGGTGAGTGTCTGCTTGGGTGTATCTATGTTTGTGTGCGTTCTCGCAGTGTGTGCGTCTATATTTGAGTTGGCAGAGAGGGACTTGTTTGCCGGCTAAGATGATTGATGGGCTGATGGGAAGATAATATGCTGAGAACGACAACCAAAAGGACCTTGAATTCATTCATTGTGACGATAATGAATCTGAGAGAAAATCCTTGTGTTTGTTCATTAGCTATTAAGACTGGATGACACAGCCTTCCTGGCACTGTCAGCCACAGATGTCCCTCACTGAAGGATTCTGCAGCACCTGAGTCCTTCCTGGCTAATAAGGTTGTAATTAGCAGAGCGACAAGAGATGCACAGCCCTGAGACAAGCTTTTCAATTTAAAAAAGGGAGAAAAAAATACAAGCGAGCATTTTCTGTTCATTTTTAAATCAAGAAAATCGAAGCTCAACATCTAGTTTTATTCCTATAAGTAACATGTAGCCTCAGAGTGTATGCATAACTTGCAAGTGTGGTGCAAGAGCTCAAGATGAAGTGATTTCTGCACAGAATTTAATTCGAACGAATCTGAGAGATTGTTTGTCTAAAATTTGTGACAACACTGACGGGAAACTGGTCTCAGTTGTCTCGAGTCCTTGTAACCTTTAAGTGAATATGGGTGAGTGTACATACAGGAGCATCCCCTTTCATGTCCTGCGTTTGAGAGTTTTGACCAAGAAGCAGAAGGAAGAAGAGAGGAAAAGTCAATTGAATTTTTTCTTCTTCTTTTTTTTTGCAATGTAAAAGTGAAGGTGGAGCGAGGTGGAGGTGGAAGAAAAGATCTGTGTCTCTTAACACGAGGTCATCTCCCTGACCTGCAGCTAGAAACACTGTGCCGTTGGATGGTTTTACTTGTATTCCTCTGGAAAAACTAATTAGCCTCACAGCACTTGACCCCAACCTTCTTTCCACATACAGGCTGAGCACCATGTGTGTGTGTGTTGCTCAATGTGTTGTCACTTCATTGCATGCTTCCACATGGAAACACAAAATGATTTGTGTGATCAGTACCATTAGGCCAAACAAAACAAACACTGCAGATATGTCTGCTGCCTCAAAGACTTTGCTCTCAAAGGCAAAATTTGACATTTAAAAGATCAAAGCTGAGTGCTATCAACTGCACGACAAAATGAGATGCATCACTTCAGTTTCAGCTGGAACTTATTTATTGTGAATGGCAGACGGACGATGAATGTATAAACAAAAAAATACTCCAACCACTTTCTCCATTTCATGCATCTCAACGGTATCTTTGGCAGGTGATAAATATACAACCTTTACACCAGCTAAGGTAGAATGAGCTTTAAGTGGCGTCTCATATTGTGGAAAATATTTTTTACATTTTATTCCACGAGTCGCAGCGAATGGCATAAACCTGATATCATTTGTAAACTTCAGATGTTACCTTTCACTTGAGACATCTTTGATGTTTTTTATTACATCATCTGTTTTTTTTTTGTTTTTTTTTTACTGTATACATACGGTTAAAGCCGCATGTTATTGTGAGCTGGCATTTGCTGCCCCTGAGATCCCATGGAAATGTGCTGGGTAAAAAGTGAAAAATATCACTCTCTTAGTCTGGAGAAGAAGGCCTGCTAAAGATAGGCTCGCATTCCTGTAAAGGACAGGTGAGGTGAAACCAAGGATAAGGAAATCTTTTCAGTACGAGTCTGTTATTGAGAGAGTAGTGAGACTCGGGTTGTGTCTGGTTTGTTTGCATTTCTATCATCAAACACAAAAAGAGATATACTTGAATAAAAGCAGTCTCCATTTGCAGCTGAGAGGACCATGTGCCTTATGTCTGCATGTGAGTGGATTTACATTTATGTAATTGTGCAGTACTGTGCAAAAGTCTGACACTACCCCTTATTCATTTTTATTTTGCTACCGAGAAATCCAGAGTTATTATTTTTAAAGTGGTCTTGAGCTATAGTTTTCCAGGCTTTTTCCATACATTTAGTCCAGTCTTTGTTCCTGGCTTTTCAGAGGAATGTTTTTTGTTTTTCTTTTTTTTGTTAACTCAGTTAACGCTGACCTATGAGTCAATCAAGCATAAAGAAGAACCTAACAAACCAGTGTTGTGTCTACACGTCACAGACAATTTATCAAATAACTAATTCTAATTCTAAATTTTGTCTTTAGGCTTTTAATTATTAGCAGCCTAGTTACACAATTTTAAAAAATTCTTTATCTGAATCTGAACAGTTCAACAGCCATAAGGTAGTATTTTTGCACTAATGAGGTGATTCCCGAAGTGCTATTAACTGAAAACTTTGAGGAAACTGGACAAGAAGAGGACAAAAGAAGAGATGACAGGCCTATAAAACGATCTACAGCAGATTAACAATATCTGAAAGTGATGTACTCAAGAAATGGAAAAAAAAAAGTCGAGTCAGGACCTCACACGGGACCCGAGAGACTCATTTGGCCTTTCATTCGATCCATCTGCTGTCAGCTGAAGCCTCATCAGAAATGGCCCCAGTTCAGTAAAAGCAAACCTGGACAGAAAAACACACACTGGTACACTATCAGTCATGGACTGACCTCCCCAGGGCCCGGACCTCAACATTATTGAAGCTGTGTGGGATCGTCTTTTCACAGAGCTGAACAAAAGGTAGTCAACATCCAAATAAGAGCCTTGAATGTCCTTCAAGAAGCCTGGAGAACTATTCCTGAGGACTAGTTAAAGAAAGTTTGCCTAAGAGTTCAGGCTCTGTTGAAGGATACAGGTGGTCATACATTAGAACTGAACAAACTGCCTTGAATACTTTTTTCCACTTGCCACTTTCCTAGAAAAATATAAAGAACAGACGGACAGCTTTTGCACAGTACATATTTCATCATCGTAAACGAATTTGTGATAATTGTGTTGTTTTTTCCAAAACAACACAATTATGGGTATTTTTATTCCATCTAATTTTTTTTTCATACCACATAACTGACAGGCATATTGTATAATGATTGCATCACAACTAAATTAATGACACATTTGAGTTGAAAACAGAATCTTAAAGTAACTATTTCGAAACAATATTAAACTAAATTTCAGCAATCAGAAATTTAATATCATGCAAGATGGAAAACTTTCTCTAAGGGACAAGTCTGGAAAGGTGCTATTGTTCAAAAATTGAGATAAGTTGTTTGCAAGATAAGATATCAGATAGAAGAAATTGTTCTGTTTTTGCGTCACTGAATTGTATTTCATGCATTTGCAATGTTGTTTTTAGAGACTGTCATTCCAATGAAGTGCCGCTTAATTGAAATAGTAAGTTAAAGCTGTTTTTTTCTTTTTAGTATAATTCCAACCATTTGTCTCTGAGCTTCCTGTAGCTTACCTCCCTATGTGTCTTTATGGACCTTTGAGTATTTGCTCCTATTTCTTTATTCTGGTTGTATCTGCAGGTTTCTGTGTCTCTGTTATTTTAACTCAAATATGTTTTATGTACGTTGAAAGAATAATGTGTCACAGCCGTGACTTTCAGGTTGGCATCAAACCTTTTCGCGGTGTCTGAATGACATACAGTAGAAATTTAAAAACCCCTAGGGCACCAATCATTTTAATGATTGTGAGTTAGTATCCACATAAACTGAAAATAAACATTTTAATGAATTAAAAAGTGTCTTAGTTATTTAAAAAGTAGGAAATGTTTGCATATTAACCTCAGTTTTCCAATTATGGACAAAAAAACATTTTAACAGTTGGGGACTTCAGACACAGTATTTTTGCATGTCTTGACACATGTCATGTTTGCGCAATATTACATTTTAGCACATTTCAATTCACTTTTATGGAAATGCTGCATAGCACCTTATTGACACCAATAGCCACATTACATAATAAAAGACAATTTATTCATTTATTTATTCTTTTCTCAAACTTTCAGAAACACCAAGAAGCACATTTTGTACAAATAAACAAACAAGATGGGAAATTATCTCAAAGTGAAAGCTATAATCTTTCAAATAGTGACCCTACAAGATTCCCAGTTTTTCCCAGACTGTTTTGTAAGCAATCAACTCTTTTCAAGGTCAATTAATGTATACTATGGGCATAAAGCAATAGTACTAAAGTTAGTTTAGTACTTCCATTCTTTGGGGACCAATTTCTAACCACTTGTTATGAAACGTGTGCAGAAAGGACTTACTCCAAATGGCCAGCAGTGGGGACAACTCAAAAAAAGCAAGTCAGGTTGTATAGATATTATGTAAACAATCCTGTAAACACTTTCATGATTAGTGTGAATTGCTATTTTTGACTCTTATCAGGCATGATGTTGATTTTGTGAATAAGGGTAATTTTTTGAATAAAATAGACAATGAAGCAGAAAATGATGCGACTACCTTGTCACTGACATGTAGCTACTGTATGAGTGTGCCGTATGCTCGGTTTCTAGAGGTGTTTTCACACCTGCGCTGTTAGCTATTCAGTCCATTTAAATTGAACTCTGATTCATTTCCCCCTCGAAGCGATTCCTTTGTGCACATGTGAAGACAGTAATCAAACTCGGGTACAGGACAAAACAAATGCACCAAGACATGTTGGATGAGGCGGTCTTGGTCTCTCCAAATGAACGCCACAATAGTTTACTTTATGATGAGATTGTTATCCAACTTCTATCCAACCCAGCTACCAGGTGTATACCTCAAGTTTGAGCTAAATGCCTTCCTGTAGCCAGGTATGCTTTGAATTCTGAGTACCACAGATGTGCAGAGTTTACAAACTAGCAACGAGCCATAAAATCAATGTTAATTCTCCATGCAACTAGTCTAGAACATGGCACCTTCTTCCCGTGTTTACTTTTGTCATGCTCGGCACACAGCAAAATTCAATTCAATTCAATTTTATTTATTTAGCAGCAATACACAATGACAGTTGCTTCAAGGTGCTTTATATTTTAAGGTAAAGAACCTACAATAATACAGAGAAAACAACGACAATGAGATGACATGTCATTAAAATTTCTCTCCTCTTTCTATTGATATGTGAAACATTAATGTAAAACACAAAGGCATTAAAATGTTACTTGGCTCAGTCCAAACAAGACCGAAAATGTTCTGTGAGACAAAGAATTCACTTCCACCTGCTTTGTAGATGTTCTCTACAAAAGAGGATTAGGGCCACTGGAAAAAAAAGTGACTTTTTTTCTTTTTCTCCAGAATTCTGAGAAAAAAAAAACAGAATTCTGATATTAAAGTCAAAATTTAATCTCGGAATTCTGACTTTTTCTCAGACTTCTGAAGAAGAAGAAAAAAAAGACTTGCCCACTTTTTCCCCCAGTGGCCCTAATCCTTTTCTGTCGTCCTCACACTACCAGACCAAATAAAAAATATATACATATATTGATTTCTATGCTTAAGCTTATTAGATTCTTAATAACCTGCTGTGATTGGTTTACTGATATTAACACGGTTTACGTCTCTGTTTTTACAGTGGGGCAAAAAAGTATTTAGTCAGCCACCGATTGTGCAAGTTCCCCCACTTAAAATGATGACAGAGGTCAGTAATTTGCACCAGAGGTACACTTCAACTGTGAGAGACAGAATGTGAAAAAAAAATCCATGAATCCACATGGTAGGATTTGTAAAGAATTTATTCGTAAATCAGGGTGGAAAATAAGTATTTGGTCACCTCAAACATGGAAAATCTCTGGCTCTCACAGACCTGTAACGTCTTCTGTAAGAAGCTTTTCTGTCCCCCACTCGTTACCTGTATGAATGGCACCTGTTTGAACTCATCATCTGTATAAAAGACACCTGTCCACAGCCTCAAACAGTCAGACTCCAAACTCCGCCATGGCCAAGACCAAAGAGCTTTCGAAGGACACCAGGAAAAGTATTGTAGACCTGCACCAGACTGGGAAGAGTGAATCTACAATAGGCAAGCAGCTTGGTGTGAAAAAATCAACTGTGGGAGCAATCATCAGAAAATGGAAGACATACAAGACCACTGATAATCTCCCTCGATCTGGGGCTCCACGCAAGATCTCATCCCGTGTGGTCAAAATGATCATGAGAACGGTGAGCAAAGATCCCGGAACCACACGGGGGGACCTGGTGAATGACCTGCAGAGAGCTGGGACCAAAGTAACAAAGGTCACCATCAGTAACACACTACAACGGCAGGGAATCAAATCCCGCAGTGCCAGACGTGTTCCGCTGCTGAAGCCAGTGCATGTCCAGGCCCGTCTGAAGTTTGCCAGAGAGCACACGGATGATACAGCAGAGGATTGGGAGAATGTCATGTGGTCAGATGAAACCAAAGTAGAACTTTTTGGTATAAACTCAACTCGTCGTGTTTGGAGGAAGAAGAATACTGAGTTGCATCCCAAGAACACCATACCTACTGTGAAGCATGGGGGTGGAAACATCATGCTATGGGGCTGTTTTTGTGCCAAGGGGACAGGACGACTGATCCGTGTTAAGGACAGAATGAATGGGGCCATGTATCGTGAGATTTTGAGCCAAAACCTCCTTCCATCAGTGAGAACTTTGAAGATGAAACGAGGCTGGGTCTTCCAACATGACAATGATCCAAAACACACCGCCCAGGCAACAAAGGAGTGGCTCCGTAAGAAGCATTTGAAAGTCCTGGAGTGGCCTAGCCAGTCTCCAGACCTCAACCCCATAGAAAATCTGTGGAGGGAGTTGAAAGTCTGTGTTGCTCGGCGACATCCCCAAAACATCACTGCTCTCGAGAAGATCTGCATGGAGGAATGGGCCAAAATACCAACTACTGTGTGTGCAAACCTGGTAAAGACCTATAGTAAACGTTTGACCTCTGTTATTACCAACAAAGGTTATGTTACAAAGTATTGAGTTGTATTTTTGTTATTGACCAAATACTTGTTTTCCACCCTGGTTTACCAATAAATTCTTTACAAATCCTACCATGTGGATTCATGGATTTTTTTTTTTTCACATTCTGTCTCTCACAGTTGAAGTGTACCTCTGGTGCAAATTATTGACCTCTGTCATCATTTTAGGTGGGGGAACTTGCACAATCGGTGGCTGACTAAATACTTTTTTGCCCCACTGTATGTGTGCGATCGAATGGAATCCACGTGTCAACCAAAAAGAAAGAAAGAAAGAGTGTCCTTAAACCCACATTCACTAGTAACAAGAATACACACACCACTTCTAGCTTCTTCTATTGTGGTGCTCTGAGTCCAAGGCCATGTGCCATTCAGGCTGAGCTCTCACGACTTTCATCCAAATCTCTGTCGTCTTCAATTAGTATTTAACTCATGAGACTCAGTCAGTGTTTCCTTGTTCACCAAAATAACTGGGAATTCAATTTCTCCCTGCCACTCTCTCACAATAGGCAGTGGACTGGGTTAAAGACAACCTCAAAATGATACAGAGTCCTTGCAATCATCTGCTCCTCCAGTCTTCCTCTGTCCTCCAGTGTTTTGTTTTTTTGTCTTTTCCGTGCTCTCCGTTTCCACTCATTCATGTCTTCATTGGGCTGTTGAAGCAGATCTTACAAATTCAATTTCCGAATCTTCAACAATGTTACAGAGTGTCTCCTTCTTCTTTTTTGTCATTTTAAACATGAAAACCTACGCCTGAAAATGAGCAGCAGGAAGAACAGAAGAACGCGCATCAGTGATTCAGTGAGAACCCTGCTGACAGATTGTGTCATGGACTCGACAAGTATTCACCGTTAACCCAAGTTTTGGTGAATTATAAACAAATTAAGTGGTAATTCTGAAAGAATTAGTCGATCATAGATTATTATTATGCTCACAGATTACATTTTTAATAGGACATTTTACGGCTAACAAAGTCTCTAGTTTGAGCCTGTTATGTACAAACTAAATATTTTGGGGTTGCAGAAAGACATTTTAAGATGTTCCTTTAAGCACTGGGAAAAATTCTGTCTTTATAAACCAAATGCAGATTTAAAAAAAAAACATTGATTACATCATATAAAATTTATCTTTTTACTCTTTTGATGTAGTGCTTAAAATTTCTGTCTATAGATTTTCCATTTTTTGAGTCATTTTTAGCTAGCGTCTCAAAAATAAGTTCATAACTTTTTCTTTTTCAAATATTTAGAAATAACAACTCGTGCAGGCAGCAGAACATACTCTTTGCAAACTTGTGATTTTATTGTGTGACGATTTTTATTCTGATTTTACATTTATTTAAAAACAAGTTTCTATATTTTAGCATTATTGATGAGTTGACGGTAGATAGAGACAGGAAGTACAAGGAGAAAACGTGTAACAAAGGATCTTTTCAACTGTCACCACACATATATATACTATTACCACTGTGCCCTCTGATTTGTCACAGTCTAAGCATCATGTTCTCAGTCAAATCGAAGGATTCTTTTTCAATTCCCCTGCATCACATTGTGCAGAAAAGCGCACAATAACAGAACTATAAGCAGCAAAGGCAGCCATGAACCTGCAGGGCTGTGGACGTGTTGCCCTGCTGTTTATTTCATCACAAAATGAAGAACAACTTAGAATAAAACTTACCTATACTACCTGCTGATTTAATAGCTTCCTGTGGAAAACAATAGATTCTGTTAAGTTTAGGTTGCTGGGATGGATCATACTTCAAGTATATGTGTTCACAGTTTTGAACATACAGAGATTTATTTTGGTTCAGCTAAATATCTGCTCCACCGTCATCAACCCCACATACATGCACATATGTGACGTCGGGAAATATCACAAGTTTTATCTTCAGAATGTGCTTTCTCTTCCATATAATGTAACAAAAGAAAGAAACTTTCATCACAATGTTCAGGATTCTTGCTCTGTAATCTGGCTAATTGATGATCAAGATCAAACTAAACTGCCAACATTAATATTGTGTTAATAAATGTGTTGTTTTGGTTCTCCTCATGTCTTCTGATTGTGAGTGACTGGACAGTGTGCTGCTGCTTTTCCTCATATTGCTATATTGTTATTAAATATATATAGTTGTCGTTGTTGCCACACTGTTTTCATGTGAGGGATGATGTTGTTGAATGTCTTCCACAATACGTTTAATTTGCGGGTTAACTCCCACATAGTCCACAGTTTCTTTACTGCTTGTTTGCAGCCTTGAACACTATATAATACTCAAACTTGGTCTGCAGCAACGTTGCTGCAATCTTCTGCAAGTAAATAACAACTCGAGAGTCTTCATGTGGAATTGTCCATACTGCCATGGTTATACGCACGCTTTTTAGCGCTTTCTCCTTTTCAAGCTTTGCAGGGCCACGTGCCATTCAAGGTGAACGCACCTCTGCAGTAGGTATCTGCTTATGGACACAGACGTTACAGGCTATAACAACTGTTGAATCAGTCATTCAAATCATCTATCTAACGGAGTCCATCTAGTAGTAATCACTATCCCATTTAATCAGCAAATGATTGTCTTTAATTGCCTTGTACTAAACTATCAAAAACATAATAAAGAGTCTAAACTTCTCAAAACAAATGCATACATGTAACAAGACCACAGATACATGCACATACACACATACTGGTCCATCAAACTGCTCTCCATCTGTATATCCAAGGGTCTCCTGTGACCTTCCTCCCAACAAGGCCAAGGGATATTCATACTGATTTATTCAAAGGGACGGTTCTCATTCAATTTTCTCCATATTCATAAGCGTGTTTCGCACCCCCGCTCTCGTTTTCCTTTTCAGCTTTAAATTAAAGGTACAGGAACGAGCTAGGCCTTTCATCTAGGGCTGGGGGTGGAGGGGCGTGGGAGGAAAGCAAAGGCGTGTGTGTGAATGTGTGTGTGTCTGTGTTGGGTGAGGAGAGGTGGAGCGGCGTGGGGGGACGTCGGGCAAAGGGAGGAGAGGGATTGCTAGTGGTGAGACTCTCTCCACTCTGTATTTATTAGCCCCCACTCCCTCCTCTTTAGTCCCCTCATCCCCCACCCCACCTCTTCCCCCCTCCTCTTCCTCTCGCGACGACACCTGGCGAAAAATGATTCATTAATTCAAAAAGCAGCATTTTTGAAAGCCCTATTTCAAAGGCATCGACAGGACAGAGAGAGGAGTTGAGTGGGGCAGGGTAAGCCGGGAGAGCTGAGCGAACGGGAGGAGGATGGAAGAGGTGGAGGAGGCAGAGAAGGGCAGGGGAAGGCAGAGCCAAGGTGTTTGAAGGTGTAGAGTGCACTTCAAGTTTCTGTCATGGCAAAGCTCAAGCTTGGGAGGAAGGAGCAGGAATTAAAGAGAAGGTAACAAGGATACCTTGGATTTACTGCAAATTTTGCAAGCTTTTATTTGTAATAACATGACGGACTGTCTGCAACATTACAGTTATAGGGCTAAATGTATTCATCCAAATCTAATCAGATAGAGTAAATTACTTTTTTTTGCATTAAAAATTCATATTCCACCTATTGGGTAAATCAGAAGATTCTGAAAGTCACCGTGACTATGATGTATTCACTAACACACACACATTTATACACACTAGCAGTAAACACTAACAGCGGGATCATGTGTCGGCCACTCCCAGTCCAGCTGAATCTTTCATACGGCTGCAGATGATGTAGTTAATTATAGATGGCAGGACAAGCCGGGATCCTTAGCCTCAATTAGACAAGGCCACAGGGTTACTGACCTGCACAGCAACTGTCAGTGCCTGTTACACACTACACATGGCCGGTGACAGCGAGAGGGTCTGGGGGTGGAGGGCAGGGCTGGGTTACAAAGGTTTCTACAGTCTGCTTTTCTTTTCCAGGAAAAAAAACAAACCCAAGCGAAATAGTACCCCCCGCCACCCGCCCAACATGCACCAACACACACCAACACAAACAATCAAAAACTCACAAATGAAAATACAGTGGTCTCAAATGAAGGCTGATTTTGTAATCAGTGGAATTAATCTCATTATTAGCTTATTACTGTTGCCTGATTGTGTGTTCTGTATGTGTGTGTGTGTGTGTGATTTGTAGCATTGTTGACATGTTTTACTTTCTTAATTTATTAATTAACATCATGCAAAGAGCAGAAAACAAAACCAAATCAAATCACCACGTGGTGTGATCACCCTTTGCTGTTAAATCAGCATGCGTTTACACCTGGAATTAAAATTTGTCTCCACATGTGTCCCCTGCGATGATTTGTAGTTAAATCTGATTTTCCTGCTCTGTATGCAAATAAACACATAGCCTGCATTACCTCGATTTGCAGCAACCAGCACGGGAGTCCTGCATGGGTCCATTTTTGTAGAAAAGCAGAAATTTAAGCTTTTTGTTACAGCCAACATATCACACGTTTAGCCTTATCCATTTGTTTATTCATCTGTACGAGCTTGGACGGCACATGTGTCTACTGTGAAATTTCTGCCTGCGAAGGACCATGCTAATGCAAATTTACACGAGACAGTATTTATTACATACAGAACGCAACATATGACAAACTGTGCAAGGGTCCTCTAACCCTACCCAAAAAGGTGCTCACAGTCAAAGTACAACAAAAGTATGAAATGTTTAGATTTTTCGTTGAGGGGTATTAGGACATAATAAAAATCATCTGGTGTTAGCAGGTGTTAATATTTGGTAAATGCAACCTTGAATTAACAATAAAACATGACATATTCCAAAATGTCATTATCTATTTAGCCAAAAATGAAGCCAAAAAAAAAGCAGTATGTGAAAAATGAAGTACTCCCTTACATTGGTATTAAGAGGGTAAGTAACAGCCAAGTGGTGCTGCTAATCAAATGCAGTTTTTTAACTGATCATCAGCAAATGTAGCCATCTTTATAAAAGTTAAAGTTTGGAAAGACATTAACAATGATCTTAGAGAAGCAACAGTTGCTGCCCAACAATATGTGGAAGGTTATAAGGTCATTCCCAGATAATTTGAAGTCCATCCTTCCAGAGTGAGAAAGATTTTCCACAAGTGGAAAACAGTCGTCATTCTCCCTAGGAGTGGATGTCCTAGCAAATTCACCCAAAGGTTAGATACCCAAACATTCAGAGAAACTGTAGAACTACCTCTCAGATTCTTTTGGCCTTAGTTATGATATAAAGTATTAAAGTTTATGACAACCCAGTTAGAAAAGGTATGGCTTAAATGAACACATTTGAATACTTACGTGTTCAAATGTAAATACTTATGGGCTTATGTGTGACATTTGGAATAATGTCCTCTGGACAAGCAAGACCAAAGCGGGGATGCATATTAGCACAAACACCTCATACCAACTGTGAAGCGCGGTGGTGGAAGGGTGATGATTTGGGCCAGTTTTGCAACCACAGGACCTGGGCACCTTGCAGTCACTGAGTCAAACATGAACTCCTCTGTATACCGAAGTATTGTCAAATGTGAAGCCTTCTGTCTGACAGATAAACCTGGTCTGAAATTGGGCCATGCAACACGACAACGATCCCAAACACTGCAGCAAATCTATAACAGAATGGCTGAAAAAGAAAATAATCAAGGTGTTGCAAAGGTCGAATCAAAGTCCAAATAGGTCTTTACAACTATGTGAGAGACTGATAAAGTCACACAGAAAATTATTACTTCAAGTTATTCCTGTTAAAAGTGGTTCAACAAGCTTTGGAATGAGTGTGTCTTTAGTTTCTCACACAGTGGTTCTACATTTTTGATGAATTTGGTTGGATAAATATTGCCACAGTGTCATACGTCAGGTTTTGTTCAACTCACATTGTATTAACTTAATTTTAAGACTTGTTAAGGTGGAGATCGTTTTTTGTTATAGTCTGCCTTAGTGAAGTGACAAAAGTCTTTTTGGCTATAGGTCATACAAGGCTGGGCGGTCCAACTAAAATGTTCCAAACACAAAAACACAATAAGAAACACTATCAGGAGTGGCTACTAATCACTGTATATCACAAATATAAAAGAAAATAAAGATCAAACAACTTATTTAACAGAACTAAACATTTTTAATATAAAAAAGCTCAAAAACATATTTCAAGCAAGACAATAACATTAACTCTTTACTTGCTACAATTTTTACATCTCAAAGCAAGCAAGCCCCTCAAAAGCCTCTCATAACACATACAAATACTGCATCAAGTTCTGTTAAACAAGCCACTCCTAAGACATTTTCTGAGCTCTCACAGAAAAGAAATACTTTCCTTTCCCCCAAAGTCAGTGAGCTCACAGGAGAAAACCAAGAGCTGCCACTAGTTATTCTGTGGTGTAAGATTTTTGGATGGCACTCACTTCCACAGAAGCTTCATCTGCTTAGTAACGCTCCCCCTCTCCCAGTTTTGATCTGTCTACATAGCTTTTTCTGTTTTGTTGATCATTAGAATATGTTGACTAAGATTATTTTATCATGTAAGTGGCCTGTGTGTCTCTATTTCTAAACGTTATGTTTGTAAGTGTTAGCAGGGAACATATTTTTCCTGCTAACACAGCAATGTAGAAGATATGAAGCGAGCATCTAAAGTTGTTTCAAGCTGTTAGAATTTCCTTACCGTAAAATCCTGAATAAGGTGTAATGTCAAACATAAACCTTTGGTGTATTTATTTATTGTACAGTGATAACTATGGCCACATCACTAAAAAAAGATCAGCAAGGTAAGAAACCAGCCTGCAGTGTTGGTAATAAAGTCAAAAGAAAAGAGGCATTTTTAGTAGAGGAACAAAGTTTGGGGTGGATGGATGGGTCATGCATGATCTCTCCCTGTACCTAACCCAGCTTGTGGGTACAAATATCAAATGTTAACTACAGTGTTTGACTGTGATTTGGAAATGATTGGAAACCACAGATAAATTTCAATTTATGGGGACATCATAGCACCCTGAGTCATTCCAGGAAACAATGATTAATGACTGATTTTGTAACACATGCTACAATTTGCAGGATTTCTTCAAAGAAACATCATCATACAGACAAAAAAGCCAGTTCTGCTAACAAAGGCTAAGTAGAACTGACTTGGTAGGAGAAATTTCTTCTTATACGTCATAAATCCAAGATAAAAAAAAAAACCACATTACTACTGACATTTCTGTGCACTCACTTTTGTACTTCTAAATAAAGAAGTTCGATGTGTTTGAACTGCTGGCTTTTGTGCAAACTGCTGAATGCGATGTCACTGTAACTAAAACAAAACCTGCAAATATGAGACCCAAGTTACAAAAGACTGGAATTTTCATTTTCAAAAGTGCAAGAAAGTCCAATAAAAGTTCCATTTAAGTTAAAAGAAGCCAAATAATTCCACGCACAATGTACAAACTGCTTTTTGTGTCATTGTCAAAACTCACTGTGTAAAATTTTCTTTCACTGTGTAACCCATTGTTGTGACCTCCAGCAGTCTGGTATGAAAGCATCCAAGTATAATCATTAGCATCTACCACACATCAGCACAGAGCATTGATATTTGCCATGTTTTTTTCTCACGGAGGTAGCTATTGGTGTAGTATGTCCCATTCCCAGGGTGTCTCTCGGAATACTGTCTCTGGGAACAAAACCAGGCAAATAGCCCTGAAATCTATCATATAATGATCCAGCCCTAATGACTATGGCTTCAGGAGTAGGACAGTCCTTCAGTTAATCGCTGCTGTCTACCTTCACCTCTGTATCTTGTAATTACCGTGTCCTCCTGGGCCCCCCTGTGTTACTTCTGCGCTCCCCCACCACTTCATCCTTCCATCTACTATCTACTGTACAGAATGAAATTTCCTCTTAAAGGGAAAGAAAGAAATTGGGGTTGTGTGTTGGCAACTTTTGAGGCAATTATTTTGCTAGAACATGAGAGGATGCAATATGAGCACGCTAATTTTTCATTTCTCGATCAGAACCGCAGCACGAGCCGCTGCCTCTCACGATAAAAACTGGCCTCATTCTGGCTCTGCTCCCAATTCACCTCCTCCTGCTCTCTCACTGCTGCCTTACCTGTGCTCGGCTACGTCTGTCTGTGCAGGTGAGTGAGAGCCAAACCACCTTTGGGACTTGCTGATTAGGGTATTAAAAATAAATGCGCACTTTTGGGGTGGGGGGGTGGGGTTGGTGGCACAGTGGTATATATTTCTGTTAATTTTTCTTCTCCCCCGCTCCTCCCCCCCCTCCCCTCTCTCCCTTGTAGTGACTGATCTGGCAGAATATGATAGCATGGGCTGTCACGGTAATAATTAGGCCTATTTTCCGTGAGGTCATCTTACAGGGACGCTGGGCGGCTGTGGTTCACACACAGGGTGCTCTATGCTATTCCTGCCCCAGAGCCCCCAGGATATGATCGTCCACACAGGGCAACAAAGAATCACTCCGCAGCAAATGAGCGAAACATAAAACACCTACAATCTGATATGGACTGTGGTTCTCAACGCTTAAAACGCTGGGAGAGTTTACCTTACTGGGCTTTTTTGGGAAAGGGGGGGGGGGGGGGTACAAATCAAACAGCCTTTTACTAAATTATCTGCAAGTCTGAAATATTAAACAAGATTTGTGGCAGGATTAAGGTGTCAAGAGAGTACAAAGGGCGAGCCTGGGTATATTTGTTGGTACACGGCAGCCGAGTAATTGAATAAGAAACTTTACATCTGGGTTTAAACAAAACCTGAAAGTGTGAGGTAGACATGAGAGTATCTGATAATGGTTTTGTTACCAGAAAGCCAACAGTGCCAAGTCAGAGCGCAACATATTTCAGTTCCATTCAAAACACTCCCTGGTTGGGTCAACAGCTGCAGGCTAGAATTAGAAATCAATTATTCAGCTTCGACAAGCTCATTAAGTCCCTGAATAGGATTTTCTGTTCTGAGTCTGCCTGCTCATTTCTCCTAGCTTGCAGTTTCTAATTAGTATTTCTCTTCTCTTTAAAGTTTGATGGGAGTTTGGGTAAAAATGTGGGCATTGACTTAACACTCACAGGGCTCTCTGAACGGTATCATTATCTGTAGAAGAGGCTGTATCGGTACATTGGAAGACCACTAAGGTTGTTTGCTTTCAGTTTGGGTACCATCTAATGATTGGTGTCATCAGGCTAAATTAGGCATTAATAATCAAAGGAGTGTAATCTGGATAAATTAAGCATTAAAAATCAAAGGATGACTGGAAATTATCACACGCAGTAAATGAAGCAGCACTAATCTGCAGTAAGAAAGAGGGCATGAGGCCAGCAAAGTCTTTGAGACGGAAAAAAGGAGGGATGTGTGCTGGCAAATGCATTTATAGTCAGTACTTGCTGAAAGACTACTCTGTGCTAAAATGATTGATGTTGTCATAGAAACATCCATCCACTCCATTTGACGGCATCCTTCGAGTGAAGCCAGACATAAGCTTGCATTTCATAATGTTGCCTACATCACCTACGCTTGCAAGAAAGCATATTTGCAAACCCATTCCCCCGTCCATCCCTTGTTCTCTTTCACCGCGCTGCCTTCTCCCATCCCTCCCTCTCTCTTTTCCCTCTCTTCCTCTCCTCCCTTCCTCTCCTCTCCACATTGTGTGTGTCTATCTGATCCCGTGGCCTTTTGTTGCGCTATGAAAGGCCTGATGCCACACTCATTATTTTCTCCTTTATCTCTCTCCCCACTGCTCTGATTAGAACAGTCGCCCCTGACAGACGCCCTCAGCCAGCTCCTATCCATTACAGTGTGTGCGCATGTGTGTGTGTGTGTACGCGTGTATGTGTGAGTGAGTGAAAGAGAGACATGTGAAGCTACTCACCTATATAAATCATAAGTGTTTTCAGCATACTAAATGTCTGTGTTCCAAATGAGGATATGAAAAACATACATATTACATAAAGGCTAAAATATGAGAAGAAGAAAAAATACTTTATTTAAAAATTATTTAAAGGTTTATATTGAATAAGACTGCACTTGCTTCTTCGTATGCACACTCACACCCACTCGTACACACACACACACACACCATGGGAAAAGTGACTGGCTCTATAAAACTGTTGGTGGGATAAAGTCTGAATATTGATGGGAACTGCTTAGCTTTATACGCCCAAGCATGCATGTGTGAATGTATTAAAAAAACTTCTTTCAGTGACACAAACACAAGGAAACGCACGCACGCACACACACACACACACACAAATATGTATCAAACTACATTCCAGTTAAATGCAATGCCTGTTTTGTCACTGATCATTCCAGGGATTCTCTGTAGACATAAACGCACTCCAATAACAGTGTAATATGATGTGTCGTATACACAAAGTGAGCAGAAACTCTGCAGAGAGCATTAAATGCATCAGTCACTAATCTCTAATAAGCCGTTTACAGTTAGAGATTTAATTTATGCACAAATCAGTCCTGCTGACTTATAGGAAATGCTTTTAAATATTTTCAGATACATATAAAATAGAGCAAAATGCCTTTTTTTTTTTACACATATAATATTCTCTTATAGGTGCTTGTTTTCCCAGAGTAGTCTGAATATGTCATTATCTATTAAATTGTATTATTATGCAAAATGAGGCAGAAATTTGATGAAACTCAGATGGATTCACCTGAGTTAATGGAATATGGGTTTAAGAGGGAACTAATTATCCCAGTTTAGCAGGGAGTGAATGCATTTCTTTGCAAGGCCTGATTTTGAATGTAAACATTAATGGCCTCCTTGATTAGCATAAGAATGGTGCGTTATTGTCCTGCTCACTCTGCATCCTATTGGATATGCATCTGTGTTGCTCCAGACACACACACAGACCACAAGCTTTAATACACTTATTACCTGTCTTATCTACGAACAATGCCATTTTTGTTTTTATTGTCTCGCTAATCCATAAAATTCATTTCTCCAATCAAATTACAGTTTTAAGGCCCAATGACATAATTGGGAGCTTCAATTTTTGTGCACAAGACAAGACAAAAAATAAACAAACAAAAAGAACAAGTTCAAACTTTTGAGGTAAAGCATAATATTCCATATTAGTTGAAGTGGCAGAGTCATTGTGATGCTGGTCTTTCGTGTCTATGCTTCCTTTGGTTGGCGTTTACCTACAGAATGTATTAGAGGGCTAAGTGTTAAAGTATAAACAACGCAAAACAAAAAAAGGGGAAGGGCTGTTACACTCAAAAAAATAAGTCATTGGATGAACTCAATTGGACTGATGGCAGGTTTTCCACGTAATACATCTATTTTGGTCCAACCTAATCTACATACATCATGACAATTCAATTAAATTGAGTCAGTAGAACACAATTTCGTAAATACTGCTAAAATGAAAAAAAGTACATTAAAATGATGTGAAAGGTTTTGGTTGGTCCAATTCAATACAATGTCATTCACTTGAGCTAGATTTTCATTGCATTGAAATCATTATTTTGAGTTCAACTAAATCATAATTTTCATTACCAGAAAACTAATTTAATTATTAAAATAATGACAAAATGAATTTGTTTTTACAACTCAGGTTTATTCACTTGAATTAAAAGCAGAAACAGAATATTTTGTAAATAAACATACATGTCACATGGTCAAATCAACCTTAACAAAAATCAAAGTGCTCACAAAAAAGTGCTGACGTACATTTGTAATGAATGTCAAATCTGAATAGCACACACCTCTGTACTACTAGGCAATACTGAAAACAAACTGGAATCTGTAAAATCAGATTTCACTTCAGAATCATTGTATATATTTATAGTGACACTTGCAAATTCACAATGATAACCTACTAAACATTGCAATTCACACCATAGTATGGCAGTCACTGAAGATTTGAAACAACCCAACAATACATAAATACACACACATATACATAAATACACACACACACACACACACATATATATATATATATATATATATATATATATAAAAAACACCCAGCACGCCCCTGCGGGCGGTTTATCCTTCAAGCTCGGGTCCTCTACCAGAGGCCTGGGAGCTTGAGGGTCCTGCGCAGTATCTTAGCTGTTCCCAGGACTGCGCGCTTCTGGACAGGGATCTCCGATGTTGTTCCCGGGATCTGCTGGAGCCACTCGCCTATCTTGGGAGTCACCGCACCTAGTGCTCCGATTACCACGGGGACCACCGTTACCTTCACCCTCCACATCCTCTCGAGCTCTTCTCTGAGCCCTTGGTATTTCTCCAGCTTCTCGTGTTCCTTCTTCCTGATATTGCTGTCATTCGGAACCGCTACATCGATCACTACGGCCGTCTTCTTCTGTTTGTCTACCACCACTATGTCCGGTTGGTTAGCCACCACCATTTTGTCCGTCTGTATCTGGAAGTCCCACAGGATCTTAGCTCGGTCATTCTCCACCACCCTTGGGGGCATCTCCCATTTTGACCTCGGGACTTCCAGGTTATACTCCGCACAGATGTTCCTGTACACTATGCCGGCCACTTGGTTATGGCGTTCCATGTATGCCTTGCCTGCTAGCATCTTGCACCCTGCTGTTATGTGCTGGATTGTCTCTGGGGCATCTTTACACAGCCTGCACCTGGGGTCTTGCCTGGTGTGATAGACCCCAGCCTCTATGGATCTTGTGCTCAGAGCTTGTTCTTGTGCTGCCATGATTAGTGCCTCTGTGCTGTCTTTCAGTCCAGCTTTGTCCAGCCACTGGTAGGATTTCTGGATATCAGCCACCTCCTCTATCTGCCGGTGGTACATACCGTGCAGGGGCCTGTCCTTCCATGATGGTTCCTCGTCTCCCTCCTCTTTCTTGGGTTTCTGCTGCCTGAGGTATTCACTGAGCACTCGGTCAGTTGGGGCCATCTTCCCAATGTATTCTTGGATGTTCGTTGTCTCATCCTGGACTGTGGTGCTGACACTCACCAGTCCCCGGCCCCCTTCCTTCCGCTTAGCGTACAGCCTCAGGGTGCTGGACTTGGGGTGAAACCCTCCATGCATGGTAAGGAGCTTTCTTGTCTTTATGTCAGTGGCTTCTATCTCCTCCTTTGGCCAGCCTATTACCCTAGCAGGGTACCTGATCACGGGCAGGGCGTACGTGTTGATGGCCCGGATCTTGTTCTTACCATTCAGCTGACTCCTCAGGACTTGCCTGACCCTCTGCAGGTACTTGGTGGTTGCAGCTTTTCTAGCGGCCTCTTCATGGTTCCCATTCGCCTGCGGGATCCCCAAGTACTTGTAACTGTCCTCTATGTCTGCAATGTTGCCTTCTGGTAGTTCAATCCCCTCAGTTCTGACTACCTTCCCTCTCTTTGTTACCATCCGACTACACTTCTCCAGTCCGAACGACATTCCAATGTCATTGCTGTATAGCCTGGTAGTGTGGATCAGTGAATCGATGTCTCGTTCACTCTTGGCATACAGCTTGATGTCATCCATGTACAGGAGGTGGCTGACAACTGCTCCGTTCCGTAGTCGGTATCCGTAGCCAGTCTTGTTAATGATCTCACTGAGGGGGTTCAGGCCTATGCAGAACAGCAGTGGGGACAGAGCATCTCCTTGGTAGATCCCGCACTTGATGGTGACTTGTGCTATGGGCTTGGAGTTGGCCTCTAGTGTTGTACGCCACATCCCCATTGAGTTCCTGATGAAGGCTCTTAGGGTCCCATTGATCTTGTACAATTCTAGGCATTCCAGTATCCAGCTGTGGGGCATTGAGTCATAGGCCTTCTTGTAATCAATCCAGGCAGTGCACAGGTTGGTCAGTCTGGTCTTGCAGTCTCGGCTGATTGTTCTGTCTACCAGTAGCTGGTGTTTTGCGCCTCTGGTATTCTTGCCAATTCCTTTCTGTGTCCCGCTCATGTATTGACCCATGTGCCTGTTCATCTTAGCCGATATGATGCCTGACAGGAGCTTCCATGTAGTACTGAGGCAGGTTATTGATCGGTAGTTGGAGGGGACCGGTCCCTTCTTGGGGTCCTTGGGGATCAGGACCGTCCGTCAGTTAGCCATTCCGGGTGTCTCTCGTTAACTAGCAGCTGGTTCATTTGTGCTGCCAGACGCTCGTGGAGTGCAGTCAGCTTCTTCAGCCAGTAGGCGTGAACCATGTCGGGCCCTGGTGCTGTCCAACTCTTCATACTGGAGACCCTTTCTTGGATATCTGCCACTGTGATGGTTACTGGACCCTGTTCAGGGAGGTCGCTGTGGTCTGCCCTCAGATCCTCTAGCCACTGAGCATTGCCGTTATGGGTTGCATCCTTCTCCCATATGCTCTTCCAGTATTGCTCCGTCTCCAGCCTTGGTGGTGCTGTTCTCTTATTGTTCCCTTGCCACTGAGAGTACACCTTTGCTGGTTCTGTGGAGAACAGCTGGTTTATTCTCCTGCCTTCTATCTCTCTGGTGTACCTCCTCAAGCGGCTGGCCAAGGCTGTGAGTCTTTGCTTGGCAGTTTCCAAGGCCTCAGGTATGGACAGCTTGCTGTATTTCTTAGGCACCTTATTCGTCGCACCTTTCTGCAACTCCGTTAGTTGGCTAACCTCTCTCCGTGCTACTTTGATCTTGCCCTCTAGCCTCCTTCTCCATGGAGGGTACTGCCCCTTGTGGCTGTTCAACTTGTAGCCAAGCATCTCACTGATCACTGCTGCCGTATTGTAGATCAGCTTGTTAGTGTCGGTAATCGTGGTTGTAGGTATTGCCCGTAGTGCTGCATTAACATCATCTAGCAGACCTTCTGAGGGTACTTCACGTAATCTTGGTAACCGGCTACGGGGGATCCAGGTTTCAAGCTTGGCCATATATATCACTGATATATATATATCAGCTGGATAGCGTAGTGGTTAGACTACACGCCTTTGGAACAGAGGATCGCAAGTTCGATTCCTGCCTGGGGCGTCTGTATCCAGTAAGGGTCCTAAGGCTAGACCCCCTATGCTAAGCAAGCCTACCGCAGACATGAGCGAGACAGATAAATATGAAGGCATGCCGGCTCGGACGTCGCCCGGATCAACAAGGTCCGCGTCAGGTGTTGAGGAACCAGGGCACCCTGACGAAAAGTGGGCTACTGGAACAAGAAGGCATCGGTGGGCAAGGGACGAAAACAGGGCGTTGTTGGAATGCTACTACGCAAGTAACCCCGGCGGAAGGGGCTACATGAATAGGATGAGGGACCTATGGATTCTTCGATACCCAACATCCACAATGACGGCGAAACAACTAGTAGCTCAGTGTTCCAACATTCGAAAGAAGGGACTGCTCTCACAGCTAGAGATTGACGAGGTACAACACAAATGCTACGGCAAGGAGGAGTCAGGACGCCAGGTCAGGGGGGAGATATCATCACCCCCACCCGAGATTGGGTACATAGCCCCAAGTGTGATAGGAGAAGGATCGTTGAGTGCGAGAGGAACTGACCTGAAAAATAGGATCATGGCCAAGCTTGAAACCTAGATCCCCCGTAGCCGGTTACCAAGATTACGTGAAGTACCCTCAGAAGGTCTGCTAGATGATGTTAATGCAGCACTACGGGCAATACCTACAACCACGATTACCGACACTAACAAGCTGATCTACAATACGGCAGCAGTGATCAGTGAGATGCTTGGCTACAAGTTGAACAGCCACAAGGGGCAGTACCCTCCATGGAGAAGGAGGCTAGAGGGCAAGATCAAAGTAGCACGGAGAGAGGTTAGCCAACTAACGGAGTTGCAGAAAGGTGCCTAAGAAATACAGCAAGCTGTCCATACCTGAGGCCTTGGAAACTGCCAAGCAAAGACTCACAGCCTTGGCCAGCCGCTTGAGGAGGTACACCAGAGAGATAGAAGGCAGGAGAATAAACCAGCTGTTCTCCACAGAACCAGCAAAGGTGTACTCTCAGTGGCAAGGGAACAATAAGAGAACAGCACCACCAAGGCTGGAGACGGAGCAATACTGGAAGAGCATATGGGAGAAGGATGCAACCCATAACGGCAATGCTCAGTGGCTAGAGGATCTGAGGGCAGACCACAGCGACCTCCCTGAACAGGGTCCAGTAACCATCACAGTGGCAGATATCCAAGAAAGGGTCTCCAGTATGAAGAGTTGGACAGCACCAGGGCCCGACATGGTTCACGCCTACTGGCTGAAGAAGCTGACTGCACTCCACGAGCGTCTGGCAGCACAAATGAACCAGCTGCTAGTTAACGAGAGACACCCGGAATGGCTAACTGACGGACGGTCCTGGACCCCAAGAAGGGACCGGTCCCCTCCAACTACCGACCAATAACCTGCCTCAGTACTACATGGAAGCTCCTGTCAGGCATCATATCGGCTAAGATGAACAGGCACATGGGTCAATACATGAGCGGGACACAGAAAGGAATTGGCAAGAATACCAGAGGCGCAAAACACCAGCTACTGGTAGACAGAACAATCAGCCGAGACTGCAAGACCAGACTGACCAACCTGTGCACTTCCTGGATTGATTACAAGAAGGCCTATGACTCAATGCCCCACAGCTGGATACTGGAATGCCTAGAATTGTACAAGATCAATGGGACCCTAAGAGCCTTCATCAGGAACTCAATGGGGATGTGGCGTACAACACTAGAGGCCAACTCCAAGCCCATAGCACAAGTCACCATCAAGTGCGGGATCTACCAAGGAGATGCTCTGTCCTCACTGCTGTTCTGCATAGGCCTGAACCCCCTCAGTGAGATCATTAACAAGACTGGCTACGGATACCGACTACGGAACGGAGCAGTTGTCAGCCACCTCCTGTACATGGATGACATCAAGCTGTATGCCAAGAGTGAACGAGACATCGATTCACTGATCCACACTACCAGGCTATACAGCAATGACATTGGAATGTCGTTCGGACTGGAGAAGTGTAGTCGGAAACCCCTGCACGGTATGTACCACCGGCAGATAGAGGAGGTGGCTGATATCCAGAAATCCTACCAGTGGCTGGACAAAGCTGGACTGAAAGACAGCACAGAGGCACTAATCATGGCAGCACAAGAACAAGCTCTGAGCACAAGATCCATAGAGGCTGGGGTCTATCACACCAGGCAAGACCCCAGGTGCAGGCTGTGTAAAGATGCCCCAGAGACAATCCAGCACATAACAGCAGGGTGCAAGATGCTAGCAGGCAAGGCATACATGGAACGCCATAACCAAGTGGCCGGCATAGTGTACAGGAACATCTGTGCGGAGTATAACCTGGAAGTCCCGAGGTCAAAATGGGAGATGCCCCCAAGGGTGGTGGAGAATGACCGAGCTAAGATCCTGTGGGACTTCCAGATACAGACGGACAAAATGGTGGTGGCTAACCAACCGGACATAGTGGTGGTAGACAAACAGAAGAAGACGGCCGTAGTGATCGATGTAGCGGTTCCGAATGACAGCAATATCAGGAAGAAGGAACACGAGAAGCTGGAGAAATACCAAGGGCTCAGAGAAGAGCTCGAGAGGATGTGGAGGGTGAAGGTAACGGTGGTCCCCGTGGTAATCGGAGCACTAGGTGCGGTGACTCCCAAGATAGGCGAGTGGCTCCAGCAGATCCCGGGAACAACATCGGAGATCTCTGTCCAGAAGAGCGCAGTCCTGGGAACAGCTAAGATACTGCGCAGGACCCTCAAGCTCCCAGGCCTCTGGTAGAGGACCCGAGCTTGAAGGATAAACCGCCCGCAGGGGCGTGCTGGGTGTTTTTATATATATATATATATATATATTAGAGATGGACCGATCCGATATTACGTATAGGTATCGGTCCGATACTGACCTAAATTACTGGATCGGATATCGGAGAAAAATAAAAAATGTAATCCGATCCATTAAATATCACGAAAGCACCTCACAAAACTTGCAACACGCCATAACTCACCTCAGAACGTTAGCACGTTGGAGCAGTATGCATCACGTGATAGAGCGGCTGTGGCATGCGGGACCTGTCGGTGGTCTGGATAGCATTTGGAGCTTCGCTAGCAACCTGGCATTTCATCTCCGACAAAGTTATCCCGAGAGAAGTAAAGCAAGTGTGTAAGTCCATCTCTGAATGTTTGTAAAGCATTCCTGCATTAAGCTTAACAAACGATATATGGAGCGACTGCCTCTTCTTGCTGCTACTTCAATCATGAAACTGCTTAACGATCAGCTGATCGGCTTTTCTGTCGCGAGTCCGTCTCTCTGGTTTGTTTTTGGCCCACTTTGCACCAGAAAGAGGAAACCAGCGGCTGAACAACAGCAGCACGTTTAAGCTTGATCAGCTGTTGTTAGAATTTATTTATTATTACTTTCTACTCGAGGATCTTTTTCTACGTAGCTGACGCTGGTAACTGTGCAGGGGCGGATCTAGCAAAGTTTAGCCAGGGGGGCCGATAGGGCATGAACAGGGAAAAGGGGGCACAAAGACATACTTTTCTTTCTTATTCTCATTTAAAATGTCTAGCTTTTAATAAATAATTATCTGACACCCAAAGTTTTAATTTGATGCAAAATAAATAGAAGTCCATTACTGTATATAGTAACTATTAAGTCTAATATATATACCCTAGTAAGCTATAGTACTTTTTCCTTTGGGAAGGTACCATCTGTGCAGTCTGCAATTTTGTTGAAGAAAGATGTTGAATCTATTTAATATTTCTTGAAAAATAATTGATTTCTGTGCATTTTTTTTTCACACTGCATCAAATTAAGGTTGGTTACGTCGATTAAGCATCATGAGGTGGAGCGTGAGGGGTGGTTCCCTATTTTTTATTTATTTATTTTTGTTGTTGCTGGGAGTTGGAACCCTATTAGTTAGGCTGCTTAATATTTATGCTAAGTACTCTTTAAAATACCAGAATAGGGAGGATGGTGTAGGTTTAAATTTATTAGATTGATCAGTATTGCTGAACTATGAAATATTTTTTTTTGCATACAGGTATAACAGAATAGCTTTAGTGTAGTTGTTGTTTTAAACTTGAGTATGAACTTATACAAAATGCAGCAAGATATTTAAAAAAAACAGTTTTGTTGATTAAAAAACACTATATCGGATTCATATCAGTATCGGCAGATATCCAAATTTATGATATCGGTATCGGTATCGGACATAAAAAAGTGGTATCGTGCCATCTCTAATATATATATATATATATATATATATATATATATATATATATATATATATATATATATATATATATATATATATATGTGTGTGTGTGTGTGTGTGTGTGTGTGTGTGTTTTCATGACGAACATTTTTCTGTTACCAAGGGGGAGGTATTTTAATAAAAAAAAAATCTTTCAACTTTACTTCTCCAAAACCAATTACATGTAAACATTTACAAGCTTATAAGAACGGGAAGACCAACTTTAAAACACTGGAAGACACAAAACTTGTCAACATTTTTCTATTACCTTTGCAAATCCCAAAAGCAATCAAAAAGAAAATGGTGGTTACAACCATGAAACTTTTTCTGAGCTAAATCCCCAGTCTTTTCATCCATCTATAGTAGTACAGATTAAAGGTCACATCACTCACAACATAACAGCAGACAAAAATAGACAACTTCCATTTGGCCAAAAAAAAGAAAGAAAAAAAGGTCACAGTTTGAACAAAAGATATAAAAAGGCCAAAATCAACTTTTGTGCTGGGTCTTGTTTGCCTAAGCAAACATCTTCATTTTCATTTGCTGCATCTTTGTACTGAGCCTTTGTCCATCCAGATTCATCAAAATCTTCTGACAGAACTCAAAAGCGTACTTGTGGTCATTTGGATAGCTCAGATCAAGTGCATAAATCAGTCCAAAGAGGACGATGAATGCCATGATGACACTACCGAGGTTGTTCATAACTGTAGTACCTTCAATGACAACTCCAACATCCTCTGGCTCCTGAATCCCTTCTCTTCTGATGGTGTAAATACAGTGACAGTTGCTGCAGTGGACCTCAACCGTTCATCCTCAGTGGAGGAGGTCTGAAAAACAGGTTGTTTCAGGTTTAAGGGCTCTGTCACTTGGAAGGGGACATATTATGCAAAACTCAGCTTTTGTATCCTTTTGTGCTGAAACATAGGTCTCTACCGCCTCTATAAACACTCCAAACATAAATAAAACCCGTCAATCTGTTTCCTATCAATAGTTTGGGTTCAGGTATTATGTACCTCCCTTTGGGAGGGGCTTGATATAGAGCAGGAGCTCCTCCAGTGTCTATCAGTGTGTGTGTGTGTGTGGGCTGGGTCAATTTCCCTTATTTCATCACAATTGGGAACCTTTTGAAACAGCTTGTTTTATGCACATTATTCCTGAAACCAGGAGATTGCTGTAATGGCAGTGACACTAGTTAGTGTCTTGATGCAATCTGCTGTGTTCCTTATAATGAAGACTTTTTACTAATTGGCATAATAAACTGAACTCCACTGGAGTGTTTACTTTCTGAAGTGCCTTGAGATGACTGTTGTTGTGATATACCGCTATATAAATAAACTGAATTGAAACACTGACAGAAAATGGATGAATGTTTTGTCCACATTTACTGTGTTTATAGAGGCAGTAGATACCTACATGGCAGCACCAAAAGAATGAACAATTGAATTTTTGCTGAAACTATCCCCTTAAAAAGTGCTCTCCAGTGCAAGTTTCAACAATGACTATTAAGAATAATACTATTTCACAATTATATTGTCTCTTTTGAATATATGAGGATTTTGTGTGCGATGAACCTAACTCAAATTGAATCTAGAAAAGAAGGTGTGATAAGCGTACCAGATACTCCTTGAACAGTAGGTCTGGATCTTCATTAAAGTAGACCACCAGGCTTTTAAGAGTATGCTCCCTCTTTATGTCGATGTCATCATACTAATGCAAGGGTGGAAAAAAAATGGTGAAAAAAATGGAATTGATTGATTGCATTTAATTGATGGGTTTATCATTAGTACCGACCAAACTACTGATCGCCATGATATCCTTGATCTTTTGGCCCTTTGCTCCTTTGCTCCCCTGAAAATTTTGCATCAGCTTGTCTGTTAAATTGTCCAGCTGAGCCAAGAACTTCGCCTGCAGGGGTTTTGTAGTGATCTGCAGGAACTCTGCATTCACCTGGAAATAAAACATACACAAATATAATAAACTAGAAGTTTAAATACAGACTGCTGAATCAACACACTGAAAGTTGCTAAACATTTGAACCATCAGTGAAGTTTGTCAAGACCTAAACTGTTTTTAGCTGAGTTTAGGAATATATCGCCACCTGTTGCCTTGGCATGTTCCTAGCAGCGTTTTCCTTCATTTTTGCGTTTACCTGTGGACGGGATTATTTTTTAAAACGAAAACGGAAAATCTCCGTTTTCAAAAATACCTGTGTAAGTGTGGACGTAGCCGAAATCTTTTATAATAATAAATAGGTTTGAACGTCATGGGAGTGCGCATTGTGCTGCCTGCAGTTACTCTTCCGGCCACATGGTTCGCTTTTGGTAGCACCCTCAGTAAACTATGTAGTGCTTTTAAAGACACCTCAAAACGATACTTTCTACTAGAAAATGGCATATAATAATAAACACAGAATACCATATTTTTAGATTATAAAAAGAAAACAGTAAGAAAGAAGTTAGCTATAGGACATCATCTTTCATTGAGCACAATGGCTAGCTGCTAATAAGCTAGCACACGCTCCGACTTAAAAGTTGGCAGCTACACAATTTCTCCTCTAAAACAAGGCACTTTTGAAAAGACCTGGCTATATTGTCAAAAAAAAAAATAGTATTCAAGCAGAGAAGAGAATGGTAGCACCACCAAAAGTTCAAAAAACAACTGTTACAAGCTTCTATGATAAATAGCATTATAGATTTAGCTGATAAAGAAATACACAATTGGATATATGGAAAAATAATATGTTACCTTACCTGAAGGTGTAGTTTTATCCAAAAAGTACAGAGAGGCCAAGAGCAGCTGGATTCATTTAGGTGATCCTGAAAGAGTGCAAAATTTTCAAAGAAGGCGGACCGTTGTGTAACTCAGTAACTTTGTGTTCTTGTGACAAAGACTGCTTTGAGAGAAAATAATTTAGGTTCACCACACGAATAATAATTGCAGTAACGCTGGAGTGCTACATTTGCGTTGAATGAGATTAAAAATAATGTTTAAGCTTAAAGAGGGGCTTGAATTGATTTCTTTGAGTTTACAAATACTTAAGTGCAAAAATGTACTCCTCCTACCCCCAGTGCCCCAACAAACTCATTCATTTTGTGTTCAGAATCAGCCTCTGCTGGTTTTGAATAATTTTAGGTTTACACAAAGAAAATCAAATTAATTTGGTATTTTTTAATTGCATTTGTGAACAACTAACATAATTTGCATGTGTTCTTTGAAAGGAGGACCTGAATCTGTTTTTTGAGTGTAGGGGAGTAAAGAAACATGGGACTCAGGTGAAGAGTTAAATTAAGAAATGAGGGCGATGAGGAGAGTTAAAGGGCAGGTGAAGAAGGAAGGCTTTGACTTGGGGCCTCCCGGGGACGATGACCTTATTTCAAATTCTGGGTGAGGGACTATAGTTCGGCAACTGAGGAGCCCCCCCTCTGTCTCAGACACACACACACACAAACACAATCAAACACACTTTCAAGGCTGAGTTCGGAAATAGAGAGCCCCCCTGAAGTCCTGCAGCTCCTCAAAGGCCAAGCTGCTGCTGCCGTCGTTAGTAAAGCTACACAATAGGTTACACATACAATACTCCTTCAAGGTTCAACTTCACATCCTAGTGACAACAAAGACACTAAAGTCTCCTCACTGCTCAGTTTCCAAAAAGAAAAGAAAAGCAAAGAAAAAAGTTGTGATGTAGGATGTGTAAATAGAAAAAGAATCAGAATCAGAAAGGCTATGTTTGCAAATCATTTGAAATCCATATTTAAGTGGCAGTCACATTAAACTGAATTAGCAAAAAGTCAGTAACAAGGATGTGTATAAAAGGAAGCTTGTTTCTCAGAAGTAAAGATGAGAAGAGGTTTACTACTGTGTGAAACTGCCCAGGCAAATACTTCAACAACTGAAGAAGCATAGTTCTCCATGTATGGTTGCCAAAACTTGGGGTGTTTCTTATGTACGGTATATAATATTATTAAAAGAAATCTCTGGACAAATGGTAAAAGTCAAAAAAACAATATTTAACCGCAGTAATCCTCCATCCCTTGGGCAGCACAGCATTAAAAACAGACTTGATGGTGTAGTGGAAATCAATGCGTGGATGCAGGAAGTCTCATTGTCATTGGCACAAATGGTTGCTGGATCCAGAAGCACTGCAGCCTTCTCTGGGCCCAAGCAAATAAGATGGACTGAGGCAAAGTGGAAATCTGTCCTGTGATCTGATCGATCAAAATCCGAAAATCTTTTGGGAAATTATGGATACTGCATCCTCTTGGTTAAAGAGGAAAATGTGTTGTCAACATACAGCTCTGTAGATCAGGCTCATTTGGATATTTGTGATTTTTTGTACTGTTACTGAACAGTTTTGATGATGTATTGTCCTGCTGGGGGAGGCTGCTGCCAGCGGGGAGTATTGTACCAACTAGACAGTCTTTCTTACTTTAGCAAGTAAGTGCTAAACCACCTTCAGCAAGGCTGAGATTATGTGTAGATTTGGAGCACAGATCTACAAACAATCTTCAAGCTTCAAACCTTGTAAAACAGCTAATTAGCAGTGAAAAAAAACAAACAAGAAAATGACACAATACATTGTCAGTGATGTTTTACATCTACAAAACTGGTTACCAATGGCTCAGATGGATTAGAAGACATCATGGGATTTGTGAGTGTGAAGGAGGGAGCAGAGAGGAAGCATTCCAAGGGTTTGCTTAAGTCCTTTCCAGTGACCTACCAGCAGATAAGAAATAATAGAGATAAACTGTGTAAAAGGTGGGACTAGTCACTGTAACGTAGATCTACTGGTTTGTGCGCACCTGTTTTGAAGCCTGTCGTTGGCATTTAGGCAATTGCTCATCTAGCTTTAGTGCTTGTTTGGGTATTTTTCGTAAACTTGAATTCGGGCTGGAACCTGGTTGAGAATGCTGTGGACACCCATAAGGTAAAAACTCATCAGCCACACCATTACGGTTACGAAAATGAATGCCATGTTGTGTTAAAGAAGACTTGAAGTTTGGGACTTTGACCGTAAACTTGTAAACCCTGAAGCTTGTTTCACACACAGTTTCACAATAACCAAAATTTTTTGGAGGCGTTCAAGTCACAGACAGTCAGCGAACTAATGGGTGGATTACAAGAACAGAATGTCTTGCCTCTGTCTTACCAGTTGTACCGATGCAAAGACTAATCCACCAATTTTCACCACCATTTACACTATCAGTGATGACCTCAAATGCCAATTAACACCAGTGTATGCAAATAAAGTGGTCGAATATCAGTGTTAACCTACAGAGGCTGGTCTTTGCAACTTTTGATCCTGGGTGAAGCAAGCACAGAAGAAAACCTTTATTCCAGTTAGCGTGGCCTATTTTCATGATTACCAAGAAAGTTACCAAGCTTGAAAACAGAAAATGTGTGTCATTAGTTCAGGATAATACTGAAAACTATGTGTATCATCCTGTGTGGTGCATCATATAGATAGCACTGTATATAAATATTGAAATAAACTACAAATTAGTGTAAAGATCTTTTTTTTTTTTTTAAAGTTACTCATACTTTGGTTTCTCTCTTTGGATAGATGCAGTGAGCAGCGCTTGCGGCTTTCTTTTCACATCTCTCACTTTTCATTTCTCCCAACATTGGTTTCCTGTCAACCATCTTCCTTATCTTTACCTCTGTCACTCTGTTTTGCTACAGCCAGAGCAATTTGTGCTGAAAAGTGTAAAAACATGCATCAATGGCTGAATGGGACTGCGGAGTACATCAGTGCTAACAAGGTATAAGTGCCAAAGTGGTTAACTAGGAGTCTGCCTTCACCGCCGTCCTCCCTCACAGCCACGCCGGCTCGCTCTCAGTCATCTACATTCCCTGAACCAGCCTCATGTCTCCTTAATTTTCACCATTTTCAGTCTTGTCAGTCTCTATATATTGCCCAAAGTCTAGCGTGACAGATTTCACTATCATCAAAGAAAGATTTTCCATTAATGGGCCCTGACCTTGTCTGACTACTGTACTTAAAAACCTTCTCTGCTGCAAGGCACACTCTCCCTGAATCACTCCTTGACCCACACCCCCACACCCAACCACTCCACACCCCAACTTTCCATTTCACCTGTCTCCTCACCATAATCTCCCATTTTTTCCCCCCTCCTCCGTAAATTTTCTGCTCCTCTCACCTTACAAGAGCCCCCCTCTGTTGTTTGTGGAGGCTTGCCTGATAGCCATTAGTGTTACACCCTATTACATCAGTAATGACTGACTGTGAGCTCTAATTAGAGATGTGTTAGGGAGAGCTGACTTACCCCCTCCTCCTCCTCCTCCTTCTGCTTTTCCGCAAAGCTGTTACTGTGACTCCATCGCCGTGGCGACACCATTAGCACAGCACCTCTAAGAGTTGCAACTCCTGACTGTTAAAACCATTATGTTCATTACAGACCAATCAGAGGGGAAGGTGTTATGGCTAATTGATAAGCTGAACAATGCATAAAATCTTGTCTCTAATTGCCCTGCGGGAAAAGGAGAAAGCACCCTGGGAGAAAGAGACAGTGAGCGAATGAAAGAGAGGAAGTGAGGAAGCGGCTGGCGTACTAATTTCAAAATCTGATATTTTTTCACTTGAATAATTTAGGCTTACAATATGTCTTCATCCAAACATGCTGTAGATTCCCCCCCTCTTTCTTGAATAATGGGATGTTTCTTCTGGGTTTGTCATCTGTGATAAGATGATTATCTGAAAGGTCTGTGGCACATTGTGAAGAGAGTCTCGCCTTCTCTGCTGGAGTAGGTAATCCTGGGTAATAGCATTATGGACACAGTGTTTTCCTAAAGCCCATGATTATCCGCTGCTGTTTGCTGTGGGATTGACATTGGCCTTCTTGGTCTCTCTCTCTCGCTTGCTCTTTCTCTCTCCCCTCTCTTCTCCTCTCTCTCGCTCTTTTTACTCACTCTTTTTCTCACTTTTCTCTCTCTTTATGTCATCCTGTCTCTGACTCACCACTCCATCAAGCCCTTATATGCTCTTCTCTCACGGTTCTAACAAGAGAAGAAGATGAAAATAGAGCACATGGAGCAACAAAAGAACAAATTGCTTGTAGACAAGAGTGCCCCAGATTTGAATGACATGTTATGTTCTCTTTGTCAAAAAAACAGGGGGGAAAAAAGAAAAAATACACACTTTCACTTTGGCAGTTTGGGGTTACCATCCTGCTTGAGACTCAATAAAGACATTAAGCTATTTACTGAAATACATTTTGAAATCCTACATATAAACCAGGTTAACTATTCTAAACACCGCCTCTCCACCCATGCAACAGATGATACATCACATTACATCGCTGACTGAGGTCTTCATATTTTTAAGTGCCATATGATTGCGATTCGAGATAGACAGAATGAACGGAACTAAGACCTCTGCTTTTAGCCAATTGGCTCACTTTTTTCCCTCAACGCTTTTAGGTCTGAACTTGATCTTATCTCCCTCTCGGGCTGTCTCACCCAACCTCACCCTGCACCCCACCCCACCCCCTCTCTCACCCAGCCACTTTTACTTAGCTTGCCACTCTGTGTCAATCTCCCACTTATGTGGTTTATTTGTAGTGCTTATTTGATGCAACACATCTCCCATATTATTCACCGGCGAATCGGTAAAACCTGACAGCGTGGAGAAGTTGTTTTAATCTGCAATGTGGCTTCTCTTTGTCCTGGGAAGAAAGTAGATTTAGAAAAAAGGAAATGTTGGTTAACCACCAGTGGTTTAACGCAATAAGCCAGTGGGTTATCTCACACCTTGAGGGTTATCTTGATGTTGCACACCAGGAAGAAATCTTGGCATCTATATATCTATGTTTAGGCATCTATGAAATGTATTTTCGCTTTAAAACAAATTGAAAAGAAAAACATTTTGAGGGATAATAACATAAGCGCTGTGTGCCCTTCTAAACTGATTAGGTTACTAAACAATAATGAACGTTTGTAAGAAAGCATTCCTAGAGCATTTTTATTGGCAAAGAATGAAAAAGCATGAAATTACTTTTATTAGGAGTTTTTCCACCTTGGTTCCCCCAGTAGGCAGATGGATGCCTGCAGCAAAGACACCCGTCAGCTACAAGTCAGGGAGTCTGTGAGTTCTGGCAGCCCTGGAGCAGGGATGCTGCAACAGGCATTGGAGGGAGAGAGGAGCAGCAACAGGAGGAGCAGCAGCAGAAGCACTGCTGAATCCATTAACAATGAAGGAGCTGCTCAAATGGGCTCTGGTCCTGTGTTTGCAAAACAAATGGGACATGTGAGGGTTAGGCCGGGGAAGAAATTAATCTGTGAAGCAATCAACGGTGAGTTCAGAGGAGGAGACCGAACCATGTGTGTGAAACACATGCTGCATCTCAAAACGGTAAACCTGTGTGTAGATAGGAAAGCTTTAATCAGCCCAGCTGTGTGGCTGTTGTATGTTTTTTGTATGCTATATGTGTGTGTGTGTATGAGTGAGTGTGTGTAGGCTAAATCCTTCCCCACCTAGAAGCTGTCAAAACCACATGCTTACAAGCTGTGCAGGTTACATCTAATTGGATTCTGTGGACATCACAGCATGAGACAATATTTGATGACTCCAAGATCATATTGTAGGAAACAGTGTATGTCCTGAGTAAAAACAGCCTCCAAAGTCAATACCGACCCCTCCCCACCCCTTTTCCTCCCCCCCACCTTTGCGTCCTTTTCTGTTCCAGGATCAGTAATGGGAGTCAGTATCCAGGAGGAGGCGAAGGGGGTGCGGGGGCTCCTCGCCAAGTCCTCGCCCCTCCTCTCCGAATGCGGCACAGCTGCCTTTCAGAACCCCGCCGCTCCAGCCCATTCATCCTGGAGAGCACCCCCCTCCCCCCTCCACACACACACACACACACACACACACACACACACACACACACACACACTCCTCTCCCCTCACCATCACACACACAAAAAAGTGGCTATTTATTAGAATACTTGTTTTGTATTGTTCTGTGCCACACAAAAGACGCTTCATTGTGTTAGAAGCAAGCCCCCTTTTTGCAGAGAGAAACAATAACTTGGAATTGTCTTTTTTAGAGTGTATAATAAATGTCATTTCTTCTTGTCTCTGCCCCTCAGTGTGTGTTGAGTGGTGGGTTTGGGCACCGGGCACGGATGGCCTTGGCACTCGAGCGGCCAGATTGTAGTGGGAGTAGCGGTCTTACATGAAGCTTTGGAGGGGTTTAGGACGGCTTTAGGAGCATGGAGGGAGAATTCTTCCCACTTTGTCTGGAGTAGAGGGAACGAGGGGGACATGCGTAAGTTTGCATATTACAATTCCTTACGCAAGAAAGTCATTTTTATATACATCTAATCTGTAGTTAAACTGTCTGTTGTGCGTAAAATCGCCTTTTTAACGCGTGGTGGAATTAATTCTCAAAATTGTTATAATATTAACAGAGTGAAGCGAATTTGAACGCTTTCTGAATTCGGCGTTTCCGCTTGCTGAAATAAATGTCTTGTTGACAGCCTTTATTTCGGAGCGTTTGTGTTCAGTGCAGTGCAGATAATATGTGTTTCCAGCTGCAGGCTGTCGTTTTATTTTGGAACAAGTGAGCTCCACAAGGGGCTGCGCAAAGCTCACACTGTGGCTTCATGATCCTACAAGTTGCTCTTCAACCAGCTCAGTTAGATTTTTCCGAGGGAAGAAGATCGGATGAGGTTCGCTGGCGCCTACATTTGTTTCGCCGTAAACAAGAATAACTGTTTGATGGTGTAAAATACGAGGGGACGCATTAGACTATCCAGGGGCAGCCTGTTTTCACTCAGGACTCTATGTTTGTCTTGGTGTTTCTACTTTTCCGTAGGTTGTGGGGAGGGCGGGGGCTGACCGTCACATCTTTAGATTTAGGATGTGTAATTTAAGGCTAAGGAGCAGATGCTTTGTCTCTTAAACTCGTTTGAATAATTAGCTCCACGTTTTGTGTCCTTGGTGTTCAGGACTCCTTTTACTTCCTTAAAACTAACGCCACCCAGTTACACGAGCGCCGGCTCTTGTGCACTGCTCGGGCACAGCCACAGCCGTGTAAAAACGCTGTCCCCGCTCAGGTTAACTGCATCAAGGGGTAAAAAAAGAAAAAAAGAAGAAGAAGATGATGATGAAAGGGAGGAAGCCAGATATAATCGGTCAAAAGATTTATTTATTTATTTTTTTGTTTAATTAAGGGGTTCCTTTGCGTGGGACTGATTCCTGGACGGAGAGTAAAATAAAAAAAATAAAATAAAAAGCATAATAGCACCCGCTGGCCGCTGCGCTCGAGGAGCTGTGTGTATTTATTTAAAATTGTTCACTTATTTATATATATTTTTTATTTTCTTGTGGCCATGGAGGGTGGGAGGGTTGGATAACCGCTTTGACCCTTGGCCCCAGTCGCGCACCATCATCACAGTGCGCACACAACCCGTCACAAAGGCCGCGCACAAAAGGAGCGAGGAGGTTTGAAAGGAGGTTTGTTAAAAGAGGAGTGACTGACGGGGAATGACAGAGAAAGTAAACAGGGGCCACCAGGGTCCCAATGTCACTGTAAAGGCTAATCCTGTGCGTACAAGCCTAAAGACACTCAGCACGGAGAATAAATAACGACAATAATAGTATGATTCTAACAAGAGTGACAGTAATAGTAGAAGTCATATTTTCTCTTACTATTGGCTATTTAAGAAAGCTAACGATAACAATTCTAATCTTTTCATCAGGATGTCGACTTTTTTAAAATAACTGCTGGAGATGCATTGATGCATTGCAGCACTGGTGTGAATTAAAGCAGAGTCGTGTCAGGGCAGGGTCCAGGCAGGTTTAAGAAATCTGAAAAGCATGAAAATGTATTTAATACATTTATTAATAGGCCGGTTTAATATTAGCGGTGTTATATGTGTGCTTACACTATTTAGTTAAAAATATGTTTAAATAAAAAGAAAAAAGAAGGTTAAATGTTTTTATGAATTAGACTTTTAATATTGAGCAGATACTGACAAATCGCTGTATCTGTATAATGAGACAAGAATTGGTTTCTTATTTTCTTTTTCTTTTTATGAGTGCGTGTGTGTGATCGCTTCACTCGCACTCACCTCCCCAAAGCTCTCCGGGTGTCATCATTACATTGCCATCTCCCTCGGGCCTTAAGCCACGTTTGCCTGGACCGCTGTAACCGTTTATTGACCACCGTGACATCAAGTTAACCCTATCACCAAAAACGCCCGGATCCGTCCGAGTGATCTCGCTCCCTCTGGTCCTAAACAGAGAACCATATCAAGCTAAGCTCCAATTAAAATAAAAACAGCAAAAGAACGATAGAATGATTAAATCGTTAGTCTCGCCGCGGGAAGTGGTATTTCGTTTTCCCTTTCAATTAGAGGTTGATTGGGCTTTTCAGGGGAGGTCAGCTGTGAAATCTGGATTATATATGCGCGGACTCGAAGACACAGACCGCTTTCCCCTCTCGTGTATTTTTATTTTTTTTTTAACAAACGGAATACCTGACTGGATGTTAAATAAGAGGCGTTAACAGACCCACAACATATCCACTAAAAATGACAGTTTACGTGTAGTATTTCTTTTCATCTATAGCTGCACGCGGGCGCGTGGCCAGGACTCATTCACCATCACCAGCAGACGGCGATAATGGCTCTTTGCCCCGGCAATTTCACGTCATTATACGACTATCCATCCTCTTGGGCTTCGTCTCTCAGACCAAGAGTTTTCTTTTAACCAAATCTCTTTCAAATAGTTTTCAGCTATAAATGCGCTTAATTTCTCTATCTGACACCTGCTATTACTTCAAACCTTAATTACATACCTGGAAGGAGGAGGGGGTGGGGGTAAGGGGGCACAGGCGAGGGAGAGAGAGAGAGATGGTTTAAAATTTGATATCTGAGGCGCTTGCTCAGCATCAAGTCGTCTGAGACTAGTTTGGGGGCAGAGTGTATTGCAAATCCTGTGCATAAATATAGTGAGGCCCAGGCTTCTAGTGCGCGTTGCGAATGTGAGTATAACTTGTTAAATAGGAGAGGAAGTGTCTTTTCAATGTCAAATCTGGGAAGAAAGTTGAAGGTAAAAAAGAATTTTACCCACACTTTTATGCTTCCTAATTTATAAGCTGTCTGATTTCTTCCTTCTTTAAAAAAAAAATCAGCAGCCATAGTCTAACCTATTTTTTTAAAATATAAATAAATTGAGATGTTTGACTCATCCTAATCACAGACTGCACCCACTGTTTGGCCGCTACATCAGTGCTAACAAATCTTCGTTATTTTTGTGGATGAAGTCTCCGAGAGCGTGTTTGGAAATTTCAAATGCCTCGTGCTATTTGTGGGATTGACCCTCCTTTCTCCCTCCTCATTCTCCTCCTCCTCCTCCTCCGGTGTGTTCTTCCTCTATGGTCCTCTAGTCACCTGACCAAACGCCATGCAAATCATTCCGCTGCTAGAGCCTCATTGGCCGCTTGTGGCTCATTTAACCGCTGTCAGTGCTCATCATATGGCCGCCGCTTTAACCAACTTCTCAACTCCGACAGGAAAAGTGGCTCAAATGCGCATTCTATCACAGTGGATGTGAACCAGCCCAGGCGAAAACAGGGCGAACTGCTGGTTGGAGAACATTTTATATGCCTTTTCGGATTAATTTTCATCACGTGTTTATTTCAATTTGGGGTAGAATATTAATTTTGTAGCCCAGTCATCTCGAGCGCACCCGTACCTGTGTGCGCCTGACCTGTTGTGAAAGTGACTTGTTTTTTCTCTGTTGGTGGCGAAGTTTAAAAACCAGGTGAATGTATAGCATGATGATGGAAACTGACCTTCATTCCCCCGGCCCCCAAACGAACACGACGACGGGGCAAACGGGGCCGAATAGCGGGTCGAAAGCGAATCAGGAGCGGGTGAAGAGACCTATGAACGCGTTCATGGTGTGGTCCCGTGGGCAGCGGAGAAAGATGGCGCAGGAGAACCCCAAAATGCACAACTCTGAAATTAGCAAGCGGCTGGGCGCCGAGTGGAAGCTGATGTCCGAGGCTGAAAAGCGTCCATTCATCGACGAGGCTAAACGGTTGCGAGCCATGCACATGAAGGAGCATCCGGATTACAAGTACCGACCAAGACGGAAGACCAAGACATTGCTGAAAAAGGACAAATATTCCCTTGCTGGTGGACTTCTTTCTGGGCCGAGCGGTGGCGGTGGAGTTGGTTTAGGGGTTGGCATGGGTTCATCCGGGGTCGGGCAGAGGTTGGAGAGCCCCGGAGGTCACGGAGGTTCCGCCAGCTCCGGCTACGCGCACATGAACGGCTGGGCGAACGGTGCGTACTCGGGGCAGGTGGCTGCTGCCGCGGCGGCCGCAGCGATGATGCAGGAGGCTCAGCTAGCCTACAGCCAGCACCCGGGGAGCGGAGCGCACCACCACCACCACTCACACCACCATCATTCACACAACCCCCAGCCCATGCACCGCTATGACATGACAGCCCTGCAGTACAGCCCCATCTCGAACTCTCAGAGCTACATGAACGCTTCCCCATCCGGCTACGGCGGGATCACCTACACGCAGCACCAGAGCTCCGGCGTCTCTTCCTCAGCTGCCATGGGGACATTAGGGTCGCTGGTGAAGTCGGAGCCGAGTGTAAGCCCTCCCGTCAGCAGCACACACTCACGGGGTCCTTGCCCCGGAGACTTGAGAGAGATGATAAGCATGTATTTACCTACCGGAGAGCCGGGGGACCCCTCAATGCAAACTAGACTCCATGCCTTGCCGCAGCATTACCAGAGCGCCACGGCTGGAGTGAACGGGACCGTCCCGCTAACACACATTTAGAACTCATAGAATAATTGAAAACTGCAAACGAACCATAACCAAATATTTACCTCTTTTCTAAAATAACCCCGGTCCTGAGAACTACCTGCATTTTGTACAGAATGTTTATGATATTGTAAATGAAGGGTAAATAGCATATTCATCTCGGCTTTTTTTGGAATAGCCACCAGTGGAATTATATAACAAATATGATGCTGAGATATTGGTTATTGTGCTATCATTTATTTATTTTTTTTGTCCTTTATTTCACAGTCTTAGCTGAGGGTTACGCCAGGTTTTCACATTGGGGAGATTTGCTTCAATTGTCTCATCATTTTTGGGGGTCGGGGGTGGGGAGGGGGGAGTTTATTGTAAGTTATTTGAAAATGAGATAAGTGTCATAATCATAAGAAAGTGCTTTAAAAGATATGGGAAAATCAGCTTCTTTAAACATTTGTGTTCATTTGCAGAAGCCTGTGTCATAATTCTTGGAAATCATCTCTTTTTATTGTAACACTCTAATTCTTGTAAATTGTGAATAATTTTAATATTTGAAAGGATGACGGGCAACCGCTGTTGTAATTTAAGTGCTTTTCCGCGAGCGAAAAGCTCTGATATTGCAATGAAGAATAATTGAATAAATTTCACAAGATGTTGCTTTGATTCTTAAGAGAACGTCTTAGATTGATTATTTTTCACAGTGGTCTTACAGAAGTGTTTTGTTTTGTTTTAGGTAACAAGAATCAGAAGTCTTCACGAAAAACAAAAAACAAAATCTTCTATTTAAATTTTGACGCTGGTGGACAGATCCCTCGAGCTTTTAAATGGTCCAATTGTTTGTGCGTAATTACGCGTAAAAGCTACAGCCTGTAGGGCTGTGAGGGAACCATTTCACTAACAGGATGCTGTTTTAGAAGCTGAAGTTTCATGTTTAGAAACGTGTCCATAAATTGTTTTTAAAAAGTTTGCTTTTCTCTATTTCAGTAGCACGCAGGCTCCAATACTATGAAAACATTTTTTTAAATATTCAATGCAGGCCCAGATTGTGGCCCGCGTTCTCCTTTAATATAAATATAAAAGGACAAGCTTGATTTTGAATATTTTGAAAACTTATGATGACATAACGCACAAGAAGAACATTTAGCATGACAGCCACCTGTTAGTGTTATGAACGAAGCCTTCTCGTTTATGAATAGAAATTTGATTATATTTGTAATAAGCACATGTCATTTTCCCCTTTCAAAACCGTATGAGATGTGAATCCTTTAATCCTTTATTAGCAAGAGCAGCTTAAATCTTTTTAAAAAATATATATATATTTCTAAATGAAACTAGTTCATTATCTATTCTACTATTATATTAATCAGTGTGTCTAATTGCAATTTTTTTTACGGAAACTTGCGCCAGAATTTAATTTCTTTTCCGATGAAAGCAGATTTTATTTTTAGTATAAACTGCTCTTAAAAACTGAACAACTTCTCCACTGTGTATTTCATTTTTTAAAGGAAAATATTAAGCTATTTCTTTTTTTATTTAATCACTTTTAACATGTGTTTGATCTCCTGAGATGCATTTTTTTAAAATTCCAATTTTACAGCTTCTGTTCTGAACACACTATAAAAAAAGAATAAGGCAGGGATAGCAAAGAACAGCTATCTAAAAATTTCTTAAAGAAAGAAAAAGATTTTAAAGATAAAATTATTTGTTTCTTTAAATAAGGGGATAAAAATCGAAGTCTGGGTTGTCAGTAATCTTTCACCCGAACTGCACCATCAGTTCATCTTGCATTCACTTCTCTTATTAGCTTTATTTTTATGGTGATGTCAGATAATATATGTGAATTATTAGATTATATATATTGATTTCTACGTTATAAGCTAGAATGCGACAGAGGGTAAAAAGAAAAAAAGGGTGGGATTCACAAGAATCCTAATTTCTTTAGCTGCATTTTCATCAGCTTGCTAATCAAAGAACCGGCACTTAAAGAGGCTTGATCACTCGTCTAACAAATAAATGCAATCTATGTTACTTGGCTTTTATTCTAATTATTTACTCCCATAATGTGAGAAGCAGCAAGGTGGTGGGGGACTTGTTTGCTCCTTTTACTCTCGAGCAAAATAGCAGGAAAGTGAAAGGGGGTGTGGGCAAAGTGCGTGAGGCACAAACTGGGATTCGAACAATAATTTCATGTTCGATAAAAACCACTGAAACTTGAGAGTGAACCAACGACCCGTGATTGTAATTAAAGGAGAAAAATCTCTGTTTAAATGAAAAACAGACGCACAAACCTGACAGTGTCCAAACTGTTGCTCGGACTGAATTTTGACTTCCACTCGTCACAGCTCTACAGACAAGTAGCTTGTTGAGTTGGTGATGACTCATCAGAATTTCACAGATGTAGTGTTTTGATTTTGGACCGGTTTTGGTACCTTTGACAAAAACACCTGCATTTTGAATAAGATGCCCGCGTCATTTTTATAATTATCATTAATCTAAAAGAAATATATGTATATATTAGGCTGAAGACAGGCCACAGATGTTTTTGAGATTTTCCGTTTTTATCGCCTGTAGGCCTCATATGATACCCTAATAGTCATACACATGCAAATAAGGGGAATTTATGCCTGCTTAGGCATAAAAAAAAATCAATTAATCTCAAATACATAGTTAAAGGGCCTATTTCACACTGATGAAGACTTGCATGGTATGTCAATTAAACCTGTTAGGCCTCATAGTAAAGCATGTAACGTCTGGCTGCGCATTAATCTTTTAGGGGGCAAAAAATCAGAGGAACAATGTCTGGAAATTAGTTGAAATTCCAAAACCCGAAAGCAATTGCATCTATGGAGACATCTCCGCAATACAGCGTGCACCGTATGGCAGGGGATGGCCTCCTCGTGTGTTTTTGCATCTGTTTCTATCTTATCTGTTGATGTGAAGAGATGCGGATTAACACTGAAAGCCCGGAGAGGCGGAGCGCGTCACGGCGCATCGCCAGGCTAAAAAGAGGAGCGTTCTGGCAAATTTAACCCGAATAAATTACACCTTGAGGTGGAAGAGGGGGTAAGTGTAGGGTGCAAAGTATACAGGCTATGTGGCGCTTGCTGCTGCTACTGCTGCGTGCGCTCGCGCGCGCGCGTGTGGGAGAAAGAGTATATGTGTGTTTGTGTGAGTGCGCGCACGTACAGCTGGCTGGCCAATAAATCTCTCCACCGTGCGATACCCTTATCTTGTAGCCACCGATATATTCCGTGCTAGGAGGCCATCAGCTCCAGCGCACACTCGGTTGTTCGTAAAGCCCCGATCCCTTGCACTCCCTGTCCTAAATGGGGATAATTAGCGTCACTTTATCACGCCTCTGCATATTTTCTCTGCGTCTCCCCCCTTCCCTAAAAAAAATTACCAAGCAGCCTGCTCTCGTCGCCCGCTCTGTCACAGAAGATTATGGAGACAGATTGCACAGAGCGAATGTGCCGGGCGAGATTAGCGCGGAATAGAGAAAGCAACTGGGCCAATGAATTCCTCGGAAGGGCCTTATCGTGCAATTACACGTTGACATGTTTAACAATCTTGCTGCCTCTTAATCCTGCAGTGCTGCTCTATCTACCCACAGCTACCACGCTATATGCCGGCACACAGACCTAATGCACCGAAACGCGGCACAAATGTACTAAAAGTTATGAGAAATTGCTTTATTTTGAAACTTTGTTCACAACATCCACCAAACGCATTTTTTTTATTTGCTTTTTTTTTCCAGATTTCACCGTTGCTGGAATAGCATCTGCACTGGAACTTTTTTTTTAAGAGGTGAGATATTAAAATACATCTTCTTCATTTATTGTTACCCCAAATCATTGCTTTACTGTAACAGCTTCACAAAGTGACAATAATGATGATGATGATAATAATAATAATAATAATAATAATTACAATAACAATAACAAAAAAAGGGGGGGGGGGGGGGGGCGCCATGTGCATCCGGAGTGGCGACGCAGAAAGTGTCCGTCTTGTCTGGAGCTAAATGTAGACTTTTCCATGTGTCTATCCAACACACACAATCACCACCACCACATCCCGACCCCTCCCCGTCCCTCCTGCCTGGCGGTATATCGGGGCCTGTGTGGGAGTGATTGTGGAGCGCCACTGTAGGAATTTGGCAGGGTCCGCGGTTTGGAGAGCCGCCCCACGCTGTGTCCCATTCAGCGGCCAGCGCGCTGTGAGGTTGGGAAGTTTCAGTCAGCCGTACAACTCAATGGCCCCCACAAAGGCGATTACAAGCCCCAGCGCATTCCTGTAGGGACCTGGGAGCGGCGCAGGTGCGAGGGGGACCGGGGTAACCCGTCAGAGGACAGATAAAAACGGGACAGTGCTGGGGACCACACAAAACCTGCCACTCCACAGGAACCGGGGATTTTGGGGGGGAGGAAGGAGGAGAAAGGGAAGAATAAGTCTGTAGAAGATGCAAGTTAAGGGGGTGGGGTGCAGCATACTGAGTGGTCTCACTGTCCATCACTGAATGAAAGTGTTTAAGGATTCCTAGTCAAGATGGTAGCCTGGATTTTTACAAAAGTCACAAGTCTGCAGTCTCCCTTTACCAATCTGGACTTATCCCTTCTCGTTTAATAAAAATAGTCTAACACGGAGTGACATTTATGAAACTACTGCAAATTTTAAGTTAAAATCTTTAAAGCTTATTCGACCCTCCCATCTGGGCTACACCGTTACCTCTTCTGCGTATTCTTTTTTTTTTTTTTTTTTAATTTTACATCTTCACCAATGCCATCTGAAAAAAGTTTCATGAATCCAACTTTGAAAGAATGTTACAAAATGTTACAAAAGACACAATCTCAGCCTCCTCCAGCCTTGCCTGTGGAAAAAAAACTCTTGAAATGTCTTGTGTTAAAAATTTCTTTAATCACACCAATACATTTGATCACTTTCTACAAAAAATAATGTCTTAATGACTTACATTTTTGTCAACAGTTTCTGTCACCACGACAGCAGCAGACCAAACTGTCAACCAGTGAATTTCATTTTCCTATTGTTCACCATATCAACATTTCAATATTGATATTGTGTTTCCATCATGTTCCACTGTGGCCACAGTATAGGTGGCTAGCATGATTTAGTCAAGACTGGCAAAGATTCATAGCAATGGGTAAAAGATACCAACATATACAATTAGTAGGAGATGTGTAATTAACAACAGTTTCCCATAATAGAGTTAAATGATTTATAGATTCTGTGTGTCAAAGGCTTTTATATTAAAGACCAAACCAGCCACCCCATCATCCTACCTGAGACTTATCTGCCATGTAGAAATTTGATACTTCGCGCACTGGAAAAAAAATCCTAATGGCAGAAATTCAGGAGCAAACTGTATTAAAGTTGTTAGGAATAAGTTTAAATCCAAGGACACAGGCAGTTGCTGTATTTAATTTAGGTTGCACAGGTACTGGCACTTTATTTTAGCAGCAGAACTAACATAACACCTGCTTTTTCCATCTGTTTCTGTTAAATTCAGAGTTGGTACATGGCATGCAGGTGGGAGACTTGCAAACAAGTGGGCATTACATCTAAATGAAGCGAAGCTATTCACTGATATTTTTGGTAGAAACCGGGTTTCTCAGCAGGTTCTTTAAACAGGGGCAAGCAAAATAGGAAGTCCAAAATAAGAAATGCAAGACACATAAAAAAACATTCCTACTGTGTAAAATTTAAATATGCATTGCAGAAGTACGGTAGAGCAGTCAGTACTTGTGAAAAACCGCCTTGGGTTACTTAAATAATATAATAAACGACCTGTCCTGTTGCCCTCTGATGGCAGCAGGGAATTATCATCAATGATAAACATACAGTTTCTGGTTTGAGAACTGTCATCATTCACAATGATCTACTGTGTTTACCTTTAATTAAACAAACTTGGAAATGAGACCAGACTGAAGCTTCAAACACATCATACTGTTGGATTAATATTCAGTAACCTGCCAGTTTGTGAAGGGGGACTCAGAGATCATTAATCCTGTGCATCATAACCCTTTTTTCAACTTTTCTGGCAAAAGCAGTGTTTCATGCTTTATTATTAAATGCAATTTTAATCACGCTAAAATATGATGCAGAATTATTTCTAGAAATATTGGATTGATGTCATGTTACTAATACCTGCAACAAATTCAAAACTACATACAGTATACTGACTGTTCTGTATATTTTTGGATTACTGTGTTGCAAAGAATAAGTGTCAACATACTTAAATAACATGACATGACTGAGCTTTCACCTTTTCCACAAACACTTTGACTGTAGATTTGTTGTGCCATGCTTTCTGGGCTCGAAGTTCTCCACCGTGCACACAGCACTTAAAAGGAATCTTTTAATGTGGCGAGCCACTCTGACTGGCACAACTTTTTTAGTGGTAGGAGTGAAGTAATGTGATTGGTTTAGAGTTTAAAAATTAATTATCCTATCTTTTATGTTAGATTTCAGCGTTGGGGTAAAGGCCTAGTTCACAAGCACCTGTGCATGCAGTGCTCTGATAATTAATCAAATAACTGCCGAACGATCATAAAGTGGCACAAAAGTCAGGCCCAAACAAAATCTGCCAGACAACAGACAACTTCTAAGTAAACCCCCTAGGTTGAAGCTATATTAGGACAAAAATAAAGACCAAAGAAAAACTTGTATAACCTTTACAGGCATTCATCAGATTGTCCTTTCAGGAGGCATTTTATTCTTTCGACTTTGCTTAAAAAGTCAGATACAGTCAATAAATTCCCATCTTCTTGAAGAATATAGTGTTCATATAATTTTTTTTTAACTCTTTTAAAGAAGTGTCAATTCAACTGTATGGTCATTTTTAATCATTCACACTGTGTCTCTGTTTAATTAAATTGCATTATACAGAGCGATATTTCTTTAATTTTTTCTCACCTCACAGATGTGACTTTGTGACTTTTACCACAACTAAAATGGATAAAAGTAAGAGCTGGCTTGCTCTACAGTCTCCCTGACTGTTTGACTCTTGCCCTGTCAGAGTTGTTTAGTGATTACAGCAGCATAAGGAGATGTAAGCAATTACTTTGGCGAGCACAGTGACAGGTCCTCCAGCTTAACCCCTTTGAACACAACCCATTAGAGCACAATATGGTTCATCTGTTTTCTGCCTATGTTTGCAAAGGCCGAGACACGAAACAACTTAGTTAGGATTATGGTAATGCAGAGGACCTTGTTCATCAAGCTTATTATATTAAACATGTTAAGATTAAGGAACATAGTTAAAAAAACAAGAGCATTTTGAAATAAAAAAGTGTTTTGTTGACCCATCCACTAACCCTGACCTCCACCCTATGTGGACTTTGCAGTTCAATAACAACAATATCTTTTTTCCTCATTAGTTCGTGTTTTCTAGCACTTCGGTTAGGTTTAGATAATAAAACAACTTGTTTGGGTTTAAGAAAATATCATTTGTATTAAAGTACAGCCCTTTAAGAATTTAAGCCCAACTTTACCCATTTGCCATATTGGTCCTGTCATACTTACTATGACCGTGCAAGGAAATTATTTCTCTTGGAGACTTCCTTGTTACCTGACATAAATCCATAATCCATCAATGGGTGAACAGATGTAGAGGGAAGTTTTTAAGGCTCTGAAATGAAGAAATTGTTCCTTAACATGAATAAAATCAGCTATTTGCTGCTAAAAATAAATAATCTTGTTCTTTAAATGAAAAAACCCCCAGATATTTTAAAAGTTAATCTCATTTTCTCAGGCAAAAGCATTGTGTTGCTTTGCTCAAATAAGAAAATACCTCAGTACCTATTTGTTCCAAACACAACAACAAGGAAAGGCCACATGATAAGTTTTAAGTGTCCTCTGAAATACTCCTGTTTGCGCTCTTGAAGGAAGAATCGTTTACTGTTAGATTTTTTTTCCCCCTCTCTCAGCAGAAGTGCTTCCACAAAGAGTTTCTTTCATGGACTCTTCAAGACAAGCAAACTTAGTGTTGTTTGGCAGCAACAGTCAGACTATTACATGTGCTCCAGAGAGAAAAGGGGATTTTAGAATGAATGTTAATAAAAGCACGGTAAGTGGCTTCCTGTCCCTCACTAAATATATGCAATAACCTTGAGTCTTTTTGGGGGGTGGGGGAATAAACTAAGAGAGCATTTGGAAACTATAAAACTCTCGAAAGCATTTTGACTCTAATAAGTTCTTTTTAATACAAAAGTAATGGTACTTTTGAGTACAATAATATTGTTTTCTTTCTAGCCTACTTATTATCTTGTTTTTTCTTCTCTCCCATTTGAACACCTTTTTTTCTTTTTAAACAGAACCTTATAATTTCAGGAGGTTGATTGAAGTCTTATTTAAAAATAAAAGCATGTACATGCAGAAGCACTGCTTCTTCTTTCCCAGCTGGTCCCCACAAAGCAATGAGACAAACTTTGAAGCTTTGGACACACATAGAGATGCTCTATGCTCAATGCTCTTTACATAGTAGACGATGTCAGGTGGTGTTCAGACACCGTCTAACAAAAGCAGTGAGGTGAAATTTTGAGAAAAAATTCATGTTCTCCGTAGTCTTTTTGTTGCTTTCTGCTGACTTTTCCTCTAGTGCACCAGCAGGTCAGAGACTTTAGCTGTCCAATAACATATTTTCATCTGCAAAACAAAATGCCATGATGCATGGTTCTCAGACAATGTATGCTATATAGACAAAAGTATTGTGCCACATCTCTGTTCCGGTGTTTTTAGTTCCATTGCCATAGGAATATAAAATCGAGCCCCTTGCCATGCAGTCAACCTTTACAAACATTTGTGGAAAAAATGGGTCATTTTAAAGTGCTCACTGAATTCAAGCTTGGTGCTGTAAATGAATGCCGCCATTGCGACAAGTCAGTTTGTGAAATTTCTTCCCTCCTAGATACTCCACAATCAACTGTAAGTGGTATTATGGCAAAGTGGAAGCATTTAGAAACCACAGCAACTCAGCCATGAAGTGGCAGACCACAGAGCGGAGTTGCTGAGTGCTAAGGCGTATAGTGCATAAAAATCACCAGTGCTCTACTGACTCGATAACTGCAGCGCTCCAACCCTCCTCTGACATTAACATCAGCACAAAAACTGTGCACAGGGAGCTTTGTGACATGGGTTTCCATGGCTTAGTAGTTGCTGTAGGTATAATCTGTAGGTTGCCCATGTAGTCCAGTGTATCTTGAGGACTTTGTTGATGTACTGAGTTTTCCTTCAGTGAGGCTGATAAGTCATGTGGCTCATATGCAATATTTCCCATCAAATAAATCAAATAATCCCCTCCCTTTTCATCATGTGCCATTAACAGACCAAATTATGTATTTAACGCTAAATAACGGCATTCCCATCAGCCTCAGCTGAAACTGTGATTCTGAAGTCAGTGAGTATTACCACCGCTTACATTATGCCACATTCATGCGTTGTCACTAAAAGTTTCTGGGTGCCTGTGAATATCCAGGCTTGAATTATAACAGGGAAAGTTCCGCTGTTTAACTTTAATATGATCCTTTAAATCATGCAAATAAGGTTGCCGCACATCAAAACTTTGTCATATTTCTTCACTTCACAGTATTTTATTATTCGCACAGCTTTCTTGAAGATGTCAAAACTCACAAGTTGGTATTAAGGAAATCTTTTTTTTCCCCTTCCCACATGACCTCAGTGCAGCATAGATATGTTAGCGGCGCGAGCATCTTACAATGCTATTGTTTCCATTTCGGTAAAACCCTTGCGTTGCCAAAGTGAAGCTAAAGATGCTTGCTCTTATAAATGTTACAACTAGCTCGGTGTTTCACAAACTCTCAGTGACTCTCACCGCCTCGACAAATGTGCAGCAGGCGATAATTCTCAAAGCAGTAGAGAGGGGTTAATGAGGGGTCAAAGAGTTCAGATAAGAAACAGCAGTTTTATGATGCTCACTGCAACCTGCAGCGCACTGATAGCCGTTTGAACCGGCTGCCCTTTGAACTCTGCTGGGTCAAGTGATCAAAACACTGGGTCGTTTAGATAGGCCAGATTGGAACAAGTGAAGGATGTGTATGTCACCGGAAAATGTCAGAGAGGTACAGATAAATTGCTCCTAATGGTTATAACCCTATTCAATTTGTTTCCGCAGCCATTAGATTGTTGTCACCCATCAGACTGTTTAAGGTGTGGGATAAATTTGATTAATTTCTCTGCAAATATATATTCTATGCATTTAACCATTCCTCAGATTAGACAATGTACATGTACTCTATGTGTTTCTGTCTGCTTATAATATATATATATATATATATATATATATATATATATATATATATATATATATATATATATATATATATATATATATATATATATATACACATACTTATGTGTTTTTGCTAATAACTTTACTTTTACTGACTTTTGATATCCTCTACAAATTAGTAACATATATCTGTTTGTCTCCTTGTTTTTGTGCTTCTATCTGTCTTCCAGGACAATGGCCATCAAGTCTATGACCAGCTGAACTGGATCACTGTGGGGAGACTGTGATTTACAGATAGCTTCTCATCCCTTTTACTGGCAGGCCATCTTTACCATGAGCACTGGGAGATAGGTGGTGCGGGCGAAAAGACCTCTCAGAAAATGTCAGCAACTGTCAGAACCCCAAATTTCTTCCATTAACTCGTTCTTTCCTCTGTGATGCTACCTTCTTGAAACCCCTTAATTACATAACCCCTTTCTCCTGTCACCCAATGTTTTGTATCCAAGTAAAGTGTATGACTTCAGATCGTGTGGCTTTTTTTTAGCTTAAAATTGTGGATAACAAAACAATCCTAGCCCCATATTTTTGCCCATCTGAGCAAAAACAAACACACACATGCACACTCACACACACAAAAGGAAACTGCATTGACTGCAGCAGCTCTCCTTCCCTCGTGGTTTTCACTGGAGCCAGTTTCACTGTCTTAATACTCTTAGTCCCTCAGCTGGCATGTTGTCCAAGAACCCGCTGCATTTTCAGATTTGTAAAATCCGTCAAAATGCCTGTAATGAATCTTTCTACAGCCTCAAGTGTATTTAACGTGCTGTTTGACCAGCCCAAAAGAAACCTTGTAAAGATCTGCCACTATAGGAACAGAGGATCAGATGAAACAGGTCATTTTCATTTGAACACAATCCCCTATAATAAACATGTATTGTTTGGATATGCTGTTAATTTCTTATTAACATCTTTCTTGTGCATGAGTGTATACGCCATGTAATATACATATTTTTTGCTTTAGAAAAGTAACTACTGTTATTATTATTATCAGGTTTTTCCGTGTGTTTTGTTTTGTCTTTTGATGGATTAAAAGTCATCTTATGAGATAGACGTGTGCTATGCACTTGCATTTTGCAGTTTGTTTTTTCTGTTAGCTTACACAGCCACCCATGGCTGGGGGGGGGGGGGGGGGGGGGGAATAAAGAGTACATACCAAATAAACTCTTGCATCTTATTACAGCCTGAGAATAAAAAAAATACTGTGCTTTCCGTCATTTATTTTCATATTCAATTTGAGAGGTAAATTAATACTTCAAAGTGAGGAGTTACAGAAAAGTTTTAACATTTAAACTATGTATTAATTTCAAGGCCTAAATGCGCCCTCAATTATTTTACCATTGCCCCTAAGTAATTGATTTTGGGTAGAGAAAGCGAAAGGTGCTGGGGTGATCTGTGTTGATGTGTGAAAATCACAAAGCCAATAAATGAAAAATAACTGACGTCGTAATTGCTGTGAGTGTTGTAACCTTGCTTTATTGATTTTTTTTCATCAATGCATTTTGCTAGCATCAAAGTTGGGCCCATAATAACATAAATTGTTCACTGCAGTCTGTAATAATTTATATATTTCTTTCACTCGTTTTCAGCCTCTCATTGACTTGTTCAGGTGTGTGCAGCCCGCCACACAAAGACAAACGCTCATCCAGCAGTGTGCAGCTTGTGCCGTGGTACAGACAAAGAGGGAACATGTAAAGAGACTAGATAATAAGTATCTCAGGTGACTACATGCTGTGATTACCAGGTTGCTGGTTGTTATATAGGAACTATATTACATAGACACGCAGTCCCACTCTGTGCACACGTTCAGACCCACACGTTCTGCACTTGCACACACACAAACACACACTCTTGAGAGATCCTTGGTTATCACACCCATCCAGATTGTTCTGAACTACTTATGGAAAACACACACACATCTCAAGATGTGGCCACTCTTGCCAATATGAGCCCAGTGTTAAGAACAGTTGTTGTTGTTGTCGTTGTCGTCGTGTGGTTTTTTTTTAGCATCTCTAAATTCCTAGCGTTGCTAAGGTGCTTTGGGAGGGGATTAACAGAGGCTGGCGCCGATGAGCAAGCCTTCCAAATTTCCAACCAGTAGTGAAAAGACAAAGAAAGAGGGGGGAGAGAAAAAAAAGAGGAAAAACAGCAGAGGGTTAGACAACGGGGAAATGGCAGTAACAGCTTGTGTAAACATGATGACTTGAGAGAGGTAAAGAGGTAGAAACAAATGAGGGATAAGTAACAGAAAGTGAGACTAAATAATAAGTGTCCTAAAGAGCAGGCCTCAATTTTCACACAGGAAAGTGGGGAAGTGCTCTCCCTTTGCTTTTCTTCCCTGTCCTCTTTGCCTATTTTTCTCCAACGAATTTCCTTCTCCTCACTCTGTGTTCCCTCCTCTCTGTTTCTTCCCATCTCTTTATTCCCCCAAGGCCTACAGTTAGATCCAGACGCTTTTGTCTCTCGTTCTCTCTGTCACAACTTCAAACAGTGCCAGTGTTCAGGTCATACTGATTTGCCCGGAGCATCAGTGACTGAGCTGTCTCAGGTGAACGTCTCCCAGTGTGTCCTTGATGACACTCTCTCCCTTTCTCCCATCTCGCCGCTTCTAATTAGTGTGGTGAGCTGCAGAGGCAGTGCAGGCAGCTGAGCCACATTTACCAATCCTCAGTCTTGCTCGTACGTACAGTAACGCAGCTATTATAATGTTTGTGCAGCACTTACACATGTGAACTGGCCTTTGTTTTCACTAAATCCCTGGTTTTACACTCAGAAGAAATCAGAATGTAGTTCTTCGCCAAAGAAAGTACACCAAAGAGAGGGAGGTCCACAAGCTTTTCTTTGAATCCTCTCCTCAGGCTCAGCTTCTCAGGTAAAGTGTAACTGGATGCGGCCTGTTTGTGGAATACAAGGCACTTGACCAAGGGCCAGCACTACTCCTCCCTCACCTCCCGTCCCCTCCCTCCCTATCCTTCCCCTACCTGGGTCGGGTTACCCGTCAGCCCCCCTCCTCCCTTCCTTTCCTTGAATGGTGGCAGGTAGTCTGTTTTGCAGCCCCATCGGTGTCTGTGGATGTTGAAAAGCATGTGTCTGTATGTTTGTAGTCTACCCCATACAGGTGTTTGTGACTCTGTTTGGGCTCGTTGGCCGGGCTCCTGTAACTGTGCCCGACGCTGCTGCGCTGGCTAGTGTGACTGGGTTGGCCGAGGTACGGAGGCGGCTGTCTTTCAACCACTGATCCCTCAGAACTACTCATCTGATCAGGCTGGATCTGCGCTTCACGGCTGCCGGGGTCACACAACCCAACCCCGGGGTCAACCAACTAATTACAGACCCCTGTGTCCTCCGTCTCTGTCACCACCGGGGATATGGGGAAGGTGGGCAGGAGAGGGAAGAAGCCTGAGAGTGGTGGTGAAAAAAAAAAGACACAATATTGACTTAGACATCAAAAGGTCAACAGTGAGGATAACCAAGCAGTATATTGTTTTTTTTCCTCTTGAAAAGAGAAGAGTGTGAGGATCTGGTTTGCAGCATCTTGGTCACACCCATCATAGCCCTCAGGCAGACACAGAAGCTTAAGACCAGAGTTGCATCATTGTATGCGGATTTATGTATCAGCCTCCCACTAACTTTTCATCTAGCTGTATGCTAGGCTCTCTATATCTTTCCCCTTGTCTTTTTAAAACTGATTTATTGTAGCACTCTGGCATATTACCCTTATCACAGCTCCAAGTGAGACAGACTCTTCTGTTAAGAAAATTTCAGGTTTTGTGCATGATTTCTTCCACCCCGACCTTTCGCTTGCCACTATTGACTGAACTGGGATACCACACACAGGAACCAGTGAGAGCACACATGCATATGCACATACAAAAAAAATAAAAAATAAGCCACTATTACATTATATTAGGCTGCAGGTTCATTAATCACAAATGCGAGGGCTTCTCAGCCAACGTAGGAAATTAATCAAAAAAGGGGACATTAATCACATGCATGAACAGCAGTAGTTACACCTGTGACAATGCCATCTGATTTAAACGCGTTGCTCCAGCCTGTGTTAATGATGCCACCCAGGGCCAAGCAAAGCAACCTCTCTGCCATCACTGAAACAATAATGCACTAACTATGAAGCAATTTTCTTACATGTTGTGAAGGGTTATGCTGATGCACATTACACAGGGGTCAGTGGGTGTTGCAGCAATTACCAGGTGCAGCTTTTTCCTCACAGCTTGACCACTGGGTTTTTCACTCTGACTGTTGAAATGTCTGTTCAAATTACATTAGTCATACTTCATTTTCTCTCTCTCTCTCTCTCTCTCTCTCTCTCTCTCTCTCTCTCTCTCTCTCTCTCCCCACGTTGTGCCCCTGACAAATAGGCTATTAAACTGAAACAAAAAAAAAACAAGTTGCTGTTGGAAAGGTTTTATTTGCAAAGATGCAAACGTTTATATAAAATACTACATGTACAGGTGTATTCTAAAGCTTTAATATTGTTTATATGAGAGATGCGGAAATAGGGGCAAGCGTCAAGGAAGCCCTGCATGTGTGGTTACACTGCCCTCTTTTGAATGCACTGCAGTGTACCCTCGTAATCTGCAGCAGGAGGGAAAGATAAAGAAATACAGATGTATAATTAATAGTTCAACATCTCACATAAAGGATGTCCCTTTAAAAAGAGTAGAACAGCTCATGTGGCACAGCCTGATACAAGGTGACTAAATCGGTAAGTAATATATCATTATTTGTTTTGTTAAACTTCTCACCTACAGCACAATCTCATGTCAAGTCAAAAGTAATGGATTACCTGTTTCTTTTTCTAATACGTTAACAAACCCATAACAAATGTAACATAATGAATCTCATGAATTAAAACATATCTCATTAATTTTAATGTTTTTTTTCTTATGCACATCTTTATTTAATAAAACAGCAAAAACTCTTGTGTAATAATATCAGTGATTATACTGATGTCAACTCAGTCCACTTTTAATATATTAGGACTATGGATGATTAAATGTTTGCATTACTCAAATAATAAGTGCTTAAAAATGTACTATCACATTAAGAAAGAAGAAAATGGTTAAGAAGATCTTGTGTTTTGAGTTCAGTGAGAGAGGCCAACCTCTCAAGTATCTATTTATAAAAGTCTTTCTAAAACTGTCAAATTAAACCTACTAATTACTAACCAAAGGAGAAAGAAAGTGAAGCTGAAGTGCTAACCAGCCTTTCATCTTTGTCTTATCTTGCTTAAATACCAGCAAAAGACATATCAAGACTTTAATCACTGTTTGTTGCAAATCATACGCCAAATTTAATAGCAAGTGTTGCAAAAAAAAATCATAGTTTTTTTATAGGATGTATGAGAATCAGCTAAGAGGAAAAACAGCTCTTAGCTTTTGAAAACTGGTGCTCGAGCTCAAAAAGTGCTCAAAACACCTCTATGTACACCTGTGTTTTTATTTACACACATTAATGAAGCATGAGATGACCTGTAGGTTTATTTAGTTAAGTTTGGTCTAGTGCTTATAGTTCAGTGTTATATCAGTGATAATAAGGAAACAGTTACATACAGGCAGTAGCTGCGATATCATTTAGAAGTCCCATCATGATTTTTTTGTCTTCTGCTGAGGCCTTTAGCGGGATCTCTGAGCTTGAAAACAAAATGCATCAGATAGGATCTCTTTTAGTTCTGATCCGTTAGCTTCTTTTCTCTGTCTCATGGCTGAGCTAGTGCCACGGCTCAAGCTGCAGTCTGGTCCAACAACACCGTTCTCTGACCCCTGCAGCCTGACAGGCAGCTCTGATAAACTCATATCACCCATGGCAGGGAAACCGAAGACCTGGCCTAATTAGCAGGCAGGACGAGTAGGATGGAGAGAGGAGAGGGAGAGAAAGGAGGGAGTAAAAGGTTGAAAATCAAAATGAGGAAGAGTTTATTAACCGAGCTGGTGGCCCTTGGTTATTTATTCATAGGATTACTAAAGTGGACTTTGGAACAAAGTGCTCTGCAGAGTTCTTAGCAACCCTCTTTTGTGGATGTTTACTGCTTTGTTCCTGATGGGTTGCTAAGCATTACAAACTAACATAAAAACACATAGATGCACTTGACACCTTCATCAGTTGACTTACCTGTCCAGGTATTCCAGTAATCCAGGCCAAGCCTTGTCAGGTGGAAGAAAGTCTATCCTGGGGCGTAGACAGCGGGAGGATAGGAGGAGGTGGGGGAGTTGCAGTAAGCCTAGCCGGTGATGGGGTGGAGGAGGGAGGGAGAGGACCAGAGACAAGGGGCAGGTAAAGGGGATCGTATTCAGGCTCCTGGGGACAGGAGGCTTGGCGTGGCACCGCACTGCCCACCCAACATCAACACTCTCAGGTTCCCTTGCTCAGATGGGCCAGATAATCACCCTCTCTCCACAGGGACCATCTGGAGGCAGGGAGGGAGGTGTGGGCCATATTTTATTTCCATAAAACATAAATTCACTCATCTTCTAGCGAGATGAAAAAAAAAAGAAAAAAAAACACTAACTCCTCTTTTCCCCACTTCCCTTTACCTGACAGCTGATTCACACAAAACATTCACACATGTGATCAAACATGTAACACCCAGCTCAGAGAGCACATTGCGCACGTGTTCACGCTCACAGCAGTGGTACCTCTCATCTCTGAGTGTTTCCAGTTTGATTGACACTCCTATCCCCGTCGAGATCAGAGGACAGCCACTGTGATTATCATCTCACCCCGGTAACCGAGACACCCCTAATCCCATAATAATCCTCCTCAGTCAGTCAGCGCAGGAGTATACTGACCTCCTGCAAGGAGAGCACAGGCACACACATCCAGCAACACTTACAGATTTTAATGAAAACAATAGACCTACATGAACTCCTGGCGACATTATTTTGTAATATTTGCAGTTTCACTGATGAACTCCATCTGCCACAAGCCGCAGATACAACACCTCACTGCTCTTTTTTTCTCATAGCGTTTTTGGCTAAAATCCCATGTGGGCACTAATACGAGCACTATACGTTAGGCTAGGCTATGACCCATCTTTGAAACAGACATTCACCTGCTGCGTCCCATTGTGAAATACAGAATCTATTATTTGTATTTGCTGTGAGGTTTGAAAAGAAGTCAGATACACTGCTGCACAGTTTACGTAGAACATAGCTACAGCCTGGTAATAGCTGCACATTTTCACAGATTAAAACAAACTTTTGTTTTCAGTATCAAAAGCAGAACCAGAGTTATTCCTTATCAAAATCTGGCAGCTTACATTACACGCTATCAAACTTAACAGCTGACCGTTTGGTAAGTGATTCTAGTGTATCACTAGCTTTTCTATTCTTACAGGCAACTCAAAGTGCTTAAAAAACCAAGTTTACTAGCTTATGGCCATACCACCCTGAGCACTTCTCAAAATAGTCTGGTCCTTGAAGCTAAGTAAGGTTGGCCTTAGGTAGTACTTGCTGCAAGCTTCTTGGGGTGGGTGTAGCTCAGGAAGTAGAGCTGGTCATGTACTAATCAGAAGGTTAGTGGTTCAATCCCTGGCTTCTGTTTGCATGCTGAAGTATCCTGGGGCAAGATGCTGAACCCCAAGTTGATTCATTCATCTGAGCTTTAGATAGAAAGTACTTAGGTGTAAGGGAAAAAGTGCTTGTATGAATGAGCCATGTTGTGTGAAGCACTTTGAGCGCTCAAGTAGACTAGAAAAGTGCTACATAAGAACCAGTCCACTTACCAAGTCAGATTTTAACAATATATTCATATAGTGTTGTATTCTACACACTTCAAGCACTTTATCTACCTCATACCCGTTACAAATTTAAAGTCACCACATCTTTGGAGCAGAAAGCACAATACCCAGAGGGAACTAACACATGCACAGGGAGAAACTCCATAGAGAAAGGTCTCAGTTTTCTTTTGCACAGATAGCTATGCCGGTCAAGGTTATTTGTAAGTCATTTTGCATATATTTACAATGCATCCATAACTCATAACTGCTAATGTGTGGACCAGCAGAACCTGACCGCAACAGCATCAGATGATACGGGAAAGTACTGACATCCCAAAACATGTGAGATCCTGCCTGTAACCAGTCCACTGAGCTCACTTAGCTCTTTCTTTTATCTATTCTGTTTTTTAGATTAAGTCATTTCCTATGTGTCCGTTCAAGATTTCACGCACTGCCCTCTTAAACTCCCCTTTAAAACTGATCTGTGTAATTTCAACATATATGTAAATTAAACGACTAACTACAGAAGGCCTATCAGCCTTGTGTGATCCTGGCACACTTGGGGTAATGAACTGGTAAAATAAAGGCTTAAAAAGGCAGGAATAGGCTACCTTTGAACTTTCTGTGTGCTTCGATGTTTGACAAACATTAATTATCATAATAACTGGTATAGCTTCGTGTGTTTTCTTGTTGAGATCACCTAGCTGTTATGGCGCATAAGGCTGCCACCAAAGCGACAAATACAGTGGGGCAAAAAAGTATTTAGTCAGCCACCGATTGTGCAAGTTCCCCCACCGAAAATGATGACAGAGGTCAGTAATTTGCACCAGAGGTACACTTCAACTGTGAGAGACAGAAGGTGAAAAAAAAATCCATGAATCCACATGGTAGGATTTGTAAAGAATTTATTCGTAAATTAGGGTGGAAAATAAGTATTTGGTCAATAACAAAAATACAACTCAATACTTTGTAACATAACCTTTGTTGGCAATAACAGAGGTCAAACATTTACTATAGGTCTTTACCAGGTTTGCACACACAGTAGCTGGTATTTTGGCCCATTCCTCCATGCAGATCTTCTCGAGAGCAGTGATGTTTTGGGGCTGTCGCCGAGCAACACGGACTTTCAACTCCCGCCTCGTTTCATCTTCAAAGTTCTCACTGATGGAAGGAGGTTTTGGCTCAAAATCTCACGTTACATGGCCCCATTCATTCTGTCCTTAACACGGATCAGTCGTCCTGTCCCCTTGGCAGAAAAACAGCCCCATAGCATGATGTTTCCACCCCCATGCTTCACAGTAGGTATGGTGTTCTTGGGATGCAACTCAGTATTCTTCTTCCTCCAAACACGACGAGTTGAGTTTATACCAAAAAGTTCTACTTTGGTTTCATCTGACCACATGACATTCTCCCAATCCTCTGCTGTATCATCCATGTGCTCTCTGGCAAACTTCGGACGGGCCTGGACATGCACTGGCTTCAGCAGCGGAACACGTCTGGCACTGCGGGATTTGATTCCCTGCCGTTGTAGTGTGTTACTGATGGTGACCTTTGTTACTTTGGTCCCAGCTCTCTGCAGGTCATTCACCAGGTCCCCCCGTGTGGTTCTGGGATCTTTGCTCACCGTTCTCATGATCATTTTGACCCCACGGGATGAGATCTTGCGTGGAGCCCCAGATCGAGGGAGATTATCAGTGGTCTTGTATGTCTTCCATTTTCTGATGATTGCTCCCACAGTTGATTTTTTCACACCAAGCTGCTTGCCTATTGTAGATTCACTCTTCCCAGTCTGGTGCAGGTCTACAATACTTTTCCTGGTGTCCTTCGAAAGCTCTTTGGTCTTGGCCATGGCGGCGTTTGGAGTCTGACTGTTTGAGGCTGTGGACAGGTGTCTTTTATACAGATGATGAGTTCAAACAGGTGCCATTCATACAGGTAACGAGTGGGGGACAGAAAAGCTTCTTACAGAAGACGTTACAGGTCTGTGAGAGCCAGAGATTTTTCTTGTTTGAGGTGACCAAATACTTATTTTCCACCCTGATTTACGAATAAATTCTTTACAAATCCTACCATGTGGATTCATGGATTTTTTTTTCACATTCTGTCTCTCACAGTTGAAGTGTACCTCTGGTGCAAATTACTGACCCCTGTCATCATTTTAAGTGGGGGAACTTGCACAATCGGTGCTGACTAAATACTTTTTTTATTTTTGTGCTGCATTTTTTTGTGACGCAAAGGATGAAAAGATGATGTTTTAAACCAAAGAAACATTTTTTCAGAGCTGACACGAAATATTAAAATTTGAATACATGAAGGATCAGCTCTGAAATTTTTCATTGCCTCGTCTCCGTCCTACCTCCCTATCTCTCCTGTTCTTCTTTTTGCATTTTTGGCAGGTTTCCTGTGTTTTTCTGTATATTCCCTCTGTATAGTCACAGAGTACATGCATGTTCTGTGAGGTTGCTCAAGTCAGTCACTGTGAAGTAACCACAGCCTTGAAGAAGTGGAGTGATGGCTTATTCGTGTTCTTGAAGCCCTGACTGCAGTGAGATGTGCACAGCAGGGCGTCTGGAAGTCAATGCATGTCACTGTTTAACAAGCTGTTACAGCACTGTCCTATAGACAGGAAAAACTGAAGACAGGACAAAGAAAGTCTCTGCAAGTCAGCGTATGTGTGTGCGGTTATGGTAATAACACATACAGACTTGTGTGTCCCCTTTAATTTGCTAACATAGCAAGTTGAATGGGCACACACCCTATGCACACACAGCAGGGGGTCCAAATGGGTCATTATTTCACATCCTTAGAAGAAATTGGTTGTTCTGCTTTAAATTTCTCCTTTTTGATGGCAAGGTGTACCTCGGTGACTCACTGGACATCCAGATATAGAAAATATCCTACAATTACATTTGACAATATGGATTTCTAGTGAATTTTAAATTCTTTTATTGCTGACAACCATGTGGGCATGATTTCCATAAGTTTTTAAAATTAATTTAACAGCTTCTTGTAAGTACAAGGTTTCTTTTAAGGTTTCAACAAGTTATTACACAAACAGATTCGGCAGTAAAGCTGATTGATGGCAGAAATATGCAAAATATGTCCTACAATGGTGTGAGTCCTTACTGTTTTTCTCCTTGTACTTTTTCTCCTCATTTAGTTCATGACAATCAAACAAATGTCTCCCGATTCAAAAGCAGAATTAGTGATTAGTTTAGAGTCAGCTCTGCTTCTCAATAATACACCAGATCATAATTTCTGAACAAATATTACTCAAAGAACTCACATTTAATTATATCCAGAAGGGTTGCCATCACTGTCTGAAACAGATTTTTTTTTCCTTTGCCAGTTTTCACCGCAGGTCTCATCTCAAAACATTGACTATTAACCGAAGTGATCAACATGTATTCTATTTTTTTTATGTTATTTGAAGAACTGATTTAAAAACGAGTCATGATTATGATTGTATATAATGCCAAAGCCCTCCTTTATTTATTTATTACATTTTTTTTTACAAATCATGTAACTGAGCAACAGATGGCACCAATAATGCCAAAGTGGCAAGAAAGCTTTTGGCCTAAATAACACTTGGTAATAATGATTTGAAGGAGGCACTGATGAACAAGGACAACAATCCAGCCAAGCATATGTCACCAGTAAAAAAAACATAAACACACAGATTACATGTTTCATGTAATCATATAGCCTTACCAGATGTTACAGCTCATTTTACTGATCAAACTGTTGCCATGTCACGCAGGCTTTGGGGAGCTTTTACCACAGAAAATGACTCTTAATTACACCTATTATGCTTTTAGCCATTCTCTGTCATGTATATGTTACTGTTAGTGAGCTAGAAATGACACTTAAAGGTCCCCTTTAAGTTTCACCTGGCTAGAAATAAGGTTTTGGCACATGCTCTTGCAACTAAATTGTGATTAAGGTGATTTTGATATATAGTTAATAAATTTAAGTTGGATTTTTGAATGCTAAACTATAGCAGAAATACATTTGCAAAACTGCAGTCTTCTCCCCTCTTACTGTCATTTCGTGAAACACCTTCAAGAGAAAAGATTGTTGCAATTTTTTAATGCATTTTTGTTGTTTATATTCAAGGCAAAATTAGATCTGAAGAGATGTTATTTGGCCACTCTGATTGATTTAAGATGATACTACCATTTCTCAGCTTCAAGAAAGGCTTTTATTGTTGACAAAGTTTCATAGTTTATGCTCAGTGAATGGCCTGTAAGGTATTCAGCTGCTTCTTTTTCAATCACATTGTCTCTAAAATGCTGAAATTTCCAAACAGCCTTTTTGGGTTATTGCCTGTTTCATTAAATACCAGCTCAGTTTAAGGTTGATCATTTTCACTGGCTGGTATTCTTCTTCTTGTCACCTCAATCATCTGGAACCCGTAGCTGCTGTTCAACTGACACTTTGCACATTAAATGTTACTTATTGTTCAGTAAATGCTGTTTGTTTGCTGGTTGAAGCCCCCTGTGCCAGCATACTGAGACATATTTTGGCACCGTGCGTAGAGTAGCCCCTTTTTTGCTGTTTTCAGCCACAGTTCATATAACTTGTGACATATTTAAGATATTTGAAAAATACACCTGTCAATGTCTTTAAATTAACATACTACAAGTTGCGCGCTCCCCTTCTCCTCTTTCTATCTTTGCGTGGCGGGTAAAAGCACAAACAGACGCACTTTGGGAAAAAGTGTGCACCGGCTCTCTAACGCCACAGGATATCGCATTTTTATGACTGGTCTCAGTGGTGTAACTACAGAACACATCCGTCTCTTCGGCATTAGCGTGATAGATGTATTTTTCATGCTGCCATTAGGGTTGAAGCAGTATGCTGTGCAAGGCTTGTGTATGCTAATGTGCCCTCTCACACCTGCAGTTTCCAATTACCCCTGAGGAATGGAGCCAAGACTCGGTTTGCAGCCACCAGCAATAATATGAGTAATGGCAAAATTGCACAAGTCCTTTTGTAGAAAATTGGAGGTGTGGGGGGAAGAATGAGAGAGAAATCATTCGGGGGGGCAAGAAGTAAGAAAAGGAAAGACAGGTGGAAGCAGAAAGAGAATAAGAAAGTGTGACGAAGACAGGGGTTTAACTTTTTTTGCCTCCAGTTTTCTTTTACTCTTTACTGATGTCCCCACTTTGAACAACATCCGTCTGTCTTAGACTGCGAGGCTTATCGAGTTCAGCTGCTTTCCTCAGATCAGATCTGATCACGCCGAGTGAGATAAATAAACGTGTGAGATGAAGTAGAAATGTGACTCCACACATCCTCAGTCGTCTGTGCTCAGGTTCCTAACTGATTTTTTTCTCTCTCTCTCTGTCTCGTACGCTGTCAAGACTGGAGACACTCTGAGCAAACTATGTTTTCTCTTTCTTCTGCTCTCTTTGCTCGATGCACGCAGAGCCAATTATGCTGATTAGATATTTGTTATGACCACGTGAGCGGGAGCGAGCGAGAGACTTGATAGACCTATTTTCAGTGCATTGAGGCTGCTCATAGCTTGTGTGTATTAGGATCCTTGTGGCTGCTGGCCTTGATAACACGGGGTGGGAAATCAATCACAGTATTTGACAGCCAAGTGGGGAGCCCCACCCCCTTATGTTGCTATCCCTCCCTCCCATTTTTCTCCGTGTCTTGTCAGCCTCTTATAGGGAATAGTCTACGCACACACCTATGCCATATGCCTCTGCGGACATTTACACCCACGAATAAGCAAACAGGAAGCACCTGGCAACACCGTGGCAGGATTAGAGAGTTGTAAGAGTTGGTTACGATGAGGAACACATGTTGAGGTCAATGTCTCACTGACTGTATGATATTGCTCCAAACGCTGTTCGTCTTCTTAAACTCTCTATTTTCTTCTCTTTCCATTCACAACCCCCTCTTTCTGCTCTTCATATATCCACGTGTGTGTGTGTGTGTGTGTGTGTGTGTGTGTGTGTGTGTGTGTGTGTGTGTGTGTGTGTGTGTGCAAACTAAATGTGTTTAAGGGGTGAGGAGGGGGGCACCAATTCCGTAGAGAGGACTTGGCAGTGGCTTTTCTCCCTCTCGCTTCATTGCTTCGGTCCTTCCCAAATCCTATTTCACGGTGCCAAGCATCCGTTCCCTGGGATCTCACAGCTCCCATCTCCAGACGCAGGTTTAAGCCCCTCTCTTGGCACCCAGACCGGGCATGGAGAGAAGGCATGTGACGCGCATCAGCACCGCCAGAGACACAAACACACCTATTATTTTGTTTTGCTCAGAGGGGCACTGGCGTCCTGCGGCGCGCACCGTGCGCACTGACACGATCTCAGTGTCGCAAGCCGCATTAACCACATTCATTAACCTCTGACACGAGTCGAGAGGTCACACAGAAACCCGAAAGCTGATTCACTTCTTCATTTACCGACTCACCCGAGCAATCACTCGCACACCAAACACACTCTAAAACTCATTCAGTCAAGTCAATGCACATCAGCCTGATGTTGCTGACACCGTGGAAGCTTCATGAATGAACGAACGGCTGACAAAAGACTATAGACCTAATTGTTACCTTCTGTTAATTTGCTCTCCCATGATACAGGGTTAACTCGTGCTTCAACGGCCCTCCAATTACAGCTAATCAAAGCAATTAATTAGCTACCAAATTACCTGAATCTGCACCAGCAGCGCCGTGGGGCAGATATAAGCGTGTTGCACGTTGAGGCATCTAATGTGCTTTTGCACGGCGACCCCTAGATGGCACCATATACCAGCGTTTCCTGAGTGCTCATGCTGAAGCTCTCCAGCTAACCTTCACCAGCCATCTATTAAGCGTTTGATTTTCCCAAATAACCATAGTGGATCTGTGGTAAACATTCACTGTCAAAGCTCATAATGCACCGACATAAACTGATCTTAATCCAGTCTTCATTCCCTTATGAATGTCATATTTTGTGTTGAAAACAAATTAGATACTTACAACTGAAGCTTTACAAACACTTTTTATATTTATTTAAACGAATCACAGAATTGCAATCAACATTATAAGTTTAAGGCCTGCATACCTAAAATAATGTATTATTGTTGTTCTAATTAAAATACTTATCCTTGCATCGCTTTTGAGAAGACTTATGTCTCAGACAAGATCCAGCCATTTCTCACAGATTGTTTAATGTCCAGTGTCAGCAAACCAATAGAACAAATTCACATCTACAGCATAATAGTATCCAGTGCTGACAACAGTGCATTGTCAGCTGCTTGTAATGTAACAAGAGCACCAATGATCAAACAACACACATAAAAAAGTTATGTAAAAATGTTTTCTATAAATATTTTAGTAGTTTGGCTACCCTACTGCATGTCAGCATATGGAAACTCGATGACTTACAGTATTTTTTGAATATTTAGCCAGCTATCTTCAGTTAGAAGCACTTATGAAACACCTTTAAACCACAAAGCCTTTAATCACACCCATCTTAGTGTTTTCATAGCATTTATCAACTTTGTAAACGATGCACTACGTGTACAAAAGTACTGGGCCACATTTCTTTATCTTTGAATTCAGGTGTTTGCACTCCCAATGCCACGTGTGTAAAATCAAGCACCTAGTCATGCATTTAACATTTACAAATATTTGTGAAAAAATCGGTTGCACTAAAGAGCTCACCAAATTTTGGCTTGATTTAGACTTCTTACTATAATACGATAAAATGTTTTCCTTCTTACATACTACACGATCAACTGGAAGCAGTTTTCATGCAAGGTGAATGTAAGGAAACCACAGCAACTCAGTCACAAAGTGGTAGATCACACAAAGTGTGTAAAAGTCGCCTCAATAACTCCAGCACTCCAAAACCTCCTATTGCATTAACATCAGCACACAAACAGTGTACTGGGAGCTTCTGGCATGGTTTCAGTGGCTGAGCAGCTCATAGGTGTATAATTTAGGCTGCCAGTAATTTTGTCCATATGGTCTATATGTCAATACATAATAACTTTGTTATTATGGCGATTAAAAACACGAAAGTACACACTGAAACTTTGTAATGAGATCAGACAACAAGAATTCGACCAGAGCTCGTGTACTGGAATAATTAGATCCTCTGTAATTTGAAAACAGTAAACAGTTATCACTTCATGAACTACTGATACTGATACTAGAACCTTCTGCTAGAAGGACTCACAAGATTAGCTGCTATTACAAGACCAACAAATATTTTTACTTTAGCAGAAAAAGATTCCTGGCAAACCTGCTGTAATTCAAATGAATCAATCAATGTGACTATGGATCATATCATCATACTTCATGATTAATTAGTATTAGAACATGATAAAAAGATACTGACATGGCAACTACTGAATGTACTATAGTGTAAAGATTGCTATATGATACAAGCATGCCTTATACTGAGCAATCTGAGCTCTTGAGCCTGTAGGGAAAGTTAATTGTTAAAGAGTTTCTGCCCACAACAGCCTGATGGCAACAGAGAAGTAACCCACTGCCCCATATGCTGCTGTCTTTCACCCACACAGAAGACAGAAGGAAGAAATGAACAATGACCTAGTTCTTCCTCTCAGATGGAACAGTTACAGCCAGTGAACTATGTGATGATATCAGCAACAACAGCAGAAATATTATCATATGCTGCTAATTTTGGTACATTTTTTGGCCCATTTACTTTAGAAATTAAGGCCAGTTACAAACAAAAACAGCAGATCCAGCCAGATGTGCTATTCGGAGAATGATTTTTGGTTTTCATTCATTCCTCCTGTTATAACAAGGGTATAGTGTGTGAACATGAAAACATTGTTTTATCAGTCAGGAATCCCTCTGTTAGCCTTATAGCACACATTACAGTGCATACACTACAGTATTTTATACCTCCCGTGGGGACATTCATAAGCTAGCTTAAACCCTTGTTATCAATGAGGTTTTTGTGGGAAAACAAAGGTGAAAAGAGGCAAGAAGGAATACTTCAATCACATAACAATGGCGTTACACATGCATATAATTGTCACAGCCGATAAAGACAGAAGACTGTGTAATTTGCATGCCGAGGTGGGCTCGTCATCAGCCATTAAGTGCCCTGAGGGACATAAACAGCCACATTAAACATTAGCAGGTCAGACATGAAAGTGCTGGATCCCTGCATTATTAATAGCGTCAGTGCTAATTGAAAGTCATAATTCCACAAATAAAAGCATCTGGGGAAGACATCATGTGTTTCTGCCCTGCTGCCAGATTTATGCCCTCAGATGGATGTGGAGCTAATTTTAGATTTTAGGTTTCTACTTCATCATATTATTTCTGCATACACCTGTAGGTTTGTGTGCTTTAGAGCTGGCTGATTTCTGCTGGGTTGTCTGCAGACTTTGTATTTGTGTGTGTTCTAGTGTACTTCTGATTTATTTGTTATTGAGCTATTAAAAACATGAAGTATGAACACTGTTCCCTCTGGCACATTTGAGCAATTATTTCTGGAAAGTTAGGTCAGGGTTGCTGACATCCTTTTAGATCACAGGCCACGTGTGGCTCAGACCACCGGCTCGACCAGTAAAACCATTGCATAAACATAACAAGGTTGTTCTCCCATCGAGTCGTTTCCTGATTTATTTTGTTATCGCTGGTCTTTGGGCATTCCTGTGAGTTTTATTTGCTGTTTTTGTTCATTTTCCTTGTGTGATTGTTCAGATCACCCTTGTTAGTGTCGCTTGTGTTTTGTCTGCCACAGCAGTCATCAGCCTCGTCTGTATACCTGCAGTTTTCTTACCTGCTTTCCAGGGTTCCTCTCGTTTGTTCTTGTGTGTGGCCTCTGGACTGATTTGTGGACTTGTTTTGTGTTGTTTGCCTACTCCTCAATTAGATTGTTTGCCCCACTGAATGGTATCCTTCTGGAGGAAAGATTTGGATTCTGGACAACATTTGGGTCTTCTTCCTTCATGACTCATTTTTCTGAAGATTTTCTGTCCATACATATAAACACATCCTCTTGTGAACAGATAAAAAAGTAAGTGGTCACAACTCCACTTACAACTCATCCATCTTACCTTTGTGTGGAATGGCTGGTCAATGAGCAATGTCTTACTGTTGTCAATAAGAGGATGGTAAAAGTGACGATGCTGGATGAAATTGAGCTTGTATGACATGATCCATTCGCAAAGAAAAACAGTGAAAAAAAATGCTTCTCTGAAACGTTTAATTTCTGTATCCAGTGTTCAGGACTGGATAATTTCGCAGACCTGGCTTTGCTGTATGTTTGGCACATCTGAATTAAATGGTCTTTTTCTGAACTTAAGCTTAATTGCTGTACTTGAAATAGCTGTAAATCTGAGATAATTGCAGATTCAAATTTTAAAAGCAATAGTCAGCCAACTTTTTCTATGGGCATTGGCTGCTTTTTCATTCATTTTCTGTCTAGTCCTTGTACCTGAGCATTTTCAGATGAATGCTCTACACATAACAGACAACCTAGCAAAGAACCAATTTTAAATGGTATGTTTACGAACTTTGTTACCAGCAGCCTATTGCAAAAACACATAATTGTTCCCATTTTTTGATTAATCTAACGTTAACATAGTTTGAGAGGCATAAAATACTGCAGCAACAAGGTGATTCCCAAAAAGCTATCATCTGACAACCTGGCATATCTATCGTTAAAAAAAGCTGTGGAATGGAGATATGCTGACAGTGGCAACAGGTCTTATGGAGTGATGTATCCAAATTTTTAATTCAAATCATTGTAAATATGTGCAGAGGAGGTCTGGAGAGGTACAGCTGTGACCATCTACACCCATCTGTAGAACACAGTGGAGGCTCTGTCCTGGTTTGGAGAGGCGTTGCAGCCATTAGTGTTGGGTATCTTGTCAAGCCTGATGGAAAAGTACCACCAGATTTTGATCCACTGTGATATAACATCTGGAAAGTGTATGCTGCCAGAGCAGTAAAAGCATACCCAGACAGACAAATCATACAATGCAACACTATCAGTCACTGATTATGCTCCCCAGAGCCTGCACTTTAACAGTATTGAAGAATTTTGTTCTGTTCTCTGTCAAGAGAACAGAACAAAAGGCAGTGTCCAAAGAAGGGCTTTGAATGTCGTTCATGTCAACTATTCCAGAAGACTACTTTGAGAAATTACAAGAAAGCCTGTCTAAGATTTCAGGCTGTGTTAAAGAATTACGATGGTGATACAAAATACTGACCTTCAAGCTCATTACATTTGTACAAAATCTGTTATTGCCTTATATACTACATTTCCATTAATGTTTGCACATTTGTGCATGTCAAAAAGTTTGCACAGCACTCTGTAATAAGCACTTGAAATATGCCATAAGTAAATTCCATTTTCCTGCATAACAGTCTACTAATGGAGAGGAGCAGCTGCTTATTTTATATGTACATTTTTACGTGATTGCAGTTTGAATGTATGAATTTTAGTAGAATATTTTCTAATTTTGATTATGCCTATTTACTTATTTATTTAAGTAAGCATTTCTTTCCACCTGAATGGTCCATCTTTAAAACAGACTGACCTAAAGTTGTCCAGGTCTAACAGGCTTAATCGTGCTGTGATCTCAGGACGTGGGGTTTATGATGTTGGACCTGTGCTCGTTTTCTTCCCTCTCGTGCTTCTGCATGTGGATATCGCTCGTTCGGTGCAGCATTCAATATAACATCCCGGGAGACGCCAGACATGCCATTGCGCACGCGCAGCGTAGTCATCTGACAGATGAGCGCTTAGGACGTTTCGCAGCACCGCTACATCGAGGGCCACCGCTGGGAACACAGAGCAGGACACAGACTCCACGAGGGACCGTCTCCTGCAAGAATAAAAGAACTCGTCACACGGAGAGCACCCTGCAAGAACACCCGCGGGTTTGGAGGTTTGCAAGCGCTGAAAATTCAGTGTAAAATGTAGCCAGCAGCGCTGGTGAGGGGTCGTTGTAATTTCTCGGGGGCTGCATGGCTCTTCCCAGGGATGCCATGAAAATCAGAGCAGCCGAGTGACTGAGAGACCGCTGCTCCTCGTTATCGCAGACACCCGGCGGCGACGGTGGAGGAGGTGAGCGATGGATCCTCGTGGAAAGATCTACACGAGGTAGCGCTTACGAAGATCCATCCAGGGAGAGCTGAACGTCTCTGTCGCGCAGTGTAGCCGTGTAAAGGATGGATTTCAGCCTGCTCCGGAATATCATCAGCAGATACGTAAGGCCCCCAGTGTGTCTGTCAACACTGTCACACAAGTGTAGCTCGGTGACTGGAAGTGCTCTGATACACGTTTTCATGGCTTTGGTTTTTGCACCTAAAACCGTGTTGCTTGTACATTTGCTCAGAGGGTTTGTGTGAGAGTGATAAATAACTTCCTGCAATAATACACATTTGACTCTAGCTGTTTTATTTTGTTTTGTTTTTTTGGCACAGGCCGGTGGCTGTGGGCTTTGCGATGTTTTTGTGGAGCTGAATGGAGAATGTTCCAGTAGCTACAGATGCAGTGATGACTGGTGAATGTGTAGAATTAAAGAAAAAAAATGCATGCATGCATACTAAACTTCCTCGTGGCTGGGACTCAAAAGAAGTGAGAGGCCGTGCCTTACACCTCTAGCTTGATAGAAGTTGCTCAGGTTAAGTTAATGAGGTTCTAAGAAAGGCGAGGCCATCAAAGCTTCAACATTTATCTCTAATGAGCAATCAGGTCTGCTTGTGAGCAGGAAATATCCACACAGTAATGATTGCAAGCTGTAATAATATTACTGGTTAGCCTGGTCTCAGTCTCTGTCATCAACAGCCACTGATTATCTATCCGGACATGAGGCAGCTGGTCGGTGGGAGCCTGAATTAGAGGAGAAAAAAAAAAGACTATTAGGAACCTGCTTTGACAGGCCCAGTGATGCTCATCAGACTGTGTACGTATAGAGCATTGGTAAATCTGCTACCGTCTGTGGCCCTTTCCCGTGACCTTAAATCTGGCTCAGGTGCAGTGACGTGTATCGAGTTATCTTTCTCATCATTCAAACCTGTTTCGTACCCCTTGGTGTCTATGTGTGTGCACATGTGTGCGAAGCAGGCCAGCGACAGTGTGCGTGGAGCTTGACTGATGTTTCAGCAGGGCTAATATCAGGGGAAATCAGATCTGGGAGGGAGGTCATCATCATTACGATCCCTCGCTCTTTTTTCCAATTGCATCCTGCAATATTAAATAGACACGCAATTAATCACAAATTAAATCCTCTGCATATTGATTTGCAACTGGAGGGATGGATGATGACTGCCTTGGCACCTATTAGTTGTGTATCACCTTCTATTAACCCTGCCGTATTATAACAGATGCTCGGGTAATGAGGGTGCGTAGTAGAACAAACCTTACATCCTTACATGAGATGAGGACAGGGTCCAAACCTTTTTTATTTAGTCCAGATGGAGCCAAGTACACCCAAGTTGAGGTTGCTGCCCAAATGTAGCCGGCCCTCTAATTATTTATCAGTGTTGTTTAAAGAAAGACTGTGCATGTTCTTTGGCCGTTAGAGGATGCAAATTTGATTTAGCCCACTTTAATCCACAGGGCAGGTTTTTGAGCCATTGCTTTTGCAACTAGTTTCCTTATTTTTACTGTCATCAATTCAGGATTTCTTGCTTGAAGCATTTCTGCTACTCTGCTCTTTGAGCTTCCTGGTTTTTCTGGACAGCATTGCAATGCCATATATGTGTAACCTAGTTTTGTTAGAGATTAAAAATAAATAAATACAAATTTTCATTGTTGTTTCAGGTGTCTTTGTTTCAACAGAGATTCATTAAAAACTATAAAATCACTGAAACATGTTGGCAGTTGGTCAGTGACGCTACAAAGTATTGTAGATGCCTCAAAACAATATTGCTCATTGCTTTAATAGTTCAGATCTGTTGCATACGCCTTTATAATTAGATGAAAACTCGGAATGCACTGCATTCAGCCATGCTCGTTCACCTCTTCCCTGGCTGAAAAATTGCGGATGAATTGAGCCTGTGCACCATGGCAAACAATATCGGGAAAGAAAACTGTGGTGTCATGAGATTTTGTGGTGCGTGACGTTTAAATGGGACATTTTTGTTGCGTAACAACTTAAGTCTGTTAAACTTTTTTTTTTTTTTTTGCATAAAAGAATGGCTGAGCCCTCATGCATTGAGATATAGAGGCTGATAGGTGCATGAGTGTGCACACAGACTTCTTCTGGTATGTTAGCAGTCGTTGCAGGAAGAGATTTTATTATAATTAAATTTATCTGTAAAAGGACCACCTGTGCTCTGAGTGTGTGTGTTATGTGTGTTCTCGATCTCCGCTCCCCTTCCTCTTCAGCGCCCTTTTCTCATCTGGTAATAATAGAGATGGAGTGATGCCTTAGACTGTTGCAAACTGTGAGAACTGCATGAGGTCATAATCTGTATAAGATAGTGCTTGTGTGTATGGGGCTGGACTTATTAGAAATAGCTGATGCCATGTAATAGCATAATTATGTCCTCATGCTTTTAACTTCCACAACAATCTATCAGGGTCTCAATATTTGAAACCGTATCTGCTTTATTGCCACTGTGCTGTATATAGCTGTAATTTACCCTTGCCCCCCTGCTATCCTAACCCTCTTCTATCTTATCTCTAAATGTAAACTGTTATTCATGCTGAGACCTCTCACAAAATCAGCAGATAAAAAGAGAAAGGCCAGCGATGTTTCCCTTTTGATTAAAAAGGTGCCAGCAGCACCGTGCGCGCTGAAGGGCTTAAGAAGGGTTTCAAGCAACTTTACAGCCCTTTGAGTCCTGACTGGTGTTGAAAGGCAGAACACAGCCTGCTAGATTACTGTTTGCCACATCACTGCTACAAACAGTTAAGGGCAGTCTATTCCTGTCTGCTGCACCCTTTGGAGACGGGGCACTGGTGGAGCAATGGCAGCTGTAGGTGACAAAAACACACAGGATTTGTGTTTGGGGTTGAGCTTTGCCCGCTGATCTGTGTGCATATCAGAGGAAGCAGTCACACATCTTTTGTGCTGGCAAATAAGACTGATTTTTTTTTTTTTAAAAATTTTTGATTCTCGCAGCATGACCCGAAGACAACGTTTTCTTTATGACACACCATTTCCAGCCTGTATTATCGTCTCAGTGTTAAACGCAGACAAAATGAGAGGGTTTTTTTTTTTTTTTTTTTTTTTTGGGATGCAGATTAGGGTGGCAGGAGGAAAAGGAGAGAGGAGAGGGAGAGGAGAAGTAGCACAGCTGGATTAAAGACTTATGTAACTGTTGGATCACAGCGAGCTGAAGTGGGAGAGGAAGCTGGGACAACAGCGGAATACAAATGTTGTCATGTTAAAGTAATCAGCTCATATTTATCCTTTGATAATGTTGCCGGTGTTTGTGTTATGAGGTATCCGGTGGCTCTTTAATGCTTTTGAAATGCTGTGCGCGGGCTGAAGGGTCACCATTCCCTTTTTTGCTTGTTTGTTTGCGCCTGTATAATTATTTGTCCCAAACACAATTTTTAATGAATGATTAGAATCCCTAAATGCCCATATTGTCCTTAGGAGCCATGTTCTCTCCCTATTTTACCACTTCCTTTTTCATTTCACTTTATACCCCCCAAAAATAAATTTGATAAACAACAGAGTCTAATAAGTCTCATTAAACCAAATAAAAAAACACCAAGAGGATACTGTGGATATTTTCTGGGACACTAATCCAGTCTCATAATCACTTGACTAATGTTGTATCAGAGCATTAAATTGAGGAAAAAATCTTACATGTTCGATCAGCAGCCATTATAATGAAGCCTCTGTGATCTGTCTCTTTGCCTAATGAACCTGCAGACATGCTGTAGAAGTCTCTGCGTACTGTATTGCTGTGGCGATCAGTGACTAATGAGTGTCTTTTTTTTTTGGATCAAGATCCTCAGGCTCCTTTTTCTTATCCGTGTTCAGTGCGACAACAGACTTCAAAGCCTCTGTTAATAGGTTATTGCATTTGTTTTAGTGTTACCACCCCAAATTTACACAGAATTACTTGCTTTGCTCATTAGAGTGCAACAGAGTCCATTAGATGGCTAATATCGATGGGTTACAGCAGCAGTAAAATTAAAAGTTGAATCGTGCCAATTAAACTAAAGAAATGCACCAGGTGATGAGAGACAGTTATGCATGGAGTCACTGTAGCATCCACATAATACTCAAAGATAACATTTCTGAGGCTCTGTAGCAATATATATTTTAAAACGAGCTAAAATTGCTTAATAATATGGTCGCTAGCTTCTGTTTTGAATAAAGCTAAACAGCATCACGTCCTGCTCTGGAGTTGTGTACGTTGTCCATTCTATGTTAGCATGAGGAGTTCATTAAGGTAAGGCTCGCTCAGAGGAATTTGATCTGTCGGTTAATGAAGGATCACTGCTAAACATGCTGCGTGCAGCACAGCATGACTCGGCAGTGGAGGAAGTATGAGACATGACCATATAATCAAGCCAGTTAATGGCGTATGTCTTTTATTGCCCCTCTCTAGTAGAAAGGCACCGCATCACAGAGGTGGCATAGATGGCACTGCTGGGGTCGAGTTGGCGTTTTCGTAATGAAAATGTATGCATTCATGGTGCCATTAAGTGCTTATGGAGCAAAGCCTGTGTGAATGGTAGGCACATTATTACACAATGCTAGATCTGGAAATACTCTCATGGCTTTCTAAAGCAGCATTTCGAATTATAAACAAATGGCAAAGCACCTACCTAATAGGAGTGCTTCACACAGTGCAGAAACATAAAAGGGAAAGTTGTAGTGGTGGTTTCTTTAATTTTATTTTTTATTCTTTGCTGTAATAAAGTATATCCTGTCATTGTTGATGATTGATGGTGATGTAAGACCCGTCGCTCTGCTGGTTGGGGTTGTTAATAAAGACAAAGCCTCCATGTCCTGCTACCAGCCACCAAGCCACTTTGTCTGTTGGAGCAGCAGAGTGAAGAGGGAGCTGTGGGACACGGGTTGATACGGATCAGTGAGGATTAATGATCAGATAACTGCACACCACAATGCAATCTCTCTGCGTCTTCCTCCATCCCTCTCCCACAGTCACGCTGTCATAATGTGACACTCGCTGCCAGGAGATGATAGGAACAAAGGGAGAAAACACTGCAGATAGAAATATGGGGGAGATGGATGGTGAATTCAGAGAGCTGTGGATTTGAAGAATGGTTGAACTAATGTAGAAATAGACAGAAGTAAATATTTAGAATGTTTAAGATGTAAGCGAGCAATTTCATTGAAATGGCAATGACCATTTTCCACATTTGTCCTGATTACAGTGCAAAACTTTAACCTGAACTCCCACTAATGCATAACGAATCTGAGGCTAGATTATTGTAATTCCTTATAGTCGGGTTTTCCTGATAGCTTTATGGAAAGTCTCCAGTTGAACCAAAATGCTGCTGCAAGAGCACTAACAGGAAGACAGATCACATTTCTCTCTTACTGACTTCTCTTCGCTGGTTCTTTGTTAAATCCAGAATTGAATTTAAAGTCCTTCTCCTCACATTTAAAGGCCTGAGCGATCAGGGTCAGTCACGTCGTAAAGATTTCATATCACCATATTATCCACAACTGAGCACTTTGTGAGTTACCAAAAGTAGAAGGGGAGCCAGAACCTTCAACTATCAGCCTCCTCTCATGTGTGTTATCAGCTCTCAGTTTAGATTTGGAAGATAACCACCCTCATACATGATTAGACTTCCTTTTCGATCAAACCTATAGTTGGGGCTGGATCAGGTGACCCAGGCTCAGACTTTTATCTACTCCTGTAGTTTATGTTTTGTCCTGCTTGGTGTCTTTATTGCTGTCAATTAAGGTGAAAAATACATATGGTTTATGCATTTACTTGGCCACTGAAAGGTCACTGGTTCAAAAAGCCAAACTCTGTCAAATCAAATATGTGGAACTACCCCATGTGACAAGGGACCAGCTGAAAGTAGCTTCCTCTTGTCAAATAAAGTGAACCTCCCACCAAAGGCCCTTTCTATAGCAGGAAAAACCTGCAATGCCAAATTAGAAGTATTTGGAATTTGCCCTTTTAGTTGACAGTGCTTTCTATTCTCCAGCCTCCCATTTAGATCCCCGGTTTGTCCTTTGAATGGATCACATCCTTAGCTTGATTTGATGCAAGCACTATAACAAATTGTACAAAGCCGTCCTTGGTCCAATACACTGCTCTTAATATTAAACCATCAAATGTACTGTATGGTCAGAGAGTTTGATTGTAACCAAGTTTTTTTGTTGTTGTTGTTGTTGTTGTTTTGGTATTAACATGAACATGAAATTCCTTTGCACATCGTGGTTATGTCGGGTATTTATAAGACGTTTAAAGTAAACAACTAAGGCTCAAGGTTAGGTGGCTTAATATTACCAGGACAGCTGTTTGATTTGGTCAGTTCCCTTTACAAAAAATAAATAAATGAAAGATTACTCGCACATGCTGCATCATGTCAGTGACAACTGCTTCTATTTTTGCCCTCAGCCCCACCTTCTCTCCCCGTTACTCTCCCTATACATCCTTTTCTTTGTCCTTGTTACCCTTTTTCTTCTGTAGAAATCTGTTGTTGCTGATTTCTTCCTGTTCTCTGCTTTTGCTGCTTTCGGTTTCTGCCTTACTTTGAGTTTCTTTCGGTTTCTTTCCATTTTCAGTGTTTGTCTGGGTCATGCTGCTCCCCCACCCCGTAATAGTTTGGAGGGGTCTCCAGTCGGCTGACACTGTTGGATCTGTGTCTATTTTTATCTCACTGCCAAGCATCTGATGCCAGGATCTGGGTCTCTTTGCTTTTAAGTTTTGCAGTTAGCTATTTGGGTGTCTCATCTTGCGTTGAATTCACTGTGATGCTGCATTAACCTTCATTTGATCTTAAACTTGTTAAAACTTGTGGATTAAGTTGACAGGAAACACATTTGGGACATGTACGTGCTGTGGACTGAGCACAAATGTATTAGAAGTTGGGTTTTTTTTTTTCTCACTGACAATAATGAGCTACGTCTCTGCCAAAATGTTGAGGACGTTTGAAGCAGTGAAGCGCTACTTCCTCTAAAGTGCTTGTTCCAGAACTTTTCTGCTAATGGTCAACACTTCTGCTTTGAGCTGTGTCAGGTCGGCCGCTTTGCCAAAGTCTACACTAACGGTGCCCACTCAGGCCAAAACATTAGGACTCGTGTAGACACAAACAGCCAAATCCTGGTCTCGTGATTCTTGTTTTGTCTCGGAGAGCTCTGTTACTGCAGTAGCTTTTAATGTGGGACATCTCTGAGAAAAAATGTGCTGCGGTGAAGTCCCACAGTGCATTCTGTTAAGCCCTGGGGATGGTTTGCATGCACGGGAACTGATGTGTATTTAATTTTTTAAAGTCAAGCCACTGAATCAGTTGAAAATTGTAAGAGCAACAACATAGCTGTGTTTTGGACCTGTGCAGATGGAAGAGAGCAGAGGGCTGACTGCAGAATATCCTGACTGTTCTGCAGGAAGAAAAAGATAAATGACAAATCCACTCTACCGTGACTCAGAGCCGAACCCACCTACACGCATCACAAACATTAACACATCCTTCAATTTGGCTTGTCTTGTCTGTAAAGTTGTTTGTTAAAAGAAGTCACAGAAGTCGTGTAACACAGTCTTGTGTAACATTCTGTTGCAGTTTTTCATCTAGGACTCTGTTTTTCTTGATTCTAATCAAAAAAATGTATAAATACTGTTTGCAAGTATTTTTTGATTAGTTGTATATTATCTACAATAATGTATACTGGCTGCTCATATACCGGTAAACTATGCTTCCACGCTGTGAAGTCATGTTTTAAGGAGGTGCTGGTAAAATGTTGGTGTTATTCAGCTGCATCGTTTCAATTGATGTAAGCCAGATAATAGCAAGGAGGTCATTAATTGTAATCGGACACTTTGTGATATAACCCAGTAGGGCTGTTCGATATAACGATATATATCGGATGAAGATATAAAAGCATCTATTGTTTCATTTTACGCTATCGTTTGCTTCGTGGTGTTGCAAAATAAACTGTTTACGGCAATATTTTTTTCATTATTTTGATGGTCACTGTAGTGGCTATATTAATTTCTTAAAGTTCTCACTTTCTCTTATATTTAATAGAACCACACTACAGACAGACAAGCGTTTGTTTTTATGTGTTGTCCTTAGCAACAACGATGGTAAAACCACCGCGTGTCCGCTTGTTCCACATAAACCTTTCACAATAAAGCTCAAGAGCCTGTTGAGACTTTTCAAAATAAACTGAATCACGTGAAAGAGCAGATTATTTACGGATGAGAAGTAAAAAAAAGAGCCGCCAGGTGCTAAAAAAAAAACAAACTTTAGACTCAAACGTTAGAACAGGCTTTTCCCCGCAGCACGCCGTGTAATAAATACTTACAAAGAAAACGGCGCCGTTACAACTTATGTCTAAAAATGTATAGTTTCATGCATCAGTTAAAACACTCAACTCCAGGTACACGACGCCCAGCTGGAAACACTTCACGCAAGTCGAACTGCCCGAGATTTACAGAATTTATAGAAAATGTTAAATTTTTGTGATTTATATCGTTATCGGACATAGATGTCTTAATATCGGGATATGAGATTTTGGTCATATCGCACAGCCCTATAACCCAGTTTCTTGTCCCTACCTTCTATTGCTATTTATATCTGCATGTTATTTCTTTCTTCTGCAGTGTGTCGGGGAGGAGATCTGGGTGGACAGTCGGACGGTGTATATCGGGCATAAAGAACCCCCTCCAGGAGCTGAGGCGTACATCCCTCAGCGTTATCCCGACAACCGCATTGTGTCCTCCAAGGTGAGCGGTCCTCAGCCCACAAGTCACTGCTGTAACACTTTTTATCATCACGCAATGTTAGTTTTATACTCAGGCAACCAAGTAATCCTGTTTTGTAGCTGTGTTTCTTTTATTTTTAAAGGATGCTTTACTTTTTTTGTCTTTATCATTGTTTTTTGGCACAGGAACTGTTATGATGTTTGCTTTTCTTTTCTTCTAAATGCCTTTCTTCTAAATGTTTGCTGTTACTCTCTTCCACAGTACACCTTCTGGAACTTCATTCCCAAGAACCTGTTTGAGCAGTTCAGAAGAATCGCTAACTTTTACTTTTTGGTCATATTTTTGGTTCAGGTGAGATTTCGGCTTTATTAATGACAATTATTTTTCTCTTTAATCTGCCTACTGTGCGAGCACTGCAGGCACTGCATGTTTGTGCACTCTCTGTAGAAGATACTGTATGTTTATGCCAGATTTCTGTCCTTGTAGAATTAGCAAATCATTTTTTTCTTCCAATTTTTTTTTTTTTTTGGAGGGGGGGTTGGTTTCTTTTTTTTTTTAAACACAGCTTCACAAGTTCTTTGGAAACAGTAATAGTGTTCTGTGTCACTCTTTGATTTCCACCCTTAATATGGATCTCTGGTTGTTTTAGAATCTGCTGATTTTACATTTGTCTGGAATTGATTCATAATTGCCAGAAGTCACAGTGGTGCTGTCTCATTATGTGGCTGTGTGCACTGTTTAATCATATGAGTGCTGAAAGCTGTTTAGACACTCCCTTATCGTTCACATATTTCAAAATAAGAGCACTCACTCATCTGAGGCTAATGCAAATTTGCAAAGTCAACATTCTCGAATGGATTGTTGTAGTGCTCTCTCTGTACCTCAGAAGCTTTTCTTCTTCTTCTGAACTGCCACATTGTATCAAATATAGTGGCTGAATAACAATGCAAGGATGGACTAGTGATAATAGTCAGATAGTTAATAGTTCCGGTCTATTAAGGCAATTTCTCTTCCAGCAGTTGCCTTGATAGAGGAGTTTGAAACATGGCCACAGACTGGGTGCATGCATTTATTGATGATGGGGCGTGCTGAGGATGTGTTTGTAATTTATAACATTTTTTAAACTGAAATAATGACATTGCTTGCTGCATTTAATGTGTCTCTGAAACTGTAGGGGTGTATATGCTATCCCAGGAGGTTAATCCTAAAGGAAAAGATCAAATTTGATCCCAAGCTTGAAGTTTTAAAAGCTCTTCACTGATGCACATTGAACAGTGCTGTTTACTTGACATCCTATCTTCTATTTGTGGCCACTTCTTCACCCCCCCCCCCCCCCCCCCACTCTACGTCTTCCTCCTCCTGTTTCTTTCCCTTGCAGCTCATCATCGACACCCCCACCAGCCCAGTCACTAGTGGCCTGCCCCTCTTCTTTGTTATCACGGTCACCGCCATCAAACAGGTAGGATGCACACAAATATGCTTATATGTCCAAGAAAAATTGCCCGTGATTATCCTCTATACGCATCAACTGCTGGCCTCAAATACCCACGCACTCTCCGTTCTCCGTTGCTCTATTATCTGTATATACACATTCCACTCCCAGCAAAGGGGCATGCCATTGAATCTGTCTGCTGATGTGAGAAATATGATCATGAATGGTCTCCTCTGTTAATCACTCGAGCTGAGGATCCCGTGACTCTGGGCGATGCATCCTCTCCGTTCCGTCCCAGTACTGAGGGATGGGGTACTATCAGTGATAGATAGAGCTATTCTCGCTCAGGAAGCCAGAGCTTTACTAGGACATAAATCTAAAACATGACACATTGGCTACAAATCCAGGAAACGGGTCACCAAGCTCAGAAAGTGCGATGCTAATTAATTACTATGTATGACTTTGACCTCGTGCTCTCCTCTCTCTTGATCTGGTGCTGGCCCCGATTCTGCTTGTACAACAGTCTATATTCTTTGTTTCCCCACTGCCAACACACACACACACACACACACACACACACACACACACACACATATTTATTTCCTCCTTTTTTTTTCCACCTCCCCTTACAATCTCGTTTTCTATCCCTTGCTGCATCTCTCTCAGGGCTACGAGGATTGGCTCAGACACAAAGCTGACTGCTCTATAAACGAGTGTCCGGTGGACGTGGTGCAGCAGGGGAAGGTGGTGAGGACACAGAGTCACAAGCTACGGGTAAGAATGGCCTCATTAGAGCAGCATAGCACCTGAGGCCACAAAGCAACACTGCTGTTCTGCTGCATAGCTCACTTTTTTTTCCCTGTAACTGTCGCTCTCACCAGCCCACCCCTTTCTCTTCCTCTCTGCAGTCCTCTCGAACTTTCTTTACTGCTGCTTTTGCTCTCTCTTCACTTTCCCACCAATTAATTTCCCCGAAGCTGTGATAGATTGTCCCCCGGTGTAGCACGCGAGTCCCTCGGAGGACGAAGACGACTGATGTATTTCACGATTTAGGATATTCCTGTCATCATCCTCTGATGTTCTCTTCTGTCATTCTGATGCAACAGTAAATCTCTGTTTGGTGGTGTAATTCAGTTTGCCATGATTGCAAATGATTTTCATAATTTCACATCCCATCTTTGATCGAACTGGTAGTTTTTTTTTCCATCTTTTCCATCTCAGCTCACGTAGGATTTCACGTTATTCCAGTATTATCTTCTCAGCCCACTATCCGATTCTGTTCACTTTAATGCACAAGTGAACTCTTCTTCTTTTTATAGAGCCATTACACCTCTTTCTGTATGAAAACACACTGGAAATAAGGCTCATTAATTTGCATTTATTAGTGTGGCTTTATTTACAGCAGTGCTGCTCGTGGTACCAAATGCAGGGGCGAATGCCAATATTTCTGTGAAAAATATAAACTAGTGTCACTCAGCTGGCATGCTGCTCTGCAGTAATCTGGCCTGTATCATCCAAGTATGAATGAAAACATCAGACTGCTTAATACTAGCCCATCACCTAAAATGTAGATGCATAGAATAGAGCCTGACCGATATTATGTGTGTGCTAATATCAGTCTGCTGATGAATCTGCATTGGCAGTTATAGCAGCCGATAAATTTTTAATTTATCTGCTAGAAAAACAGGAAAGAAGAGAGCAGAGAAACACGCTTCAACCGTGTAATGGGTGTTACAACTCTAAAACGTACCTGTTGGCGACACAGGAGTGCCTGTAGGTCACGAGGTAGACAGGCTGCTCCAGTCTCCATCAGTGAGATGCTGAACCACCAGTTGCTCTCTAAAGCGTTCATCAGAATATAGAAAACACTTAGAAGAAGCATAAAAACAGTGTTTGTATGAATGGGTGAATGTGGCATGTTGTATAAAGTGCTTTGCCTGCTCAAGTAGAAAATCCCTGTATAAGAACCAGTCCTTTTTCCATTACTGTTTATGTGTTTGGACCGCCACATACACAGCAACCAGCTGATCTGAGTAGGGTAGAACATAAATGAGCAATCGACAACTTGTTGAGACAATAAAATGAGATCATTTTTAAACTGCATTGCGAATTTATTATGGACTCATAAATAACGACACATTCATTCTCGTTTTGAAGCATTGTTTTTTCATAATATGTAATTGGTGCTGGTTACATGTCGTGTCTGCTGCTCTTAAAGTAGAGTTAATGCAGACTATGTGGGAACCTCAGTATATAGTTTGCACAAATCTACCAAGTGAAAGCCCAAATGCACAAATATACTTTTTTTTTTTCTTTTCTTTTTTTTATGTTTCCTGCCTGGCTTTATCTGTCATTGTCTCTTTCCTGTCTTTCTGCCTCTCTCTAGCTGTCTGTGTCTGTCTTCTGGGGATTGTTTTTTCTTTAGTGCTAAGGTTTCTTCCTTCCATAGATCAGAGAGGATTAAAGTGTGAATTGGGAGCAGGAATAATGATGAATACATTAATCATGCAAAATCAGAGAGCGTGTGTCATGTGTATGGTCACCGTGGAGATGGGATTTATCAGAGTTTAAGCTGCTCTGCTCGCATAATCCGTTATGCAATTTCTGATTTTATTTTTTTAATTTTTTTAAAGAGAGATGGTAAAGGATTTCTAACAGGTTTGTCAGTCCCTGTCACTAATTCTGTGTTTATGTATTTATTATTAATGATATCGAAACCACTTTTTGTCCTCTTCCAGGTGGGGGACATCGTTGTGGTGAAGGAAGATGAGACGTTCCCCTGTGACCTCATTCTTCTCTCCTCTAGTCGCTCTGATGGGACCTGCTACGTCACCACCACCAGCTTGGACGGGGAGTCTAGTCACAAGGTGCCACAACTAGTGAAACTGTTTGAATCAGTCTGTTCTCAACTTGTCTTTATAGCCATCCATCCATCTTCATCCGCTTTATCTGGGGCCGGGTCGCGGGGGCAGCAGCTTAAGCAGAGAAGCCCAGACCTCCCTCTTCCCAGCCACCTCCTCCAGTTTATTCGGGGGAACACCAAGGCGTTCCCAGGCCAGCCGAGAGATATAATCTCTCCAGCGTGTCCTGGGTCTGCCCCGGGGCCTCCTCCTGGTGGGACGTGCCCGGAACACCAACCCCAGGAGGCGCCCATGAGGCGCCCAGGAGGCGCCCAGGAGGCGCCCAGGAGGCATCCTTGTCAGATGCCCGAACCACCTCAGCTGGCTCCTTTCGATGTGAAGGAGCAGCGGCTCTACTCTGAGCCCCTCCCTGATGGCCGAATTTCTCACCCTATCTCTAAGGGAGAGGCCAGCCACCCTTCGGAGGAAGCTCATTTCTGCTGCTTGTATCCGCAATCACGTTCTTTCAGTCACTACCCACAGCTCGGGGCCATAGGTGAGGGTAGGGACGTAGATCGACCGGTAAATTGAGAGCTTCACTTTTACACTCAGCTCTCTCTTCACCACGACGGACCGGTGCAGCGTCCGCATCACTGCAGCCACCGCACCAATCCGTCTGTCGATCTCCCTTCTCCCATCACTCGCGAACAAGACCCCGAGATACTTGAACTCCTCCACTTGGGGCAGGAGCTCATCCCCGACCCGGAGTGGGCACTCCACCCTTTTCCGGCTGATTGTCTTTATATTTCCTGTCAAAAAAGAAGTTTACATAGGTCCTTAAATTAATCAGAGTTAAGGCCTTCTGAAGCACCAAATCACCACAAATATAAGTCTTTTATGAAATCAAACAATGCCTGTCTGCTCACAAAGAACAACAGTTGTTATGTAACAGTGTAGTATTATCCAATGCTATTATTCTCTCCCTAAACTGTTTTAGTCTCCCTAACAAAAAATGAAAGCATCATTGTTTCCAGGCATACGGAGAAAAGATTATTGTATGTTTAATGAAAAAAAAAATCTCACATCCATGAGTTTGCATTGTCAGGACTATTGATTATTATAATATTGATTAAGAAAAAATGCAGGAAGCTAACGCAACCATGTTCATCATTCTAGTAAATATGTAATCTCAACACTATTCTGCAGTGTTTTACTGTAAATCTATAAACCTTATGGTTTATAATTTGGGAGTTTTTAATTACCTGGAGTATGAAAAGTCTTATGTGTTACAGATTTTAAATTGTGTGAATATTGCCTGTAATTATTACTAGTTATCTGCTGCAGTGCACTATTTAAGCTGCTTGACCCTGCTCACAGTTGCTGGGCTCGTGCAAGCTGCTTTACAACCCTGCTTTTCGGCTGTTTGACTAAAGGTTAATTTATTACATATTTATTACGCTATTTTCCAGCTCCCTGACTCTGCCAGTATTTAAAAGATTCATTTATTTTAAACTGTGCCAATCATTTGGCTCCCTTCTCTTAACTTAGGGGGAGTTAAACTTTTAACTTTCCTCTGACCCCACAAATAGAAGATTTGAACAACAGGTGGGCGGGCCTGCTATGCTCACAGGCAGAGCTGTGTGGCCGAGAGGAACATATTAAGGATATCTTCTCTTTTTGACATCATGAAGATCTAAACGTTTAAAAAAGAAAAGGTTGAAGTGTTTGGAGCAGTCCCAAGTCTGAGGTTTTGGCTCACAGGGATAAAATTATGCCCGTGTTTATTATGAACGCCAGTGTAAACGAAGGAAAAACAGAAATGCCATAATGACCTTTCATTGGATGACACTGCCACTGGAACACAGCAGCGAACATTCAGATGAATGAAGTATGATTGTATTAATGATTTATTGTCATTTCATACATTCTGCAAGTAGCGACCATGTAACGATGAATTTAATTGATTCACGTGCCACTTTAGGGTAAAAATCCAGTTGTCTAATGTACATATTTGTTGCTAATAATAGCAGCGAATAATAATAGGACAAATATCTTTTTGGTTGGTCTGAAAAACGGAGCAGTTTAAGAAGGCACCCTTAAGGTTTAACGGGAGTGTGAGGTTTCCATTTATTCTACTTTCTCATGTTTTCTGTCAGTGATTATTCACAAAAGATAATCAGCAGATTTACTCAATAATCAGAACATTAACTGGCTGCAGCCCTGCACTTTTCAGGCAGCATGCACCTACTCATAAATTCATAATGATCGAGGTGACACACTGGCCCACCTGCATAGGTGATCACTGGTGTCACTCACATGATCTTATGCATGGATGATCATATGCATACACAAACACACACACACACGTATTACCCACAGTATAGAACAGACTACTGAACTCATCTTCCTCATACATGCCCTCGGGGCAGCCCTCTGATGTGTTCACCATCCCAGCATGCTGTCCCCTGGTGACCCCAAGAGCGCCCGACTCATCTTGCTGCCTTTTTTTTTTTCCCCCTCAGTCATTTAGTGAACCGGCTGAGGCTCTTCTCATTAGCGACTGTGGGTGACATTTTCCTCTTGCTGTCTTCTTCATCCCCCTCTCCGGCACCTTTTCTGTCTCAGACCTATTATGCTATACCAGATACCATGGCCTTTAGAACAGAGCAGGAGGTGGATTCGCTACATGCCACTATTGAATGTGAACAACCGCAGCCTGACCTCTACAAGTGAGTGGGAAGCATGCTCACTGATGTAGCTTTATATGCAAACCTGTTACAAGATACATCCTCGTCACTGTGTGGGTCTTGTTTTGACATCGCACTGACTTCTTTACAGATTTGTGGGACGTATCAATATTTACAAGGACAAAGAAGAGCCTGTGGCGAGGTTTGTGTTCACTGTGTGAGTGTGTGAGTGTGTTTCAAGGGTTTAATGCCAACGGCCTTCAATTGTTTTCTCTGTAATAACACCAGCATCTTAATTGTATTGTTTCAGACCACTTGGAGCTGAGAATTTGCTCCTTAGAGGAGCCACGCTGAAGAACACACAGCATATTTACGGTATTGATGTGGATTCACTTTGCTTAATGACTCCTGAATGTTTTACAACAGTTGAAGAAATGCTGGTATCATTTCTGCATTTGTAACTCACTGTTGTCTGTACCTTCAGCTGTTGCAGTCTACACTGGCATGGAGACCAAGATGGCACTTAATTACCAGTCTAAATCTCAGAAGCGCTCTGCTGTGGAAAAGTATGATGAATCTCCCAGCTCATTTCACTGCATGATTGAAAGTCGTTCTTTGAACTGGTTAATTGAAATGCACCCTTCTTTATGCATACTCTCTCTCCTTCTCCTTCTGCAGGTCGATGAATGCCTTCCTCATAGTGTACTTGTGCATCTTGATCAGTAAAGCGGTGATCAACACTGTTCTGAAGTACGCTTGGCAGTGGTCGCCCGATCGGGATGAGCCCTGGTACAACCACAGGACTGAGCACGAGCGTCAGCGCCATGTGGTCCGTTCATAAGTCCTCTACGTTTTTAAAAGTAACCACTTAAACCAAGCGTCTGGTGTCACTTAAAACTTCATAGCTGTTTGTCTCCCTCCCCCAACTCAGGTGATCCGAGCCTTCACAGACTTCCTGGCCTTCATGGTTTTGTTTAATTACATCATCCCCGTGTCCATGTATGTAACGGTGGAGATGCAGAAATTTCTTGGCTCCTATTTTATCAGCTGGGACGAGGAGATGTTTGACGAGGAGCTGGGAGAAGGCGCTCAGGTGAACACCTCGGACCTGAATGAAGAGCTGGGACAGGTACACGCGCACGCCCAGATGCGGACTGTCGGATGCAATCTAAACTCTGTTGAGGCATGCCTCTACTGTACCCTTCTCCTTTCTCCCTCCTAGGTGGAATATGTGTTTACTGATAAGACGGGCACTCTAACTGAGAACAACATGGAGTTTATCGAATGCTGCGTTGATGGGAACGTCTATATCCCACACGCGATCTGCAACGGCCAAATCCTCAGCGCTGCGTCAAGTATAGACATGATTGATTCCTCACCTGGTGGCTACAGGAGAGTAAGTGTGTTTTGCTAAACAAACAAGGGGAAGCTAACCTCAGTTATAAGGCTGGAGGATTTTGATATATCCTATACCCAATACATATAAATTTTAACACTTTCGTTGTATAGTGTATACTTTGTCTTATATTGGGGGTGAAAAAAAAGTCCTCTGGTACACGGAAAAGTGATGAGCATTGCACTTATGGTAGTGGCAACAAAGATTAGTTTAGATTTAATAAAAGAAAACTTGTGTAGTCAGCATGAGCAGCAGTAGCTGCCACAGATGACTAGAGCGCGCGCGAGAGAGGACGAAGGGTGCTCACTGCCAAAAAGTGCTGAAAAGATTTCCTGCTTTATTGCTGGGGGAGGGGGGGGGGTTGTTTTGTTTTTTTGATATATAGCACAGAAATGTCACGCTATCGACTAAACAGAATCAATTGTGTAAAAAACAAAAAGAGGATTCGTTCTTCACTCTTGTTGTAATTATGCACCTTCTAACTCGGCCTGTTGCCTCCATAAGAAATGATTACGATATGTAGCTGTGCCTTTTGTCTGTCGCTGCAGGAATACGAGGATTTGTTTTTTCGGGCGCTGTGTCTGTGCCACACGGTGCAGGTGAAGGAGGAGGAGACGGTGGATGGCATCAAGAGGGGCATCCACCAGGGCAGGCCCACCTCCTTCTACATCTCTTCCTCACCAGATGAGGTAGCTTTGGTCGAGGGAATGAAAAGGTAAATGCGCTAAAACCACACAAAGTCCCCTAAAATCTTTATAGGTTCAAGTTACATTAAACTTTATTAGTGCGTATTTTATATTTTGGTTGAAAATGTATTTCGGTCAATTACCGTCCAGAACTTTTACTTTTGCCTTCAGGCTGCTCTTCCAACACGGACTCAGCCAGTAAACAGGAATCTGCTGTTTATTTCACAACGGATTAGGGGTTTGGCCGATTCATCAGTTTTATCTAGAAAGGCTTCAGTAAGGGAAACCTGACCTGGAAGTGTCTGTGTGGTAGCCATAACAGGAGCTGGTTCAATTCTCTAAATATTAAGGGAAAGTGCTTCCTTGGTTCCTTTGTTACCTCCTGTAGCAGAGGATACACAGGATAAAATAAGATATTACAGTTTGTTTTATTTTATAGGCTGTTTGTATTATTTAAAATCTCAACCTTTTAATGAATATGTTGCACCAGTATTTTATTTTTATTTAATCTGGCCTGTATGAAACGACATGGTGAGAACACATTGGTGCATTTTGGAATCCATCCTCTGGATTTTGTAGTTTCAGTATGGCAGACAGTTACTAGTCTAATGTAAGTATAATCAGTCTTTGGAAATTCTCCTTCACACCTTTTTAGTCATCTTTTCTTTCATTACTGTGTTTCACTGAAGTAAAGTAAAGGAGATCAATGTTCTTTTTTTAAAATATTTGACCTTCTTTGTACCGCAAGTACCAAAAACTGCAGTTCCACAAATGACCACTTGAGGCTGTCTCCCTGTTAGAGCCCAAATAAACAGTTTAGGTTTTCATGGTGAATTGCCTCCTTCATGATAGCTGCTTAGGTGTGAATGCTTATTAAACTGACACATTTAATTTGTATTATAATTTAAAGTAATGTGTGACACGTAGGTGCTGATACAGTCTGCTCGCTGTCCCTTCTGTTAAGTTATGACTCTGAGCTCCTCTAGATTATGTTTGTGGCAGCTTTTGGGACATTTTAATAAAATTGTCTGAAAAATATTATAACTGTGATAACTTCCTGTACAGTTGATTGTAGTAACAGCTTGTTTTCAAAGACATATCCTCCTTACCACTTGCAGTGAGTCCACTATGTTGGCAGAGGGAGGGTGCAGGGTCACCCCCTCCAACAAAATGGTCTTGGCTCAATTTTTCCTGAAGTACTATCTGGCAGTGCAAATTGTTGGTCGGTCAAGAACAATTTAAAGCCTTGATGGCACAGAGGATGATGCAGACAGGCTGCTGTGAAGTTTTCAGACTTGTATTATCCTTGATTAACTTGTGCTGTGTTTTACTGTCTGATTACTGTTGAATTACTCAAACTGGACCCCAAGAAGCACCAAGTCCACGCCAACACAGAGAACCTTTTCATTTTTTTTGTGTGTGCTATTTTAATAGTATAGTGTAGGACACGTCAACCATGCACCATCAGGGAATGCTGCTGTCTTATATAGCTTTCACAGATGTGCTCTGTCTTCGGCGTATGTGTGAGCTCAGGTTACGCAGAATGCATCAGAGCACCTTTAGCCTTTCCAAGTGGGGCATAAGCGAGTATTGGTGTACATGGTTGCTTTTTGTTGGGCTTTAATGCATCTTTTTCCTTTCACTCTTGTTGCTAGGCTCGGTTACACATATCTAAGACTGAAGGACAACTACATGGAGATCCTCAACAAAGATGACGAGATTGAAAGGTCGGTGTGCTAAGAGACTGGTGCGGTTACTCCACAGGAGATAAAATGAGATTAATTCACTTGATGGAGTTGTGGTCACACATAAGCCGTCATACAACAGCCCTCAGCTTGTGTCTCATGTTCACCCGAGGTTACAAAAAAACTACAACCACCAAAGAGCAGGCAGAGGGTTGCTTTTTACGGAACTACTCAATCGAATCAAAACGTTCCAGCTGATCAGAAAAAACAGAAGCCGAACGAGTTTCCATTAGAGAGTGGTTTTGTGGCAAGTGTTTAATGTTTTGATCCGTGGGATGTGTTTGTGTAACCGCTTTCCCTCGCTATCACTCTCTGCAGTGGCCTGTCAATAGTGAGCTATTTTAAGGAAGCAGGGGAGCTCAGGAAGGGAGGGTGGTGCAGTGGGCAGCGGTGAAGACTTTAGCGGCAATGTGAAAGAAAAAGGTTTTACAGCTTTCTTGCATTTTGTGCTTTTACCCTTTTTAAGGGATCCAAGACCACTCGAGCCAAAAATAGAATTAATTTAAGCCTCGGCCATCAATCTGCATTGTGGTCTGTTTTACAGCTTGCTAATCAGGAAGTTAAAGGATGTAATGAAACTGTAAGAGGGGATAATGTGAGTTGTTTATCTTACAAATTATTGGAAACTAAATTGAATGGAGGAAAAAAATGCAAAAATGAGTGTGTGCACTTATCAGAACTGTTGAGTGTTGGACAATTTGTAGATAATATGCAGCACTCTGGGGGAAAAAAAAGCCACAAATAAATATCTTTGCAAATAAGAAAATTAACAAAACAATAACTGCGTCTTTGCCAATGCCGTCTCTCCATCAGGTTTGAATTGCTCCATGTGCTGAACTTTGACTCTGTCAGGAGGCGAATGAGCGTTATAGTCAAGTCGAGCTCAGGTAAGATATCGTCTAACACGGGGCTGTTTATCGGATGCAGTTCTTGCAGTTGGCTTTACGGATATTTGTTTTGCGTGCTCCCAGGAGACTACCTGCTGTTCTGTAAGGGTGCTGACTCATCCATTTTTCCACGAGTGGTCTCGGGAAAGGTGGAACAAGTTAAAGCCCGGGTGGAACAAAATGCAGTGGTAAGTGGACAGTTTAACCAGCACTGGTTATATAAGGGGATTGATGATACACTGCATCAGGTCAGTTTTAGATATCATTCAGAAATCTTTCATAGCTTCATGCTATAAACTTAAATTTTAATGTTACATTTGAACAAGAGGTTTAAAGAAAATTAATATTTCCTTTAAAAACATGAAAAGAGTACCTCTGTGTGGCATTTTTATTTTTTCATCTTTTAGCATACTAGTTTTTTGTGTGTGTGTTTTTTGTTGTTGTTGTTGTTGTTTTTTTACTGCCCTTCTTTGACGCCTTGCACCTTAATGAGTCTTACTTTTAGCTAAAGCAGTCCACTGTTCCAGCCAACAAAAAAATCTCTAAATGGTACCGATCCAGCACTCAAATTATTAGAAGACAAAGTTAGCAACTACTTAGACAGGATAGTTGAGCGTGTAGCAGTTAAAGAGCCATATATTTCCCCCAGGGGGGTTTTTGGAGCCCAGCTAAAAAGTGAAGATTGCACCTACCTTGAAATGACAGATACAAATGTAACTACAAATAAATGCTAGTGCACTTATAACTCTGCTAGATGTGAATGAAAACACATTTTATTCTAAAGCACGTATGGCTCTAATGTGGATGAGATTGGAACACTTGCGATCAGCATTTGAATTTGTTCATTTTTCTCCATCGCTCACTTCGCTGTAACACCAGGAAGGGCTGCGAACTCTGTGCGTCGCCTATCGAAGGCTCTCACAGTCTGAATACCAGGAGGCGTGTCATCACCTGATGGAAGCCAAACTTGCCCTGCAGGACAGGGAGCAGAGGCTGGCTCAGGCCTATGACATCATCGAGAGAGACTTTGTTCTTCTGGGTGCCACAGCAGTGGAGGACAGGTTGGTCAGAAAGAGGGGAACGGAGAGATTTAAAAACAGTGCAGCAGCGGGGGGGCAGAAGGACAGAAGGGAAGATTAATGAATCATTAAGCCGCCCTTAAAGGATTGTCTTCAGAGCGTTCTCATGACTCATGAGTGCAAGAAGAATATTGTGTCAGAGCTCTGATAGGTGACTTACTATTAATACTGCTGTTTCTTTTCCACTGAGAGAATAAATATGCAAGATGTTTTTACGCTCGGAAATAGCAGACCACAGCATTGACCCCAACTTGATTGATCGCAAGCACGACAGTTTAATTTCCTAACAGATAAGCTGCTGATGGGCAGGGACAGGGGTGGCCATGCATTGATAAGTTATCACCAGTCTGTAATGGATTGATTGAAGCTTTGATGAATGCTTTAGTTCTGCATAGCTGAGTGGAGGCTGCATCACTTATTGACTTATCGATGCGCAGGCTCCAGGAGAAAGCAGCAGACACTATTGAGTCACTGCACAAGGCTGGGATGAAAGTTTGGGTCCTGACCGGGGACAAGATGGAGACGGCGGCGGCTACTTGCTACGCCAGCAAGCTGTTCCGTCGCACCACCCAAATCCTGGAGCTCACCAAGAAACGCACGGAAGAGCAGAGCCTTCACGATGTGTTGTTTGAACTCAACAGGACTGTTCTCAGACAGCGCTCCATCTCTGGGTATATGCTCATGTGGGCAATCTGCGTTATGTGTGCAACTGCCTCTTGGTCAAATCAGTAGATCTTTTAGTCCTTCTGATGTGTACATGGATTTCCCTGTTGATTAGTCTGTGACGCATTGTTTTTTTTTTTTTTTCTCAGCTTGTCCGTAGACTGCCTCGACTTTGGCCTCATTATCGACGGGGCCACTCTTTCTGCAGTATTGAAGCCCAACCAGGAGGGTGCAGGCCACGGCAACTACAGAGAGATCTTTCTAGAGATCTGTCGTAACTGTAGCGCCGTACTCTGCTGTCGCATGGCACCTCTGCAAAAAGCACAGGTAAAGGAAGTATGCGTGAAGTAAATATGCCACCTCCAAAGTGGCACATTCACAGTGGTACTGATTGGAATGGGATGGGCTTTTCGCAGATTGTGAAGCTGATTAAAGCCTCCAAGGAGCACCCCATAACCCTCGCTATTGGCGATGGAGCCAACGATGTCAGCATGATCTTGGAAGCACATGTGGGAATTGGTGAGTGCATTTAAGCACCATAATTATCAGCTAATTTGCTAAATCATCCATTTAATATTTAACCCAATGCTGATCATGATATTTGATAGCAGAGCTTTAGGTTAACCTAAAGTAAACCTTTGTTTTTGACAATAATCTATCAATTTAGGTGATCACATGTGGCATAATTGTAGTAATTGCAGGATATTTGCAAGTAAAATGCTAAAGGCAGTAACTGCAGCAATAAACATGCGATTAGACTCGTGATCAGGCTGCATTTAACCCTCTTTTCATTTCTTTAGGCATCATGGGTAAAGAAGGTAGACAAGCAGCAAGAAATAGTGACTACGCCATCCCGAAGTTCAAACACCTGAAGAAGATGCTTCTGGTCCATGGCCATTACTACTACATCCGAATTGCTGAGCTCGTTCAGTACTTCTTCTACAAGGTACTAGACGGGCGCCTCATGCGCTCAAGTGGCTCATACGTTTTAATCACTTTATCGTAATTCCCAGTGAAACACAGCCACAATGAACCAGATTTTGCAGCTACTCTGACAGATTACTGGATTCATGAATCCGTGGTGCAACCTATTCCCGGATTCATGCCCATGATGATCAGTGTGGGCGGCTTCCACAGCAAACAGTGCCCTGCCAACTGATTCATTTTTTTTCCCTTTTTGGCAGGCCAGCTGCTTACGGCCCACTCAGTGAGCTTATAGCACACAATTTCTGCATAAACAGAAATGTGTAGATAGTAGCATTTTTAGAGTCTTTAATTTTTTTCATTCGTACTTGTCACAAGCTTATCACTTTCTTTGCTTGTTGTGTTGTTTTTTTTCTTCTCCCCCCCCCCCCTTAAATCTTTCCAGAATGTATGCTTCATCTTCCCTCAGTTCCTCTATCAATTCTTCTGTGGATTCTCCCAGCAGGTAAGTACTTTATACGGTGTCAGAGTTATCATTGAGAAGCACGCAGTCATATTTGCATTGGTCACATATTCTCACAGGAGCTTCAAATAGTAACTATTTCTGTATCTATCACTGATGATGAGAGAGGTTTTGCTCACGCCGTGTGCTGGCATGTCATCCTTCTTCCCTCACTTGTATCTCTTCTTTGATTCTTAACTCCTCCCACTGATGTAGGAGAGAGGGGCAAGAGAGGAGACATGACCTAATCCTTATCCAAAAGGTTCTCTTGAGGTGTCTTGAAGTGAATTTAAGTGATTATAAGAACTTCAGCAATGCTGGACAAGGAATAATTTATAGATGGAGGGGAGAGGAAGTGATAGTTCACAAGTTATTATAATGAAAAGCACCCATAGACGCCACATTTTCTCTCAGTGCTGTGTTCTCTCCAGCTCTGGGGATCTATCAACCATAGTAACAGAAAACAACATTACATGCACAACAGTATTTATATGGCAGATGAAGTCACTAATCGTCTGGCAAACTTAGCGAAGCATATAGCAGTTGAGACCAATTTAAAACCGATAGAATAAATTAGACATACACTCACAGGCCAGTTCATTAGGTACACATGTTTAACAGCTTGTTAATGCAGTTAACATGGCAGCAGCCCAGTTCGTTGAGGCATGTAGGCGTATTCAAGATGACTTGTAAGAACTCAAACTGAGCATCAGAGTGAGGAGGGAAGGGGTTGTTTCATGTCGCTTCATCAAAAGCCATCACACATTAGCCATTGTGCTTGTTTTGTTGGTGTAAAAGTTGTTTGTGCACCTAAAGGGTTTCAACGGACACCGTTAAGAGAACCACAGTAACGTTCCTAGCTCTAATAAGTCAAATATGTCAGTATGTAAATGGTTTCAGATCACTGATGCCGTCTGTTTCCTCTGCAGCCTCTGTACGACACGGCGTATTTGACGCTTTACAACATCAGCTTCACCTCCCTCCCCATTCTGCTGTACAGCCTGGTTGAGCAGCACGTCAGCATGGACACATTGAAGAGAGAGCCCTCCTTGTACAGGTGAGCTCAGAAGAAATCCGATCCCCAAATATTCTCTTTGTGCATGTAATAGCTGTTGTTCCTAATGTACGTTGTCACTCTGTGTTTTTCTCAGGGACATTGCGAAGAACTCCCTCCTCCGCTGGCCTGTCTTTCTCTACTGGACATGCCTGGGTGTGTTTGATGCTGTTGTCTTCTTCTTCGGTGCCTACTTCCTGTTTGACAACACCACCTTCACCAGCAACGGCCAGGTAAGCCTCTGTCTCCCTGTCGGCAAAAGGCGGTGATAACGGCCAGTACGCGAACAGAGCGGAAACTGAAGACTTAAGGGGTGTTTGTGGTGTTTGAGGCATCTTTTAGGGGATTAGAGGGAATAAATGGATGTAAAGTAAGTGCTCTCATTATAAACGCTCACTCGATGGGGTCTCGTTAAAGAGGAGCTTAGGTGTAGCGGTTTGACTTTGCGGTCCTGGCATTGTGGATCTGTAGTAGTAACGTGTCTGTCCTGGGTCCCCATAGGTCAGCTACATTGGATCTCCATTCATATTGACAATAGCATCTTTCTCTGTATTGTTAATTTGTATCATGTCAACTGTTTTTGATCGGTCCTGTTTTTTAAGTTGAGACATCCTGAAATTCATTTTGCCCTTTGTCCTGATTCTTTTCTCTTTTCTCCCCTCCCCCTCCTTCTCCCTGCTTCCTCTCTCTTTATTTTGCTCCTCTTTTTTCTTCTTCTTCTTCTTCTTCTCCCTCTCCTCCTTCAGCTTATGACCACCAACACACAGATGGTAAGCCTGTCTCCCTCCCTGTCAGCTCTCTCTGTCTCTCATACCCTTTTTCGTTCCTGTCGTATTGTTTACGCCTTCAGTTTGACCGTCTCATACCACTCCATCCTGTCTCACGTCACCGCCATCCATGCACTTCTGTTTGAATGTGTAGTTTTCTAGCGCTCCATTATTCCCCTAATCTATGTAAAGCCCTGAATCCTTGCACAGTATCCTGATCTTAACTGACATGGTAGAAATCTTAGATGCTTCCTCACATTATCCTTGTGTTTCCTTCTGGTAGTAAACAAATGAATACTAGTATCGCTGTGGCTCGAGATCCAACATCTGTTTGTTTTGTTTGTTTTCTGTCGACCTTGTTTGTGCATTTGTGTGTATTTGTACGTCCATGTAATTTCACTGATGTGGGAGGTTTATAAAGGGGGGGGGGGGGGACCGTACTATTTCTGCAGTTTATAAAGGAAAGACGTAATGGACACTGGTATCAACAGACAGCTGGTTTCTTTGCCTTGATCTTCCTATCCTGTCACGATCCTCCCTCTTTCATCTTCTCATCCCATCTGTTCACCCCCGATGTCTCCTTAAACCTTTCTAGGATTTCATCAGGTAGAAATATTTGCACACTGAGATATGAAGTGAAAAAGCCTCCAGTTCAGTGCCCACAATATCCCTTTCTCTCACCTTTTATCACAGCAGATATGATGTAAGAGTGTCTGTTCCCTCCTCGGTTTACTTGCTGGAGGGGCGGGCGGGTATCGTAGGGTGTTAAGTAATCCGTGGATGCAGGGAGAACAGCTTGTGCGATTGATGTTGCCTCTAACTCTCTTCTTCCTCTCTTATCCCTGCAGATGTTTGGGAACTGGACGTTTGGGACTCTCATCTTTACTGTTCTGGTGTTCACTGTAACACTAAAGGTGTGTTTGGAAATCCACTGAGGGGAAAATATTTAAGTAAAGCTAATATCAACTACCTTTACATAAATGATATCTTAGTTTGTACCCAGCTAGCTCCTTTTCACTATGTCTATGTTCTGTTTGTTTCAGCTTGCCTTGGACACGCACCACTGGACCTGGATTAATCACTTTGTCATTTGGGGGTCGCTACTTTTCTATGTTATCTTCTCTCTTCTCTGGGGTGGGATCATTTGGTAAGATGTGCTATGATTTTACTTGAATCAGTAAAGTTTATGCTGATCAGTGTATTTCAGGAAAGTCATTGATTTTTTTTTTTTCTTTCTGCCTTTTATTTCGCTGCTCAGGCCCTTCCTGAACTACCAGAGGATGTACTACGTGTTCATGCAGATGCTGTCCAGCGGTCCGGCCTGGCTCAGCATCATCCTCCTCATTACAGTCAGCTTGCTGCCAGATGTCATCAAGAAGGTCCTCTGCAGGGCCATGTGTCCCACAGCCACTGAACGCGCACAGGTACAATGTTGGCACCACCTCCACATGAAGCTAGAGGTTTGAATTGTCTCGTGTCTGAAATTAGGCTGTAGATATTTTTTCACTGTAGTGATTTCTGATAGTGTTCACTAAATGCTAACCAGTGACTAATTAACGCTTTCCCCCTTTTCACTACTCAAAATCTGAGCTCATACTACACATCTCAGTACCCTAGTGGTGTGCCATAAATCTGTTGACTGTATTATGAAAGGAGGCCATTCAGATCCTTAGTTTATTTGAATATCAGCTGGATTTACTGACTTCCCGTTCTCTGTGGCTTAGCCTTACGTTGCCGTGAAACAAGCTTCACCGTGAGTGGAAAAGCGAGTGAAAGGTCTGACAGATTTCTTCCTCTTGTGCTTTTTTCCCCCTCCTCTTCTCTTCTTTCTCACTGCACCCTAATGGATCACCGTAATCAAAATCCACACCACCTCTCATTGAGCCTTTCTCTCCTTTCCTTTCTTTTTGCCTTGTTATGCCTTATCTTCACTACTTCCATCCTCCTCTTTATTCTTTTTTTCTTCCTCCCTCCTCATTAATGTCTCCTCTCTCGCCCTCCTTTGTTTTGTCCCCCCACTCACTCGCTCTTTCATGGTAACTACAGTCCACCCGCCCGTGCCTTACTGTGGAACCGTCCACCATCTTCATGCTTTCACAGTCCTCCAGCAGAATGAGTTTCTGATTGGGCCAGAGAGACGAGAGAGGAGCGGGAAGAGGAGGTGACCCTCTCTTTTAAGCCCTCATCTCTGTTTGCATGGTGGCATGCCCCTGTATAAACCACAAAGCACCATCTCTACTAATGTGAAACTAACTACTAGCTGCTAATGACGACACAGCACCCGGTTTGTAAGGTTGCATTTGTAGTATCCTTTTGCTGCCATTTTCATTACATATTTCATTGCGTTTAGTTTCCCTTGGTATGTTTGACATGTATTTTGTTGTCACCGTTCCAGCCAGTCTCATCTATATGTTGTTAAAATGATGATGTGTCGTTGTTGGTAGGACTTTTGTCATATTAGGTTTTACCTGAAACAGTTGAATTTTACAGAAATTTGCACACTGTTTCCTCTAGAAAATACCAGTTTAGCTTTTCTTATTTATTTGTAGCTGGTTTATTAGTCAAAAAGTGAATCAATTATTAGCTGTTCGGTTTAAAAATTCAAAACGACCTTTGGTTCTAGCTGCTCCAGTATGAGTAACTTTCATGTCACTTTAAGCAAGTATTCTTGGGGTTTTTTTAATTGTTTTTGATCCATTTTTAGATGTTTGTTGCCTTGGCCAACAATTCTAAAATTGAATTTAATGACAAATAGTGTAGCAGTTTATACATTTGCCTAACAAGCTAAAAATCCCCAGGTCAATCCCAGGAGGAGACACAAATCCACAAATCCGTTTGGGGGGGGTCTGGAAGGGCATGCAGTGTAAAAATCTGCATATCAAATATGCAAAGCCATCCACTGTGGTTCACCCCTTGTGAATAAGGGAGCAGCCAAGAGTAGCTGTATATTTAATGACAAATAGTCCTGGAGTTTTTCAAACATCACCAAACCATAGCAGCCTTACATGATAGCACAAATCTTATTTATGGAAAATATTTGCAATCCCAGACCACGTCTGGGAATTGGACAGCTGTTAAAGGGACCGTTCACCCCAAAATTAAATATCCATATTTCTTTTAAATCAGCTTAAAGTATTGAAGCATTACTAGACAAAAGACGAAAGGTTGAGCAGATTCCTTCATCAACCCCTGTCCTTTAACATCATCCACAGAGGGTAAGTTCTGTGCAGGTTCTGGAGGACAGCGTGGCTCCTGGCTCTGCTGGTGGAGGTGGAGGCCGTGAAAGGGACCCACTCCACCCTGAGAGGACCTGTGAAGGAGACAGTGGAAAAAAAGCTGCTAGAAGCTCTGACTCCTTGGTACCACATAGTCACAGCACCCTACTCAGCAAACCCTAGAGTACCCACAACAAGGGGGCTAGGGTCACCATGGTAACGGCACACAAAGGGCGTGGATAGTGGGGTGTTGGGCTCTTAATGCTGATGCCATGATGCTTCCTGCTGCTTTGCACTGCATGCGGCATGCAATTGTGCTGTGGCTCAGAGTGACGGGGGTGCAGTGCTGCTTCATGAAGAATTTCCTTCTGCCAAAGCTACTTTCAGGAATCACAATCCCCAATTAAGTCAGCAGCGCTAGTTTCACCCAGAGAGGCTACAGGTTTAATACAGATTTGATAAGTGCAGTCTGTAACTAAGGCTATATTTTATTAGGAAAGGCCCCAAGTAGGTTACTTCCAGCACTCATGTTTACAAATTAAACTCAGGGGTGACATTTAGTTTGTCTCTGGCAATTTGGCAAACCAGGTTGTGCATCAGTGTCTGTAATAAGTGTACACTGGCGCCATCTGGTGCTGAAACATAGAATTGCAAGTGAGTTTTGTCTTCATTACACAAGCATGCTTAATCGAACATGATTGCTAATCATGATGGGTTGTTTTCAGAAGGTTTATTGTTATTGAGTATGTTCTTTTCAGCATTTAAAGTAGAGTCAAGGTTACTTTTCACATTTAAAAAATAAATAAATAAATATGCAGACCACCAAATAACTATGTTAAACCTTCTGAAAATAATTCTGCCTTTCGTGTGCATGTGTCAGATTTTCTCGCAAATTCTATAATTTCACCTGCATGTTTCTTTTCCTCCAGTTTCCTCTTCTATCGCTTGAAATGTCTTATGACGGTGGATTCTCTGTTTTTGTGCAGGATCATCAGAAGCTGTTGCCGGGTAGCGTGGCGGCCGTGACTCCACTGTCCTTCTGTCGATCCTGCAAAGGCACGAGCGCGGACTCCTCTCACCTCCACCTTGGCACCGCAGAGTCACTGTCGCTCTGCAGGTCTGACCCTCTACCCCAGAAACTCCTGGCCCATTTGGCAGAGAGCCGAGGGACAGAATTGTGTCCTCTCAGCCCTTACATGCTCCGTCTCTCTGGGGCAGGGTTCGCCTACTACGCTCCTGGGCCGGAAACCTCAGTGTGAACACAGATGCAGACTCTGAAGCTTCTGCATCTCAGAGATCCGTGAATTACACAACGCAGACATGTTCAAACACATCTGAAGCATGGACACTCCATGCTAAGTTCACCATGTGCATTTTTGGGCTACACCTGAGTGAAAAACCCTTTAGATAGTATTGCCCTTACTCCTAATTCACATACTTGTCTCATTTTTTTTTTCTTTTTTTTTTTTGGTTTGATTCAGCAAATTCCCTGCTCAGACTCTTACTTGAAAAAGTTTATGAGCAAAAGGAGAACCATGTGCGAAAATGCTTCTCGCACTGTGGAGCTGTGCCGTTTGAACTGTTGAACCTTTTTGTATTTCCTCGTCTCATTTTCAGTCTGACACTCTTGCCTGGTCCTCCACTTTTGCGTCCCCTTTTTTCGCTTCTTTGTAAATGTTTGTCGGAAACATTTATGTACATTTTGTGGTCTGGCCAAGTAAGGGGGATAGCCTTCAAGCTCAGCCCTTTAGGTGTGCGTGCGTGTGCATGAGCGTGAGTACGCATGAATTTTGCCTGTTTATTGTATGTTTGTATGTGACACACCTTTGCCTTACAGGTAACAACACAGCAGCAGGCTAGGAGCCAAAGGAGAAAGGTGTTTAGATTTAGAAAAACTGGAAAAAAAGAAGCATAAGTGATGTTTTTACAAAGCCTTACACACAACCATCAGCTGAAGGAGAGAGGCGGGGGAAATCTGAAGAGGGATGTGCAGTATTTTAGCCACCCTGCCTTAATTCATAGATGCCCTTTTTTTCCCTTTTAAACTGATTATATGTGGTCACTTTAAACACATTTGTGAGAGTACAAGGAGGTTCAAAGAGCATAGATATAAATATATACAGTACAATGAGTCTATTATTCCTCCTACTTTCTTTTACCCTCACAATTGTGTCGAGCTTTGTTTCCCTTATCTGTCAGCGTAGCATGTCAGATCTCTCTCTGCATGCTGATTTATTCTTCTCTCAGTTGTTCCACATCCCTCTTTGTCCCAGACATCATTCATCACCAAACCTTTCATGGCACTTGTGATTTTTTTTTTTCCTTTTCCCTGAACAGTTAGCAAAACTGCACCCTCTCCTGCCACCACGTGGTTGTGCAGGGTAACAGCAGCAGCCTGGGACTTGTTTGCGTGTTTGTGGATGTCCTAAATGACTTGCTACTCCTCCCTGTTGCATTGTGCTCGTGTGTTTGCTGCTGTGCTCCGTGTTATGCAAAAGTTAACGTAAGAATGCTAATGTTGTCACGTTATAAGGGGCTGTCTCTGTGTCACATAATTCCATGAGGCTTTTTTTTTTTTTTTCTTTTTTTGTACTGTTCGAAAATTATTGATGTCAGTCACTATTGATGTGTGGATGTAAATTTAAAAAAACAATATTGATCTATATTGTGGTGAGAAGGGGTGTTGGATAGATTTCATTTCTTGTAAGAAGGTGGGAGACTTGAATCGGCGATGTCACAATCAAATCAATGAGAATGTTGAAGTGATTTGTCCATCACGTCCTCCAGCTGAAGATTGTAGCTCATTTTCGGTGAACCTCTTTTTCTGCATTTCTAAAAATCTGAATTTTGTTGGGTTACATAGCAAGTTACTGACTCTGGAAGTCATGAATGTGAGATTTTCTTCTTCTTTTTTTTTTTTTTTATACATTTATACAGTTTCATACACATCACCATTTGCCAATATGTATAAAATCATTAATCTGGACTCTTCCTTTCAGTTTTCACTCCACAAGCCTCCACAGGTGTGGAGGGGCTCAACATCCCGACCTCAGCGATAAAAGGAACGTACTTGGTGCTTGTAACACAGTGTCCCACCTCACTGTGCCGTTGCCATACCGTATCGAGACATAGTCTAAATGTCATATTCTACAATAATAATGTAACTTTTGTGATATGACGGGGAAGCATTTGTTGTAATTCAGACATGTTTAGTAGCAAATTCCTCCACATTTCAAATTTTCACCACTTAGTCAATTTTTGTGTTGTCCATTGTGTATATTTTTTTTTTGCTACTTTTGTATCTCAGAGAGAAGACTATATTTTAACTCTATGCTAGAGTATGTGGTCGAGTTTGTAACCAAAACGAGAGGAAAAAACTAAGATTCATTAGATTTACCAATAGTTATACACAGTGCACTTTGTTTTACAACAGATCTGTTTGACCATTCAAAACCAGGTCTTGTCTTGTCAGCTGGGGTTTATGGTTCACTCTTCCTCACAAGTTATTTTTCTAACAAGATTGTATTGGGTGAGAAGGGGAGGGGAAAAAAAGAAGTGACCAAATAACTTGACTAGGAATGAACTGTCTGTATGTGTCAGCTCTGTCGCAATGGATTTATCACACCAGCCTTCTACTGCTGATCAGAATGTCAAACTGCTTTTTTCTAAGTCCATCAGCACAACAGCAGGTGCTCATCTTGTCACTCCTGAGCTTGGCAAAGGTCTGATATGTCGACTTCTGTGCTCTGAGCAGCACACTTCATATCATACCTTTTTAGTACGGCACTGTTTGTATTACTAAACAGGTTTTGAGAAATTACTTTTTTTCCGTTTTGGATAAAAGATTTTAAAAGTTCACCTGTTGACTTTTTGCCAGCCTGTCTGTAGCAAATGAGGGCAAAGCACTGTATTGTCATTCTGCTTGTAATAAAGAGTGAAAACACTTGTCCTGCCATGGTTTGTGTTATAAACTATATCGCCAAAAGTATTTGCTCATCTGCCATCACACGTAGATGCAACTGAGTAACATTTCATTCTTGATCGATAGGATTGAACATGTCGGCCCAGCCTTTGTAGCTACAACAGCGTCAACTCATCTGGGAAGGCTTTCTGCAAGAGCCGAGCCCGACTCCTGAAAAACAGCCCTGTAGCATAATTCCCCCTCCACCTAACTTTTGGGGGGGAGGAGTTGTCCCAACTTACACTTGGTACAATGCAGTCACACAAGCACTGTTCTGGGAATTGCCGGACAGAGAAGTGTGATTCATCACTCCAAAGGACATGTTTCCGCTCCTCTAGAGTCCAGTAGTGGTGTGCTTTACACCACTGCATTCAGTGCGTTGCACTTGCTGATGTAATGCTTGGATGGCAGCTGCTTTGTAGAGGAAGCAAAAGTACAGAAATTTTATGAAAGTTAAAGTATTGATTCAACTTCATTACTCAAGTAAAAGTGAAAAAGTACGGGCTCTGAAACGTACTCAAAGTAGCTCTTTTGAAGATGTTTCTACCAGCTATTTCTGTGGAAAGCTAGTTGAACCTTATGTTATATTCATGTAATTAAAATCACATTAACATAGTGTGGGAATACAAATGGGAATGCAAACTTTATTTCAGTCTAATGAGTCCTTATGAATCTACACTGCTTGAATCAGTTATGGAAAAAAGGGGAGTGTTAAAGTGAAACTTGGCAGGTGGGGGAACCCTAAAATTGGTCGTAGTAGCACAGCATTGGGTAAAGAATCACAGCTGAAAATTTTTATTGTGAGCTCCAGTGGGGTTTCTTAGTGTATAGGCTGTGATCAGCCGATCTGGCCTACTGCTGCTACTATTAGGTTTACTGCTCTGTGTGGATTTGCACGACTGAATTCAACTAGATGTAAGCAGATGTTTCATGAATGGTCTTGGCTGATTTCCATCTTATACACTGACAATATTTTGTTTATACTAGATGGTATAAAGTAGCTATGAAGGTTAATTTCAGTGAATGCCACTCAGCTAAATTCATTTTTATCTCTGCTATCCTTTATGTAACCCAGCTCCACCCAGCACACTGTCCATCACACTTCAGCAAACTAACAAACTAACTAGTAAGAATTCTGAATTTAATCTCAGAATTCTTTTTTTCCCCCAGTGGCCCTATTGTATCTCAGAATCCAGTATTCTGAGAATAAAGTCGGAATCCTGAGAAAAATGTCAGAATTCTGACTTTTTTCACAGAATTCTGAGATTTTAGTCAGAATTCTGACTTTTTTCTCAGGATTCTGGGATTAAAGTCAGCATTCTGACTCAGAATTCTGAGATTAAAGTTATAATTCTCACTCAGGATTCTGATATTAAGGCCAGAATTCCAACTCAGAATTCTAAAAAAAAAAAAAAAAAAGAAGTCAGAATCCAGAGTCAGAATTCTGAGATTAAAGTCAGAATGATCACGTTTTTCTCAGAATTCTGAGATTATAGTAAGAATTCTGACATTTTTCTCAGAATCCTGAGATTAAAGTCAGCATTCTGACTCAGATTTCTGAGATTAAAGTTATAATTCTAACTCAGAATTCCGAGATTAAAGTTAGAATTCTGAGATTATAGCCAGAATTCTGAGAAAAAGTCAGAATTCTGACTCAAAATTCCGAGATTAAAGTTAGAATTCTGAAGAAAAAAAAAGTCAGAATTCTGACTCAGAATTCTGAGATTAAAATTAGAATTCACACTCAGAATTCTGAGATTAAAATAAGCATTCTGACTTTTTTCTCAGAAATTAAAGTTAGAATTCTGATTCAGAATTCTGAGATTAAAATAAGCATTCTGACATTTTCTCAGAATTCCGACTCAGAATTCTGAGATTAAAGTTAGAATTATGATTCAGAATTCTGAGAAAAAAGTCAGAATTCTGAGAAAGAGAATTCTGAAAAAATGTTTAGAAATCTGACTCAGAATTCTGAGAAAATGTCAGAATGCTTATTTTAATCTCAGAATTTTGACTTTTCTCTCAGAATTCTAACTAGTCAGAATTCTAACTAGTTAGAATTCTGACTAGTTAGAATTCTGACATCAATCTCAGAATCCTTTCCCCCCCCCCCCCCCCCAGTGGCCCTAATCCCCTCCCGTAGAGTTAGCACACTGTAGTTTGTTTTACAGGATGTCTCTCAATTTAGAATAACATAAATTCACATCAAATACATATCCAAAATCTGATTTAACAATTGAGAACTTGCATATATTTCCAGTTTATTAAATACCACTGAGCAGTCCTTACCTTTAACTAGGTATTCCTGTCCTGACCTGTCTTTCTTTCTCCATCTCTGAGTGAAGTTAGCTGGACATTAGCTAGCTAGCAGACAAGTTGCACACATAGCCATGGAAGTGATTGAATTCAATGACTTGACTTCAATGGGTGAGTGAATATTTTCAGCAATATAGTATGTCACAGTTCATCAAAACTTCACCAAAATGCTCCACCCACAAGTTGGCGCTAGCTCTACGCAGTCACTGGGCTGCATCTCCATCCTGCCTGTAGAACTTTGTATTTGGCCACACACATAGCAACTCAAGAACAGATGAGAAACAAAGTCATCTACCAGTCTGGAAATGGTTAAAAACCATTTCCCAGGCTTTGGGACTCCAGTGAATCACAGTGAGAGCCATTATTCACTAATAGAGACAATTTGGAACAGTGGTGAACCTTCCCAAGAGTGGCCAGCTTGCCAAAATCACTCCAGAAGTACACTCACAAGTCATCCAGGAGGCCACAAAAGAAACCAGAAAAACATCAAAAGAACTGCAGGCCTCACTTATTTCAGTTAAAGTCGGAGTTCATGATTCAACAATAAGAAAGCAACTGGGCAAAAATGGCATCCATTGGAGACTTGGCGAAAACCACTCCTGACCAAAAAAAACACAGAGTCTTTTAGGTAAAAATTCTGTGGACTACAAGACTAAAGTTGGACTTTTTGGAAAGTTTAAGTTCTGTTACATTTTACATAAAACTAACACAGCATTTCATAGAAAGAGCATTAAAGCAACAATCAAACATGTTGGTGATAGTGTGATGGTCAGAGGCTGCTTTGCCACTTCAGGACCTGGACAATTTGCCGTAATTGATGAATGTTCTGTTTTCTACCAGAAAATCCTAAAAGAGGATTTCCACCAGTTTGTGTCCTAAAGCTCAAGCTCACTTGGTTTATGCAGTGGGACAATGATCCGAAACATACAGGCAAGTCCATCTCTGAATGGCTCACAAAACAAACGGTAGGTTTTGGAGTGAAAAAAGTCTGAACTGAGTCCAATTGACATGTTTTGGCATGAAGTTAAACAAGCCATTTATGCTTGAAAACTGCAATGCAATTTGCAAATTCTGTAAAGAAGAGTGGGGCAAAATTCTTCCACAACAATTTGAAAGACTCGCCAGACTTGCCAGTTATCATAAATGTTTGCAGTTCTGGGTTAGGGCAGTTAGGGTTAGTCCTCATGATATAAACGAGAAGAAAGTTCATCATGCAATGTCACAGATTTCTCTCTAGACTAACTGACAATACCACTTCTATCTTGAGGTGTCAACCAGTCAAGCCAGAATGTGCCCATCTTATTGTCAATAAGTAAGGCTGGAGTTATTCGACTGACATCGCGTCACCCCCGTCAACGAACACCTCAGTGGCTTCAGCCTCTACAGATGGCAAGAACATCCCTGCCGTACAACTATGGCAGTGTAAGAAAATGAGTGAACATCTGACATAACTGGAGTAGAGCAATGACAGATAAATCAAATCAAATCAAATCAAATCACTTTTATTGTCACATCACATGTGCAGGCACACTGGCACAGCACATGCGAGTGAAATTCTTGTGTGCGAGCCCCACAAGCAACAGAGATGTGCAAACACAACAACACAAACGAGCAAAATACAAGAATGGCCAACCTGAAACTAATAAATATATGTACAATATATAATAGTGTATGCATTTCTGGATGTGTATACTAAATATTTTCCTACGTGTGTGTGTGTGTGTGTGTGTGTATACACATTTTTACAAATTAAATAGTAAAAAAATAATAATAATAATAATAATAATAAAATATATAAAATATACAGAGTTGAATATGTGCAAAACAAGTGGCATTTATATACAGTGTGGAGTGCATAATGTTGAAGTTCCAGTAGTGAAGCTGAGGTGTCTATGACGTGTTCAGCAGTCTGATGGCCTGATGGAAAAAGCTGTCTCTCAGTCTGCTGGTACGGGACCGGATGCTGCAGAACCTCCTTCCTGATGGAAGCAGTCTGAACAGTTTATGGCTGGGGTGACTGGAGTCCTTGATGATCCTCCCCGCTTTCCTCAGGCAGCGCTTCCTGTAGATGTCTTGGAGGGAGGGAAGCTCACCTCCAATTATCCGTTCAGAGCACCGCACTACTCGCTGGAGAGCTTTGCAGTTGTAGGCGGTGCTGTTGCCATACCAGGTGGTGATGCATCCAGTGAGGATGCTCTCAATGGCACAGCGATAGAAGGTCCTGAGGATGCGGGGGCTCATGCCGAATCTTTTCAGTCTCCTGAGAAAGAAGAGGCGCTGCTGCGCCTTCTTCACTGTTTTGTTTGTGTGTACTGACCACGTAAGATCCTCAGCCAGATGTACACCAAGGAACCGGAAGCTGCTCACTCTCTCCACAGCAGCGCCGTTGATGGTGATGGGGGTGTGTACTTCTCTGCACCTCCGGAAGTCCACTATCAACTCCTTTGTCTTTGCGACGTTGAGGGTGAGATGGTTGTCTTGACACCAGTGGGTCAGGGCGCTGACCTCCTCCCTGTAAGCCGTCTCATCACCGTTGGTGATAAGACCCACCACTGTAGTGTCGTCCGCAAACTTCACAATGATGTTGGAGCTGTTAGTGGCTGTGCAGTCGTAGGTGTAGAGTGAGTACAGGAGAGGGCTCAGTACACACCCCTGTGGAGCACCAGTGTTCAGTGTGATGGGGGATGAGGTGATGCTGCCCAGTCTGACCACCTGGCGTCTGTCAGACAGGAAGCTAAGGATCCAGCTGCAGAGGGAGCTGCTCAGTCCTAGATCCTGCAGTTTCCTGTCCAGCTTCGAGGGAACGATGGTATTGAATGCTGAGCTGTAATCTACAAACAGCATCCTCACATACGTGTCTCTCTTCTCCAGGTGTGACAGGGCAGTGTGTAGTGTCAGGGCTATGGCATCATCAGTGGACCTGTTGTGGCGGTATGCAAACTGTAGAGGGTCCAGTGAGTCGGGTAGTGCAGAGCAGATGAAGTCCCTGACCAGCTTCTCGAAGCATTTGCTTACGATGGGGGTCAGGGCTACAGGTCGCCAGTCGTTCAATGAGGAGATGGTGGAGGATTTGGGTACAGGGACGATGGTGGCCATTTTGAAGCAGGCTGGGACTACAGACAGAGAGAGGGAAAGGTTGAAGATGTGCGTGAACACTCCAGCCAGCTGAGCCGCGCATGACCTGAGGACGCGGCCGGGAATCCCGTCCGGACCAGTAGCTTTGCGTGCGTTCACCTTCCTGAAGCACTTCCGCACATCCTCCTCAGACACAGTGTGCGTGTAAACAACAATAAACCTCTTGTTCTACATTAGTGCTAAAAAATATAAGGTCACTGGGGTCAGAGTCCCCAGAAGAGACCTAGTGTCACCTGAATGGAAAAGTACACAATAATGATGGTCCTCACTTAAGAGGTCTGTCTGCTAACTTATGGATTAAATGCTGTATTGCTATTGTCTGAGTGACATTTTCTTTGAATTTCCCTGGATTATCTTGTATTTTCAGCTTTTGAGTCTACACAAGACATCGCTAAAACATTAGAAACTAGATAAGCAGCAACCAGCACCCACAATGAATACAGATTTATGAAATTCATCCCTCATTTTATTGAGCGTCTTACCTAGCTGTGTCAAGGATGCATGTAATTAAAGCTCTTATATATGCAGTCTGTGAAGTTTGTTTACACATGGAATTTGCAAAGAGGGTTACCGAAGATGATCCTACTGTATTTTGTCATAACCATGTGCCGTCACATGGTGGCAATGCAGCATAATCAATGATGCATGGCCGGCATTGGTACCATTGCCGTCTCTGTTTCTGCAGATAAGAATGTTTCATGACAAAGCTGTTGTCCCTTTCCTTTACGCTGGATGTCACTATTGGATCAGCTGTTTGTGCAAAACTGTTATGCTGACCTTCACATCCCCTCCCCCAATCTGCCTGCCAGGTCTGCACCATCATGTGTGCTGAGGCAGAAGCATGCATGTGTGAATGAGGCTGTCTGCTGCTCCACCTCCTCCCCGTCTCCCTCCTTCACCATCCTTTGCGCTGCATTTTCCTGCAGGAGACTCGTCACTGTGGCTGAGGCTGTCACAGCCATAACAGCTTCAGCATCAGCATCATTTCCTCATCTGTCTCAGCAGCATCCACTCCATCCTGGAGAGCATTCATTTTTCACAAGCGCACACCCCCTTTTACCTCTCTTTCCTCTAGATTTTTAACTCACATCCTAGGTTCGTTTACCCTGTCGCATCTCCCTCTTCCCTTCTGCTCAACTCAACAGTCTCCCTCACCACCATCCACTCTTCCATAGTACCGCTCAGCAAAAAGCAGGCAAGCTGTCTCTTCTTCCTACAAAAGCGTCTCTTAGCTGGACAGCTGGTCTTCCACTGTCCCTCTGGAGGATGATCCTGTGGATGAAGACAGAGGAGATGGCCCTCGGTGAGCTGCTAGTGAGACTGAGGACCGTCACCCAAAGCATAGGTGGGTGGCAACGACACAATCGGAAGCAGCTCTTGTCTCTGGTCATTGTATTTTTTGCTTGCTGAGGATGTTGCATGTTGATCTTAAACATAGACATAGGTGAAAATACTATTACTAAAATGCAGACACAGTAAGAGACATATTATTCCTTTGCCTTGATGGAATCAAGTCCAAATGGACATCAAAACAAAAGCAGTTTACAAAGCCAATGCAGGATCACAATGTCGAAGCGTGTTGTACAGGAAACCACACAAGCTTGAATGTGCTGCTGTTCATGATCATTCTGCCTCAAGACATGCAGGTGCTTAGTCGGAATACGATTTTATCCTCTGAAATAAAATCTGGTTCATGCTGACATTAAAGAGATATTAAAGTATTTACAATGCGGATAAACAGAAATACTATTGCATGAAAAGCTGTCTCATTTTTTTACAGAAACGCAGGCTGTACACAGGGTGGTTTGTGTTGTGATACACTACCTCACTAACCCCAATTGTAGTACTCCACCCTAGAAAACTATAGTGTGTGGAATATGTCTGATTAGCAAAAGTGTTTTTAAAAAATGAGACACAATGACCTTCCTCTGTAACCGTAGAATGATTATTTAACATAACCTTTTCATTTCCGAATAGTCGCACGGTTTCTTTTACTGATTTTGCTGTTAGGTCTGCCTTCCTGAGCTCCCCTCATGGTGTTTTTGTGGTTAGACGGCTTTTTTTCTACTCTATATATGACGTTCTCCTGCTTTTGCAGCTTCTTGATTTATCGCCACCAAATCAAGGACAGACGTTTCTCCTGTGCTAAATTAATGCCACTGATGTGATTTGTGATCTTTGCTTCTGGTCCCTTTTGATCCATTTATAGAGATCTCCCTTAATCCACTCACTGCCAGCACACAACCACTCTAATAAGCATGAACGCACACATGCACAGCCTGCACAGCCTGCACAGACAACCTGCCAAACACTTGGGTGTGTTAATATTTTATTTAATGTTTGTAAAACCTTACTTAGAAAAGCCTACCCTAAAGAGTTATAGCTTTCAGACCCTCATTTCATTTTGCACCTGTACATGTCAAGCTAAAGTGAGAGGAAATAATGTTTTACTAAGTGCATTTACTGGTTTCCCCTTTGCATGGTTTCATTTTTAAGATGATGAAAGCATGGCAGTAGTGAGTGGGTGGACTTGACTAAGGAGGGGGGACTTGGCTATGCCCAGGCTAGAGGAATGAAAATGCAAAGACTCTAAAGGCAAATCAAGAATTGCATCACTCTACTTAGCTAAAATCAAAATGAAAATAAGGTCATATTGTTCCTGGGGGTTTTTAAGTTTGCAATACTATCCTAAAACTGTACATTAATCCAGTCCCTGGTAGCTGTTTATAAAGAAGTGTGACAGGAATTCGCTGTGGCAGGAGAATGAGAGCAGCAATCGGCTCAGAGAGGAGAGTAACGCTGATCACAGAAGACAGCAGAGAGGAAGGGAGAGTGAGGAAAAGGGAGATTCGGGGAATTGAGTCAGCTAAGGATGCATAGGATTTAGCATCATCTAACTTGAAGAACTGTTTTTTTCTTCTTGTTTTTCTCTGATCCATTCTCTGATGGATGTTGCATTGTACACTGTAGAAAGCTGAAGTATTAATTGCTTTTTTTTTTGTCTCCTGTCTGTTTCAACTTCTGGCTGCTGGCTGTCTTTGCAGCGCCATTAGCATGAGTGCAACACAACGTGATATAAACCAAAAACATCTATTTGGATCATAACCTGTAGCTGAGTGCATTTTCCTTTTTTGGTAAAGATGATGGGTGATCCAGTTCATTCGTCAATGTAGTAAGCTGTGGGTGGACAAGAGTCGTTTTTTACAGCTTATTCAAGGGAGAGAGAAAATAAAATATTGGGTAAATGGTAGCTTTTCCTAAATGCAATTAAATAAAGCTAACAGATTTTGATCAGATTGTTGCGAATTACACTTATACAGGTAATAAACCAAAATATTAGACACATCAAAACTTTGACCTGATGATGGTGCTAGAATACAGGTTAAAGGATCACCACGGTAATCATTCTAAGGGACGTGTGCGTGGGTCTTTGTGTAGGTGTGTGAGCCTTTATGGCAGTTTATTAAATACTTAGATGTTCACTCACAAAATCACAATTAAAGACACCTGTTGTTTTCGTACAGGCAGTCATGGGATCACTAGCGTCATGTGTAAACCATGAAATTTCATGGCAGTCCTTTTAACAATTGTGGAGGTTTTCTAGTACAATAACACTGATGAACCAATCCACAGCACCATGCTCAGTAATTTAATTGGCAGAACCATTAGTCAGTTAACTGAAAGGAAAACAGTAGGTTAACTACGAATATAATACTTAGAGCCATAATCACTGGAAACCTCTTTCTGACTTTCTAACTGGGCATTTGACCTACTTCCAGCTGATTTAAAAGGACACATCTAGTTCACTGAGTCACAGGTGTCGGCTTTTCCAGCAGGAATGTGTTCTTCTGCAGCTGGTGAAGCTTAGGGGGGCTGTTTCTTTATTTTTTATTTATCGTGCAGCACACGCATGCAAGCCAAGTGGAAGAGGCTTATTATATATTGCGTGGGGGAGTTTATGGCTTGGAAGGAGCTGACTCTCATGAACCTTTGCTTGAAAGCAGTCCATCTATCCCATGAGTATGGTTACATTTTGATAATGGTCATTTGTAACTGAGCAGATTTTTCACTGTTTCATTGATGGAACATTAACTCAACAAGGAGGTGTATAAATCAAATACTATATTGTGTCAGGTTCCTTTTTAAGCTAAAGGTCAATGGTTCATTCTGCCCTAAGTGGGCTATGCTGTTCATCCTTAAAGGCAGAGCAGGTGTATAACCAGATGGATCCAGCAGGCAACTATCAGCTTCCAGCTAGCCAGCCATGCTCAGAGAGATATAGTACCTAGGGATAGCAAGAGTGGTAGTAAAAGCATTCTAAATTTGTCTTTTGCTAGTTACAATTACTGTTTCATGTAAAACAAAATCTAATGTATCACTATATATATCCACCACTTTTATTACATTAGTCTTGATACAGCCTCTGCCACCACATCAGATCAATTGCTCTGGGCTCCTTTGATCAGCTCCATCACCTAGTGGGGGTGGGGGGTCATAGTTTGGTCCCACCTTCACTGTTGTGATTGGTGTGGGGGTAGGGACAGGCTTAGGGCGTCGGGGGGTTCCCCGGAGGCATCTTCCTTGGGGGGCTCAACCCGGGGTAGCGGTCATGTCCGGTTAGGGGCTCTGTTGGCTCTCAGGTGACTGTTTCCTCGCGGCTGCGTGCAGCGGGGCTAGGGGAGGGTCTGTGCTGACGGACGTGGGTTACTGACCTGGTAGCCTGGCTGCCCCTGGGTGGGTCCGGGATGGGCGTGAGGTTCTGGGGGTGCTCTGTCTCTGGGCTGGGACCCAGACCGGGCCTCGGGGGCTTGGGTCCTGGTTGGTGTGTTGCCGGGGTTGTGGGCAGGTGGGTGCATGGGGGCCCAGCCCTGGAGCAGGGTGCCGCCGGTGCATCGAGCCACCTGGGGGGCTCTTCAACTGGTGGGGGAGATTGTCACATCTTGCAGGAGCTTTCCTCTCCTCAGGAGCTCCCTCTGCAGGAGGGGGAGATACAGGAGAGGTGGAGGAAGATCTCAGCCTGGGTGTTTATTGTCTTATGTAGTCTGGAAGATGAGTGGATGGTGGGGTGGGTGCAGTTTTCTCTGTGGTGGGGTTGGGTGGACTGTCCCGGGCTCTGTGGGGCCGGGCGGCGCTGCTGCACTGGGCCCCGGTCTGGATGGGCCTGGGCCCCCTTTCCCTGGCGGGTCGCGGAGTGTGGGGGTGCCTACTGGGGTCAGCGGGGGAGCTGGCCCCAGGGAGGGGTCACTTGCCCCTCCCTTCCTTCCCTCCCCATCTCCAGCTGCCTCCCCCTTCCCGCTCCACCACAACCACCCACACATGCAGGGCCTTGGAGTAGGGGTATGTCACCAGGGTGCAGAGGAGGCTACCCCCCCCCCCCCCCCCCCCCCCCTCTGTCCCCTTCTGGCTGCCTCTGCCTCAATTTTATCCCACAACTTAGACATTCACATTACTCACACTCTCATTACACATACATATAGGATCTTGGGGGTGGGCACGATGCACGGAGTCCAAAGTACCATCAGGGTGTACACCCCACCCCTGGCATCGTTGCCCACCTCTCAATTTTAAATACACATAGACATTGAGGGCTAGCAGGAGGGACCATGCGCTTACCTGCTGCTCTCTGGCAGGTAGCTCCAAGCCCTCCTGGGTTTTAAATGCACCTTACAACACATGCATCAACACTACAATGAGCGGCTGGAGGGAGGTTTGGAGTCTTCTCTCACCCCCATTCTCTGCGACCTGCTGGAGCAGGGGGGCTAGGAGGAGGAGTTGGCCGTCCGACTGCGGTCTGGAGTGTGGAGCCTTCCTGCTGCTGCGGAGTCGGGGCGGTCTGCCTCCCCCCACCGCAGGGAAAAGGGAAACACCACCTGGGTCTGGGTGCAGTTCCCCCCTCCAGAGGCGGGGGCACCTAGACCCGGTTTGTAGAGTACGCTTGGGGAGTGTGATCGTCTTTATGTCTGTCTCCACGTTGGTTGAGTGTGGAGTAAGTGCATATGAGAGCATGGGGCTCGGTCACTCAGGCGCAGCTGGCTGCCGGCGGAGCTCACGGGCGCGTCACTGCAACTCCCCCTGGCTTCTGCTCCGCGGCTGCTGAGTGAGCCCTCATCTGGGACTCTCCTCAGCTCTTTCCGGGACAGTGGCGCAGCTGCCCCTCTGTTGGTCTTCCTTGGTCTCTTGTGTTCTGGGGGCCTCTGGATGTCTGGAGTTTTGATCTCCTCCACACCTGCTTCATGCCCTGGAGGACGGGGCTGTGGCCCCCCCACACCCTCTAGCAGATCATTACATGAAGGAACCTTTTAAAAAAAACAACAACAACCGCGTCCATGCTCACAGGTGTACACACGGGTGATCACACCCACAAACTACACCCTTTTTGGCTCCTACCTCAAAGCACACTGTGTTCTGTTGATCTTATGTGCTGCACAATAATGTTTAACATTTAGTATTTACTGTCATATTCCCATATATCATTGTGATGTTGTTTATTCTATTACTCTTGTTCTCTTCTGCTTGCTTTCTTTTTTCTTTCTCAGCAGGTGACCCAGGTGATTGATATGTGCATTTTTTTTTCTCTGCCCGTTCTGTTGGTTTTTGTCTTTTGCCCTTCTCCCCCGTCCCTCTTCTCAGCTGTTTCTCTTTCCCTCTTTCTTTCTCCCCTTCTTTCCCCCAGTCAAGTCTGTCCCGTATTCAGTAAGTGAAAATAAAATAAACAATAAAAGGTGAATCAAATGGACCATTACGGCAAGGCTGGGATGGTCAGTTTGGTAAAGTAAATCCGTTGGGCATCTTTCTTTGCCTTTAGACAACAATTCTGAGGGCAAAAGAGCCAAACGGGACAGGCCAAAAAAAAAAAAAAAAAAAAAATCTATATATATCTATATATATATATATATATATATATATATATATATATATATATATATATATATACACTCAACAAAAATATAAACGCAACACCTTTGTTACTGCTCCCATTCCCCATGGGATGGACGTAGAGACCTAAAATTCATTCCAGATACACAATATAACCATCCCTCCCAAACAGTGGTCACAAATCAGTCCAAATGTGTGGTAGTGGGCACATCTGCCATATTGAGATAATCCATCCCACCTCACAGGTGTGCCACATCAGGATGCTGATCTGACATCATGAGTAGTGCACAGGTGTACCTCAGACTGCCCACAACAAAAGGCCACCCTGGAATGTGCAGTTTTTTGCGCTATTGGGGGTCTGGGGACCCAGAACCGGTCAGTATCTGGTGTGACCACCATTTGCCTCATGCAGTGCAACACATCGTCGCATGGAGTCTATCAGATTGTCAATTGTGGCCTGTGGAATGTTGGTCCACTCCACTTCAATGGCTGTGCGAGGTCGTTGGATATTCGTGGGAACTGGTACACGCTGTCGTATACGCCGGTCAAGCACATCCCGAACATGCTCAATGGGTGACATGTCCGGTGAGTATGCTGGCCATGCAAGAACTGGGACATTCTCAGCTGCCATCTGCCCTGAACAATGTGAACCATGATTCATCCGTGAAGCGCACACCTCTCCAACGTGCCAGACGCCATCGAATGTGAGCATTTGCCCACACAAGTCTGTTACGGCGACGAGCTGGAGTCAGGTCAAGACCCCGATGAGGACGACGGGCATGCAGTTGAGCGTCCCTGAGACGGTTTCTGACAGTTTGTGCAGAAATTGTTTGGTTGTGCAAACCAATTGTTCCAGCAGCTGTCTGGGTGGCTGGTCTCAGACGATCTTGGAGGTGAACCTGCTGGATGTGGAGGTCCTGGGCTGGTGTGGTTACACGAGGTCTGCGGTTGTGAGGCCGGTTGGATGTGCTGCCATATTCTCTGAAACGCCTGTGGAGACGGCTTATGGTTGAGAAATGAACATTCAATGCACGGGCGACAGATCTGGTTGACATTCCTGCTGTCAGCATGCCAATTGCACGCTCCCTCATTGCTTGTGGCATCTGTGGCATTTTGTTGTGAGACAAAACTGCACATTCCAGGGTGGCCTTTTGTTGTGGGCAGTCTGAGGTACACCTGAGCACTACTCATGATGTCAGATCAGCATCCTGATGTGGCACACCTGTGAGGTGGGATGGATTATCTCAATATAGCAGATGTGCCCACTACCACACACTTGGACTGATTTGTGACCACTGTTTGGGAGGGATGGTTATATTGTGTATCTGGAATGAATTTTAGGTCTCTACGTCCATCCCATGGGGAATGGGAGCAGTAACAAAGGTGTTGCGTTTATATTTTTGTTGAGTGTATATATATATATATATCCACCACTTTGGGATACACTGAAACATTTACTAAATGAGACCATTTTGAACAAAAGTTTCAGTCTGGACGACTGTAGTGTAGAGAAGATTTCAATCTGCAGTGGTTTATATTTAGCAGTGTGGCTGTGTCCTGTGACCTTCCTCTAATGTACATGAAACCCCAGAGGGAGGGACAGAAGCAGTAAGACCTTGACAAAGAATAGAGCATCAGTATAACTTTGATTAAATAGAGAAGAAATCATGAAAGGTGGACCTGAGGTGAAGATGGTGATATGCTGCAACTGCAGTCAGACTTAAAAAGTAGGCCCTATATAGGATTTGTCATTTGTGTAGAAGGGTATCAGCTAAGCCATCAGCTGATCAGCTTGGACTGCAGCTGAGCTTGACTTTGAGAAAATGCAATGCTCGATTTGAGGTCCCCAGACGATGAATCCTAATGGCTTTGGTGATCCCCGGTCAAAGTGTGTGGAGCACAGAAGAAAGCACCATTATTAATAAGTGTGCATTTGTGGTTTTTAGTTAAATGCCCTGACAACTTTTGGAGTTTTTTTCATGACTCTTTGCAGGTTTTACCACATTGGGTTATTGCTTTGGTCTGTATGAAGGAGAGGAAATTTAAGTTGTCAGTTCATCAGTTCATTCCCTGAAGCTCAAGCACACTTGGGTTATCTTTGTCTGATATTAAAATGTATTTAATCTAAAATATGTTAACTGTGAGAAATAAAAAAATAAAAAATAAAAAAACAGGAAGAGAGAGAAAATAAGTTTTCACAGCACTGTATGTAAGTATGTGCCCAAACACCAAAAGGGTAATAGAAAGTTAAGTATAGGAGGTGGAATATGTCATAAATGGGGGATAAGACATGATTAATAAGAAGACAGGGATGGAGGGATGAGGTGGAGATTAGGGCTGAATCTCTGTGATGGCCAAACCCTTGTCCACACTCTGAAGTCAGTAACTCTTGTATTTTCATTTCTTCATTTGAACATAGTAACCCACTTTAGTTTCCAATAACTTTATTGATTGGTTTGGATACATCTGTTCTATTTGTGAGCGTGTACATTTAGTTTACTTATGTATTCATATCACTTCATTACTTTGATTTTTGACTAACCTTTTTCTTTTTATTTCTTACCTGCCATCATCCCTGGGAGTTCCTGGACAAAAGATGGTAGCCAGGGTTTGAAACCACTAAATGCAAAAAGGGATAATTGGACCACACCGCCACTTCCTACTGAAGGGGAGAATGTGTGTTTTCTTTCATTTAAAAACAAAGTATTTGTATTAAATTAAATATTTGAGTTTAGGGTTTAATGGTTTTGATTTTCTTCTTTAGTGTTTAGTTTATTAACAAACTAGATTGTACTGCATTGTGTTGTGATTTATGATTGTGTTTGTTTGTTACCCCCTCAGTCATTTGGTTTGTTGTTTGCAGTCGTTGCCTGAGTTCAGTTTTGTTTCTTTGACCTCTTTTATGAGCTCAACATTTATTACTTTTGTAAATATAATTTTGGGGGGTTAAATAAATGAAAACCATATTTTTTTAATAATTCCTGGGACGACTCCTGTTTTTCAACTCGGTCCATCACAATGTCACTGAATAGCAAGCTGAAGTTGTGTGTCCCATCCGCTGTAGGTGCCTCATTGGTATGTGAGAGAGTGCATCTCCCCTCTCATCTCTATTCTAAGCCTATAAAGTGCAAGCTGCCTTTTTGCTTGCCAGCCAAACACTCACACAAAACCCACAAATAAACCCAAGCCTGCCAATAAGCAACCTCCTCTCCACTGGGTTTGCTCCTCCTCGGTTTCAGGCAACATAGTAACAAGAAACTTTTTAACTGTTGCCATAAAGTTTATGGGGGTTTTTCTTGTTTTTTTTGCTGGGTTTTTTGTTTTTTAAGTCTTACAGGTGATTGGCTTTAGCGCAGTAGTTTTTTGCACTGTGAATTTAATGCATGGAGGAATCCTGTGAGATAGAGGGAAAGAAAGGGTAGATTAGTTCAGGAGCAGAGGAGTATAATTAGCCTAAACAGCAGAAGGGGATTTATGCTCTGCCGGCTGCCCTCTGCTTCTGCTGCCTTCCACCCTCCTCCCCTCTTGTCCTTCCTTGGAAAGCATTGCTTCTCTCAGTTGTCAATAGTTCCACTGACGATGTGTGTGTGTACTAGGGGTCTGTGTGCGAATGTGTGTGAAGGGACCTGGGCTTGTTCTCACCTCTAGTGTGAGCAGTGTTTGTTTCAGAGTTTATGCAGACAGTGACTCAGCTGTTTGTGATTCTGCAAGCTTTGCACTGTGCGCTTGCCTTGAGTCCTCAATGTGGCTCTGCAGAGGACAGTAGGCTTATCTTATATGTAGCCACTGCAAACATCTACGCACAGGAACACGTGTGAGAGCATCTCTTTGTAATCCTGAGTAACCTGGCACATTAAAAGAAGGATCCTTCCCATGTCAGCATTTGGGAATTATGCTTTGGAGTCTGTCAAAGCTTTAAAAAGTGCAGCGAGGGGTCTCTCTCTCTGGATGACAAAGTTTGTTTTAGAGGGGTGAGACCAGCAGCCAGCTCTAATGTCTCTCCATGAGTTTCTTCGGGAGGGCGGTGAGGCATCGTTCCGGATCATGAACCGCCTCAGTCATCTTATGCAGAACTTGGAATTCTCTGGACTGGGCTCGGCTTTCCCTTTCAGCCCTGCCAGCCGCAAGAACTCCTGGAGAGCCTGGGATGGTAGGACTGAGAAAAAAGAGTGTATTCTGTGTGAGAGTGAGTGTGCATGTGTGCACGTATACTCGCAACTTTTTGTGCCTGTGTGTGTATTTGCGCATAATATATTTTTCATTGAAGCTCTGGCTAGAGTATGTAGGGCATCGCGCCCAGAGACTCACATACAGTGTTTCCTGTGGGCTTCCCTTGCCCCCACCCCCTCTGCTGGGCTGTTTCTGTGTCTTGATGTGTATAACATTTTGTGTGTGAGTGCATGACTGCGCAGCTTAATCAGCTGCTTCAGTATCCAACATGCACATCTCGGCAGCTGCACTGACATTTTTCCATAGAAGCAGTGAAAAATTCTTCAGCAGATGCAGAAACTGCAGCACAGAGCAGCAGAAGAGCTGGTGCAAAGGAATGCTGATTAAAGCTGCTGAGCTAACAGTTTGGTGTCGTCTCAGCCAGATTGTTGCCACTTTTACTAACACACAGCAAGAAAAGAAATGGTGAAGAAAACCAAGAAGAGTGTTTCTCAGTGGGATAGTGGGATGCCAATGGTCCCGCTTAAGCCATGTGAGTCAGGGGTCTTTTTTCAGCGTTTTTCTTTATCTGGGACATATAGAAAGCAGCTGTTTTCAGCGATTCTCCTGCTGACTGTCTATATAAATATTTTAAAACCTTTTGTAGTCTTCATATTCTTGTTTCTCATGTTTCTCTTTGTGATTTTGTTAGATATTCATGCAGTGCTTGCTGTAGGTTTTACTTCTACATATACAATTTGTGCATATACTTTATGCACAATGTGCATGATCTGAACACACAGTATGTGCATTTTTGTCTGTACCTGAAGCTATGAGATTTCGGAGGAAGGTTTTCATTTCCTGTCCTCCCAGCTCTGTTTAAGTCATTAGCCATGAGGAGAATTTGAGAGAGGGATTTCTGTTTTTTAGATGTTATGTTTTGTAGACTGAGACTATTAACTCTGACGCCATGGAAAATTCTCAGGAGAAAAGATTAGCAAATATTTTGGTGTAGTAGTTTTGTGTGATTTCTTGCATTTGCAAGTAACTCATAGTCTTCCAGTTCTTCGCTCTTCTTGTTGATCAAAGTGATTTTTGCACAGTTGTCGCAGCCTTTATAATAACATTTGTAGACAGTGAAACTGTATAAAGAAGTATGCTAATCGGCCACTTTATAAGAACTGCTCATTGATGCAAATATTTAATCTATGTGCCTACATGTGCAGAGTTGGCAGCATTTAGACATGTAGACTTGGTCAAGATGACCTGCTAAAATTCAAACTGAGCATTAGAATACATACACCAGTTAGTTTACATCAGAATGAAATTTCAATGCATTTACTCGCCATCACATTGCACAATCTCAATAATAAATTAAAGGTATAAAATATAAAAATATAATCTAGGATATGTGCACATAATAATATAAGAGAAATGAGTCCATATACATTATTATTGGTAAAACTTTACAGAATATTAACAATGGAGCAGAAAACCAGAGTAAATCATTATTCCAGGCTGTCATGATCCAAGCAGCCAGGAACACACAGGCACAAATATAATCTTCAAAAAATGGGTTTATTATACCCCCAAAAAGGACAAGATGATTACAAAAATTCAAAATAACAAAAAATAAAGTTTTTAAGAACCAAGTGGGCCCATAAAAGAGGTTAACTTAACAGACTGCTACTCAAAAATCACTTAACAAAAACATAACTCAACAAACTGACCTGCCCAAATGAGAAACAGCTCCAGTTATATAGCAAATGAATAAACCATTATATACACCAAAGGTGAAAACTAAAGAGATAACAGATAACCATCATTCAAGAAGAACCCCATTCCCCCTGCATGATCACAATAGATGGTCCAGTCCACTTTATTGGCTTCTGCATTTAAACCAGCTCCACCCTCAGCCTCCTCTTTCAGCCAAACCAGGAAGGACTGGAGCGGAGGTCAGGTAACTCAGAAAGAGTAGAAATATAATCAATATAACATACCTATATAAAATAACAAACAATGCAAAGCAAAGTCTATGCCAACATTTGGGCTATAGCTTAGTGCTGTCATGCATTACAGGTAAACTCAAAATATCAAATTAGTTAACTTATGATCACAGAAACTTTAGAGCATAACATAAACATAAGACAAAAGACCAAATGAATATTACCTAAGTATCTCAGTTGTGTGGTTGCATGCATCCATCACACAGGCATTAAATTGCCCTGTTCTAAATATACAGATGTGAAACGTTTAAAGAAATTTGCCTTGTGCAAAAAATAAGGAAGAAAGTAGCCAAAAAGGCTGGTCCAAGTGTTTCAGAAACTACTGATTTACTGGGATTCTTCCATAAAATCATCTCTAGGGAATGATCCAAAAGAAAGGAAATATGCAGAGAGCAGCAGTTCTCTGTGTGAAAATGCTGTGTTGATCTCAGAAGAGCATCTCTGAACATGTCAAACCTTAATGCAGATGGACTACAACAGAAGACCACGCTAGGGGCTATTCCTCTCAGCTAAGAACAGGAAGCCGAGGTTACAGTCTGCATGGGCTCACAAAAAGTTGAGCCTTTTTCGAGCAAAAAGGAGGGGAGAGAGAGCAAGGAAGGACATGCAAAGGGCCACATCTTCTGATGGCTGCTCCCAGAAGGTTAACCTACTATCTCACAAATCATCTCAAACTGCTTCCTTGAACATGACAGTGAGTTCAGTTTACTCAAGGGGTATCCACAGTCACCAGATCTCAGCCCAGTAGAACACCTGTGTGATGTGGTGGAAACAAAGATTTACCCAAAATGGGGGTTGTGTGTGTGTGTGTGTGTGTGTGTTAACAGTTTTATGCAGCGTGTTTTCATTTATTCGACTGACTCTGTAAGCTGATTTGATGGACTGTGCCTTGTTTGACTATCTTGCTCACTTTAAGCTGCATAGTTTTCCAGTCTAGTGGCTTTAGCTTTGAACTTATAAAGTTTATGGCACTGATAACCTGCATGCCCTTGGTCATAAAGCAAATGCCCACGTTAAACACACAAACACACCGATGCAGAGGCAAGCTGCACACACTTTACACAGGTATATGTTCCCCAAGCCATTTAGCACCACTGCATCTTCGTTTAATAGATATTGGCTGAATTAGGAGACAAAGAATCAAGTCTATTAGCCTTTTTTTAACTGAAATGTATCTTTTGAACAACTCACTGTAATGGAATCTAAATTGCCACTTTGTATTAAGAGACAGCGTCTTTCTTTGAGAGGTCTCCTTAGAATTAAGTCTTTCAGTAAGTTTGTAAGAATGGGGTCTTTTGAGCGGAGTAAACAAGAATAGAGGCTTTGAATGGATCGAGTCAGTGAATGGTTAAATGGGGATGTCTTTGAATGGGTTGGTCAGAATGGAGGCTTTGTATTTTTAGTCCACATTTCCTGAGATAAGGCAGACGCGGATCGCGAGTTTTGTTGCCATAGGTAAATGAGCAGTGGAAGCTGCAGTACCTTTAATAACCAAAGTGACGCACAGCAGCTTAATGTAGAACCTATTTCCCTATTCTTGATTAGTCATGAAGAGGCATGACTACTTCCTTTTTATTGGTCAGACTGTCAGCTATGTAAAGTTGGAGGCTTTTTAGCTAGTTAGATAACTGTCCTCTTAGGGGAGGTATAAAGGTAGTTGGACCAGGAGAGAGGGTGGGGTCTAGCAGTACACTGTAGCTTTTGTATACAGGGAAGGTAACCTGAGGTTGCAATAGGAAGTCCTCTCAGTTACTGCGTCTGTGGGCTGTAGAGCACCTGCAGCCTGACCAAGAGGTTAAATGTAGTGTCTGGCAAAAGGTAGAGTCAGGATGAGAGGGAAATTGTTGTTGTGATATTGTTTGTGAAGTTACATGGAAGAAATGCTGGAGAAAAGAAGTGAAGGAGACATAGACTGGGACAGGAAGATGGGAAGAGAGGAGATAGCAGATTTGGGCTCCTTGATGGATGCAGACATCGAGGTTGAGCTAGATCCTGGGTTTTGCTTGGAAATGGACTCAGAGGTGACTCTAGCTGGACAGGTGAGTCCAGGCTCACAGGAGTGCTCTGACAGTGAGGAAGTGGACTGGTGTATAAGTAAAGGACACACAGATTCTCTGGTTGTGGTTGAAGACATGAAAGAGGGAAGGGCAGCTGAGATTGAGGCGTATTACACGTCAAAGGAGATTGGAGAGACTGATGAAAATGCAAACATGGATATGGAAGATCAGAGGAGCAAAGAGGAAATGGTAGAGGAAGTATTGGATGCATTTTTGGGGCCAAGGGAGGAAATTGGGGTTCATGTCCGGCTCACTATTGAGGAGGTGGAAAGTTACTACAGATTTTCTTGCCGTTGCAACTGGTTATGTGGTAAGTTATACCTATTCATTCTTCATCCTCTTTCTTTTTTATTGTTGTATTACATTAACAGCAGTTTAAGTAATGGCTCTCATATCTTCAAGGGGGTATCTTGTAATCATTAAGACATGATATTTTCATTCTTGAACTTTCAAATAATTCTTATTTTTCTTATACTGTGTGTTTGTGCAGGCCTCAGGCCATGGTCTGAGAAAGTAGTTCCTCTCCCTTCTTTTTCTTCTGGAGTGTCACCTTTGATAAGAAAAGAAAGGCTAATATTTAGTTCTCTCTAAAAAAAAAAATACCAGAGGTTCAGAGAGCATGACAGCACTGAATTTGGACAAGGGCCAGAAATGACTGACATCACAATGTAAACCCAGTAAATCATTTGACCAAAGAAATCGCGATTAGGTGCTGAGCCACCACAAGCAGCAACAGTGCAAGCTGACAGAGATATTTGAAGATTCTGTAAATCTTCTGAAGGGATTGAACCATACTACTATTCAATTTTCTATGCATCCAGCTTTCTGCCATTTATGTCCAGACACCACTTCAAACTAACCAGTTTGCATATGCCCACAAAAAAAACGTCACTTTGGAGTAAACGGGAGCCCAAATCACATCACCTGGCTGCTTTTGAAGTGGAGGAACGACAGCTTTTCATCCTTTTTCTAAGACCTTCAGCTGAAGCTCTGTTGCTACTATCATTTTCTTTTGTTCACTACCTACATAGCCAAGGGCGAGGGTAGGAACATAGATCGACCAGTAGATTGACAGCGTAGCTTTCACATTCAGGTCTCTCTTCTCCACATCAGACCGGTGCAGCTTCTGCATCACTGCAGACGCTGCACCAATCCATCTGTCAGTCTCCTGTTCCACTCTTTCCTTGCTTATGAACAAAATCCGATATACTCAAAGAGCAATTTATTTGCTTTTTTATACTAATAAACTTAGTGACCTCTTGTATCTTATTAATGGGAATGCTGTATAGGAACCCAAACCCAGTAGGATGGAAATGCTTCATTCTAACATGAAGTCTCAGTTTGCAGTGAATTGCAGCAAACATTTCTCCAGTGGGGACAAGTGAGCCTATATCAGCAAAACTATAACAGCAAAATGTTCCAAAAAACCATCAAGTCCCTTCACTGTAAGTCACAATGAGATAAGATAGGGTTTTTTTTGTTTTGTTCTTTTTCCAGGGGTAAATATCACCCCTTGCATTCCTCCAACCATTTGCTTTATCTCTGCTACTCCTCCTCCTTCATGACCCCTTAAGCACCTTATTCCCTCTTGTTGCCCACCCAGACCCCCACTGCTCCGCTTCCTGCCCCTTCCTGATCCCAACTGTTAATTATTTAAATGTTATATTTTTTGAGTACATTACTATAAGATCACATTGAGGGAGTGGGTCAAGTAAACAGCTCTGGTGAATGAAGCAATTTCTTAACCATATAAATTAACAAGAAAATAGGCAGTTTGTTTTGTTGCATGTGCGTGTGTGTGTCAGTCACGTGGGCCTGTCAATCCAGGATTTCTTTCCTCTCGTCTACTCCTGCTTAATCTGTGTCAGTAGTGGCAGGCAGTCCAGGTGTGTCACTGTGACCCACTAAAGTTTGACCAGTTGCCCACAAACGTGTACGTGAGTGGTCGCTAATCCCAGTCGTTAAGCTTTCTAAAGAACATTAGCGCCTCACCCAGCAGGTGGTATGTGATTGTGTGTCTGTATGTGAGTATACAGGGAATGTTGAAATTGCTTGAAAATTATTTAGAGGGAATATTTTTTGTAACAGACATAGTTACTGTATCACTAAAGATCAGAATGCTCTAATAATAGCATCTCGGTCATCTTAATGTAAAGAGTGCTCTTTTACACGTACATCTTTGTCTCGCTTTAGGTTGTTTTGACACCACAGATACTCTGAGGAGAGAAAATACAAAGAAAGACAGACTGGAAAAAAAAAACGTCATAGTTTCAGTGTCTTGTAGTATCTGATACTGTTTCAATTCACAGCCAGAGGGGCTTTTAGCATTGTGCATGTGGCAATAGTTTATGCAAGCATGTGAGAAAATTACGATTTGTAGAGTAAGGGCTATAGGAGATACAATTGGTGTGAAGACTCTAATAAAAATGTGTAATAATAATAATGCATAATAGAAAGTAACCATGCATAAGGTTATGTTAACAAATCAAAACAAAAAAGCTGTTAAAAAGGAGCCAGATCGGATATTCAGGGGGAGACTTTTCGGTAACCGAATAGCCCCTTTCTCTAAACAGTGCAGCTATTGCTGGCCTGGGTCGGGGCCGGCGTTTGATTTGATCTGCGTGGGAGATTCTGGGTGCAAGGTGTGGTTGGGCAGGTCAGAAAGTGGAAACTCTTGGAGGTTTCTGTGTGAACTTGAGCACATTAGAAGCTTGCGAGCACCTGTGAGAGCTTTCCAGATGGCTAGCCTCATGCAGCTTTGTGTCCAATGACCTCAGGCACTGCTGGCCATTATCGACGTAACAACACTGCTTTACCAAGTTACGAACATCAGATATGGTCATTTATCTGAGCCTATATCCACTTGCTTGGTTTCTTTTATTAAAAAGCCATTTGTGGGCGACACCCTTGCTTGAGGTTAATTTGAGAGAAAAGAGGAAAAGAGTTTTTGTTCCGATTAACATCTGTAGGGGTCAGTCAGTAGAGAACCTTTATTATTGCTTGGCCTTAAAAGCGTTGAAGGGACAAAACTAAGTCAGTTCAAAGAAAAGAGGATTTTTACTAAAACAAACTGAGGTTCAATCAGTCAGTATGTGATCAGTATGGTCTGCACACCTACATTTAGGAGGGTAATGTACAATAAATTTGTCCAAGCTTAGTGCTACAGAAACATGTAGTGAAGGAGATTATGAGTCCGATTATTTGACTGATGATGGGGACTGGGTCAGGTTTTTGCTTTTGAAATGTACACTTTACTGAACTTCGGACACATGCGTCAGTCTGGATGTGGCAGATTAGTGTAATCTTGGAGTCCACCTCAGAGGTCTCCAGCTGTCATGCAAGATTTAAAACCACCTGCTACAGTAAACAGAGGCTGTACAGGACCACGTGTGATAGGCTTCACAGAGGTCATGCCATTGAGGTGCACTCCCTGTATTGCTAATTTGGTTTCTTACACATAAGGTGGCTATAAAAACAATGCTGAAAGCCTATTTTCTTGGCCGCTTTGTTACTGATTGATTTCTTAAATGACTTTTTTTCGAGTTTGTTTAATGCTGCTTTCTCCTAACTCCTCTTAACAGCTTGGAAGAAGGCCAGTGTGTATCAAAAATCTTAACATCTGAAAATTACTGACGGCATTGATATGTTTACTTTTTGCTAGATCACAGTTATAGTCAAACACAATATGATTAAGCCAATATCACTCTACGCAATCATTCATAGTACAAAACATTTTGAAAATCTGGTGAAGAGCAGTTCTTGGTGTTTGAAATGTCACATTATCTTTCATTGTTGGGCTGTTTTAAACTGACCACGTGTTCTTTTCTTGGCTTGCATGTGCCTTGCATTTTTAGTTTATACACAGAACTTTAAAAAGATGCATGCACTGTGACCCTTTAGTGGGTCACAGTGACACATCAGTTCTATCCCTGTGTTAAAAATTTACATCAACAGCCCATTATAACATAGGTGTTCGTAACTAGAACCCAGGATTTTAATGTACTGTTGTGGCTGTGTCTGTGACCCAGAATTTTGTGTTTATTTTTGCATTTGTGATTTATTATGTTATATTGAAAGGATGTTAAGATCTAGGATTATCATGTGTTTGCCTTGAGTTTCGTTTCGTTTATGTTTCTCCTAAGTCTTCTGTGTTACTCTCATGAATTTCTTGTCTGTGTGCTTCATGTTGTCTAGCCGGTGTTATGTCACATGTTTCACGTTTTGTTTTTTCCTGTTTGTCTTGTGTTTCTTTGTTCAGTGTGTTTAATTTTACTCCTCCCTGTAACGTCACTATGTTCATTTGTGTCAGCTGTTTCCCCATGTGTTTCCACTTCCCCTGATCACCTCCTGGATGTATTTAAGTCCACTGTCTTTCTTTGTTCAGCGTCAAGTCGTCGGTGTTAATTCCTTCTGCGTCACGTCAGGTTAAGAGTTTTTCATGATTCTGCTCAGTTCATGTTTTTTCATCATAGTTATTTGCATGTTCCTGCTCAGAGTCATGTTCCTGTCTGTAGTCATAGTTATTATAGTTTAATCATAATAACCACAGTGTAGTTTCCCGAGTTTAGGTTTTAGTTCAGTTTTTGCCCTTATTTGCCTTTTGTATTCAGGTTTAATCAGCCTGAATAAACGGCTCGCTTTTTGTTTGAAATGCAGTTTCGTCTCTTTTTCACGCTACACGCCGTCGGCTCCCCCTGGCTGTGACAATCTATTGGGGGCAATTGTAACAGTTTATTGTTATTATTGTTTTCTTTAAAAGGACATATTCCACTACACTATGAAAAAGCATATTTTGTGTAAAATAGTGGGGGGGGGGGGTTTAATGTGTTAAAACAATATTAGCTTACATATGGACAGGAGAAAAAGAAAGCAACAGTTTGCAGGTATATTCATGACATATACAGGTGAAGCATGTGAGAAATAAATAAATACATGTCATCCATTTATTTCGGGTGCTTTTAAACTAATATATCAACATGTTTACATGATCTTATTATGTTATTTTATCAAGATCTGTTATGCCATCTGCCATATCTGTTGTCAATACTAACATGAAATACGTTAGAAACTTATTTCATCAAAGCATTATCATACATTTAAGTCACCTGTACTTGTATTTAGTATGTTGACTTAAAATCGAATTACCACTAGAATAGCTTCCAGGTTTTTCAAGTCTTTGTAGGCTTTGGCACATCCTGCAGTACCCAACATTTAAACAAATTTTAAAGTATTTAAGCTATATCATTAGATACAATTGCAGCAATGTGATTACCTGAAAGATTGCTTCTTTTTGAGATATAGTGGCATGATGACTTTTTATATAATAATAATGGATTGCATTTATATAGCGCTTTACAATTCCACTATTCATTCACACACTGGTGGAGGCAAGCTACAGCTGCCCTGGGGCAGACTGACAGAAGCAAGGTTGCCATATCGCGCCATCGGCCCCTCTGGCCGTCACCAGTAGGTGAAGTGTCTTGCCCAGGGACACAACGACCGAGACTGTCTGAGCCGGGGCTCGAACCGGCAACCTTCCGATCACAAGATAAACTCCCAACTCTTGAGCCACGATCGCACCGATCATGTTTGTACACACCAAGGGAGCCATTTATAACAGTCTGACTTCCTGGATTAAAAAGAATATTGCAGTCTTGTCCTTATTAGTAAAAAAGGAAACACCTATTGTACTGCTAGTTAGTGTACATATATATGTTCCTTTTCTCAATAAATGTTACAATAGTCCTCGGGCTTCCCTGCCAACAGCTGGGAGCAAAACGGATTCAAAGGACAGACGAAGACTGCACATTTAAATGAGTCTTATCACTAAACAGTGTATATATGTGTGTGTTGCTTTGTTTGAAAAGGGAAGAGAGTGACATGTTTTTGTTTCCCACTACACTAACTCTCTGATAATGATGGTGGTAATACCCAAAGGCCAAGTAACCTGATATGACCTGTTGTCAAACAAAGAGTGACACTAAGACTTTGGTTTGTTTAAGCTACACTAAGACAAGTGTTTGCATAAAGGGAGGGTGTTAGTCACCTAAAATGCACAGCAAAGAAGGGAACACTATGGTTAACAATGAGGATTACTGTATGATGGACTGAAAGCACCAGGTCATATCTTGTCTATGCTTTGTTCTGGCGAATATCATGGACACAGGTATGGTTCTGGGGAACAGACTCTATTCGTCTGACTTTTCTGTATATTTCTCTATACATTGGGTTTCTTCTGAATGTTTCGTGTGTGCATGTAGAGTCTAGAGTCTAATGTTTGTCAGCTTACCAAGTCTTGAGTTTGCTAGGATGAGCTTAACAAACCATTTAATTTACCGTTATGTTGTCTCTCTTAAGTTCTAATAATTTCCATGCGTATATTTTTTAGGCACCCCCTTCCTTATGTATGTTTATGGATGGACTCTTGCTATAGATATCAAAAGAAGCATAACAGCTTGCAGTATAGCCACAACATTAAAACCAATGATCGATTGCAGATATAGCGCATCAGACCAGTGGCAGTCTCCAGTCAGGACACTGCCACATCACAAAATAAAGAAGAGCCTGGGCTTGCAGACTTTACAGATCCCAACGCAGTCAAGCAACCAGGAGGTGTGCCAGAGCAAGCCCGATCCACAGAGGCCCCACTAATGTCCTTTTCAAAGAAAAGATCATAATGATGAGGGAATAAAATAATACTTTTGATACAGTGAAACAATAACATGTGAATCCAGTGTGAATTATGTGCTTTAGGAAAATGAAGCAAACAAAGTCAGACTGATACCAAAAGTCAATATTGCTCTTCAGTCTTATCTTAAGCAGTATGTCTGTGTTCACATCCATATTTACAGGAAACTCCCCTCCTAGAAACTTGATGGCACAAATATATGTTCTTTCTCTCTTTTGGCTCAATATAATACAGATTTCTGTTCCTGGATAGCTTAGTGAACATGAATGTTTCTGTAGGAACTAAATAGAGTGGTGCTTCAGATTTGCCCATGTTCTGTTTTTAAATTAAATTATTAGGTCTCATTATGGACCTTAAATCCATGGCTCAAAAGAACCTGATGTAAAAGATGCCAGAACGCTGCTGCAAGAGAAAGAAAACCCAGAAACAACCACACATCTGATTCAAGCTTCTTCCCCAAATTAATCGAACCACAACTGAAAAAAGGATTGCCACTAACTTTCTACTCAACTCATAATTAATAAATAATAAACACAACTGCAAAAGTAACACAGGAATAATGCCTGTGCTGATGGAGGTGAGGGAGCAGAAGCTCCAGCTTCTTGGGTTTTATATGAGCGAAGGTGAAACTTCTGCAGCCAATCAGCACTAGGAATAAATCTGAAGCTTAAATGTAACTGTAGAAAGTTAATGACAGGATGACAGATGTACTGGTACACTGGGGCAAGTGTAACACTTATATTATTGAGCTCGTCACATAAAACACATCTCAGCATAAATAATTAAATACCAAACTGTAATAGCAAATGGCACAGAGTTCATTACAGCAGTGCCACATTTTCTCTGCTTGTTTTCCCTGCTCAAAACCAATAAAAAACTTTTTTAAATAAAACACAACAAAGCTCACAGAGCTTGTTTAGATCTTTGATATAGAAACATGTGAATGATATGTATGGATTACAGTAGAGTACTGCTTTTTTATGGATGCTGTGGAGGTGGCTTAGTTTACATGTCTTAACAGTGGGAGTGAGTGATGTTCATTTTTTTTTTATTGTATGTATATAATGTATGACTATCAGTTTCAAGTTGAGCTCTGGGCAGTTGTTATTGTATAGTTTCCATTGCATATAAAATACCAGGCAGTCATGACCCCTACAGCATTCACCGCAGTAGTCCAAATCAGCTGTGAGTGTTGCTAGAGTTTTGCCCTCTTCATCACAGCAGCCTGTGCCAACATCAGTAAGCGACCCTGCCACTTCAGCCAGAGTCTTAATTCATGATTGCCCAGTCCTAACTGGTGCACCAAAGTAAGTTTCCCTGTTGAGCCCCTTCTGCTTCAAATCATTGAGAAGTGTTGAAAAGAACACCGAAACTCTTATGTGATGCAACCAGAATAGTTCAGCAGAAAGTAACATGTTAATTTAAGAGTTGATTACTCAAACTGTAGTGAGAGGCCAACCGAGGACATAAAGTATGTTTTTAGTCCCTTTTAATACATATTCATGAGGGTTAAAAGCTCAGAAACTGGAATCTGTAAAGCTTTTTCAATATGTATTTAATCTGTTTCTCTGTGCTTTGTGGTGAAGATTATTTTGGAAAGTTGTCTGTTGCGTGATTAAAATCTCCTTCCACTTCTGCATATTATGTTACAGCTTGTCTAGCCTACAAGGCTCCCTAACCTCTAGTTTGATCCCCAGTATAATTACAATCTCTATCTCCAACTGGGGGAATGACCTTTAATCTGATTAATTTAATCTGTATGAGGCGAGCACATGGGCAGATCAAGAACTGTTGACAAAGCCTGTTAACATATCAGTACTGTTTGTTTACAGCAAAAGTAACCTGCGTTTTGGTGAAATGAAGTATATATGAAAATGCACCACAATATACTGTTTTATTAATGAATTATGTGTAGAGATGGTAGACATATTTTTAGAACCATGACAGTCTAAACAATCCTCAAATTAATCTGTCAGACTTTGCTAAACTTTGTGTATTCGGTTCAGATGTATTGCTACTTATAATTTTGTAACTTTTTTTTCTCCAGATGAGATCATGCAGCTGGACAGCTGTCCTCTCCGCGCTGCTGACATCACTCCTGACCTGCAAAAGAAGTTTGCCTTCCTTTCAGGTCAAATTGCCATGTCTTTTTTTTGTCTTCCTTTTTGTTTTGTCTGTCTGCTTCACTGGATCTGGGTTCTTTGTCATTTTGTTTGCTATTTTTCAATGATCAGCACTCCTCTTAAATTTTTCATAATTCAGCTGAACAGGACAGCTTTAATTTGCCATTCAAATTTCCCCTCTATCGGTTTCCTCTTCACGGTTTATCACGTTACGGCCCATGCTTCATTGATACTGTTACCTGGAATTTTTGGACTTACCGCCTCTGCATGTTAGATGTTTTCACCTCCAAAAAAGTGTATTTTTAGCATCATTTTAAAGACATTTCAAGCTACAGCAAGTCCTACAGTGACAAAAATCCTGTCCAAGAGGCGACCTTGTGGCTGTGGCAGAATTGAGAAAACATTTTGCAGACAAAGATCTAAGCAGACGTTGAAACCATGACCATGCACTTGCTGTTGCTATAGTGATGAGGGAAGGAAAAGGCAGAGATTTATATTCTAGTCATGAGTGCTGACAGAGCAGCTGTTTCACACAGGGACAGGCATGCGCGTGCGTGCGTGCGTGTGGTGAGACTGTTGTTGTCAACGTTATTCACTGTGTGCAAACACTGAAGCATCCCTCTGTCTCATATCATTTTATTATTTTACTATCCTTCCATCTTTAATTGTTATATAATCTTTTGTCATCATCTTATTGAGAGTGAGAACACTCGAATATTTATTTTTTGTCATTATTTCATGTAAATGATCTGAGTCTCAAAGTCTCAAACCTGAGGCAACATTTAAATCATGTGCTGGAGATCAGTATTGGAGAAAACATGTATTTACATGAAACCAGTGGCTTTTTGCCGATTGTCTGTTGAAGAGAACGAGAGCCTACAAGACTATATTTTTTATGTGAATATATAGTATTTTTTTCTGTCCAGTCTCCAGTATCACAATCTAGTCTTCACATCAGTGCCCCCTTGTGACTGCATTTTTCGTTCCATTCTTATGTCCTATTAAACAAAAAGCATTCTTACAGAACCCCCTATTTTATCTGGAAAGTTTCAGTGTATCTTGTTTTCCTTTTCTTAGGAGGAAGAGGAGATAATGGCAGCCCCATCATTGTGTTCCCAGAATTCCCTGCATTTGGGGAGATCACAGACAAGGAGTTTCACAACGTGTTGACCTACCTGACAAGCGTCCCAAGGTAAAGTCTGAACTTTTTCACCTCTAATTAAAGTCTCATCTCGCTCACCCTGTGTCACCTTTCCCTTGGTTTCTCTACGGTCATTGCAACAAAGTACTGCTGATGAACATATCCAGGTTTATGGATAAACCATGTGGCCCAGACAGTATCAGATATTATGTAATAAAATAGAAAGGCTTTGAAAGTGGCTCAAACTAGGGAAGTTTTCATGCTGATCACCTGAACTGAAACTAGAGGAAGGATAGTGATGTACTGGAAGGAGTGTATGAAGTCTGCCAGTAGATGGCAGTAGTTAACTTATTACAGCCTCACTCTAGAATTGCTCAAAGAGGAAGACTCAATTACCTCATAGCTTTGTATAAAAGAAGAGGGCCAGTTGGGATTCCTGCGGACACTTTATTTTATAAGTGTTCTTCAGTTCAGTCTTTGTCCACATGGGCAGAGCAGATGTCGAGAGAAGAGGAAAAAATTTGCAGGAGCAACCGTTTCTCCAAATTTCTTTTATAATCAATACCTGGCTCTTTAAATCATGATATTTTTTTTATGTTTTTTGATTTAGCTTATCATCTTGTATGTCCTGCTTTCCCTTCATTCTGCCTGAAATTTCTCATTGTGTATAAATAGAAACCAGCAGTGATTCTAGCGGGTTGAACCTGAATAATGCATACAGCTAACCAGAGGGGGTGTGTGTGTGTGTGTGTGTGTGTGTGTGTGTGTGTGTGTGTGTGTGTGTGTGTGTGTGTGAGACATGGCCACTTGCTCACTGAGGCATGTCTCTGTATCCATGTGTCTGCAATGGCCTTTAGTCACAGCACAGCTTTTCTTCCGTTAACAGTGGAGCTTTAATCACTTGAAGTAAATACAGAGTTAGTTGGCCAATGTTTGGCTAACTTTATTTCAGTATGGGCTTAATTTTCCTAACTGGATACAATTTAGGTAATGCACTTACTTGTTGGTCACTCTGTCAAGTGAGTGAGGGTCAGCCACAGGGTGAGATGGTGCTGAGCCAGCCTCAAGCTGTTCTGAATGCACAGACAGATGGCTGGAGATACCTGAGGGACTGACACCACGAATGAGACACACAGAATCCAGGGACAAATGTCTGTTCTGACCTTGGACAGCTGCTGCTTGTTTGAAATTAATACCACAGGATCGATATTAATTGTAGACATAATTTCTTATGTTGATACTCTCATACATACGTACGTGTGCATGCTTGACGGCTGGTTGCTGGGATGTGTTGACTACTAAACTAATTTGGGTCTTGTCTTGTGAATGAAGGAATCTAATTAATTGACTCTATTCTTTGCATCCACCAACACTCAGTAAATGAACCCGTAAATGGTTTGTGTATCTTGGGGAATACAGTCAGCAGACAGACTGTGGGGGGAGGGGCATTAAGCTGGTGCACTCTTAAAGTGGACATGAAACACTACGTATGAAGGTTAAGACCATGGAGCTCTACTCTTAAAAGAATTGTGATAGATTTAACAGTCTGTGACTGTGAAGTGTTTAAAGCTACAGGCTTTAGCAAATGCATTGCAACATCTTGTGCCAGTACAGAATGTGATGTCACAGGGTTGGTGGGTTGGTTGCTGCTAATAGACTTAGATTAGTTTATGTAAAATAACTAGTGAAAGAAGCGATAACTCAGTGGAAAGCAAGGAAGCTAAAACTAAAAAGCAGTTTATGGTGGCTACTTTATTTTTACTGTCTTTTTCACTTTCTGCGTCTTTTTCACTAACTGATTCTTTATCGTTGGCTAGCTGCACCGAAACAGGAGAATCCACTTGTTAGCCGTAATGTTAGGGTTTGCAGAGTACTTTATAAATAACGACTGCATGGAGGAAATCCAGTTTACAGCATATAACATTTACTACATGCACATCACAACACAAGCATAACTACGTTTTTTTACCAAAGCACAACTGGGAATGCCAATCTCCATCAGAAGGTCCGCAGCAAGGTCCAGATATAAATGAGGTCACTTACATTTGGACCTTGTTTTTCCTCACTACTTGTATGAATTTCTAATATGGCACATCCAGTGTCTGCAGTGGTTCCACTACATAGGGGACCTACCAATGCTTGCCAAAATGAAAAAAATGCCTATATAACAGCAAATATGATCTTGGATTTAAGCTCATTTTGGGTTTAAACCCAGTAAATAAACACCATGTCCAGCTTTCACTGAAATCTGCTAATATTTCTAAGTAGAACAGCAGTTCTTGTGCCTTATAGAGGGATGGATGAACAGATACGTTGCCATCACATAACTTCATCAGTCCTTCAGCCAGATCTCGTTACACTATGTTGACACAGACAATTTGAATACAAGTTATTGTTTTGCATCGTGTTAAATAAACCAGTATAAAGCATCAAATAATTATAGTTTGTAATTCTTCAAAAACCATGCAAGGACCTTGAGAACTGGCCTGAGGAAATTGAACTCTCACCTTTAGAATGAGATAATCAGTGAACAGAACATTCTACATTCGTTATATTACTATAGTAAGTACGGAAGTAATTATATATGACTTTTAATGTCTTCCTCATATCACACTTTGCAGACTGATGCCGAAAATAAAATGAAACCTCAGTACTTCCACAGACAGTTTCACTCTAATGTGACCATTCAAATAGTTAAATGTCTAACGTCACATGTGAGAATGTTCAATACTTCAATTTTCTTGAAACAGGAGCTTTACTGACCTCTTGAAATTCCTCATAAAATGTTGTTCACTGTTTTAAATGTCAACTACCACTCATGTGTTCAGCTGCTAGTGAGGGGAGGGGCTCTGTGCCTGCTCTATCCACAACTGGTGGACCCAAAGATCGCACTGTTGGTTTTGGTAATATTTTGATTGAGTATCTAATTTTGTAGTCATTTTTAGTAGCGATTAGCATCCGGATATCAATTTTTGTGACAATACTGATGGAATGCTCCCTCAGACACATTAGCCAGGTGCCTATAAGCAGGTCAGCTATGTTTTGGCAGTAGGTCTCAAAATTGGTGTGATTGGTTTTGTCTGAACATACACAGATTGTGTGATATTTCAACAAAGACACAACTACAATTGTTAGTGTGTACAATCAAATTGTAAGCTTTTTGTTGATAAAGAGAAAGAGAGGCCCAAATGACTTCTCTGAAATCATACCATCTCTGATCTAAGTCTATATTAATTTGGTCTTTGCTAGAGAAAATCATTTCAACTTCATAATACATTAAATTAACATGGATACAATCACTGCGAGAAAATCCCCCTTAGAAGTCAGGCGAATGGTTTTGTTTTCATAAGCATAATCCAAATTAAAGTTTATTTTAATTTATTTTGTTTCTTATAGATTCACAAATTAACAATTGGTTTGCTTCTTATTTATTATATAACACAGATGCACATTTCTTTGCCCTGTTAAAAGACAAGAGGAGGCCGGAGCTGTACCATGCGTGTTATGTGTTGCATATCCACTAAACCAGGAGACTCATCCCATCACTGCAGTGGCTTTGGGCAAAAGCTTTTTCACAGCTCGACTCACAGCTCGAGGTGCTTCTGTACCCTTTGTCATAAGAAATCCAATTATTAGAAGGACACTCATGGATGCGCAGCCCCCAAAGCACCAGAAAATATCTATGAATATTTAAATGAGTAGTGTTTGCAAAAAAATTTATAGCTACACAAAAAACTGTACATCCACTTATTCACATTTACCTTCAAATTTCTGCTAATACTTTACTTTAAAGTTGTGCTACTACTTGATAGGCCAAATGATTAAATTTCCCATCCCCTGGCAGTGGATGTTCAGCATAAACCACCCTCTTATTTTACGAGTCATAAATGTCTGAAAGGATGAAAAGCTCTTGTCTCACTTTACCTCTGCACATGAGTTGTAAAGCAATGACTGTGTGAAACTGCAGGGGTGAAAAGTGAGGATGATAGAGGAGGAGAAAAAGGAAAAGATGAAAGGGGAAGGAAGTGTCATGAGTAATTTAATGTAAATGATACAGTAAGTAACAGCATTAACTAGAGAGGCAGACATGAATAGATTTACTAATACTGCAAGCTTTGGGTGCACACTGTAAATGTTCTTCAGAACCTCACATCTGTTTTGATCCGTTGATTGGCTAATAAAGCTGCCCATTGCTATGCACCCTTGGTTTGGTTGGCTCTTATTCCAGCAGCTCTCAGCTCTCATTGGTTAGCGCACAGATGCAGTGAAGGGGGTGCAGAGTCTGGATCCTGGAATGGTCTTAAACATTTGGCTGCCTCTGCTTCAAACAGCACAACACACTGGGATCTGCATCTACTGTGTTTTCATTTTGCCTTCATTGTTACACGGACCGCTCTTTTTTTAACTGCTGCCACCTTGTCTACGCAGTCAATAGTTGCAGAATGAAAGATGTGAAAACAAATACTTGAAGCTTACTGGAATATTTCTGCTTGAAAGGTAATGACGGTGCTTTACCTCTACCTGAAACAGGATGCACATGTTTCAGGTAGTGTAGATAGGATTCTGCTGGTAAACTGCACGTGCGGCCGTCAGTAGTTGTTGTCAGTGTTTACCCATCCCCTCCCCATTTCTACTGGGACCACAAAGGAGAGCAGGGGAATGGGGGAAGTGAGGGCTGGGGGCTGGTGGCCAAGAAATCTGGAGGCGCTTCACAGTATCTCCTTTTATTGATGGCGCCAGCTGTCTAAGAAGATAAAGAGCAGCACAACAAAACTGAAATCTGTGAACAGGCACTTGGCTTCACTTCTGTGCCATAGAGGATTTTTTCCCACCTCTTAAAGCTCTTGTGTTTAAAGAATTCCCTACTTGTCTGTCGTTTGGTTGTAGTACATGCTGTTTCCATGTAAAACAAACAAACAAACTGATATGACATCCTCCACATTCACTGTGCTGCTAACTTTCTCACCCTTGAACCATCAAGCTGGTCACAACAGATCTGTTTAGTTTGTGCTGAAAATGTTTCCTCCTTGTGTGTTCCAGCTTGTCGTCAACAGGCGTGGGGTTCATCCTGGTGATTGATCGCCGGCAAGACCGATGGGCAGCTGTAAAGGGGACCCTGCTTCGTATTGCAGTAAGTTTGTCTTTGCCTCTGCAGATCTGAGCATGCACTTGCCTTCTGCATGAGTCTCACTGGGACAGAAACAGATATTTCATCAGCTGTGAGAGTGAGGGGACCGAGGTTTGACAGGAACTGTCCGTACACCATCACCCATGGGAGGATGAAGCTTATTAGGCCTCAGAGAGATGTTGTAACTTCCTCTACTTAACAGCTCCACCACTAATATATGAGAAAGCACAGCCATAAGCTCTCGACCATTACCATCACAGCCAGTGTTTTCACAGCTATGGGGAAAAATAAGCTGAAAATACAGCAGAATGTGTTTGTTTTGTTCACACATTCGTTTAAATCTTTCACTCATCATCTTGGCTTTACATTGATTGATATTTGGGCCTCTATTATAAACAATTGAGTAAATTAGTATAAATGAGTCACTTAAATGCTGCTCACAGTGGCTTAAAGGACTCCTGCACAACCTACTAAGCAAAGTAGCCTTTTGTATGTTTTTCAGCTGCTGCATGATACATCAGGATAGAGGGAACTTCTGATATAATCTCTTCCATTGCTCATTAATCCTGCTTCTTTTTAGATGGAAAACTGACACTAACAGAATAAGGAGAATGTTATTTTGGAGCATGTTTCATTTGTCCCAGGCTTTACTTGTGTACAGTGAGCCAGAGTGTCTATATGATCATCCATGTTTCAGGCTTTCTGTAGGGAGTTGATGAAGCACTGGCAGTGCTCCATAGTGTATATAGATGGGGGTGGGAATCACCCTCTTACACAATCTCTCAGTATTGTTTAACTGGAGCTAAACCAATGGACTGCTGACAAGCACCATGATTCATATACTAATGAAAGAAGGCCACTTTTCTTTGGCTTAGTAGCTTCTTTATGTAACAAAAATGAGCTACTGTGTTGATCTCCAGTATCATAGAATTGCTCCACTGGAATCAAAAGAATCTCAGGATTTTTCAGACACGGCAGATGACAAAGATGGTGTGTAGGACAGTTTTCCTTAAGGAAATCTACATAGAACAGCATTTTTTGTGTGAAGCAGATCCTCACGTGTCTATTGAAAACACTGAAGGAGGCAGATGTATAAAAAGATGAAATGCCTGAGTGGGAGAGCAAATGATGGCTATTACCACCCACTGTCTCCAGAGATATGGGAGACCCACTCAGTCATTTCAAATTAAATCAAGCTTTATTAATCCCACAAGGCAGACTTTTACAGGTTGACAGGCTGGTAATAAGGGGCCATTCAGTCAGCCCTGTACTAATACTCTGCTTGAAGTGATTCCACCAGGCTGTTAAATACGTGGTGATGAAAAGTGGCGCTATCTGTAGAGTGGAGGTTCTTCCGTCTGTGTGTTGGTCTGTGTCTGTGAGAAAATAAGGCGGCTGAGGAGTGATGCTCTTTGTCTTTTGCTGTGCATGTGCATGTCTATGTAGATGTGTGTACTCGTGCATATGTGGGCTTGTGGGCCTGAATGTGGGTCAGTGTGTTTTTGAGGACAGCTGAGCTGAGTCTTATGAGAGAAAGTGTTTGTAGACTGGTCTTAATTAAGTCTGTCACTACCTAAAGCTTGTCATTTATCAGGCTCCTCCTGAGGCGTGTGTGTGTCAGCCATTGTCAAAGAGCAAGTAGTGCATGACTGCCAGAGACAACAGATCCAAGCAACATGGATGAATGCTTGGAAGCTAAGACTGGATATATAATATAGTGTCAGCTCCCAAAACTGTCTGTAGCCTTTAGCCTATGAGAACTTTAATTTAAAGAAGATAACCTGCTGCACATGAATATATAGTTATATTTCTAAAAATATATATTTTTAATTCCTGCGACTGTTTTAGAAAACACACTGTGTTAGTTGGACTATATTTAGCTAGTGCACTAGGACTCACAGCAGTGCCTTTGTTCAATGTATTCTCTGAAGGTTTAACAATACATTACATTAAAGTTCCTAACAGCTATTCTGGATTCTTACCAGGAATCGGATATATCAGGCTTTGCTACACACAGGCTCAGATATTAATTTGCATATATATTTCTTAGGATTTTGGTTTTTTGATGGTGATAAAATATAGAATCTTACCAGATTTACCATTTACTCGTTTCAGATTTGTTTCTGCACAAGACTGCCAGATCCATTAATCATAAAATAATTAATAACAGGCCTGTTTTGTGATAACACCTACCACTAACAAACAGAGCCATATGTTCTGCAGATTGCATGATTCATCTCTGCAGATGGTGAATGACCATTTTAACCAGTTATCTTCCTTCTTCCAGCGGGTCAGTAAGGACAAACAATGGATTGATTTATTAATCCCATTAATAATGCTGCTCCCAAGAGGATTTCTTTTATGAACAATGTATTCGCTCTCACTTCTGCTTGGACCAGCATTCCCCAACTCACTCGAGGAGGATGGCCAATCAGACAAACCATCCATTTAGGGCATTAGCTAATTAAAGCTGCATTATCTATTGTATTGCCTGAAGAAGGGAGATCAGCTTGTGCCCTCCATGCTGTCAGTGGGTGTCAATCATGACATTTTAATTAGCTTTTATTGGGTCTGTTGGCTGAGAGTGTGTGGTAGATGGACAGAAAGATACATATGAAAAGGATTTATGTGGATGTTCTGAACACATGAAGCAAAACTGTTTTGCTTAGTGAAATCTGTTTTTGTGCTGAGTATGTTGTTTGAAGCAACTGTCTTTGTTTTCTTTTTGCAAAGAAATAATCAAGTTAATTATAGACGTGTCCCCTAGTGTTTATACTGTGCAGCCAAGCTGTGAAAAGGGCTAAAAAAATACTCCTCAGATACAGGGATAAGATGTGAAATAGATGTGTCTAAAAAGGAGATAAATTGATAACTTCCTTGTCACCAAACAACTCAAAACTATGCCAGTTCAGCTTGACAATGTCAACTGAGTAAGGGGAAACCCTGATTGAATGTGCCTCCACACATGTGTGAATACGCCGTCTGCCTCATTATTCATGCAGAAGCATCTCAGAGACATGAAGATTAATGTCCCTGGCATGCGATGGCGCCCTGCACCCTCCACATTTTCTTCATTCTCTGGTAGTCTACTAGCTTCTTCACATCGGTGTTATCACGTGGGAGATGGAAGGAGAGACAAAGGGGGAGAGTAATATATGAGAAGTCCATGCTGTCAGCAGGAAAACAAAAGAAGAAAAAAACAGAACATGTACAACTGAAGTGTGATGACTTGCTTGCCTTACTACATACTCGGTCTCCTTTCCTATGTCAGGGCTCCTTCCCAGGGAACCTCCAGCTGGTTCTGGTTCTGAGGCCCACTACCCTTCTGCAACGCACACTCTCCGACATCCTCTTCAAGTTCAACAAGGATGAGTTCAAGATGAAGGTGCCGGTGCGTGCGCTTTGGGTCTCCTGTGCAAAAACACACTTGTGTCTATTCCATGAGTGACTTGTGTTCTCCTCTCAAATAGGAAAAAAAATGAAGAAGAAATATAGTTGCTCAAAGATGTTGATGTTTGTCTCTCTCAGGTGATTATGTTGAGCTCTATAACTGAGCTGCACTCTTATATTGATCGCACCCAACTGACCCAGGAGCTCGGGGGAACACAGGAGTACTGCCATGAGAAGTGGATCTCTCACCGCACAGTATGTACTGTTCAGTACTATCCATTGATTATAAGACAATTAAAAAAAAAACCTTTTTCTGCATGCCTGTAAGCAAGGGTTAAAGTGGGTTTTGGTAGAAGGGAGAACTCTAGTATTCAATGCAGCTGTAAGGATTAGGGGCGGGATCATTTAAAAATAATACTTTAAGATCTAATTTAAACTGAAATGTGCTACCCTTGACATAACCACTTACAATGAACACCACAACCTGCACTGCTTAGTCTGTGTGCCACAGTGCTGTAAACTAACCACTACAGCCTGCACTAAAATCCCCAGCATTTTCATCCAGCACATATATACAGTATGTACCATGTACAGGTCCAACATCTGATGACCAAAGAATAAGCATGGTTACATAAGCTTTAAATTTCCAGTTTATCAGATGCCTTTGAAAATAATTTCTCATCTTCCTCTCCTGTCCTCTTTGTCTTATACCTTTCTCCATCTCTTTGAGGGAACTTGCTATACCACACACAATTGGCTCGCAGCCACACTGTGGTCCAAACGGTACAGAAATAGTTTGTATTTGCTGATATTTGCTAAACTTTTTGAAGCATTTGAAATTACCTGAAGGTTATAAGTGTTACTCTGTTTATCCATGAACACCTTACTTGTGTTTAACGTGGAAGCTGGCTTGTAAGTTGGCTGCAGCACATGAAAAATAAATTTTTCGGTTCTATTAGATATTAAACTGCTGATAAGATTTGATCACTTATTAGCTAAAAGTGCCAGAACTGGATCCATCCAGTCTACTTTAACCTCCGCCTATACAGTAAGATCAAAATGTAAAGTGATATTTGCAAATTGAGTACTGACGATATTGTCATAAAGTATTCTACTTACAGACTGCAATTCGGAACTAGCCAATCCCCTCAAAAGTGCACTTTATGATTTGTTTTACATGTTACAAGAACACAGTGCATTTTATCAGCATCACCTGAGAATGAAAATTTGGCATTTTCTCGATGAAAATCTCTGTTGTGTCTCCCGTGACTCAGGCTATTGAAGGCTTTGCACTGATGGTAAAGAAAACGGCACAGACTCTGCAGTCATTTGGGACTGAGCTGGCAGAAACTGAACTCCCAAATGAAATACAGGCCACAACCATCCTTCTGAGCACACACACCAGCAAGAAAGAAAGAATGAAGGTAATACCTTCAAATATAAAAATGCATTCTTTGAAATTACAAGAGTAATATGATATGCATTAATTGCTTCATTGGTCTGTTCAGATAATGCATGCTTGCCCCATCTGTCTCTGTATTTCTAGGAGGATTTACTGGTGGCTCTGGGTCAGGGCAGCAGGCTGTTGGAGAGCATCAATGAGCCTGTAGTGCGAGACCCCGACCACAACATGAACCAGGATGAACTGGAGAATCTGGCTACAGTTCAAAGGTTGGAACCAGTTACGCCAGTGGCACAGCTGCGGGACGGTGACTGAAAACTAAAAAACTTCCAGTCATGGCACATTAGGAGATATTAGAGGAGCACTTTTTTCTTTGCTGATTGAGACAGAACTTTTAACTTTTTGTGGGATGAATATTTGTTTGAAATTCATAAATAATGATTCCCTAGATTTTTTCGGACATGCTTTGAACTAAGTTAAAATTAAGAGCTAAGCATATCAGGCCAGCACTGAATTATAAAGGCATTTCACATCCTGATGTATTTACGTAACAAAAATTAAAGCCTTTTTTAAAATGCAAGATATTTTTTCCTGGCCTGTTTCATCTCTTTTCGCTATTTTAGGAATATTGTTTCAAGTCAGTATGCTTTGAGGTCACACGGTATTTTAAGGCACATTGAGAGAACCGATCTCCACAATAATCATAATAGTTATTGCCACTAAATAGCATAAAAACATGCAAACACAATAAACCAAGAGGATCTGAAAACCTCAGTCAGCATTCTCTGCTTCATTAATTTTCCCCCTACGGCTTTAGCTCGATTTAACGCTGGCTCTTTCCTCTCCGTCTTTCTCGCCTTGCCTGGCAGATTGCTGTCTCAGCTGGACGAGACAGAACGAGCTTTTGATGAGTTCTGGGTGAGACATCAAACCAAACTAGAGCAGTGTCTTCAACTGCGCCACTTTGAGCATAACTACCGAGAGGTGAGCAGGACTTTTTTTATATATTGAAATCCCGCATACTGGATCTCTTCAAAACTTGTGTTTCTGGTGCAGGTGAGGGCTCTGCTGGATCAGGTGTCTGAGAAACTTGCAACCTTCTCTGAGGTTGGGATCAGTCCAGCCCATGCTGACCACATCTTCATTGAGCTCACGACCTACGAGGAGAAAGTCTGTGTAAGTCACACCTGAATCATCACAATTAAAGCTTTGTGTAATCATGACCCAAACAGCTGCATAAGATGCTTTATAATATGGATGGGGGTGGAGGGGAGGTGTTCTGCTTTCTTTTTTGTCATTTCGAAATTACATTACACTCCAAAAACAAATCACCGGCTGTGTTTTAGCAGATGATTGAAATTAAATGATATTTAAATAAACTTTCATGTAAGAAAATTAAAAAAACGGAGATGTGCTTCATTTTGTTCAAAATGACTAATTTGTTTGCGATTTTATGTAGTAAGGTTGATAGAACAGATAATAGTGATCATCATCATCATGAAATGTGATTAAACATCTTTATATTTCATATTCATGTGTAAAATGTCTAAAGTGCAGCAATTTTCTCAAGTTTTCTTATTTCATAATGTGCGTTTATCTAATAAAGTACTGCACAGAGGACGCAGGGATCACTAAAAAAGTCCAACTTAAGGACATCAAACTAGATGAGTTTCTCCCAAACTGTGAGAATAATTAAAGTCCATAAAGATAATAAGGAAAACCAAAGCTTAAGGAAGGTTAGCAAGGAGCAAGGGAACTCAGATGACATCAAGGGTGGAAAAAGAACAAGGTTGTGTCTAAAAATACAACAATCTACACAAAAAATTAAACAAATTTAAAGTAAAAGCATAAGTAATTCAAATTGAAACATGCTATGCACTGACCAACAGAACCACATACTAAGCAAGAAAGACCTAAATAAAAAAGTAGTGCAATCAGCTTTAAATCAAGAACCAAAACTACATCAGTAGCTTCATCTGGACAAAATCCCATTACACTCTGCAGGAACTCTTAAATATGAGCTTTTAGGCTTATATTTCCTAAAATTCGTGTCACAGCTGCACAGTGCATTCAAAGCACAATACCTGTGTGCACAACAACCCCATATATTTTTGACTCACTCAGTGTCTATAACCCAACTGGACCTCTCAGGTCATCTCAGTGTGCTTTCAATAACTGTGGTCCTGTTCTTTGGAACAAACTGTCCGCTGAGCTGAGGTCAGAACTGAACTGTTGCACTACACTGGTCCTCAGGAGGTTCTGGTCAGAACTGCAGCCTTGTCCCAGGAGGGTGATGAACTGATCCAGAAGTCCCACTACGCTGAGGACTCCATTCAGCCCAAATGCAGTGAGCTTAGAACAATCAGTGAAACTGTGAACAACAATCTGAGAGCCAAGAAGGACCATCTCCTCAAAGCCAGGGAGCTACACCACCGGCTGGAGCGGGTGAGAAGACAACTGCATACATGCCCCCATTAGTCCCTTTGTCTTGTGTTGTTTCTGGTTTTTCCACTTTCATCCTCCTCTGCTCTCCTCTGCAGGCATCAAAGTGGGTTGATGATGGCATATACCTGCTGGCTTCTCAGCCGGTTGATAAATGTCAGTCACATGAGGGCGCAGAGTTGGCCCTGCAGGAGCTGGAACGTTACCTGGATAATGCAGGCGAGAATCAGCTGACAGACCTCAGCACCATCTGGAAAGACTACGAGGCCGTGCTGAACCAGCAGTTTAGGGTAAGAGGACTGACATGAGAGGAGAACACACGTGTTGCATTCAAACGTCACATCGCTGAGGTTTTCGCCAACAAAAATGACCACATTAGTGCTAATGTCTAACATTGCATAATATCTCATCTCAGATTATTGTGTTACGACTTTACTGATGTTGGCATACATCAATAACACATTTAATGGTGACACTTTTCCGGTGGCTTCCTGTGCATCAGGACCAAGTGGAGAAAGTTTTCCAGAAGCAGGCGTCCATGCAGGAGATGTTTGACAAGAGGAGAGTCAGCCTCAAGAAGCTAGCAGCTAAACAAACCAGGCCTGTGCAGCCAGTAGCCCCGAGACCCGAAGCCTTCATCAAATCCCCTCTCAGCTCACCTGGTCAGTCTTCACACGGCCGTACATTACACTCGTCATGCAGTGCAGAGCCTTTTCAGACTTTCTCAGGTTTTTGTGCTCTTCAGTCTTAGCATTACTTGAAGCCTGTTGATGCTGTCTCTAGCTCTTATGTGTGCAATACCTGAGACCATGCATTAACAGTCCATTTTCCACTGTTCAAACACAATAAGGATACATAACTTATTGCAGAACAACCTTGTAGAAGGAAATAAAAAAAATCTTATATTTTTAGCTTGAAATCACTATTTTCACGACAAAAAAAATGTATACATTTTCTTTATTTATCCTGCATCCTACACATTTACATACAAGGGCCTTTACACACTCTCCAGTTAATTTATAGTTTTTCACAGCTATTCTATTAGTCAGTATATTGAAGCATTGACAGTAATAGAAACCACATAACCTCTTTGTATTAATTGTACAAAATTGCCACACAATGTATAATATACATGTTGCAAAAAGGATGTTTCAAGCTGCAAGCATTACTGAGCTGAAACCAGCTTCTTACAATAATAAAGTATTTGGAAACCTTGAATGCAGCTTTTCTAATATCATGCCACATTCCTCATGACCAGCTAAAACGATCAAAGTTATTAATAGTTATTACATAGTTTAATAAGTTGAAAATCATCCCTGTATTTTCACATCCCCAGCACGCAGAGCAAAGCTGGAGAAGAAATGCTCAGAGACAGACTCCGGCAACTGTGAAAAAGTGAGACTCAAGATTCTGTTTGTAAACTGTTGTACAAGTGTTTTCTGAAGACTTTGGAGTCTGTTCCATATCCAATGTTCCCCCCCTTTTTTTAGGGAAATGGCCAACTGAAGAACGAATACAGTAGCAGCAGACATACCTCTCTGTCAGAGGAGGAGGAGAACCTGGCAGTGCTCAGGCGGTGAGGGATCAACAATAACTCTTTCATCTGTAATCAAATTACACAGCAGATGGGCTGTGTGAAAAGGGTTATCTGGGGATCTAAAGCTCCGTGCAGCTATCTGAGTACACCAAACCCCTTACTTGATCTCTCTGCCTTTGCCTTTCTGCAGACATGTTATGAACGAGCTGCTGGAAACTGAGAGGGCTTACGTGGAGGAGCTGCTCTGTGTCTTACAGGTGTAGAATCACTCCACAGAAGGTTTTCTGCGCTCTCTGTTTTTCCTGCTCTGGGTATTTCATATTGTGCTTTTGTTGGTTTGTTTCAGGGATACGCCTCTGAGATGGATAATCCAGCAATGTCTCACCTTATCCCTGCGCCTTTGCAGAACAAAAAGGAGGTTTTGTTTGGCAACATGCCGGAAATTTACCACTTTCACAAAAGGTAACGGAGCGCCATCTGGTGGTCACTGATCATATCTGTCCTGTGTTGGACATCAAGGCCAATAAACACATTCAAAATCTTTTTTTTTTTTTTTTTTTTTTTTTTACCAGAACTTTTCTGAGGGAGTTGGAGCAGTACACAGACTGCCCAGAGTTGGTTGGTAGATGCTTCTTAGAGAGGGTGAGTAAAGGGTGAGATAGCCGAGAGGCACACAACAAATTTTACTGAAGGAAGGGACTGTGCTGTACAAATCTTTTTCATTGCTTTCCCCTCAGATGACAGACCTGCAGATCTATGAGAAGTACTGTCATAACAAACCTCGCTCTGAGAGCCTGTGGAGGCAGTGCTCAGACTGCGCCTTCTTCCAGGTGAACAAATCAGCCGTCAGCACATTTGTGTTAGCCTAACCCATTTAACATTTCATTGCTTGGGGAAATAACAACCTCCCAAAAAATATTTTTAAAAACTCATTTGTATAAATACTTAAATTCAGTTGCCTAGTTATCAAAAATTGCAAACTGATTTTTCCAGCGTCCAGTGGGAAATTAAAAGCTATAATATTTGAAAAACACAGCATTATATAACAACTCAAGTTACCAAGTTAAACACATTTTTCAGTGAGATACAGTAGCTCAAAAGAGATTTACGCTCAGGTGGGCAGAGTAAAAAGGTGTTAATGTTTTATTTGACATCATTTTCTTTTTATTACATCAGGAATGCCAGAAAAAGCTGGAGCATAAACTGGGTTTAGATTCATATCTCCTGAAGCCGGTTCAGAGGATTACCAAGTACCAGCTGCTACTGAAGGTGTGAATCTATCTGTTGGCCACAAATCAAACAGACTCTACAACTGTTTTTTTCTGTTTTCGTGTGGTTGCTATGAGCTGTTTCTTCGGTTTTTTCTAACTTCAGGAAATGCTGAAGTACAGTAAGGGCTGTGAAGGGGCTGATGACCTGCAGGATGCGCTGACCTCCATCGTGGGGATCCTCAAGGCTGTCAATGACTCCATGCACCTTATCGCCATTACAGGATTTGAGGTGAGACATTAAACAGGCGCAGAGTTTATCAGTCACCTAACAGATGCTTGGCATCCACTACATGGACTCTCAGAGCCACCATAACCTACAGTTTATAGTTAAATATCTAGAAGGGAAGAAATTTCACAAACTGACCTGCTGCAAAGGTGCCCAAATATCTGTGAAGGTAGACTGAGACTGCATGGCTAGGTGCTTGATTTTATAGGCTACACCTGTGGCAATGGGACTGTTAACACCTGAATTCAAGGAATAACAGTTGCCAGCCAATACTTTAGTGTATGTCACTGACATGTCATGGACGTCAGATAGGTTCTGAGGTGAAATTGTTCTTTTAAATGATATAATAGAGCTTTTTACAATCCATGAAGCAAAACTGAAAGCTCTTTTTTTTAAATCAAAATGTAAAATCAGTTCAAACAAAGACTCGAGTAAGAAAGTCTACATATTTTGTGATATTTAAAACATTAAAGAACTGCACTGCAACAACATATCTGTGGCCCAGATATGCAAATCTGTAACACTCAAAAATAATGTGCAAACTGTGAAAACTGTTGGGAGAAAAGAGCTGACATGATCCTTCGACTTCCTTGATGTCAAAGGATCAAGTGTTAACAGATCATTTGAGATATAAAGGTCCAGAAAGGTGAAACTCCTTTTGAATTCCACTGTTACTTTCATCTAGCAGATGGAAACATGATGATAAGTGACGTGAGAACTTTGAAATTAGGATAAATTAGACAAGTGTTCTGCTCTTGCGCCTGTTAAAACTTGGCAGCCACTTACAAGTGTATATATAAATTATTTAGAAAGATATATTTGTCATAATCGTGACACTTCAGATAACTCTGGCATACAGCACAAAAGAGAGCTACATTTGGCATAAAGACTGAGGTGTGTGAAAGTCAAACTTGGGCATCTGTAAACTATTTTAGAGCATATCCAGCGTGTTTTTGTTTTTAAATTAAAGTATCTCTTCCCTTCAACCCATTCATTTCTCAGGGTAATCTGAGTGAGCTGGGTAAACTGCTTATGCAAGGGTCATTCAGTGTGTGGACCGAGCACAAGAAAGGCCATGCCAAGGTTAAGGATCTGGCCCGTTTCAAGCCCATGCAGAGACACCTCTTCCTCCACGAGAAGGCCCTGCTCTTCTGCAAGAGGAGAGAGGAGAACGGGGAAGGTTATGAGAAAGCTCCTTCATACAGCTTCAAGCAGTCCTTGAATGTGAGCCCATCTAAGGTTGCAAATTGCATTTGATTCTTTTTTTACTGATGTGGTAACAAAGATGCATATTTCTCTTCACTGTTTATTGAACAGATGAGAGCCGTGGGCATCACTGAGAATGCAAAAGGAGACAACAAAAAGTTTGAAATTTGGTGCAACTCCAGAGAAGAAGTCTATATTGTTCAGGTAAATAAACAAAGACTAATAAAGAACAACTACTGAGCAAATACTCTGATAATGGTTAGATTTTGAGGGGTGTACATCCTTTTTGTCTCAGGCACCAACGGCTGAAGTCAAAACCACTTGGGTAAATGAGATCAGGAAGGTCCTGACGACCCAGCTGGAGGAATGCAGAGGTACATTCATGTATTATGAAAGCCATTATGAAAGTTTTTCTATAACTTATGCCTTAGCTGAAGTGATGTTCCAGCATCGCTGTTTTTCTCTCATTTGTGTCATTCAGAAGCAAGCCAGCAGAGGGCACCAGATCAGGCCACCCATGCTCCACCTGTTCCCACTGGAACCGTAAGTCTCAGGTAAGTCCGAACTCCCCACCTCATTTACTTTCTCTCACTGGTGTTACGAACATTTTCCATGTGATTGCCCTTTGTAAACTTTTAATAATCTGGGCCAGTTCTTTCAGAAATTGTTGAAGCTTCTCATGTTGCTCTCTTCTCCACTTGCAGCCCATTCAAGACAGGCCAGAAGAGCATTAAAAAGGGAGAAGAGAAGAAAGCTGAGTCCTGCAGTCCTGATGTCAATTCCTCCTCTTCTGTAAAGGCTGCAGGGAAAGGTGAGTGAAGAGCGCACAAGGGATACCCGCCTTGTTTCTTGTTAAATTTTAACTGTAACATTTGCAATGCATGTGTTGCATCAACTCTGTTTTACCCTACCTCTGTGCTTTCCCACTTCTTATGATTGGTTCGTGTCTTAACTTCTCATTTCCCAATGAATCAAGTTCCATTTTCCCTCCGTATTGATTCCCTCTTAACCCAACTTACCTTCTTCCTTAATTCTTTTTGTCCGTCTGTCTTGTCTCCTTGCTTTCCGTCTGAGTCAGATGAGGGTGTGACAAGCCCGACCTCAGACAGAGCTGCTGTGGCTAAAAAGCGCTTTACTTTACAGGGCTTCAGTAACCTCAAAGCTCAGAAAGGTAACTGCAAGCCAGAGATTTTCCATTATCCACCTGATATGTCATCTTCTGCATCTGTGAAACAAAAAAAGGATTTTTCCATTTAGTGTGACGCAATACATTTTTGTTTAATCATCTTAAGACACTAATATTACATCAGTTAGAAGCTGGATCACTCTCATGTCTTTAGGACAAGAAATAATCAGGCTCAAGTGAGTTTGCAGGAAGTTATTGCTATAAATCATCATAGATCATATACAATTATGTTTTTAACCTATTTCCTGACTTTGTCACAACTTCTGGGTAAAGCTAACTTCTGACAGCACTCTTTTCACTTTTACCACAAAGACATGAGTGTGTGACTGTTGCTCAGTCTGGAGAAAGTATCTGGGGGATTTTATTAAAGCCTTTTAGTCAGAAATGCTGCATGCTTCCCTCCACAGAGCCCTCAAGTACTGATGACAAAAGTTTTACATTGCCCATGACAGTCTTCCCATCATCAGGTATCGCACAGCTCTAGACCCCAGTTTTATTTCATCCAATGTAATGGCATTTGCACAGTTGACATTTTGACTTTGTTAAGAAAAGCATGTGAATCTGAGCAGGTGTTGAAAGTTATGTCAGGGTAAACAGAATAAATCAGCATGCAGAATATCAGAACCACAGAAGTGCAAAAACCTTACACCTGCATACTGTAACATGTCAAAATGTCTCCCGTGAGCGGCCTCTGTGTTGCTGAAGCACTTTTTCTATGGCAGCAGCTTCTATTCTGAAATCTTGCAGAGTTCAGCTACTTTTTGCAGGTGCTGTTTTAGTTAAGAGTTACTTTTCTACCTCTGTATTAGTTGACTTTTGTTTGTTTTATTAGTCTGAGCTGAGAAAGTGCTGTTTTCTATGCCTCCTTTATACCTTTCCTTCATTCCTTTCATGAAAATAGGCCTGTTGAATATTACTTTTTGATAATTATGTCTTTCTTGATTTAACTTTCAACCTCATCTCTTCTTTTTACTTTTTTTCCCCAGGATCTCCCACCAGCCCAGATCACAAGACGAAACGCCAGAGTGATCCCACACCATTTGGCTTTAAAGGTAATGTTCAGCCACTGCATAGCCTCCTTGCTGGGTTAGTTGTTTTCCATAATGCTTGAATACATCCAAGGTCTTACACAGGTTTGGTTGGCTGCAGCTACAGCAGGAAAAGTGACTAGCTGTGTTTCCATTGCCTCCTGTCCCTCAGATGCAGGTCCTCCAGCCCTCCACCTGACCAGAGCCAGGTGGTTCAGCACCTCTAGTCTCTTACAGACAAAGTGGAGAGGTATATTGGCACTAACCTGCCACAGCTGGCTGTGTCAGGGTGTTTCACTGCTATGAACCTTTTAAAGGCAGCGCGTTTGTCTTTTCCACATCCCCTTCAAGTGCAGAGAAAATCATAGAATACCCTCTGACACAGAGGCATGTTTGCCTGCCCACTTTATACCTCTGTTTGAAGAAAGTTTAAAATATGAAGTTGCATGCCAGTCTCCACCATCTTGGAGTTTTTCTGTAGTGCATAGTTGTGGATCTGATTGTGTAATCTGGGATTCCTGATTTTAGCCACTTTTGTTCTAACAATGGGGACCTTATCGTGGTTCTTCCATACTCATCACTCTCCCTTCAGGTCACGTACATGTTTGACAGTAGCTGAGGCTGAATGTTGCTGCAAACTAAGCACCTGTTTTGTTTTGTTTTTTGCCTTTTCTGTTCAGGCTGGAATAAAGCCTCCCTGTCACTCGATGCCTCAGGGGAACATGACGGCTACTCCAGCGCTGAAGATCCTCTTAACTCTGACCCAGAAGATGAAAATGGCAAGAAGCTGGTGAGTCACTGTGTATGACTAACAGATAGCAGGCTTGTAATCACAGTGTTGGTGCTATGGTATCCAGTATTTATATCTAAGGTTACATTCAAAGTTTTCAGACATTTGATATCATTGTTGGTACCATAACACTGCCAGCAGAAATAGAATACACTTTTATGTCAGTGTTGCTCATAGCTTCAGACAACAGTGATGGAACGATTCCCAGTATTCGTGCTATATAGGGAGTGCAGAATTATTAGGCAAGTTTTATTTTTGAGGAATAATTTTATTATTGAACAACAACCATGTTCTCAATGAACCCAAAAAACTCATTAATATCAAAGCTGAATGTTTTTGGAAGTAGTTTTTAGTTTGTTTTTAGTTTTAGCTATTTTAGGGGGATATCTGTGTGTTCAGGTGACTATTACTGTGCATAATTATTAGGCAACTTAACAAAAAACAAATATATACCCATTTCAATTATTGATTTTTACCAGTGAAACCAATATAACATCTCCACATTCACAAATATACATTTCTGACATTCAAAAACAAAACAAAAACAAATCAGCGACCAATATAGCCACCTTTCTTTGCAAGGACACTCAAAAGCATGCCATCCATGGATTCTGTCAGTGTTTTGATCTGTTCACCATCAACATTGCATGCAGCAGCAACCACAGCCTCCCAGACACTGTTCAGAGAGGTGTACTGTTTTCCCTCCTTGTAAATCTCACATTTGATGATGGACCACAGGTTCTCAATGGGGTTCAGATCAGGTGAACAAGGAGGCCATGTCATTAGTTTTTCTTCTTTTATACCCTTTCTTGCCAGCCACGCTGTGGAGTACTTGGACGCGTGTGATGGAGCATTGTCCTGCATGAAAATCATGTTTTTCTTGAAGGATGCAGACTTCTTCCTGTACCACTGCTTGAAGAAGGTGTCTTCCAGAAACTGGCAGTAGGACTGGGAGTTGAGCTTGACTCCATCCTCAACCCGAAAAGGCCCCACAAGCTCATCTTTGATGATACCAGCCCAAACCAGTACTCCACCTCCACCTTGCTGGCGTCTGAGTCTGACTGGAGCTCTCTGCCCTTTACCAATCCAGCCACGGGCCCATCCATCTGGCCCATCAAGACTCACTCTCATTTCATCAGTCCATAAAACCTTAGAAAAATCCGTCTTGAGATATTTCTTGGCCCAGTCTTGACGTTTCAGCTTGTGTGTCTTGTTCAGTGGTGGTCGTCTTTCAGCCTTTCTTACCTTGGCCATGTCTCTGAGTATTGCACACCTTGTGCTTTTGGGCACTCCAGTGATGTTGCAGCTCTGAAATATGGCCAAACTGGTGGCAAGTGGCATCTTGGCAGCTGCACGCTTGACTTTTCTCAGTTCATGGGCAGTTATTTTGCGCCTTGGTTTTTCCACACGCTTCTTGCGACCCTGTTGACTATTTGAATGAAACGCTTGATTGTTCGATGATCACGCTTCAGAAGCTTTGCAATTTTGAGACTGCTGCATCCCTCTGCAAGATATCTCATTATTTTTGACTTTTCTGAGCCTGTCAAGTCCTTCTTTTGACCCATTTTGCCAAAGGAAAGGAAGTTGCCTAATGATTATGCACACCTGATATAGGGTGTTGATGTCATTAGACCACACCCCTTCTCATTACAGAGATGCACATCACCTAATATGCTTAATTGGTAGTAGGCTTTCGAGCCTATACAGCTTGGAGTAAGACAACATGCATGAAGAGGATGATGTGGACAAAATACTCATTTGCCTAATAATTCTGCACTCCCTGTATTATATAGGCCTTGTAATCAGAAGGTTGCCGGTTCGAGCCCCGGCTTGGACAGTCTCGGTCGTTGTGTCCTTGGGCAAGACACTTCACCCATTGCCTACTGGTGGTGGTCAGAGGGCCCAGTGGCGCCAGTGTCCGGTAGCCTCGCCTCTGTCAGTGCGCCCAGGGTGGCTGTGGCTACAATGTAGCTTGCCATCACCAGTGTGTGAATGTGTGTGTGAATGGGTGGATGACTGCATATGTAGAGCGCTTTGGGGTCCTTAGGGACTATTAAAAGCGCTATATAAATACAGGCCATTTACCATATAATGTGTGCAAGTCTTTCTGCCATTGTAGAAAAGTATTGCTGTACACTTTAGTTAATAGTAACAGTTTAAAACTGTAACTTTATAAGTACTTGATAAAGTTGCCACTGTTGTGCTCGTAGGAGGATGCTGCTGCTTTCCAATACTGATAAATTCAGAAGAAAGACTTCCACAAACAGCTGAAAGCTTAAAGCTGATTTCAACTCTTGCTAACCTTTTGTCAAAACTCTGATATCAATTACTGCTGAGTCTTATTAATCTGAGCTGTCACAGAATGACTTCAGAACTGTCATAAAGCCATTACTTTCTAATAGATCTAAAACTGTAGTGTAAAGTGAAGAAGAGACAATTCAACACGCATGAAACATGATTTTGGAGGTTTGGAAGAGCCTATGGTAACTGAAGGCATGCAATTGTTTTTTGTATTGTGTGACATTAATGGAAATCCATTTATGGAATTATCTTAACGTGTTACTCATGATCTGGAAAGATTGCTGAATTTCTCTTGAATCCGTCTCTTATCTTGACTATGAACAGTGTGCTGGAAAATACACCGTCACGGCTGAGTATGAGATCGGTGGCGCTCAAGAGCTCTCTGTGAAGAGCGGAGATGTAGTGCAGCTGGTCAAGGAGGGGGACGATGGACAGTGGTGAGGTTACAACCTTATATTATCTATGTGAACTAATAAAAAAATCTATAATTTAGAAGCATTGGTTTAACTATACTTTTGTGTCTAGGCTTGTGCGTAACTTAAACACATCTAAGGAGGGTTGGATTCCTGCTGCTAATCTTATCAACCTCATTGGAAAATCAAAGTCTTGTCAGTCTCTCACCAGCTCAGGTATTCTAAGAAACAGTCCCAAATAAATCATGTCAAAATCCAACATGCATTTGTTACACATGCATTAACTCCTCAATGTGGCTGTGTTTCAAACAGAAGGCAGTGGCTCTGGGAACCTCAGCACATCATCTAGCTGCAGTGAGACCTACACAAGCTTCTCTGATATCAAACCCTGAAAATACTCTGCACTTTCTTCATCATCAAACTGCCATCATTCCTACATCATGTGGCTATCTGTACCGTTTTGCCAGCATATGTAATCATGAATTTTGTCAATTTTCCACAGAAAACAGAAGTTACAAAGGTAACTATAGTTTTATGAATTCTAGGATCACTGCCAGTGGCAGTAAACAAAATGTCTCCTCATAGTCTGCACGTGTTGAAATCTTATATAAACAAAATCATATGCATGATGTGTAGGCTACCTGTGCATATGCACTATAAATAACTTGGTAGGCTACATATGAGCTCTATGAAACTTCTCATGCTGAAATTTTCCAAGTGACCAGCATGACTGGCAATCATCTTGGGTTTCACAGAACCACAGTCATCAAACTTCTGTACTGTTTTACTTCTTCCTTACTGCCAGTGGCAGTAAACAAAGTGGATGACTTAAAGCAGCATCAAGAGGAACAGACAACTTCTAGTCAACCAGTGGCTGGTAACGTGAATCCACAGGCTGACAGAACCTCACAAATGTACAGGGTGTTCCCCAAGATGCCGCTGCACAGATTACACAGATGGGACACCCCACATTGCTCTCCAGGAGGTGGCCGCACCCCTGGTTGAGTGACAGACGACACCTGAAGAATGCAGGCACATCTGCTATTCCATATGCCTGTTTCATCATGTTTACAGCTCAGTGGGAATGCCCCAGTATGAACACATCTTTTCTCTTGTTCTTTTCATTATAAGAAATCAAAGACAGGTCCCATGTTGCAGTGCCCCCCATGTCCCAATGTTCAAGGTCCTAGCACACCTGCCATAATAGGAAAAGACCAGCAGAGCTTCAGCTCTTCCAAAAAGCTCTTCTTCTGAGTTGCCAATAGCAAATACAAACCAGCCACACCTTTAAGAGGGCAAAGACTGCACTCTGACAATGACAGTCTGAATGACAACCTCCTACCCCTTACTCCAAGGGATGCTTACCTCCTGAACATAGATTATAGATCATTAATTATCAACCTAAAGAACAATTAACCAAGAAAAAACACCGGGCTGACAGCATGAAAATCAACGGGGCTGGGCTACCAGGGGGTATTTCCATCACATTTTAGCATATAGGATCTCACCCTGTGTGGCATATGAGGAGACATATTTGCTGTGTTTTCCTGCCATTGGCAGTCATGAGTTAATGAAACAAAACTGCATTTTTATTTAATTTTTCTAACCTCTCACATACACTGCACATTCAGAATGTTATACATTTACTGTGAAGGAACAAAACACATGCATATGGTAATTTCACTGTATAGATCTGTCATGGAGACAGAAGATCCACGTGCTGATAATGTAATAGATGTATGAATGGGCCAGCAGGACTGATCTCAGCAAATGCATCTATTTATGCTCACACTAAAAGCGGGGAGAGGTTAGTGGACAACAGCTGTCTTTGTGTTCACATGCACTAATTTCTTCAGGAGTTCATATTTTAACTCTGAATGAGAAAGAGGGCAATGTCCACTTTCTTTAGCTTGAATGAATTTTTCCTGAGAGCCAACTCTCTGTCCACTTTAAAAAAAAAAAAAAAAAAAAAGTTTATTTATTTGTATGAAGCACCCACAGATATTCATCCACTCTTTAATTTTATTGTTGTCTGTAAACTCTCCTCCTGTCTGCTGTCAGTCTGTCATTAGAAACCTGTTCTGTCACCAGCTCTCCAGAGTTTGTGTGTGTGAGCTTTTGTCCTTTTGCTTTTGTCTCTGATAGCCTGGTCAAACTCTTTGTGCATTTTCATATATGCTACAGTTTTACAAATGTATCCATGTGAATAATGGGAGATCACTGTATAGGCTAACTTATTCCCAGCAGAGGGAAAATGTTTGGAATGTAGATATTGTTTATTAATATGTGTCTGTCATGTTTGTTAAAGGAGATGCTATATTGTACATTAAGTATGGTGATGTCACTGCTTTGTGACTTGTCCAGTTTTGTTTTGTTTTTTACATAAATGACTTGTGACAATTCACTTACTGTCTCTCTCTCTCTCGGTGCTGAGATGTAATCTGAAGCCTTCTGCTTTTGATTTCTGAGTCATCCTGAAACATTTCTGTAACCAGCTGTTTCTCAAAGAGCTGTGGTCGTAGGCTAACAACAAAAAGCGAGAAACGAAACTGAAACAAATTAACGGGTTGCCAGGTCTTTTCATAGCTTTCCCCCCCAATAAATAAATAAATCAAACAAACAAACAAACAAAAAATCGTAGTAAGGAACTAACATACCCCTTTCATTGAAATGTGGTATTTGAGAGAGACACACACACACACACTCTCTCTCTCTATTTACGGCTTTTGGAACCCCATAAGAAACTTTTCTAAAATAGTATTAAGGATCATTTCCTTAGACAATGGGTTGAACCGTGAACTAATATAGGTTGCAATGTAGGTTGCTTTTGCCTCCACTTTTTCCCCCCAGCCAGAGAACATTTTTATTACTAATTTTTTTTTAAAAAAACTTTAAAAAATACAAAATATTGTATTATTATCGATTAATATCATAGCTCTATATTCACCGGAAATAATAAGCCGACAATGAATCTTATTTGGTGAGCAGCCAAAGGTTGGTTAGTTTTTTTTTTCTTGTCGGGTATTAAAGTGAAGGTAACCTAAAAATAGTTATCCAAAGAAGATGGATATTAGTCGCAATTTCGCATCAGTTTCTCTCTCCGTCGATTGAAATGCGTTTCCATGCGGTGGTGACTGAAAGGAGGATGTTTCTGATAGAACCTGGCAACCCCAAAGAAATGGGCGGCGAAGTAGATAAGAAATCGTTTTTGAACAGCAGCGCTGATTCAACATGGACGCATGCGAGCAAGCCTGATAGAAAAAGTGGAAGCGGTGTGTTTGTCGGTAAAAAATGAGCAATAGCAGAGTGGCCTGCATACTTTGTCAGCGATCCAAAGAGACGAAGATTACCGGAACCTTGTCGACTAAAGATGAAGTCACGGCTCACCAGAACTGCCTGGTAAATACAAGCACGCTTCTTTTGTTCTTCGTCTTTATTTCGTGTGTAACGACGAGGACTTGATTCACCGCTCAGTGCAGCGGTTAAGTCCACAACGTAACTGTGGACAAGAAGTGTGGAAAAGTTATAAAAATAACGCACACGAGTAATTTTTCCTGACGCCTTTAATTTCCTTATAGGCTACCACCTTTGATAAACGTACAAATTGATTCATGCATATAAACTTTCCAGCAGTTTAAAGATGAGTTCTGTTGCAATTGCTGTAACATTAAAATGCGACGATTAACACTAATCGGCACAGTTTGTGCTGTATATGCTTCTAATGGCATCACAGTGGATACAGATGAAGGTGGTACGTTCTTAAAAAGCAGGAAAACACTGCCATAACTGATTTCCAAGGGTTCCATGTAGTTCTGCTGTCCTCCTGGATCCTCTTAAAGCTATTTTTGTCAGTGTCACTGAGACTTTTTATGTGGACAAATAAAAGATATAGAAAAGTCATTTTGCCAAAAACTGATTGCAGCTTCTACCTTGTGGCTCAAGATGACTTTATATTATTCATGAGGGATACATTTTTTTTTTTTGGCAAATACTGGAAATCTGTTTTTGGTAGGCAATCGCTTTTTGGCCCAGCAGCATCAAAAGGCCTGAAAGACCACAGAAGACAACTAAAGTGTGTGATCACACAAATTCTTTCTTTGGTTGAGAGAAAAAAAACAACTTGATAACATGTTAACAAGTAAGTTGGCGTAGTATTGTCTAGAGACTCCTTCATGAATGGAGATGCAGACGGTTTACGAGGTGCACACCGCGGTTTACACTCAAGAACATGAAGGTCAGATTAGACTTTGCCAGAAAAAAGTCAGCAAAAGAGCCTTCACATCGTGAGCTGAAGCATACTACATTATCTATGTTTTGTTGTGAGCATGGCCAGCACTAGTGTTTACTGATGATGGGATTGCCGATAGACGCGGCAGGATAAACGGTGAAGAGTACAGAGCTACAGTCTCAGCTCAGATTCAGCCAAATGCTGCCAAAGTGATTGTACAGCCCTTCTCAGAGTGAATGAATAATGACCCAAAGTGTTCTGCCAAAGCAGTATACTTAGTGTCAAGTCAGTCACCTGATCTCAGCCTAATGCTTTTTTATTTACTGAAGACACAGCCACGCACAAGGTGTCTGCACTCAAGGCTTAGCAGAGGATCTTAACCGAGGAAACATGACATTTGGTGGCTAGTTTATGAATTTTAAGTATTGGCTTACTTAGTCTAATAAACCAAATCTATTATTTTAACTGATTATATCTAAGTGTACAGCCATGTTTTTATTACTTTAAAAAAAAAAAAAAAATACACTTCAAGAGGGGACACGTGCACAAGCACATGCATTTACACATACTTACCTGGATTACCTTAACCTCTTTTGAGTTGCTTTAGGACAAATGCCATATTTATGAACTCACAAGTTTAGGGTAGATGTAGCTCAGGAGGTAGAGCAGGCCATCTACTAATCTGAAGGTTGGTGGTTCAATCCCTGGGTTCAATCGCGGTTCCTCCAGTCCAAGTCCAGGGCCCAATTGCTTCAATGTGTCCCCTGAAGTGTCAATGTTGGATAGAAAGTACTTAAGCATAGAAGAAAAGTGCTTGGGCGAATGAGTCATGCTGCATAAAGTGCTTTGAGTGGTAAGGTGGAGTAGAAAAGCCCTCTATAAGAACCAGTCCATTTACCGTTTTTCTACTTCATGCTCATTTATGTCCTTCACGTGAATTTCGTGTTGTTTGTTATTTCCAGTTATTTTCTGCTGGCATCTTTTGCCGGGATTCACCACAGTTCGATGACCTGTTTGGCTTCTCGGTGGGGGATGTGCTGAATGAGGTGAAACGAGGAAGCAAGCTGGTAAATATATATTAGAAATTGTGTGATTTAAAGTATAGCGCGCACTGGGAGCAATGTTTAAATGTCTTACTCCTTTGTTTGCTTTAGACCTGTAACCACTGTAAGAAAAGGGGAGCCACTGCTGGGTGTGAAGTCAAACGCTGCAAAAAGTCCTACCATTACCCGTGTGCTCTTAAAGAGGGAGCGACGACTATTGAAGATGATGACCATGGGCGCTATGTGTCAGTTTAACAGATCTGCTTAATTGCCTGTCGAAAAAGATATTCAGTTATCCTAAAAATAAAAACTCCTGCTGTGCACTGCTTGGGACAATTGTAGTTGTCTAAAAATGTGTTTTATGTGTTTTTCTAACAGGATATACTGCTCATCTCACTCTGAGCAGCAAACACGTAAGTTTTGAATTTTTATCCTTTATTTATTCAGTGTATGACAGACTTTGATTTTCATTTTTATTTCTCATGACCAGAAAAAAGCGCTTCCACAAATGAGTTTGCCTCTTCCACCAAAAAGCCCAGAACCTCCAAAAAACTCAAAAACTCCCCAAACCCCAACGCACCCGGACCATCTAAGGTTAGATTTATGGATTTACTAAAACAGACTTTTGGGGGGGAGAGGCCCCCATCTCTCTCTAGCAGCTTGATCCTGCAGTTTTGGGTTTGTTGTTGTTTTTGTGTGTGTGTTTTTTTTTTTTTTTTTAGTAATTTCAACAAAAGGCCAAATTTTGCTATGTGAAGCAATGTAGCATGGATCGCAAGAATGCACAGATGGTAGTTGATTGACTAAGATTTGCTAACAATGCACTAACTGATAAACACAGACTCGAACAGTTAATTTCTGTAGTTAACCAAATGGGTCAAAATTAGTAGATCCCATGAGGAATTAAGCAAAATAACAGTGTAAGCGCAGACTTTACACATGCATGTCTGTGCGATTTCCTACATCAGCAGTTGGGGTGCTGAACATACTCGAGTCAGACTCAGTCAAAGACATGACCACAAGTCTGATGATACCATTACAAAATCAATCATCAATTCAGCCTTATTTGTGTATCACCAAAGGACAACAACGTTCACTTTAGAGTATTTTATATTGTAAGGTAAAAGTGTGTACAGTAACACATAAGCAAGCATTTGGTGACGGTGAGAAGGAAAAACTCCCTTTTAACAGGAAGAAACCTCCACCAGTGGAATGGAGCCAGAGATTATCATCATTAACCTGCGAGCTATGTGGTGCATTTGTGTGTGCGTTCTCCTCTGTTATAAATAACCAATCCGTTTTGTTTTCATGAGGTATGTTGCCTAACCTGTGAGAAGAGAGAAGGTAATATCAGCTTGGAAAGTTTGTCTAATAGCATTGTTATGTGAGTATTTACAAACATCTTTTTCCCCCCTTTTTTGACTTATTTGTCTGTGGTTTAATTTTTCTGTTTTTTTATTTTTATGTATCACATTGTAATTAGCAGATGTGTGTTTTTAGGTCATATTGTGACAAACATGCTCCTGCGTCACTTAAGAAGAACACCGACGGTAAGTGTTGCTCAGAGAGATTGACATTTACTATGAAGTCGTTATTTTTTCCATTGTGCCAAATACTAAATTGCTTTGTAATTGGCAGGAGAAGGTACTGCAGCTGGATCCTCTGTACACAGCTATGACTCCAGCTCATCTAACAGTACAATGTGTAGTTCTTCCAAGGTGTTGTTCACAGTCACTTAAAGTTTTTTAGTTCTATTTTCAAGTTTGCTTGTTATTTTTACAGTTTTTTGTCTTTGCTTTTTAAACAGAGACAGTTGAGTGACTGTGACAAGTAAGTATGGGATGCTCGCTATGTCTTGAACAATAATTTTACGTTCAGAATTTTGGCTAGAATATCACCCTTATATCTAATATGGTAGCTTAAATGCTCATTTTAAAAGTCTGTACAGTTCGATCCATCGTTCGTTCTTACTTTAAACAACTTCACACTTAAAACCCCAGTTGTTGTTTTTTTTTCACCCACAAAGCAAGTCAGGAACTCAAGTGGGTCTATATAGTCTTAAGTCATTGCTCATTTCTTTATATTTTGCTAGGAAATGGGAAATAGGCCCATTTTAGACCCGCAATATTGGATAAGGAAAAGAGAATGAATAGCTGGAAATGTCAATGTATTCTACAGGAATAATTCTCCAGGCTTCTTGCCAATCAGAAACCTTCCAGGTGGTATTGTATGGTGGATGAAAATCTGCCTTTTCTAGATTTATGTTCCATCGTTTTTGGCAAAATCCCCAACGCCACTGGCTGAAATGCAGCCACAAATTATGACCGACCTACACCAGATCAGTGTAGACTGCCCCTCTCTCCTGACCTCCTCCAAACATACTGGACAACATTTTACCAATTTGAATTCATTACTCCATAAGACCTGTTAATTTCCTTCCTGTTTCGCATCATTAATAATGGCTTTTTGATAGCCACACTGAAACCATTTCTGATGACGCTTTAGTGAACAATAGATGGATCATCTGGACCAGATGCATCTCTCAGGTCTTGATGTGACGTGAGATGTTTGCAACAGGCAGCTAGTAACAAAGTGCCTGAAAATACAATTTCAAATGGGTTCACTGGTTTATCCCTTAAGGTAAGTGCACTTTTTAAGCTTGAATGATTCATAGATCAGTGTTAAGGGGTTTAACAAACAAAAGAAACATTCAACTGAAAATGCCCAGGTTTAAGGACTGGACTGGAAACGAGCGATAAAGCAACCAAAACTTTGAAAGACTTCAGAAAGCCTGGAGAGCTATTGCTCAAGATCACTTTAAAAAAATAACAACAAACAACAAAATAACATTTCTGCTTGACAATATAAAGAAATGAGAAGAGCAAATTGTGTCCTGTTGGTTACAATAAAAATGGTGCAAACCTTGCAAACAGCTGTGATGATTCCTTACCTTTGTTACAGGCGGGAGGAGACCCTCTTGAAACCTAAGCTTCGCCGGAAGAGGAGACTCTCCGATTCTTCAAATTCAGGTCAACCCCGTTGCAAGGGAAGAAAATGTAACCTCTGTGGGCTTATCACTCTAGCTAACAAACCCCTTTCTTTTATCTTATATATATAGTTGACAATGACAATAACACTCCAATGGATATATACGCCCCATTAGAGTCTGATATAGATGAAAATGCAAACTCCGTCCCAGAGCTCGAAGTACGCCTAATCATTCATCAATTCTTCAATAACATCACTGTATGCTGAATATGTCTAATAATTTGAAGTCTCATCTTTGTCCTGTCACGTGTTGATTTCTCTTCTCGTGATGGCAGACTGTGCCTGAGGTTATCAGGTAGGTTTTGCTAGTTTTGGAGGGGTTTCTGCAGGGGGGGGGGTCTCACTAATATTTGTAATTCTAAATTATATGTATATAAAATTATGAAAAGTTGTCCAGAGTTAACCAGTAAAGCTAATTACCTGCAAGTTTCAGTAAACTGCAGCCTATCAAAGCACCACCAAAAGGCACAAACATGTCTTATGAATGCAATTATCCCCTATGAAAGCTTAGTTTTTCCCCAAAGGGCTTTTGCATACATACTTTTTCTTTTCTTGGTCTGTAAAAAATGTCAGCAGAGGGTCGTTTTTTGAAATTATATTCTCCACTTTACAGAAGAGACACCAAGAGTCCTGCTGTGTCTTTATCAGGTAAGCAGTTATTGATTCAGTGTGTATAGTTTGCTAAATATTTTTTTAAAGATATAAATATTTATTTTTTCAAACTCCTCTTGTCTGGTTCTTTTAGGAAATCGCATTGAGGATGAATTTAATGATGAAGACGACACAATCATAGAATCAGTGAGTTCTCTGATATTGTGTTAATCGTTGTCTTTAGCAGCTATAAATGGTCTTTTTTTTGTTATACAGTTAATGTTTGGTAATTTAGAACTATGAAGATTTGGTCTTCTATATATATCTCTATATCTCTCTCTCTCTTTATTTATCTCTCTCTCTATCTATGGATAGATATAGATATAGAGAAATATATATAGATTTTGTCACTAAAGGAAATCCCTCTTTTTTGCATGGGATTCATATGAGGTGTGATGAGATGTGTTTTCTTTGTCTTCTGAGGATGCTGAGTCAGAGAGTCTGCTGCTTCCCGTAAAGATCTGCATACAGACCCAGTCACTTACAATGTCAGCTGGTGAACTCTCACCTCAGACTGAATCTGCTCCACCTGAAGATGTTCTGGTTAATGCAGATGTAGAGCCGGTCGTAGATGAACATGAGGGTAAGGTTTCTCCTCCTGGGACTGATCAAATGTTTTATAAGAACAAAGAGCTTTGATAATGATTACACAGCAGTTAGGCAAAACTTTTATCTGACTATAAAGACACCTGCATAGTACGGAAGAGGATTAGGGCCACTGGGGGGGGGGGGAAAATGGGCACGTCTTTTTTTTTCTTTTTTCTTCAGAATTCTGACTTTTTTCTCAGAATTCTGAAAAAAACATCATTTTGATGAAAAAGTCTGACTTTTTTCTCAGATTTTTTTTCCCCAGATTTTTTTTTTCCAGTGTCCCTAATCCTCTTCCGTAGTATAGTCTGGGTGGGCTACTATAGGGAACAAGAATTGCCTCTGAAAGTTGATGCATTTGAATTTGAAAAATGGGACGTTTAAGGACTTGATGGCTATGAATTGCAGTTACAACAGCCATAGGCTATATATAAAAGAAGGAAGTAGCTTTGTGGTGTAAAAAGGACTATCCTGATTGCAAAAAAAGAGGAATATAAAATTTTTTTTCTAGAACTTTAAGCACTTCTTGGTGAGTTTATGATCTCAGCAAGTAGTTTAACACAATTGCACATCTATGGGATCTGCTGACAAAATGAGACCCATCCATGAGGCCCTGCCTTGCAGCTTAAACGAGCTGCTACTGTCATATTAGTTCTTGATACCTCAGGAAACCTGCTGAGGGCTTGTGGAATCCCTGCCTTGACAGCTCAAAGGTGTTACTGTGGCACAAAGCAGATCTAATATTAAGGCAGGTGATTTTAATCTTGTGGCTGATTAATCTTTATGATTTTTATGAATGAGAAAGAAGTCGCGCTACGAGAGTATTTCACATTTATAAAACGCAAAGTGAAGGTTATGTGCAAGCTTTGTTTGAAAAAGCACACAATGAAATTATTAAGACACATTCACTGAAAAACGTAGAAAGAAGAAATGTGCCATGTCAAACACTTATCTAGAAAGCTTAGGAAGTTGCTGTTGCATGAAATGTGTAGATTTTTTAAGAATCAGACAGGAGTAAGGGTTTTGAAATGATAAAAAGCTGGGATTACTTATAGAACTAACTCTCTTCTTAGGGTCCAGTCCCAAGCAGAACGCTGTCCAAACCCCGGGTCAACTCACCGGTGGATCCTCTGTCTCACCCCCTCCCTCTCCTGGCCAGTCCAAATCTCCCCCTCCATACTTCACCTCCCTGAAGTCTCATACTTCACCTCCCTGCACTAGCTCGGCCACAGCCCTGGCTCCGCCTGAATGCGCCAGTGTATCCATTAACTCCTCCTCTTCCTCTCCTGTGGCACTTCCCTCAAGTCCAGAGCCCAAAATTGACTCCAGCAGCTTCTGGAAAAGCTGTAATGCAGCAGGATGTACAGAGGCCATCTTCACTGACTTCCTTGATGGGATGAAAAATATCTCCAGCAAAATCCAGTCAGATCAGGCCAGCCAGGAGGGTAAGGGTGCATGACACTTATGAGACTCTGTCTGACCTTTTTTAATGTTTTAAACTGGGGATTGTGAAAATTTTATTTTTTTCTCCACAGAATATGATCTTGCACTGTCGGTGATGGCAGCTTCTGGAAAATTGTCAGAATTTGTGGCTAAGCAGCAAGAAGGTAAAGTACACAGTACTGCTCTAGGGGTGTGGTATTAGTTGGCCGATTAACAGAAGTTAATGTCTGCTTCATTGATAGCATTTCAAGAGGTTTCAACAGATGACCTATCAGAATCAGAATCAGAATACTTTATTGATCCCTGGGGGAAATTATTTTTTGTTACAGTGCTCCATTTTAAACCAACATTAAGACAAGACAGACAATACGCTAACTAAGAATAGTACAATATATACATATATATATATATATATATACATACATACATACATAAGTCACTTATAAATAAATATTTGGAAAAGAAACATGTGTAGTTGTAGCAGCAAACAGTGTGTTAAGTGGATGCGTTGTACAGGGAGATGGCCACAGGCAGGAATGATTTCCTGTGTCGTTCAGTGGTGCTTTTCGGTAATCTCAGTCTCTCACTGAACGAGCTCCTGTGACTGACCAACATGTCATGGAGTGGGTGGGAGGTGTTATCCAACATTGTCTTTATCTTGGACAGCATCCGCCTCTCCGACACCACCTTGAGGGAGTCCAGCTCCATCCCCACAACATTGCTGGCCTTACGGATCAGTTTATTAAGTCTGTTGGCATCTGCGACCCTCAGCCTGCTCCCCCAGCATGCAACAGCATAGAGGATTGCACTGGCCACAACAGACTCATAGAAAATCCTCAGCATTTTCTGGCAGATGTTGAAGGACCTCAGTCGCCTCAAAAAATAGAGACGACTCTGGCCCTTCCTGTAAAGTGCTGTGGTGTTTTTAGCCCAGTCCAGTTTATTGTCAATGTGTACTCCAAGGTATTTATAGTCCTCCACAATGTCAACACTGACCCCCTGGATTGAAACAGGGGTCAAGTGTTTCCTGGTCTTCCTGAAGTCCACGATCAGTTCCTTGGTCTTTGCCACGTTGAGCTGCAGATGATTCTGCTCACACCACGTGACAAAGGAGTCGACCACAGCCCGGTACTCTGTCTCATCATCCCTGCTGATGCATCCAACCACCGCAGAGTCATCAGAAAACTTCTGAAGATGGCAGGTCTCTGTGCAATGGCTGAAGTCTGTGGTGTAGAGGGTGAAGAGGAAGGGGGAGAGGACAGTCCCCTGTGGTGCCCCTGTGTTGCTGATCACCTTGTCAGACACACACTGTGGGAGACGTACATATTGTGGTCTTCCTGTCAGGTAATCAACAATCCAGGACACCAGAGAAGCATCCACCTGCATCGCTGCTAACTTATCACCCAGGAGGGTCGGCCTGATGGTGTTGAAAGCACTGGAAAAGTCAAAAAACATGACCCTCACAGTGCTCGCCGGCTGGTCCAGATGGGTGTAGACACGATTGAGCAGGTAGATGATGGCGTCCTCTGTTCCGAGACGAGGCTGATAAGCGAACTGAAGGGGATCCAGATGTGGTCTTACTATGGGTCGCAGCTGGTCCAGGATGAGCCTTTCCAGGGTCTTCATGATGTGGGAGGTCAGTGCCACGGGCCTGTAATCCTGGGGGCCACTGGGACGAGGCGTCTTTGGTACAGGGACGAGGCATGATGTCTTCCACATCACCGGGACCCTCTGCAGACTCAGACTCAGCATAAACAGTTTATGAAAGACTCCACACAGCTGGGGGGCACAGGCCTTGAGGACAAGGGGACTCACTCCGTCTGGTCCAGCAGACTTGCCTGAGTGAAGTCTCCTCATTTGCATCTCAACCTGGTATTGAGTGAAGGTGATGGGTGGGGGAGGGGTGTCAGGAATCTCACAGGAGGCAACATGTGAAGAGAGAGGCTGGCACAGTGGTGTGGCTCTGGATTCCAGGCTGACTGCAGGTGAGGTTGTGGGGGTGGGAGCAGACACTGTGGTGTCGAATCTATTGAAAAACAGATTCAACTCGTCGGCTCTATTCTCACCTCCCTCAGCTCCCATGCTGTTGGTTGGCCTGAATCCAGTGATGGTCTTCATGCCCCTCCACACCTCTCTCATGCTGTTCTGCTGGAGTTTCCACTCCAGCTTCCTCCTGTAATTGTCCTTAGCCTCTCTGATCTTGTCCTTTAGTAACACCTGGACCTTCCTCACCTCCTCTTTGTTGCCCCCTCTGAAAGCCCTCTTCTTGTTGTTGAGGAGGGCTTTGATGTCCTTAGTCACCCACGGCTTGTTATTTGGGTAACAATGAACAGTCTGAGCTGGAACAATGGAGTCGGTGCAGAAAGTTATGTAGTCTGTGATACACTCAGTAAGCCCATTGATGTCCTCGGCGTGAGGCTCACAGAGTGTTTCCCAGTCGGTCACCTCGAAACAGCCCTGTAGTTCCGCTATTGCCTCCTCTGACCACCTCCTAACAGTCCTGGTGGTCACAGGTTCCCTCCTCACAATTGGCACATAGCGGGGGGTGAGGTGAATCAGGTTATGATCTGACCTACCAAGTGGGGGGAGGGAGGAGGAGCTGTATGCATCCTTGACGTTAGCATACAGTAAGTCTAAAGTTTTCTCTCCCCTGGTGGGACAGTCCACATATTGGTAGTGTATTGTCCAGTGATACATGGTTGAAGTCACCCGAGATCACAATAAAGGCACTCGGGTGCTGAGTCTGTAGCCGAGCTATGGCAGAGTGGATAGTGTCACATGCAGCTGTGGGGTTAGCAGAGGGGGGAACATAAACAGCCACCAAGATGACGTGAGAGAATTCCCTGGGTAAATAATACGGCCTGAGTCCAACAGCACACAGTTCAGTGTCCGGGCAACAAATCCTTTCTTTGATTGTTATGTTGGCAGGGTTACACCACCGGTTGTTAACTAAAACAGCAAGCCCACCTCCTTTACGCTTACCGCTAGCGATGCTGTCCCTGTCCGCCCGAACAGTGTGGAAGCCTTCCACGGAAGCATTCTCATCGGGAATGACCTGGTGCAGCCATGATTCGGTGAAACACATCAGGCTACACTCTCGGTATTCCCTCTGACTCCGTACCAGTGCTGAGAGCTCGTCGATTTTACTTGCCAACGATCGCACATTTCCCATCACGATAGACGGCAGACACGGTTTAAACCTCCTCCTCGCTTCGAGCCTCCGCTGTCTCACCGTCACCTTTTTTCTTCTCTTCTGTCCTTGACCTCTGCATCCCCGATGTGTTTTCCTCCAAATTTCAGCTGGTACTTCTGCGGGCACTTCTGCGGGCCTGGCCAGCGAGCCGGCCGGCATCAGGGCGATCAGCTGATCTCTGGAGTAAACAGTCCGTGCGTGTAGGAGATGTGCCGCGGTCCCGTTCCATGATAAAAGTAACAGTTCCACGGCCACCAGAAGAACAAAAACTCTCTCAATCCACATGATTGAGTAAGAGATAGAAAACGGAGGAAAATACAAGTCAGAAAAAAAAAAAAGAATACGTAAGAAAAAAGAGCTAAACTAAGAGAAAAGCAGGAGCGACTGTAACAGGCTGCACGCTGGTTGGCGCATGCGCACCTATAGATACTCATAGCATTTACAATACCATGGAAACTGTGTGTATTGATATATTCTGTAATTCAATGAGAAAAAAATGAAACAGCAGTGGTCAGTGGAAACCAAAATCTACAACCATATAAGGGCATAATTCAAATATCAAGTTAATAAAGTTAAAAATTGCAATGACAGGCTGATCCAACTTCTGTCCTAATGTGGCTGATTAGACACCATCTGACATCTGGGCACGATTATTAGACACTGGGGTTTGTGTCACTGAGCTCCTGGACACTTTGCAGAGATATATGGCAGGACCAGATGCACCTCTCAAGTCCTTTGCCAGGTCTTTGATTGGGTTTTTTTTCTTAATGATGTGACTTTCAGATACTGTTCATCTTTTGCAGGTTGTTTTTTTCCCCTTAAAGCCTGCAACAGTTTTTGTCCTCCACTAGTCACGTTTCTGCAAATCTATTAAGGACACAGTGCACAGCATTACTGAAATGCCAATTTTCCAGCTAAAAGCTCTTTGGGAACTATTTCAGAAGTTTGGGGGAAAAAACATACTGTAGAAATAATTGCTATTAAGTCGTTTTACTTTTTGTTGTTTTATTTTTAAAAGATGTTTCTCCTTTTTTATTGTAATCACTAAATGACAGTTCACTGTGGTTACAGAGCTACAGAAAAAACAAATGGAACTGCAGAAGGCAGCGGCAGCGATGAAAGATGTCGTCTCAGCACTGAGAAAATGAGCTGATGAGCAGCTACTGAGTGTTAGCTATTAAAGCTAGGTTCTTTTGTCTGTGATTACATTTTATAAAAAAAATTTATACTTTTATATGGAGTAGGCCTTAATATGAATGATATTTTAGCTGAGTGATTAACTGAAATGATTCAAGTTTTTTTTTGTTTGTTTTGCTGTATTTGAGTTACTAAAAATGTTTGTTTTTTTGGAATTCAAGACTGTTCTTTTTTTTCTATATTATTGTACAATACAAAGATTTATATCAAACTATATCCCACAAGATTCTTAAACTGTAAAAAAAAAAAAAACACTGAAAAAAGGTTTACCATATAATGTTTAAGGAATTTCTATGTTCATAGTGTCTGTTTTTTCTTATGTTATTTATCAAAGAGGAGTTTTAAAAAGTAAAATGTTTTAAGACGGTAATGACAGTATGCCAGAGATGTGTTGGATTAATCACTTGAAGTTAAGTTACTTGAGCAGTTTTATATTTTTTTCCCATACTCTGATCATTTTATATTTTTCATTTTTGCAGAAAGTGTTAACATGTTCTAGTTTACTGGCACCCCAAAGAAAAACCTGATGTGCTGTTTTTCTGACTTTACTATGATTTAAAAAAACAAAACAAAAAAAAACAAAACAGTTTTCTTTCTCCATTTTGTCTCATTGAGAAGTTTACAGATAAGATGATCAAGGTGTTTTTTTATTTATTTGCATAGGTTAGATAATTTAACTGGCACTTTATAACCCTCAGTTTCAAATATCTTTCAAAAATATTCACAGCAGTAGTGCAGAAGTTACAAAAACCACTTTATAAATGCTTATACTGTAAAATTCTCTTTTCAACATACAGACTGAAATCTAAGAAAGGTCACATGCCTTAAACCGGATTCATACGTTTCTGGTTTGTGTGAACTGACAACCAGGCATGTTTAACTGCCTGTAAATATAAATTATGGTGCTTTAGCTGCTTATAATAATTCAATCTAACATATAGAATCTGATAATCAAGAATGAAATGCAAAAAATTGTAAAGATTAAACCCAAGTTCCCATCTTACAATCTAAACAGAAAACTGGAAGCCTTGAAGTTGACCTACACAGATCTAATCAAGCCTTTAAGGCTTAAGGCTCAGTGTCCTGTCTTTAAATACTGTAAGGATTAAAAAAAAAAAGTTTAGATTCTCATACTTCAAACCATTCAATCTAAATGACATCCAAACTATGATGACCTCTTATAGTAAAGAGAAGTAAACTCATCCTGAAAGTACACATGCAAAATCTACAAGTAACTTGGTCACTTAAACAGAATACTAGAAATAGTAAAGCCGTCACAGGCAACTGGCAAGAATAGTTTTAGTTCAAAACAAATAAGTTCAAGCATTGTCATGTCTCTCCATTAATCTGAGCTCCTACTTTACACAATGTGTAAGTTAAAAGTCAGGCACTGTTGGAAACAGCTACTGTAACAGCATTATGGAACAATGCTGCAACCTTACAGCTCTGATTTTAGTAATTTAAGTAATCTGGAAGAAGATGAACCACAAATCTAACAGTGATGGTAAATCTAAGGATTTCTACTGAAATTATGTGCAAATCTCCATCTGATGGTAACGATGTATTAGGCAAAATCCTTCCTGGAGTCCAGCCGTGTGTTTTGCATCAGCCCAAATCTGTACCTTGAGACGTGGTCAATTTTTGAAGGCTCCGCAGCGACTGGCTCGACAAATGAAATCTTTGAGCAGATTACCGTCAATTTGCCAGAAAGCAGCAGTCTGAGTCACCTCAGTCAGGTGATTTATGCAGAATTTGAAGCAGAATTCTTCAAGGTCCTGAGTGACAGAGAAGAGAACAAATAAATAAACTGTTCTTCAACTTGGTCAAACGCTCCAACAACAGACAGTCTGAGTGTCTCGTAGTGCTGACCCAGCTTCCTGCATCCTGGTGATCCTCCCAGTTCCACTGTTCTAAGCCCCAGTTGCTCACACATGGTTTGCTTTTTTCTCATGTAGCACACAGCTGCCAACAGTCTGCATCAGATGTGTTTTATTCACTACATGTAACTTAGTGTTGTTAGGTGAGGGAGACGGAGTGGATGCATGAAGGGTGCAGGAGGAAGGAGGCAGCACACATGATGCCCACTCTGTAGTGGTGGATGCATCAGACTATTAGTAGCCCTGCTGACATGTCGGTACAATATGACATCAAATAGTCTTTGTATTGCTGAGCTGGTGGGTTAAAAGCAGATTAATGTTGAGTCTGACTGTGTCATGCATTCTCACTTCTGTTGGATAAAAGATCAAAGCAGGGCTGCAGTGCATGTGTGAAAATGGCTAAGGAGGCAGCTGTGGATCAGCAGGTGGAGCTGGTCATCCACCAATCAGGACTGGTGGGTGTTTTCATTAGCTGTTTTTTTTTTTTGAAGGTCAATGTTTTAACAAAGTTACTTTATCTTTTCTCTGCTGCCTCAAACAGATTTGTTCTGAAAAAACAAACAAAAAAACAAAAACAAAAAGTTTTTCACCCCAGCAAGAGCAAAATCTACTTTAAAGGGCTTCAAGAATGAAAGATTTCAATCATTCATGCATGCAGTTATGAAGTCCTTCATAAGAACATGAAGAACTGAGGTATGAAATTAAAAATTCTTCATTTTAATATTGCAGCTTAGTATTTTTGCAAAAACACAAAAGCACAATTGACTCTCTAGGCTCAACAAACGCTTGCTGAAAAAAAAATGAATCAAAATTTTAGTGGATTTTATTTGAAATTAAAAAATTTTATTTAACCACAAATACTTAAAAGACAGGACAAATGATTAAGGGGATAGCAATTTAGGTTTTTACTGGAAACAAAGGAACAGTAAGTACACTGTACTTTTCAGGGTGAGGGTCATATTACTGAGTGGCCTAACTTTGTCTAACTTCCAGGTATTTTATTTTCCTCTACACTTCTCTTGAAAGTTTGAACAGTGATTTATAAAAATAATAAGTTAGACTCGGCTGCATTGTTATAAGGTTACACAGGCCTGAAAATTTTGATACATATTTTTTCTGTAAGTTGGTAAGGAAGAACAGTCCTTATGACATTTATATTGGTAAAATAAAACGACAGTTGAATAGCAGAATAGTATAAACTATGAAAAGTGTATAGTAAAATTATACCAAACATGCACTACAAGCAGAGGCAGTTTCACTGTGACTGGCAGTACAGAAAGATTAAACTTTTGGGATGAGCACTAAAGCACAATAAAAGGCTCTGGAGACTCGTTTTTCAACTTTTTGAAAAACTTTGGTTGTAATAGTTTAATAGTTTAACTATACTTAAGAATAATTCATCATTAATCATTACTAACACTGCATTTAACTATGCAGCGTTATTAATTTGTTACATCGATGGATTAAACACAACTTTGAGACAATTTTCTTTTCTTTTTTGGATTTGGTTTTTTTTTGTGTTGAAGAATTTTGTTTTTAAAACAACAACAACAACAACAACAACAACAAAACACATTATTGGGGGAAGAAAAAGTGGGTAGTTCAATTCCCACTGACTTTTCCTTGGACAACATACTGCAAATTGCAACAAAGCAATGTATATAAAGAATTAGCTTGATAACAATGTGTGTGTGAATGGTTAATAATGTGGCTTGTAGTATAAAATTCTTTTGAGAGGTCAGTAAGCCTAAGAAAGTGCTTTAAATACCAGCCCAAATACATTCATTGTCTATATTTATCCACCACTTTTCCCCCCCACTGTTTAAGCTTGCTAGCATCACTACCTAATGTGAATCACTGCCTGATTTGAGTCATTTTCCTGCACATAAGGTTCACCTGCCTGTGGGGTCTGTCAGGTTCACATATGTGTGACTCACAGTGACGGTGACAGCTACTGTTGGAAAACCAGATGCTTTAGCATTTATGTTCTGTCTAATTTGTAGCCTAACTGATTAAAGAAGTGTGGGAGCATTTTCAGGATTTCATATTAATGCTAATGTAAATGTAATTAACAGCACACAAGTCATAATAAAATGAATTTCAGACTTTATTGGTAGGTCCTATTAAAAGTTCCAGACGGCCATGTCTGGCTTTGAAATTGAAACCTATGCTAACAAATACGTTCTATTACCTCTGTGCAGACAGGCTAATAGTTTCCCTCTTGTTTGCATTATTTATGCAAAACAGGCTGCTGGCTGTAGCATCATACTGGCTGTACAGACCTGTGAGTGAAATCAACCTTCTTACTGCATTCTCAGTAGGAGTGAATAAGCTTATTTAGAAAACAAAGATTTTCACAAAACAGAACTAAGGGAGCCAGCATTCTATGATTTAATCTAAAATATCAATTTTACATGTGTTAAAGTAAAAAGAGCTTTCAAGGACATTTGCATATTATCACACATGCAGCTGATAGTTGGTAGACTAACCTCTGCATCATAGCGCACAGCGGCAGACAGCAGAGAAAAAGCATTTTCGATGATGATTCCCCTCTTGATAATGTGCTGACACAGGCGTTTTAGGCGGTTCTCACAGTAGGAGGTGGCCAGATCCAGGAGCCCTGAGCACACACAGAACCACACAGGACTGGAATTATGATTATATTCAAGAACTTTTAGTTGAAGTCCCTTTCACAGAAATAAATAAAAATACAAAAAAGTAATAAACTCATGACAAATAGATATCGTTGTTACTAATATCACTGATACTAGGTCAATGGGTAGTACTGAAATCACTCAGAGATCATGTGGTGAAGTGTATGTGAGACTGACCAATAGCATCCTCGGGAGGCAACTCCACACTGTCTGTGTAGAGGAACTCCAGAAACGAGCGGTACACAGGGTACGAGAACTGGTCTATTTCAATCACCTCCTTCATGTCTTCGTTCCAGTGAGACTGGAACATTGATCTGAAATGTTCACACCTGCACAGCAAACGATACAGACACAGGTGTTACAAGAACCATTTCTTCCCCCAATAATGTGTTTTCTTTTTAAACGGTTTAGAACTCCCATAACCCGATAAACCAGCTTGGCTGTTAAATTCAAACCTGATCTTGAGAACTGCTTTGTGGACATAGATGTATTTTCCATCAACACAGAACTTGAGATCCGCTGTCTCTGGGTTGTCAAACTCCTTTTTCAGAGACTGAGCCACAGTCAAGAAGTCATCGTGTTCTGGAGGGGGAAAAAACAGCACACATACAGGTCCCACAACACTCAAGCTCTAGCAACAGAAAGATAACAACTATAGCAATGAGACCAATCCCACTTCCAAAAAGGTGGGAAGCTGTGTAGAAAACACTGAAAGATTTTCAGAACCTTTAAACCCTATATTTGGTAGACAAAGACAAGACAAAGACAGCATTACACATGTTGAAACTGAAACTTTTATTACTTTTTGATAAATATATGCTCATTTTTAGTTCGAGGCCAGCATTACACTTTTAAAAAAATGGACAAGGACAACAAAAAACGTTGTAAGGTGTTCTCTAGTTAAATAAAATAAAAAAAATTTTTAACAGCGATTTGGATTTGGTCTTATCCAGCTAACCTCAGGGTTAACTCTGGGTTCTCTGTATTATGTAAGGCAGTTTACTTCTTTCCAGGATACATTGCCAGCTTACACTGTAGAGATAACCTGCTACACAGTAAGTTTTCCTGTTTCACTTTAGAAAGCTAAAAATGTTTACTTTAGTTTTTATTAGTTTGAGTGTTAGTTTTAGTCTTTCTTTAAAAATTTAGTTTTCAAAGTTCACAACATCATTTCATTTTTTCCAAAAGTCTATATTTTATTTGTATTTTTTGTTAACTAAAATGTTTTTACATTACATCTTTACCTAGTTGTGAACCACCTTTGTGTGACCGCTTAGCCTGATTCCAAGTGTTGGGATAAGGAAAGCCAGATAATGGAATGAAAGCCTGGGTGAGCTGAACTTGTTTCGCAATACAAGCCAGAGATGCGTTGACTTCAAGATTGGACTTTCCAAATGAAAACTGCTCTTTGGTCTCCACGTTATAGCCAAAGAACCAACTTTCACTTTTCAGTGAAGGTCAGTTTGACACAAGTTGGCATGTAAGACTTCCAAGGAGAGGTGCACAAGAAGATGACATTGAAGAGAACAGTGGACAAATAAGGGAAGGTTTTTATCTTTTATGGACGGAGTCAATACATTTTATAATTGCACATCAAATAAAAAGAGCTTCATAAAACAAACAGTGATCAATAGCCATACATTTGTGGTTAATGGAATGAAATCCAAAAATTAGTAATACTACATAATTAGTGCTATCCTTGGACTCTTTCAGATCATTCTCTTACCCACTGAAAGAAGCCTCCACATTACTGAGGGGGTGGCAAAGCAGGCAAAGACATCATCGGTGCAGGCAAAGTGTGTCAGGTGAGGGAGCACTATGGACTGGCCCCTGCACTGGCCCCACATGTACACCTGACCGCTTTGGGTTTTAGCAGCTGACGTGTGTGTGGAGTGACAGGAAGCAATCTCTACAATTCTGTTAAAGGAGCAGAGAAGTCAGTGGATGGTGGTGCAGGGACAGGATGAGTTAGATGTGTGATGCTTTACCTCACCTCTCTTTCTCAGTCAGAATCTGAACTGGGCTCAGCTGGTTGCTCTTGTTGCCAGTGCCCAGTTGTCCATATGTGTTGGCACCCCAAGCGTAAAGCAACCCTTCATCCGTTAGTGCCATGGAGTGTGCATATCCTGACACGATCTAGAGAGGGGAAAAAAAAATCAAACAATTTTCAATATAACGTAGTATTTGAAACTCTTGTCTACAATAAATAAAATAATTCCAAATTATTAGCAACATTTTTTATACATTCTATACTACAGATGTGCTTATTACAGCCTCTTAATTGTGGTTTCAATTCAATTTTATTTATACAGCACCAAATCAAAACAATAGTTGCCTCGAGGCGCTTTATATTGTAAGGTAGACCCTATAATAATACAAAGATTCCTGTGTAAAATATTGTATTTTGGGAACTTCACTCCTTTTTGGACAACATACAGCATCACACTCAAATTCTGGTGTTTTATAATTACTCTGGCAGTAGTTTTACAGGAGTGCTAAGATTTTAAATCATTACTGTAAAGAATGCTCATTTAAGGAAAAAAAAACAAAACATAAAAACAAGTGAATATAAACCCAACTACAATTTAAATAAATAAAGTCACAGGCCCTGCATAAATGTCCATATCTAACATAGAGCTACTTATGCCATTTATTCTGCACAAAAGAATATATAAAATATAAAAGCACATATAAACTGTAATCCAAAATGTACAGTCTTTCATACATGTGCAACAAACAGTCGTTCGTACAGAACTCATGCATGACGAGTTCTTCACTGTGAGTGAGGAAGACACAACGGTGGAAGACCAATAAAACGAAGCTAAAGCTAAAACTATCCAGAGCTCCAAGCCTGCTATAATCCAGCAGCCTCGGTATGAACAGTCAAAGGACTGAAACAGTTACAAGGACAATTTTGGAGACAAGCGAAATAACAGAAACAGGTCAATATCCTGCTTTCTGTTGAAGTATATATTTGAAGAAATATATTAGTAAATGATGTAAGTTCCTGACATTTGGTTTGTTATAGAATTTTGTAGTAACTGCTTTTGTACACCACGATAATATGACAGCAATTCATTTTCATTTGTTTCAGCGAAAGAAACAACTCACTGCAGTTTGGGAGGAATAGTAAAATTTACTAATTTATTTATGAAAGTACTTTTCTGCATTTAAAAAAACAGTAAGAAAAGGTCTAATCTTTGATATTTTGGATAGAGATGTTATTATATATCATTTTAGATACTGGTATGTGTGGATTTTTGTTTTCTATGATTAGCATACGGATTATTGAGTTTCTGACACAAACAAGTCTAGTGATTATAATCAGTTCATTCCTGAGTCCTTGTTTTTGCCAAATTCCCTCAAGGCATTCCTAAGAGTTGCCCAACCCAAAAACATCAGGATCTAGCTGTAGTTGAGGCATATAAAAACATTAGAATATATGTCTTTTTTTTTTTTTAAACTTCATACAAATTGTTTCACAGTAACCTGACGTGTGTAATCTCACACCTGTTGCACACATAAACCCTGCAGACCAACAAGTCGACAGGGGGTCAGCTGGTTCCCACTGTTTCCAAGTCCAAGTTGTCCGTTGCCGTTATAGCCCCAACCGTACACCTAGAGAGACAAAAAGAGAACATGAGTGCTGCTTCAGTGAGAGTAAGCCAATACTGTTTCATAAAGCTCCAGGATAAGTTAAAAAAAAAATCACCTCTCCATTGTCCACTACTGCCAGGGATGAGGTCTGACCACAGACGATACTCACAGCCACCTTGTTCTGCAGGCAGCTGGACACCCTGCGGGGTGTGGGCTGGTTCGCTGTGGAGCCTGAGCCCACTTGACCACAGTTATTGTAACCCCATGCATACACCTGCCGGGCAAAAAGATAAAGTTAAGAATAAGAACAGGATGAAATTCTCTATGAAAGCCAGATACTTTAAAAATAATTTGAAAAGGTTATTACCCCCTCTCACTTCTCCTTCGAGTCAACAGATTTATCTTAAGGTCAAAGTGACAATGTAATATAAAGCTACTTAAAATGATAGTTCTTACTGCTTACATTGTTTGTACTGACAACATAAAGGCACACAAGGAATGATATATGGGAATTATAAATATCACATTATGGTTTGCATCCAAATATCATGTCACATTTGACCTCTGACCTCACTTTTATATTTCACATCTTTTTTTAAGCCGACCCCATAATGTGTTACATCTTTAAAGAAAGTACTGTAGAGAGAAAGAATGAGCTGCATGGTTACTGTCAGAGATGAGGTATACTATTATATATGTGTGGAAATATGTGTGTGTATGTATGTACGGATGCATACATGTATATATACATATATGTATGTATGTGCATGTATGTATAACTTGTACATATCTTTCTTGTGTAAATGTAAATTTGTCTGTTATTGTGTAAATACTTACGCTAATGTGTACTTCACACACATGGAGAAATGCCAAACTGCCTTTCATTGTTCTTGTAACAGTGACAATAAAAAGCTATTCTATTAAGCTCAAGTTATTCGCGTTATTTAAGTCATTTACAAATCAATACCTATAATCTTTTACCTACTCCTCCATAATGTTTGAAATCAAAGCAAACATGTCATGCTACCCTTATCTCATTTTTAGTGTACTACAAACGTATGCATTTATATTTTATTTTTAATAACATCATTTATGAAAGTATGTGTAAAACAAAATGACATGTAAATATATTACACTAAATAATATAAAAATATCCCCTTAAATGTAAATACTGTACAAAGAGTGAGCTGACTTGGCTCATGTTTTATGGTTATTACTGTTTTTTTGTTTGTTTAATTTTTTTGTAAGATTTGCAAGAACATGTCAGCCATGTTCACAGCAGTGAATGATGGATTTATTAAGATCCAAATGTGATTATTGTATCAGCTGTATAACAAGAAAAATACACAGACTCTCTAGCTACCAGGATAGCTGCATCCCTCATATTAAAAACAGGGGAAAAAAAAAGTTTGACCAGCCAGGCCAGGATCTAACGGAGCTCACTAACTGTGTGAAGCAACTCGAAGCACAATACATTCCTTGAAGCTGGGCTTATTTTTCTAGGTTCTTAACTCAGGGGGCTCAAATGTAGCTGTGACTGGAATACGGGTAAGTGTTAGGGTCCATTAACTAGGTAACAGCTTTAGTCAGAGCAGAGTCACCTGTGTAACTAGAAAAGTTTCAAACAGGCGTCTGTATTTCCCTCTCTGTAAATCTGCTGTAAAAGTGAATTATTTTTGTCTCTCTTCTTTAACTCCTACAAACTCACTTCTCCTGTATCAGTTAGAGCCATTGAGTGGTGAGAGCCACAGGCCACCTCTGTGACCTTCTTATTGAGCAGGTTGGCAGACACGAGCACTGGAGCTACTCCTTGGTTGGTTGTCCCATTTCCCAGTTGGCTGTAGCCATTATGGCCCCAGGCAAATAGCTCTCCATCTGAAATACAAAGAGTTTAGTCATTCTCCTGCACTTTTTAATCCAACTGTAAAGAGGAGGATTACATCTTTTGTTAAGCTACCCTCTGTGGCCAGCAGGATGTGGGGTCCACTACCGTAAGTCAGGCTAACCACCTTTCTGCCACTCAGGAAGTCCAGTTTTTTGGGTACAATTGTGCTCAGGCTGTCCCCTGTTCCCAGGCAGTTACTGCAGTTCAGCCCAAACACAAACACCTGAGTGTGGAGGTCGGGGGAGAGGAAAAAAGAAAAAAAGAATTCAGTGTTGATTGGTGATAAGGAGTGCTAAACAGACAGCGCCAGTCAGCTGAGTAGGGAACGGGTCAGAGTACAAACACAGAAACATCAACACCAGCAGGCAACACTGAGAGGAAGATGTGTGTTAATTGTGCAATAACACAAATATAAAAGATCATTTTAAAAGAAAGTTGCATTTTCTTTCCTGACTTAAATTCATTACAATGGTATGAAAAATCTTTTTACACTTGACAAAGTTCCCATTCACAAACCTCTAAAAAGTGTTTTTCTTATCACAGTGGTACCACGATTTAGCCACTTAGCATGTGTTAAAGCAGAGGTGCTCACATTTCTAGGAGCCAGGGAAAGGACCCCCCTTTCTCCTAAAATCTTAACATTGATTTAGCTGGCTTGGGTTTCGCATCACCTGATAATGTAGACTGACTCAAATATTTGTTAACCCTTGTGTGGTGTTCGTATTTTTGTTACACAGCCAGTGTTCATGGGTCTGGTGGACCCGCTAGAGTTTTGGCTTTCCAAATTAACACTATCAAACAATTTTATGTTAAATTACTCAACAGATGTTTACTTCATCCCAATTACAAGACATATGAACAGCAAACATGGTTAATTTTTTCCCTTTACCTTTGTTAGATCACATTTATGAATTAATGTGCTTCTCGTTTTTCTTTTATATAAAATGTTATAAATAAATCAGTTATAATCAAGTGGAGTGAGTGGAAAGACACAACACATTTACACGTGAAAAAATAATTAATTGTTTAATTTTTCTTTTGAAAAAAACTGAACACGGGTCTCACAGACCCGAACACCATACAAGGGTTAATGCTTATGAGCTAGATAATGTGCCAAGATACAAACCAAAAGGAGTGATTTTTTGCAGCCTTACAAACAAACTAACATAGAATTTCTTCTGGCCAAACAATAACATTTTTTCTTATTCATTTATTTATTTAGTTGGTTAGTTAGCTAACCTTTATTTAACCAGGAGAATATGACTCACAACCACATCCTTGCCAAGAAAGACAGCAATACAAACAACAGAGGTGTGTGTGTTATGCAACTACGTTTTATGCAACACAGACAAATACACACAGAACCCCCCCCCCCCCCCCCCACACACACACACACACAAATTAACTACACTAAAATACAGCTTATTAAAAAAACGAAACTAACCAAAATGTAAAACTACAACTTCAGCATCAATAAAGCCTGAAACCTCAACAGTCTTTATAATAAGTCAGTGTCAGTAACGAGGGTAATAATATTCAGGCAAAACATTTTCAGGCTGAAGGAACTGCAGTCTCTTTAAGTTCATTTAGTGAGACCAGTTCCTTAAATGTAGTTCATTTTGCATCTGATTCTAGGAGTAAGGAGCTGCAAAGTTTAATGCTCTTTCTCTAAGTTCAGTGGAAATCTTTAGAGCACACAGAAGATACGAGTCTTGGGACCAAGTTAACAAACTTTCTGATCAATGTAAGTCAGTAAGATGGGAACAGACCAAGATATTATCAATAAGACTATATCGGTGGTTGAGTCTTCAAAATGACAAAGCAGATCACCCGACCTAAGCAGGCAATGTACAGCATGTGACTCTTAAAAGCTTTAAGGTTTGTAATAAATCTCAGTGCTCCATGATAGACAGAATCCAGCATATGTAAGCACAGTGAAGATCCCCTTGCATCACCATAATCGAACACTTTCACAAGAGTGGAATCAACATCTTAAGAGGTAACGACACACAACACGGTATAAACTGTGTATATAAATTTTATTTTAAAAAATTTAAAACCCCTTAGCTGGGTTGCAGAATCCTGGAGAACCACTGAGCTAAAACACCAACAACATCAAAGTAATTCAAATCATCTAGGTAGCTACTGCAAGTTTTAGTACTAATTAAAAAAGGATGAAAGGACCAGAGATCCATCCTTTTAAACAACTGTCTTGAACCCTTTAAGCTTATTTTGTAATTTTGGCTGTAAAATTACAAGATAATTCTCATCTTTCAGGAGCATCTTTTCAGTGTTCAGACAGCAGAACTTGGGAATGCTTTGTGAACCGTGATACACTGAATATCCCTGTAAAGCCTGCCTTCTTTTCTTTCCGAAACTTTTTTTTTTTTAACAAAGCCTTTGCTAAAAGGGGTCATCTGATTGTTGGGGGTTTCTTTGTTTTCTCTGAGTTATTGTAGGGTCTTTATTACCTTACAATATAAGGTGAAGCGCCTTGAGGCACCTGTTGCTGTTCTGTGTTACATCATATGAATAAATACTTTTCAGCAAGTCTTAACAGTTTTGAGCTTTTTTAAAATGGCAAATAACTGATTTTCAACACTAGCATTCAACTGCAATCTTTACACATCAGGCTGTTACAATACAACATTTTAAATTGTTATTATTGTTATTTATTCTTTAACTTTTGGTTCTCTTTATGGTCTCCAGAAGAAAAATCTGGTTCTTTCCCTGGAGCTATTGTCAGAAATATTGAGTACTACAGCTTAAAACACACAGCTACTGAGAGGCAGTCTCTGTTTATCATGCTACAATAACACTGACATAAAAAAATGCAATGCAGTGTAAGCATGCTCTGTGGTGGATTACCTACTGTAAGCATGTTTTCTTCTACCACTGATTAAAGTTGAATGCGCTATAAACTGAACCCAACAGCTGTTTTCAAGGTAGGACACTCAAACAATCCACACTAGGCTGAATGAAATTATAATAATGTAAACATGAAATGTAGCTTAAAGGCTAAAAACGTGGAAAAACAACAGGTCATCTGACTATCAATTATGCAACATGAAGCAAGCTTCAAAGCTTTCAGTCATCTTGCTCTTGATTAACACACAACCACAACCCCGTTTTCCCTCTGACCCCTCACCTCATCATCATTGGTAATGTAGATGGCCTCATTAGCAGATGATCCAAACACGCATGCTTTCCGTATGGAAGCGAGCTCCTGAGGCCCCATCAGGCTGAACATGGGCCACTTGGTTACATCCACCATGGTGTCCTCACAGTATGTGGCAAGGGCGGCAGGCTAGAAGGATGAACTTCAATCCACAGGTGGGACACGGGACAGGGAGAGGGGGAAGGTCTGAAGAGGCAAGGCTGCCAGCGCTGCAGTCACTGGACACAAACACAAGCAAAATTGTAATGTCTTCCAGATAATCATCTTTTCACAATATATTGTTAGTTCAGTGTAGCTTTAATTCAAAGGGCTTCAGGTTTAAGTCAAGGGTTTTTGGCTTGTTTAAAAAAAAAAAAAAAAAAGAGTCAATGGCTGTTTTGGAAGTACAGCCATTTTCATACATATTCAGAAGTTTTATGGCCAGATAAAGGCTATTCACTTGTTATTTCATGACAAAGTGTTTAATTTACATTTTATTGCTTTTTATTGTAATTTTAAATATGAGGTCCAAAGAGACATCAGTGCAAGTGGAGGAGGTCATCATTAGGTGGAAAAAACAAAATAAAACATATCAGAGATTTAAAAGAAAAAAAAAACTTTAGGTGGAGTCTAATCAACAATCTGCTACATTCTTTAAAAGAATCAGTGCACCAGGAACCTCAGCAAGACCAAAAGGCCTGCATCTGATTCTAGGAGTAAGGAGCTGCAAAGTTTAATGCTCTTTCTCTAAGTTCAGTGGAAATCTTTAGAGCATACGAGTCTTGGGACCTAAGGCAACAAGTTAACAAACTTTCTGATCAATGTAAGTGGCGTGGCTACGTCTACAGCCTGTCCGCAGCTCGGACACAAGCATTTCACTACATGTTGTGCTCTGTATAATTGCTTTGTTTGTTTAAGTTTATATGGATGCCAGTGGAGCTAGGCCACTACCGTTCATTGGTGATGTGACTGCTCACAGAAGCAGCAAGGTGAATTATGACGTGTACAGCCTTTACTTCTTGCTCAGATTCAAGCAAGTGCTACAAAAATGATCATTTTGCTCTTCACAACCGATATCAGATGACACTGCGAGCTGGGCAAATGTAACGTTGCATCCTTACTTTTATTTTCCCCGTAGCTTACTCTAACTCAGTTTTAAAAAGTATAATTCTGCTTTGGAGAATCTTCTACTTTATATTCATCACAGACATCACACACACACATGCTGTTTTGACTCTCACTTATATGGTTATGGGTAAACACAGCTTATGATCCTCAAGGTCTTAAGGTTTTCTGATAAAATGGGTGTTAAAAGCGTAGTAAGCCGGGTCACAGAGGTTCTTTGTTTGGTAACAACACGGCTAAATCAGTGTTGTGCTAAACACTAACTAAAACTTTAAGTGTAATATCTTTGCTTATTTTGGTAGACTGTAATCAACAGGATTTATAAAGGGGTCATATATAAAATAAAGAAATGACCTTTGTTGCAATAATCTTTATGACTCTGTGTTATGCACCCACATTACAATTGCTCCGCACCTTTAAGGTGACTTTAAATATCCCAAAAGAACTGTGATGTTCTATTTTTTTTTTGCTGCCCTCTTGGCTAGCTTTTTCTTGAAAAAGCTATTTTAAATGTCAGTTAGACTTTCTCCCTGGATAAGTAAAGGATATATAAGAGCCTTTTTCCCCTGTTAAAAGCGTCTACCTTATGACATGAATGTTCTTTCTGACTAAAACTAACTTGGTATCATTCAGAAGAGATACGCTTGACAAGTAATTTACAACACTTTAAAGACGGACTATTTATTTGTTTATTTTTGACAAATGCCGGAAATCCCTTTTTGACACAACACAGGCGTCATCCCGTAAATACCCACCCCCTCCCACCTGCATCATGTGTAATGATTAAAACCACTCGTAGTTACTGTTACATGACCACAGCTTGCTGTTTAATGTTTGCTATTGTTAACAAAGGGATTACTCAGCACAGTGAGTCCAGCTGACGCATCATAACACACCGTGAATGCAGCTGGTACTTGACGCACCCGCCGGGAAAATCGGTACTAACTTATCTTTTAATTGGCTACAGCTAGCGTTTAAGATTTTTTTTAAAAACAAACAAACCACATTTCAGTTCGATTGTTTGTTTGTTTTTTAAAGCTACAACATTAATACGTTCTCGTTGACTCACCCGTTAGGCAGGTCCGCTTCTACGGCCGTTGGCGCTTGCTCCTGGCCGCCTCACCATGGCACATAACGGCTGACAGTCCGTTTTCACTTTCTGCCGTGGCCGCCGTGCTCAAGTGCGTTTATTTGCGGAAGTGAGGAGAAAAATAATGTCACGTGATTCTAAGACCAGCACAGTCGATTGCAGATTTCACCAATATTTCCCTTTCGCCTCTATCCCCACCTCGCATTTTCCTACCAAATCTAGCTGTGGTTTTCAGCTAGATTAGTATGCAGTTAACCGCCAAGTAGTACACTAGATTTCACATTCATTCGCCGAAGAGGAATATAGAGGAATATTTGGTCAGGTTTAAGAAAAATAAGACTTTTGTTAGATAGTTATTCTTTTATGCCGTATCCAAAATGCAACATGGATATAACCAGAACTTAATAAACACCTAGGATTTGAAGTTGGAGACATCTGGTCTTTTGAAGCCCAAATTTCAGAATTAATATTTTTATACTCAGGGAGTTTTTTGTTTTTTTTGATGCGGTGGGGAGACTAGTAGTGCGTTTGTGTCTGTTATTTGGAAGTGTAAAGAACAATCCTGACGCACAGTTTAAAGTACTGTATTCTTTAATGTCTTAAACATCAGTTATGTACATTGCTTATGTCAGACTACATAAATAAAAATCAGATTTTACCCAGAGGTACCAGAATCAGCAGGAAAAACATCTTCTGAAAATAAAGTTTGCCTTACCTCTCTATAATAAAAGGTCGTTGTTTCTCTGATTGCATTTTCTCATCATTGAAATATACTTTTGAGTGTCTCTCCCTCTTTTTTGTCAGGTTTTTTTTTTAAGTTTCAAGACAACTGAGTGCCCGGATCTGCAAAGGAAGCTTTTGTAATGCAACCAAAACCTTCAGATCTAAGTGGACATTTTAGTCGCCTGCTCTTCCAAAGGTCAAGAAAGAAGTTAGCATCCTCACTCAAGAGATGATCCATTCTCAGATTTGCTGTGTGCCTCTTTAGAGTTATTGATTACATATTCTTCCAAAATGCACCATGTTATGTAAAATACTTGTACTTTACTAAAAAAACAAAACAATTCCCCACGCGGTTAACTTGGTGCATTTGGATCTGGGTCAAGCAGGATTAACGTTCCATTTGGAGGCCTCTTATCTTATTTTGCTTCTTTTTGTACTCCACAGGAAATCCAGATTCAGTGTTTGCTGTCCAAGTTAATCATTGAGTGAGCCAGTGTGTTCATCAACACTCACGTAAGGATTCGGCTAACGGAAACATTCACAGCACAAATGAGGCATTTATTCCTCTAATCTAGTTTTCAGTTGTGAATATGTACAGCAGAGCCAAAAGTCTGGTATAGTCTACATTAGGGTGGCAGAGTAAAGTCTAAAAATTACTTGAAAGACAGCCATGAACCACAAATAAATATCATCCAATTAGCTGCTGAAATGTCTGACCTATAAAAAGGACAAGCCAAAGAAAGGAGAAAGAGTACTTTACATTTGCTTTTTCATAACAAGGTGGTCAGCCTGCTAAAGTCACATAAAGGAAGCGATGCTCATCTTTAAAATATATTCAGAGCACGTAAAAACTGAGCTCAAAGGGAGTTCAATCTTCCTCACAAACACTTAGATCAAATGAATCCCTGCAGAAAGCAACTCGCACCCATACAACTTAAAACAGCTACCATATGTGTGAGTCACAAAAGCACGAAAGATCCAACGGCTAAACAGCAAGTTTATTTTGGTTAGGATCAGAAACACAGATCATGTCCTGAGGGTCAAAGATGAAGAGGAGATATCAGAATCCCCCCCAACTGAAAAATGGCAATGATGGCTTGTGGTTTTTCCAAGAGAAGGGGGGGGGGGGGGGGGTGTAAATGGTCGGGATGCATGGTGTCATACAATGTTCAGTGAATGACATTAGAAGGGAAGCAAGTTACTCTCCAACAGCAGGGAGCAGCATTGACCATTTCTACTGGCAAACTCCAACAACAAGGAGACTACGCGTTACTAAAGCCACGTCCCCTATTTAGAGATTCTCCAGTCACTCAGTCTCGTTTCTATTCGATAAAACCTAGCTGTAGTTGAAATGAAAAACAAAAGGCACAATGATTTTCAACTCATTCTCGTCTTTAATATGCACAAGAGTTGAAAGCATCAGTGAGCCACCTTAAAGAGAAGAATTCAATCTAAAATTTATAAAAAGATACAAACAATCAGAGGCCAAAACGCTGTCTGTTGCTTTTCTCCTATTATTTTATTTAAAACAACTTTTCATTAGCAAGTAAAAATCTTGCAACAAACATAAGCTTGTATCCAATGCGGATACAAGGCAACGAAATTGTAAATCTTTAAAGTGGCTCGGTCTAGTCTGCTAGTTCATGACTGTACACCCTCTCTATAGTTTTGTTCAGTAATAAACAGCTAGTCCCAAAAAAACCAAAAACAAACAAACAAAAAAGCCTGGGCTGCTCATAACAAGCCCACTCAGTATTTAAAGCCCCAGTGTGACCCCCAGCCCCACCCCCCCAATCCCCACCCCAAACCCCAGCTCTGAACCCCTCTAAGTAGTTAGCAGCCAACCGGGGGGGTGGGATCATTAAGTCTTCCAGACCAGGGCTATGATTGGGATTAAAGTTTGACACATTTACCCCAAGCCTGCACATTAACCAGGACACGGGATGGTACATTTTAAACAGCCCGTCACCACTACAGAGAGGAGGAAAAAACAAAACAAAACCAGCCTGTTCCAATTTATCAGCATGTCATCACAATACATATGCAAGTCGAAAGTAAAAACAAAAGAAATATTGCTTCAAAAAGGAGAAAAAAAAAAATAGAGACCCTCCCCAGCCATCTTTGACAGTTATCGTCCATCCAATGACTGTCAGCTGCAGCAGCTTTGTACAGGCTTTATGTAAATATATATTCATTAGACGGCAAGGAGAGATACACATCATGTTTTTGTACAGTTATTCAAATTGAGTGATGACATGTGACCTCTTTATCGAAAGTAGTTAAGTAATGTAAAGATCAGGACCTGCACTCGTTGTACAAGTCTAGTCTTCAGTGAGTGTAGGTCCTTTTTGTCGTTTCTGCAGTCAGACATCGTTATGCCTCTCAGACGTGTGCATAAGACTGAAGAAAACCTAAAAAATAAAATAGTAATACAAAGGAAGCTCCACAGACCCAACCAGTAGAAGCGGAAACATGAAACCAATTTGTCTGTAGCGAAATTTAAAAAAAAAAAAAAAAAAAAGGTCATATTGCAATTAGGATGATTTTAGCTTTAAGTTGTTTTCTTTCTTTTCGTTAAACCCCCTCCCTCCATTCAGAGTTTCACATTACAGGGGAATCCCGAGCAAATAGTTTACTGAATCCCAGGACGTGGCTGAGCTCAGAAGGAGGATGTCCTGTGGGTGGCGGGGGGAGATAAACGCTACAGCTGACGTGTTCCTCTTAAGTCTCTGTGCCTTCGCCCAAAGGTGATTCCTCCCGTGACAGGTATTCACATCCGTTAAAATAAAAATTTTGCCGCTTTGCTTAATCAGTAGCAGGCAATTAGCAGGTCTTAACATTGGGGGGAAAAAAAAAAAAAAAAAAAAAAAAAGGAATTATGGCATTTTCTTCACATTTTTGATGATTTTTTTTAAAACGAACAGTAAGTTTGATAATTCAACAGAGGTCACATTAAAAAAGTGACGCCATTGAGTCAGAAGTCCCGTCAGTCAGTTTGCCACGGAGTCCTCTTGTTGCCTTAGAGCCCTTTCGCCCCTCCACCTGCCCAAGGACTCTCCTGGGAGGGCAGTGGGGGTCCGTGGTTAATCATGGCTTAGCTCTGGGATTAACTCTTTAAACTGGGCGAGAGAGAGGATATTGGTGTGCCCTGGCTATCAGGAATCAGTGTCACGAAATGTATTAATGTATGTACTTGTAGTATGTCAGTGTGCATGGGTGAAGTAACACTAGAGGACAATCCAGGGAAGGGGAAAGCACAAAATAAAGCACAAACAAACAGCAGTATTTCTTCCCCATGAGTGATATGATGGCTTCTAACTGAAGTATGCACACAAATTCTTCTAAGTGTCAAAAAAAAAAGTGCGTGTATATGCATGCGTGTTCATGTGTCTGAAAATGTGCTTATATTTTTCCGTCTTTGTGAGAACTTGACATTTGGTAATTGAATCTTTCCGTGAAGGCTTTTCCTTCCTTCTGGTTTCCTTTCTGTGTGACATTTTAGAAGCACTGGCAGAAAATACTGACAATCTTCCTGATGCAGGTTGCCAGATGGTGAATATGCCTGTTGGATAACAAGGACTCCTATGAAGGGTTGCAGTGTTCTGTGAACGATGACCATTTAAAAGAAGAAAAAAAAAAAAAACACCCCATAGTGCAGAGATGGGGGTGGGTAAACCCTTCAGTGGTGAGTTTCCATGTTGACGTGATGCTAAGTATATCCTTCTGTACCAGGTTGCCAGATTGGAGGAGAGATGGATGAATGTCTGGGGTGATTACAGAGTACCCGTGCAACTGGTTGAACCAAACATCCTGGTTTTTAGAAATTAAACTCCTTTGTTTGCATGTTGGAAGCTGGATCAAAATTGAAGGTTCCTCCTTGAGTAGTTTCAGGAATCAAGCTAGGATCTTCATCAATCTGAAAAAAAAAGAACAAACATTGTAAGATCGAATGCTAGAGTAAGACATTGCCCAAAAAGGAAAACAAATCCAAAAATAACAGAAAGTGAGATGCATGGTGGCGGTTAACTCACATCGTCTCCTGAAAAGTACTGATCAATAATCTCAAAGGCTAGTTTGTAGATATCCTCATTCTCATGCTGCTGCAAATTTTCTATCTTCTCCAAACCTGAAAAAGACAAAACAACAGTTTTAGAAACAAACATTATAAAAAACTTCAGTAAGATAAACAATCCAATTACACCAAGTTTCTAAGAGGGTACAAGGAAACCATCAAACACAGACCTCCACACTCCTCTATGATCTCAGCAATAGTACTGGCTTCATCTCCTGCCATGATGAGAATATTTTTCAGGCCATCCAGGACGACTTGCACCACCTGGGAGTCCTTCACGGACAGCAGGTTACAGAACGGAGGGATGACATTCTGCTCCACTAAGAACTCCACCTACACAAACCCACACATACACCACATCCATACTTGATTACAACATAGGTACATGGTTACAAGTGTGGAAAGTGCACTCACAGTGACCTTCATAACTTAAGTCAATGTTGTGTAGCTTCAGCCTACAATTATTATTTTTCTGCTTCTTGAAAGAAACAATGAGGCAAACATTTCCTACTGCAGTGAAGAAATTCAGTTTGTTTTTTTCATTAAGACAACATATACCCATTTCACTGTAGCAAATCTTTTTAAACCAAGTACAAAAAAAAAATCTTGTCTGGTCCACAAGCCAAGCTCACCTGGTCTTTCCTCCCACTGATGGTGAGGTTGCTGATGGCCCATGCTGCCTCCTTTTGAGTGCCAAAATCACCCTGTAGAGAGCCAGGCTGTCACCAAAATGTACTACACAGCAAATTGCCAACACACAATATGTAGGCCAAATATGCATTCAGTCTCCATGTCTTCTATCAGAAACTGTTCTGCTTTCTGGCTAGAAAATATAAAAAGGTGTCAGTGCAACTAAATGCCAAGATGAATTTACACATCGTGTGTCTGGTACCATGCGGGGACAGAACTGAACAGAAACTAGAGAAAATCTTGAGCTTCCCCCCCCCCCCTTCCTCCAATTTCTAACCACACACAAACCTTAGCCAGTTGGTGAATGATCATAGGAATCAGACCAGCATCAATCACAGCTTGGACTTGCTGCTGGTTCCCAGCTGTAATGTTGGACAGGAACCAGACTGCTTCCTGCAAACAGACCAATCACAAATGGTCAAAAAAAGGACTGCATTCAGTGTATTATATAGAATGAATCTGCTTCAATAAAAAATATTTTAACATTTCACCTAAATAATGGATTTTAAGTACAGATTAGTACCAGTTTAACTTACAACTCTCAAGCTTTGAGTGTAATTAAATAAAATAACTACATACAACAAAAAACTTGCTCCCGTTACATTATCTGTACAATAAATACTACTTTACTCTCCATTTACTTTAATGTAAAGCTATAAGAAACTAGAAGAAAAAGCATAATGAGCTTAAAGGCTGAGGATCTCATACCTTATTAATTTTTTCTTTAGGATGTGTGAGCAGGTTGGGGAAGTGTGACAGAACATCACAGTTGAGAACCACCTGTGTCTGCTCATCTGTCCCCGTCACAATGTTTCCCACTGCCCTCAGAGCTGCCGTCTGTAGTTTGTGAACAAAAGAGGAATACAACTTCAAATAAAAATTGGCTTCAGAGTGTGGACCGGGTGGGAGGACTGAATTAGTCTTACCTGAACTTTCACCTCCTGATGGCTGAGGAGAGGCACAAGAAATGGAACAACTCCAGAATCAATGACCATCTGAATCTGCTCGTTGCCTCCGTCCGTCAGATAGGACAAAGCCCACACTGTGTCTACTAGGATCTATACACAGAGTCAGAACACGTAAGAATTGAGACAGTTACTATACTGCTAGAACTGAAAAAACTAAGCACTAAATTTTGTCTTTATAATTTATGTACATTAGTAAACCGATAACTTGAGTAATCACAGCACAGCCTGATACTTACATTTATGTCGGTGTGATATATTAGCACACAGAGGGCAGGCAATATCTGTGGGGAAAGAAGTAGGTTGTGAGTGGGTTGGAAGTAGGCAAAGGAATAGATGAAGGTAAAAACAGGAGAAAAAAAACATCACAAGAGGAACAGCTGTCAAAACCAGACTTCAATTGTCAGCAAAAGCTTTCTAGTCAGAAGTTCCCCGGGGTGAAGAGGCTGATTTGGCTACTGAAAATGTGCTGTAAAAGCTCAGCGTGACTCAGCCTGCTGTGACAGAGTCAAATGCAAAGAAACTCAACCATCTGTATGGCACATGAGAGCTGGTACACACACGCACGCACGCGCACACATACACATGCAGTCACACCCACCTCTTGCACAGTCTCCATGGGTGGTGGTGGATCCTTGTTGCGGCAGAGGTTAACAATGACCCAGGTAACATTACGGAGGAAGGTGATGGGGATTGATGGATTGATGAAAGAAAGCAGGGGCTTGACCACACCCAGAGAGATGACATAATCCCTGCACTGTGGCCCATCACCTGATTGTGCAAGGGGGCAGAGGTCAACAGAACTCTGGATGGTTGCTTCCAAGCAGTATTAAAATAAATAAAAACAAAATAAAAAACAAGCACATCTATCATAGAGGGACACTCACCTATAATGTTTCCTAAAGCCCACACAGCCTGTTCACATACGTTCTGGTGAGGAGATTGTAGCAGTCGCAAGAACAAGGGCACTGCATCTGCAAGCACAAAGATTAAACTATCAGATGTGCCCAGGGTGATGGACTGTTTATTTTGCCACCTTAAATGATCAGAATCTAGCAAGGGGGATAAAACCAAACAAACAAAACATGAGTCCAAATGTCCACCACTTGTCTTGCAGAATGAGCCAACAGACTTTTGCCTTACGCACAGTAATGTGTTGAACTATCATTACATCTGCTCCAACCATGCTGGACCACAATGGGTTAAGACACTTGTATTTCTATAGAGACTAACAGAGATGAAACTGACACAGACACCTGATTTGTTTAGGACTAACAGTTATTATGGAGGGGTGAGATGAATGGTCATTTTTCACATACACCCCTCATACAAGCAGGTCCTCTCCACTTTAGAGATGGTTCTGTATTATGAAGAAAGCTTTCAGCTATACTCCAAGTACTACATCTTCTAGACAATAGGCTTCTATGCTAATCGATACAGCTTTCTACAGGGGCACCGTAATGGCTCAGGTGTTAAATGACTATAAAAATAAAAAAATAAAAAATAAAAATAGCTGTAACACATGGTGTAATGTGTTATGGCTATTAATGAAATGGTTTGGTAACTGGCTCTACGCACTCACTCTCAAAATGCTGAGGACCTACACTCACTTCTGTTTCTTTATGGTCACAATCACAACTTGGTGATGTGAAATCCAGACATTTGATTCAACTTACTACGGGAACATAAACATGCATGTGTTACAATCATTACAGTATGATGCTATGACACACTACATTGTGTCAAACGTATTTGCTCATCTGCCTTCACATGCATATGAACACGAGTGACATATCATTCCTGATACATAGGGTTTAAAATGATGTTAGCCCAGCCTTTGCAGCAATAACAGCTTCAACTCTTCTGGGAAGGCTTTTCACAAGGTTTAGGAGTGTGTTTATGGAATTTTTTTTTATCATTCTTCCAGAAACACATTTGTGAGGTCAGACACCGATGCTAGATGAGAAGGCCTGGCTCAGTCTCCACTGCGATTCAACCGAAAGGTGTTGTGTCAGGCTGAGATCAAGACACTGTGCAGCTCTTCCATGACAAACTTGCTCATCCATGTCTTTATGGACCGTTCTTTGTGCACTCATGCGCAGTCGTTTCGGAACAGGAAGAGGCTGCTCCCAAACTGTTCCCACAGAGTTGGAAGCATGAAATTGTCCAAATTGTCTTGGAATGCTGACGCATTAAAAGTGCCTTTCGCTATAACAAATCCTAAAACACAGCCCCACACAATAATCCACTAACCCACTACACTTTACCATTGACACAGTGCAGTCACACAAGTACGGTTCTCCTGGCAACTGGCAAACCCAGACTCATCTATCGGATACCAAATGGAGAACAGTGATTTATTGCTCCAGAGAACACGTCTCCACTGTTCTAGAGTCAAGGGTGGTGTGCTTTACACCACTGCATCCAAATCTTTGCTTTGCAATTGGTGATGTAAGGCTTGGATGCAACTGGTAGGCCAGGGAAACACATTCCATGAAGCTCTTTCTACACACTGTTCTTGAGCTAAAGGTGATGTAAAGTTTAGAGGTCTGTAGTAACTGACTGCAGAAAGTTGGCGACCTCTGTGCAGACCATCATGTGTCTACCACTTTTTGGCCGAGTTGCTGTTGTTTCTGTCATTCCCAGTAGCTTCCACTTTGTTATAATGCCACTAACAGTCAACTGTGGAATATTTAATAGCAAGAAAATTTCACAAGTGGACTTGCTGCACTGGGTACATCCTATTATGGTACCAAACTGGAATTTACTGAGCTCTTGAGAGCAACCCATTCTTTCACAAATGTTTGTAGAAGCAGCCTGCATGCCTAGGTGCTTGATTTTATACACATTAACATTGATGCAATTGGCACACCTGAATTGAATGACTGAGTGAATACTTCTGGCAATAGTGTACATTATATTGTGTGACACACTATTCCAATCCAACACTCCATTTGGTGCTTAACTGAACTCTCAAATGTACAAAAAAAAAAAAAAAAAAAAAAAGATGATTGTGGGATCTGTATAAAATGTGTGTCATATAGATGTTGGCACTCAAAATGCCTTGGCAGTGTTTATGCAAATTTTGTCAAGATTGGCCCACTCATATAGAGAAAATGGAAGTGCAATGCAAATATATACATACGCTACAACCATTATAGTTTGATTCATTCGATGCACTGGCTGGACCATAAAGAAACCTTTTGTCTAAACCAATTTGTTCATGGTCTTCAAAATTTACAAATTTATCATTAAAATATGTTAGACCGATAGCAAGTGAGCACAAAGCTTTCCCAGCAACAGAAAGGGATGCTGTGTCTTTTTTTTTTTTTTTTTTTAAATGCCAACATGATTAAATGTGCCATGTAGACGTCTAAGCATAAATTACCCCTCATTATAACTCTCAGCAAACATGCATGTGTTTAATATGGGGCTTTCCATAATTTCAAACTAAGTTGTTCCACATCTCTAACAGCCATCTTATCTTTTGAATATTAAACATGGTTTTAGCTATAGAGTCATGTTAGTTTTATTAGATAACCATGTTTTACTTTGAGGCAGAAAAAAAAAAGCATTATCCCAAGAACTAACTAAGCCTTACTGGGTGAAAAAATAAATAAATATGCTTGCTTGGCAAATTGCAGACAGAATATAAACACAGACTGAAGGGGTAACACAGGGGAACATGAACCGTGGGGTCAGCTTACTGGATTTAACCACAGCCTGGGTCTGTGCTGACGTCCCAGAGGCAATGTTGGTCAGAGCCCAAGCTGCCTCAAACTGAAGCGACGGGCTGTAAGACAGAGGGAAAACAAAACCAGTTAGAAAACAAAGTAAGCTAATTTATTCTGCAGTAGACGAGACAGAATGGAAGGAGCAGGGATTAATAATATCCATGTGCAACCCCCCCCCTTGCCATTTCAAATTCTTAACATATTTGTTTTGGGCCTTCTTGAACTAATTAGAGCAAAACATGCTTTAACCAAACTGTGGTGCTCATTTAGAGAACAGAGTTTTCAACGGCTGGCTTTTCAAGAAAAAGATAACTACAGCAGCAGAATTAATACAGGTAGTCCAAGATCTTGTGACAGATAACAAATCTGACACCAGAAAGGTCTAGAAACTGTGTCATTCAGTTTAACTGCACTCAAAATGGAGAACCATCATTAAAATGAGTTTAGGAAAACTGATGCAACACAAAATAAAAATCACACACATAAAAGTGATTCTCACGCCACCCACCAGCCAAATGCTAGCTAATTGTAACAAAGGATGATAATTCCGTCTTCCCAAAGAAATGTTTCATCAGACAACCTGCCATGATCTGAAGTTTCTAAGTTTCACCTTCTGGGATTTAAAAGAATAAAACAGCTTCTTTTTGGGAGGTATCCAGTTGTGAAGAGACCCGCTTTATTTCCTGCCCTGCCAGGCATTCACAGATAATTTATAGACCTCCAAAGGATAGGTTGTCCATTTTTAATTGGCAGAGGTTTTCATGCTGTAAATTCTATTGTGAGGCTTTACATCAAGCTGAGCTGGCTTGGGTTTCTGCCACAGCGCTATGGCAACATATTAAGGGCTGCCCTGAATACGATTTTTGGGTTCAGGAGCTTCAATAGTAATCAGCAGTGAATATTTTAAGGGTACTGCTGCTAGTGCCACTCACTGAAAACAACATACACAAAGCAGTGCTGTGTCTGCCATCCGAGAGCAAAAGCTTGTCATTGTAGTGCAGCACTATTGAGCGTTTATTCCCTAATTACTTGTTTGGCACTTTTGGGGAAGAGGGGGAAAAAAAAAGGAAAAAGAAAAAAAGGGGTGTTTAAAGCTGCTAAATATAGCCACAGCATTGGCAACAATTAGGTGAAGTGAAGTGTGATGATCGCTGGCGTGGGGAGGAGTGGAGAGGGGTAAAAAACCCAAAGCCCCCCTATCAACTAGTTTAATAGTCCAGTCCTGATGTACAAATATCTAATAATGTCAACATGATGCTATCAGCTGTTAGTTGTCATGGTAAAATCTTTACAATTACTTCCTTACAAGCTCTTTCACTCGAGTTTTTCATTCCTGCCCCCCCCTCAGTGAACACAAGGTCCTGGGAATTGGGGAACTCCGAGAGACAGGAATGTTGATATATTTGGCTTGGTTTGTACTGAGAGGATGAGCCAGCTGCCCTGCATGCCTCCACACACTCTAACGTGTGGACACAGTGGGAAACACTCTCATGCACACAATGATTCTACTGCAGCAGAGAAATGATGCAGCAAGATCAGTAATAAAAGTTATTACATTAACAAAAAGCTAAACAAAATAATAATTTTAAAAAACTTTAATAAAAAAGTACTACTTAGGAAGCACACTTACTTGTCATCCCTTTCCAGGCATTTGACTAAAATAGGCAGGATCCCAGATTTTATCAAATCATCAATGGGAGGATTTCGGTCACTTGAGAGCAGTTTTCTAAAAAAATCGAATGCAAAAAAGTTAACACCAGAAAACACAAGGAAGAACTGGTATTTATACAAAAGTGTTTCATCAGCTACTCACCTGGCTGCCTGTACAGCACTGAGCTGTACAACCGCATTATCGCTGGTAGCGTTCTGCAGTGAACAAGAGCCATAACTGACATCAGCATAACTAGCCAAAAGTTAAGGTAGCACTGCTGGTACATTTGGGAAAGGATTCAATATTTGTTAAAAGGCGTGAACGAGATAAACGTACCTGTAGAATGGCATCGAGCGTAACATTTTGCTAAGCAAAGAGAAAATGAAGAATATTAGCAATGTCGTAATTTGCTAAGAACATGCAATCAATAGCAAGTGAAGAGCTAACGCTACACATTGTCACTATGGTGCATTTTATTCGTTATTCGGGGTTAATATAACAAACTAACTAACTTCATTAAATTTACTAGACTGGACAGGAAATCCAAAGTGTGGGATCATTTTGAGAGGAAAGACTCCAAAAAGATGAAGAACATTGCAGACCAACTGCAAAGATGGCTCATCATGTGAAAACAAAACTTAGCCATTTGCATTAACGCTGCATAGCCTACTTGCTGTTTTGTTGTGACACATTCAGAATCACTACAGATTTTGCTCGTATTGTTAAACAGTTGGCTTGGTTGTAAGATTTACATTTTACAAAGTAGTGCATTACAATTTTGTATTTCTTGTTACTGCAACACATTCTTTCTCTGCCTCACAAGTCAAATAATAAACTGGTATTGTAAATATGCACCTGCTAGTTCATTAGGGAGCACCTCTAGTGCACATATGTGAAATTCCTGGTTGCTTTCAGATAATACTGATGAAAACAAAACAAAACAAAAAAAGCAGAAAGCTGCACATTCGACCTTTATATCAGACTACCTTTGTTTCTGACAATCCAAAGGGGTAAACGGTTCTTCTGGGCTTTGGTATGGGGTGAATGAAATGTTTTATACCCAACTACAAGACTCTAAACAATGTTGCAAAATTCTTGCAATTACAGTGAGTCAAAGTCTGTACTGAGATTTTATAAGACTGGGATCTTCTATGGCATTAGTCACTGTTAAGTCTTAACAGTGTGATGAACCCTCCCTGCTTTTGACACCTAGTGTTCAGGCTTCTGGCAAGATATTACACAATGTCATGCTTTTTATTTTTCATCCTCCCCTGGTTGTATGAGAACTATGCAGGCTGAATAATAATAATTAAAAAAAAAAAATTAAGTGGGGGTTCCTCTCAGTATCACCTGGCATACTAATTAACAACCTCGTCATCTAAAAAGATGAGAGATTAAAGTGATTTTTTTTTTTTTAACTGGAATCCTATTGACACATCCCATACGCGGTACATTGCCCACCTTTTTAACCCTTCTGACCTGATATCCATATAGTCCGGTTTCGCTACATCTCACTCACTCAAATCAAACCCACCACACACCCACACTTACCCCTTTGAAGTCTGAGTCGACATCAGAGTCCTCCAGACTCTCCTCCTGCGGGACATTTCTCTTCTTCAGTAAATGTTCGTCTCGTTTGTTCTGACAAGAGGAAAAAGACAAGAAGACCAATGAGAGGAGGAGATGAAAGCATTCATTAATGCATTCATGAATTCTTAAACCAACAGTGAGTCTAGGCAGAGCGTTTTTCTCTTTGCCAAACTTTTTCATTTTCTGCAGGATATCCAGCATGCCAGATGAAAAGAATCTCGTATCATAGGGGTTAATCCAGAAAAGAATGCCTGCAGGAGAACCCACAAAGCAAACAGACGCTGAACCTTTACCCTTTAACCCTCAACACACTCGGCGTCCCCATCAAACGTTTTCATTTGGTATCAATCTACAGGACATGCGAGTCAGTGGTAGGAGGAGATTCCCTTGCCCTACATTCCAGCTCAGAGTGCCGATGTGCGTCACTGATGACTAATCAGCTAGTGCAGTGCTTCTTGTTCCTCTGATCCAAATGGAATGTACCAGACTTGAGACCACCTCAGCAGTAATATTTTATGTTTCAACATCCCCAGCTACTGAAGGCTGTGCTGCTTTATGCATTGGTTTACCAACATTCTCCGACTCTCCCTGAAAGCACAATGCCACAGTTTACCACGTGTTAATTTGAATTTCAAGTTTAGGTCTTATACATCTTATACGCTTCTTTTTCTAAGTGTGGTGATTATATATGGCAACTGTCTTAATAGTGTTCAGTTGTTCAATGCTGTGTTGCTAAGAACAGATTTTTATAGAAATGTTACTTGGAAACAGTCAATATAAATTTCTCTCACTTTACACTAAATTAGAGTAGAGTCACTTTCACCTTCCACTAACCAGATACCCCTCCAATATGGGGAGACTGGGAACTACAAAAACACAGGGACAGTGTGTCAATTTCACACACGTGGTTAAAATGAACATGACATGAACAAAAACATGCTTCTGGATTTCTTGCAGGTTCTACAGAACCCCATTTGCCCTAACCAACTGGCCTAGGGTCAGTTTAAAAATAAATAAGCAATCAATATTTTCACATTAAAATACCAATAAAGGTCCTCTATCAAACCACATATGCAAAGTTTAAATGTGAAGAAAATGTTTCTAGCTCCACCCACCCACTTCTGGTTTGTTTTACACAACGACAAACACAGCTAAACTAAATAAAGAAAAAAATAAAATAAAGTTATCTCTATTTGCAGACATTAATTTGGAGCTTTAAATATGGCAGACTTCCTGTACACTTTGCTCAAGCTGAGAGCAGCCAGCCTCCCTCTTGCAACATGCAGGTGATTCTAAAGAGCGGCACAGCATTTACTCCACTACATTTATCTTAAAGCTTTAGTTTTTTGTTTTGCTTTTTTAACATGAAATATACAGTCCTGCACAAGAGTCTTGAGCTTTACAAAAGGAAAGAAAGCAGCCAGGCCATCTTCTATAGCATCTGAAAGTCATGTCCTTAAGAAGTATCGTCAGGGGGGGGATCCTCCCACAGAACTGAGAGATGCATCTGACCCTTCAATTGATCATCAACTAGACTGAAAGTTAGTGCTCAGTTAGAGAAATTAATCCAAATTTGAAATTTATAGTTCAAATGACTGTCAATTTGAGGCATTTGAAAACCACGGTGCAGCCACCATCATGGTTTGGGGCTCCATCTTAGCCAGTGGTGTTGGAGGTGTTTGCAAAATTGGTGGAATTATGAACAGAGAAAAGTACCATAAAATTTTAATCCACCATGTAAAACCATCTGGAGAGAGTCTGCATGACAAACCCAAACACGCTGCAAAAAGCACACCTGGGTGGAGGGTGGGGAAACAAACATACACATAAAAACAACAACAAAAATACAAAAATGACTCTTTCAAAGCAACAGTATTGAAACTGTGTGGGATCATTTAAATAAATAAATAAATAAAAGCAGGCAACATCCAACGAGCTTTAAATGGTGGTCATACAAAATATTGACTTCCAAGGTCATTAGAATTTCACTCATATTCTGTATGTTTCCATGCATATTTGCACAAGTTTCAATAAATTACTCCACCTACTTCCCATTTTCCTAGCAAGTCGACCATTAAAACCTGCTATATTCCTCACCAAGCTAGCAGTGGCAATAAATTGAAATCAGCTTCCAACTACATAAAAGTGAGAACAGGCTCTGACACATCAGTAAGCTTAAAAGAAAGTTTCTAAGAAGTGGTTTCACTTGGGATTTGGTTTCCCTGCTGTAAAGACTGAACTGTTGGTAAACAGCTCAAATTTTTAAGAGCCACAATTTCAATTAAAGACAAATTTCAAAGTCTCAATGCAGATCATACAGATCTTGTTTCTGATCTAAAGCTTCTTGAGGACCGGCTTCCAGTCATTTAAAATCATAAAATATCTACAAATGACTTTGTCCTCATGGTGTTAATTGCAGGATCTGTAAGGAATATCTATCTGGCACTTTAAAGTGTCCACAAAGGCTACATTTGTAGAAATCTACATATGACTAACAACTTGTGCAACAAAAACAATGATTCTTCTCAAACATGTTAAAAAGTTTAAAAAAAAAAAAAAAAAAAAAAAAAAAAATCAGATGCAAATTTGGGATTACTTAATAACTCAAATTAACAGATTAGGAGCCCACTGTCGGAATGGCTTCAACAACATAACCTAAATGGATTCTAGTTCTTGTATATAGAACAGCCAGGGAGTTGTCTAAAGATCCCCCCCCCCCCCCCAAAACAAAACAACAACACACAAAACAAAACAATAGAAAACACCCATACTAGAGCAATGCCAATAGAATCACATACAGAAAAACATGATACAAGCTGCAGCACATCACTTGTGATCGGGTAGAAAAGGTATTGTTGAGACACGCAGACTTTTCAGTGAACTCATTTATATGTGTTCACTGATGAAGCCACAACAGAGAGCAGAATGAATGCAATACTTCTTTTCAGTTAAGATCAGTTAACTGAATCACATCTCTTAATGACTCCACACCCTAAAGAAGCAGCACAATTAGTTGAAAATATTACCCAGCAAATGAAAAGTGATGCTATACCTAGAGGTTAACGATTGGGCCAATCCTTGAAATACCCCCAAAAATATGGATTCAAAGCTAAACATACTAGCAATGAATAAACTGATTCGGTAAAGTGGATTTAAAAAAAAAAAAAAAAAAAAAAAAAAAAAAAAAAGATCAGTTTGCATTTTAATAACATCATACTGATTTCCTTTTGTGGTGCAGGACAAAATAAATACCCAAATGACACCTTATGAACGGAGGTAGAGGGGGATCTACCTCCCCTTCATATGTTAAGCTAACACTCAATGCAGACAGGAAAGGAAGAAAAAACAATTAAGGTTATTTTTGCCCTTTCAATGTAATCTCCGTATTTAAGTTGATCAAATAAACTTTAATCCAGAACCATTTGTTGTTGCCGTTTTACATAATTTAGCAACACAAAGTAGAAATTGAATATATTCTGAAGCCTCTGGTACTTTTGTTGCACTGGCGCACACTGCATTCAATTAAGATCCAATTTTACTGCAAAAATACATTTGCAGATGGCATAACAATTATCAGAAGTAATCCCAGTCCTTTTTGAGTATGCAAATCTCTTGGCAGAACCACCTGAAGCAGACCTACAGTGCAGATCATCTTCTATTAACAGCATCAGGATGTTCACTGTGCTCTACAAAATATAAATATAGAAGTTTCATAAGCTACATTTATTAATACAGCTATTCAGCTCTGTTTTTCAGTTGCCCGTCTCACATCTCTGACAGAACACACAGAATCCTATTTTAATCAATCCAGCTGCGTTAATTAACGGCATAATGGCTTGTAATTTACTCAGTCTACACACCCGGATGTGCATCTAACCACAGTGATTGTGTACTGGACAAGGGCAAGCATGCTATAGCTCAATCATGTGCCTGAATGCTTCTTAGGCAGACAGATGGCGCAGAGAATCTGCTGCTACTTTTTTGGTTAAAGCACTGCTAAAGCTAAACCCTCAGTCTATGCAATTTCAGGTTGCAAAGGCAGATTTCTTCCCAAATGTCCCAAGCGTTTGTAGAAACTCTTAATGTGAAACATCCATATGAAGCATGTTAAAGCCCAATACGCCCAAATCCATTGGTTGAAAAACAGAAATAGGTTTGCAATACTTGTGTGTGTAGATGAATGGGGCATTGTTTCTCACCTTTCTCAACTCAACTGTCACTTCATTTCGATGTCTTCTCATAGTCTGCAATGAAAACAAACACAACAGGAAATGAGAAATTTCCCCCCCACTTTTTTTGAGAAATCATGTCATTTATTGTGGTTAGAAAATAGAAACTGTAGCCTTTTACGCCAAGTGATTTAATGGATATATATTTAATAAAAAAAAACAAAAAAACAACACTAGTCAAAAACAGGTGACACAAAATTGATGAAAAACCAAGATTCTGTATCTCACAAAAGGCAACCATCACCAATCCAACTGAAAGTCATAATAAAACAACTCAGAAAGAGAGTAACTAATTGCTGTATTTGTGCGTCTGCTGGGTTTCCAATTCATCCAGAACAGTTTGAGATGGTCTCAGATCTTGTGACTATTTGAAGAGGTTCATGTTGCTTTCCTAAATAGCCTCTTACGTAATTTGGGAAAGTCATAACTTGGGAGGCTGCAGAGCAGAGGTGTCTCCCAACCGTGGCAAAACAACAATAACGACGCGTACGCTGAAAAATGTTTTCCTTTGCCGAGATGAAAAGTAGCCGCCCAGCCTGACTATCAAGAGAAATTAAACTAGACCAAAACATTTAAACTGATTCATTGCTGAAATTCTGATTGTTTGATGGACCTAAAAGATTTAAAAGTTCCTACAATACTGGTACAACAATTATGTTTAAATAAAATTAAAATTGATGAGGGCACACAGGTGCTACCAGACACACCAAAAGAGGAGGAAAAAACAACAACTCTTTTCAGATTTGTTACTGGGAGTCAAAAAAACAAAACAAAAAACAACCTGTCCAATAGCCACACTGTGTATGATGTGCAGTAAAACAAAAGGAGGGTTTTATGGCCTGTAGCAGCGAGACTTTACTGCTTTGCAATTCATTGCTGTTCCAAATGGTGTCAGACATGAAGAGCAATCTGTTATGCCTGACCTAAATAAATAAAACCCCAAACTGGCTTTTTCCCCCCCCCTCTGCTGTAGTCTGAGTCATCCGTTTACAAAAACTCAAATTCACGCCGAGACTCTTAAGAGGACCCAGGTCAAACAATTTGTCAAAAATAGCATCCGGAATTCACTTGGCACAAATCTGCCTGTCATAGTAGCCATGTGCTTGTCAAAGTGACTCTGAGTTTCAAAACAACCACCCAAAGGTCTTCAATCTGTGTTTTTAGAAACTGGAGTTTTTCTGGAAACTGGTGGCTTTTGAAAGGCCATTTCCAGACATACCTTTGTTTGAGGATTATCACAGGATTACCAATAGATCAGAACAACCCAGCACAAGTGTGTCTTTGTTGGTGAATGCCATGGCTGAGCGTTGTTTTCTGATGAAACCCAAAAAAATAACATATGTAATCTTTTAAAAAAAAAAAAAAAAAAAAGCTAGATATCTGGTACTTCATTACAGCCTTTGGTCCCAGCTTCCTTTATCTTGACTTCTCTGAACCCAGCCTTTACCCAAATGGTTTGGTAATCATGTCAATGAGCATTGCAGTCAAATGCTGTCAGAGAAATTTATAATTAGACTCGTTAGATGAATGATGCTGCAAAATGCCCAGCGTAGATTTGCCAGCTGTGCACACAGACTACTGATGGCGCTTTCTAGAATGAGTCTTAGCAGCGAATCTGATATGAATGTCCTCACCATTTATTCTGTAACAGCACTGTTTATTAGGAAATATATCTAAGATTAACTTAAGAAATTTCATAAAAAACCGCAGTGTCAGAAAAAGTTATTATTAACAGCAATGCAAGCTTAATGTTGTGCCTAAAGTGACTCTCCTCACTTCATCGTGGTGTTGTAGCAATTTCAGTGTAGTTTGCTTTTCTGATTGAAAATGTACCGTAAAGCTAAGGTCACCGCATCACTACCTTTCAGCTAACCATTTAGTGGCTTAGTTAGCAGCCCTCTTCAGCCGCCTCACCTGGCATCGCATGCTAGTCATTTGCTTGACATTAGCAAGCTAACAAGGAGGGGCAATATTTGGTTAGGGTGGATATGGAACAGACATTTAATTACACACGCACTTTCTTTTTGCTTAATATGGCAATTGTGTGAGACAGCCGCGAGTTAAAACGGGTGTCATTTGAGTTCAGCTGGCTGTAAAACAGAGCGAACATCAGGATTACGGAGCCGGGAGGGCCCAGCCTTGCTTGTGACCGGTGTCTCTGCAAGTAGCTAGTCAGCGCTAGCTGGCACTGACAGCTACATCGTCTGCCTTTAATTCCCCCAGTTCCAACGATTCAAATAGAACACAGTTTGTCGTTCACAAACATTACAATATTTGCAAGCCACTGGTATGCACTTGATAGCTATCACCACCTTTGGTTCATTACGAGGAATTTTACCGGTAGCAAGATAGCACCTTTGATGGCGAACTCCTCACGATAGCTCGCATTAGCCAGCTAGCTTGCTAACTAGCAGGCTGGCTGGCTGGCAGGGAGCTTTGCCGGGGCCAGGCTCCCCACGGAGGCCCAAAGACTGTCGTTTTCTACATAAATCTAATTCGAGTCGTGTTACGAAGACTAGCGTTTATATGTCAGCTCACCTCGACATCACGCCCCTTGTTTTTAAAGCTCTTGATGCGGTGGTTTTCTAAGCCGGCGTTTTCTGCCATGGCTGTATGGGGTTTAGCTGTTACTCCGGCTTTCGGGATCTCCTCCGTGAAAGACGAGGCACGGCAGCTCCTGCGCCGCTGCTGGCTCCGAAGAGAGGGAGGAGTACGTAACAGATCGCAGAGCGAGGGGAGGAGTTATTGCATACCTCCTGTCTGGGCTGCCCTGGTTTCCACGGCTTTCCTCGATGCAGTGACAATAAATTCACCTGCGATTTACTGCGCACGACGACGACTTTCGGACGTAAAAAAGCTGCGAAACCGCTACGTTAACAGCGAGGCAAATGAAAAACACTCAGCTTCATGATCTACAATCTCAAGACATGACAGTGGTCCAGAATGATGCCGCCAGACACAAAACTTTAATGAATCAACAATATTTGGTTTCATACAATAACATCATTAGTGCAAACAAGGACAAGCATTTGAAATATTTATTCGTTACACTTCAGCAGCGGATATGCGATATCTGTACATAACGACAACTCCACGTTTCTGATGTATCTCTAATCAGAGACGACCAACACCAGCTCTGGAAATATTCAGATACTTAGAATACACACAATCTATATTTTTTAGGGCGAAAAAAAGGCTGCTCAAAGAAGTGATTTATATATATTAGTGTTTCCAATTTCAGAAATACGTCAGTCTCCAGCACCATCACCTCCTGGAATGTGCACCGATTTATTGTTTGTATTAATCTCCCTATCAACTCTAAATAATGCAGTGACATTAATCATAAAAGTGTTGCGGTACTTCCATGTTTTCATTGCGTGATAATTCAAAAAGGCAGCGCAATAGTTAATGTATTAGAATTATAGCTGACCCTTCATTGGGTCACTAACTTCTGCTGCCAAAACAAAATACATATTATATCAAAAAAATAAGATGCCAAACTTTGATCTGGAAACCAAATAAATACAAATAAATACAGGGTGTATGCTGAGATGTTAGTATGATATTTTGGATGATATATATATATATATATAAAGCAATGTCAATAACACATGGCTTCTCATCCTCAAAAACAGTGAACATACCATTACATCCATTGTCTGTTATCTACACACATGTATTGTGGATTAAAGCAGCAACTGAAAGGTTTTCAATTAATACAGATCGATTATTATTTACATAAGTTTGTGATTTTACAGCTTTCCATCATCATGGACTGTGACAGCCGATTGTAGTCGAACAAGGAAGAGAAATCCCCACTTCTTCATGGGTACTCTAAAGTCAATCCAGAGCAGCAGTAGAGAGAGAGTAAACAGGGGGAACGAAACAAGATGCCTCCAAGCCACGCATAATGATACTACCAGTTAAGGTCAAACTGTAGTGATACAGAGGTTGCTAAGAGATATAGAGGAGGGCGACAACATATAGAGGGGCTGAGGCCGAAGTGCTCCTTTAGAAGATTTGTTGTTCAAAGAGGATCTTCTCAAATCCTTGTGGAGGAGTGTGATAGAAGTCATTAAACTGGCAGTCTAAGATGGCACTGTCATCCACTAGAACAGAAGATAAAGACACGATCAATCATAAGTTCAGACACTGTATTCTTGTTCACGTCTTAACTTTTCTATAGTTGAATTTCACCTTTAAAGACCCTGAAAGTATATACTCTGTGAAAACAGCTTTAGGTTTTCTTCTGTTTATAAGATAAACTCTCAAAACCTCAACCTGAGCCTGTGTACGTGTGTTGTCTGAGAATGTTACCAAACACAGGGATGAAAACAGCACATCATACATGTGTTTGCGTATGCAGAATTACAGTGGTTGGGATTGGGGGCATAAATGAAACGGATTTCATCAACTTTTACCTACAACTCTCAGACACTCGGGAAATGCTAGCGAATTAATTCTGATTTGGCTGTTTATGCCACAATATTACACCAAGATCTGATTTACAAGTACACATGGAATCAGTCCAAATTAAAGGTGATGTGATCAGGTTCCAGGTGATGACACCCCCCCGGATGTTAAATGCAATTTGGGACACTTGCGATTGCATTCTGATCACGGCTTTAGTTAGAGAGTTCAGGTCAAGAGCAAACATCTTACATGTGTGCTGTCCAACATAAAACCGCCAGCTGATTATCTGGACAAGCTCCACACATCAGATGGAGAACTGAATCAAGTCACTGAAATCATTGCAGTAACTTTTTACTGGACGAAATTATGCATGTCTTGATTCTCCGTGGCAAGGCCACTGCCTTCCGATGAAAGCTGTGTTTGATCAGTTCAAATAGAACACTCTTTCCTGTGTGTGGCGAAATATTCACATTAAAAACTCTATTAAACTCAATTCAACTAAAACTGTCAGCCTGTCTGTAGAACAGCTGTGCAAAGATGTGCAATACAGCCCTCTAGTGGAATCAAGTTGTAACTGCTGTAACGAATACAAAAAGATCCATACATTTTTTTTTTGTTATATTCAAGTAAGGCAACAATGATCATATAGTTAGCAATCATTGGTAACTAGTGAACATATGAAATCAACTTACCATAAACAACAGGGTATACAGTGCCTCGGATCCCTGAGGCAGGACAATGCATGTTCTTTCCGTTCAGATATAAATTCAGCTCCACGTGGTCATATGTGATTCCCTGAGGAACACAAATACACAAGCTGAGAAAAGCATGAAACTCTTGTTGAAGTATCTTATCTCGGGAGGTCACAGCTTACATCTGTGCCATGTTTAAAATCTTTCCTATATTTTAAAAGAAGCAGGAAAAGTTGTTTTTTTCTCTTTTAAACAGAACTTTTATCAAATAAACAAAGACAAGAAGACAATACAAGACACTAAGGTTCCCATCTCACAGACTTCTTTGCTTTCTCCTCTTATGGCAAATGAAAATGGGACTGACAAAGTTGGATTTAAAAAACATGCCAAAGCATTTTTTGATGAAGACATGCTAAATCTCTGCCACCAACACAGTGTTAGTGTCTAATACAAAACCGGTTCTACGCATTTAAAGCAAAAACAAACAAACCCACCAACACTGTAGCACAAAACTGCTGCTCCCAAAGCTGAAACCACTGACATCAATGGGAGGGGCTACCCCCAAAAAAGATGATTTATAGCCCGCATACTGAATGTGTTCATGACATTCTTCCCACAGAAATCACCCCAACTTCTTCCACACACAGCTGGTTTTCAAACCTGTCAAAATGTGGGCTTGTACTCAAAAGGCGCCGAGCGAGAACTGACTCAAAACTGCACTGCATCAGCGGAAAAGAGGCAATAATCATCAGCACTTAGCCGATTGAACCCGTAAATTAAATTTTAGCCTTTGTAATCAAAGGCTTAAGAGTTTAGAAGTATGCCTAAGTAGCCTGAATCACTCAAGAAACACTAGTGAGGGCCAATGTCAGTTTGTTTAGCTGCCTAGTGTTCCAGTAAGAAGTGATAAAGAGAACAGATGATAACGTACATGTGTGCTCCACCACAACCTTACAAGCTAGTTAGTTACAAGCTGTGTAAAGTTCAACTTACTTACATAGAAACAACTGTCGAAAAGCATCGACTGCTAATGAGCTGTCCGGTTACTGTCCCTGAGAGAGGCCGTGCACTTATATTCTTTTTAACTTTGTGACTGCATCTGTCTTTATGATTATTTGATATAAATAAAGGATATTAAATGTGCAGACTCATTGCACATGGGCTGCAGAATACCATCATATAGGATAGAACAAACACCACAGATCAAATGCTGGATCTGATAAATCCTATTGCTTTTTGAAAAATATAAGCTCATCTTGAATTGTGTGTATGGTGAGCATGTTCACAGTCACACACGTCAAACAATCTCAGTATAGCAACTCAGCGATCAATCACAACTTTCATACAAGTTGGTTTCTCTAGCAAAAATATTTGCAGAGATGGATCGCTCCGTGTGTGTCAGACAAGATTCAAACAGCTAAATCTGAAACACAGTGCAGAGTGAGTGACTGATCTGAATTTGATGAAAATTAAAATACTTTGAGTCATAATAAAATTAATGATAATCACTTATAGATTTACTCTTTACCCCTTTAAAGCCTACTAAGAGTCTACTGGGATCTGAGTGGTTTCTGTCAAAGTTTAGGCCTGCTTATAAAACCAAATAACTGGGTTCACATCAGAAATTACGAGGGTGGTCTCAGCCTATGCAGCTATCCTTGGAAAAATACGGAAACTACTCTAATGGTTATCAAACCGTGTCTTTATGGGGAAAAGAATCAAAAGGAGTGTCTGAGGTGTCAAAAATCGCCATTAAAGGGTACAGGGGAGGTCATCAAATGTCTTTATGGGGGAAAGAGTTCATAATTCTCTTTGCACAAGTTTCTTCCTTTGCATTTACGTAGTTCCAGTATGTCAAGTTAATCTGTAGAAATAGCTTCTTGCTTTCTTTTAAGGCAGGTGACTTTGGTGCACTCGTACTACTATTAAGAAGGGGTCAGCACAGAGACTACAAGCCCATTATCATCAATGGAGTGGAGAGGGTGCAGTCCTTCAAGTATCTTGGTGTCCACATCTCCTCAGACCTGACATGGGCTGCCCACATTCAGGTCCAGACCAAAAACGCTGTATCACCTACGACAACTGAGGAAGTTCAGGGTCTCTCCAAAGATCCTCAGGATTTTCTATACAGGCGCTGTGGAGAGCATCCTCACACAGAACATGACATCGTGGTTCGGGAACAGCTGTGTGAAGGACCAAAAAGCTCTCCAGAGAGTGATCCGTACAGCAGAACGCTGCTGCAGGATTGCTCTCCCCCCGCTCCAGGACACCTACACCAGGAGATGCCGGACTAGAGCAGCGCAGATACTGAAGGACCCGTCCCATCCTGGCAACAAACTGTTCCAACTTCTGCAATCTGGTAGAAGGTTCTGCATCATCCAGGCAAGGACAGAGAGACTCAAGAGGAGCTTCTATCCCCAAGCCATCCGGGCCCTAAACACACACATCTCACATCATCTAAACTCACATAATCTATAATTGACTGAGACAGGACTCTCTTCCAGACACTCTAAACCCAGACACATTTCAAATTCCTTTAATTTTAAATATGTTTATATTGTCTATTCTGTAAAATAAATCTGACTGATTTATTTTACATTCTTATTAATGTACAGAATTCACCTGCCTCCTGCTACTACTGCACATTCACCCAATGTGTATGTATATATATATATATATATATTTATTGTTCTTCCTCTATCTCCCCCCCCCTTTTTTGCACATGTCGAGAGCATGTCAGGTTACATTTCACTGTGTGTTATACTTGTATAACTATGCATGTGACATATAAAGAACCTTGAACCTTTAATTACTAACAGACTTGAAGGGTTTCCACGGTGACCAAAGTTTAAAT